>NC_136919.1:48722927-49387927 GCF_949752795.1 Hyperoodon ampullatus
TGAACATGAAGGAAGGAGTCACAAGCCAATGAAAGTCAGCAACTTCTAGAAGCTGGAAAAGACAAGAGACAGAGTCTTCCCTGGAAAGATTCTTCCTCCAGAAGGAGCACAGACCTCTGATATCCTGAATTTTAGCCCTCTAAGACTCCTTTTGGATCTCTAGAACTATAGGATAATAACTTTCATGTTGTTTTAAATCACTAAGTTTGTGGTAACATTACAGCAGAAATAGGAAACTAATGAAATAGTTACAGTAACATCACCATTAAATTCTATATCCACACCATTATTGGGCTTGATCATGGAATTTACTTTGGTCAATGATACATTAATAAACATAATACAACCAGAAACTTGTATATAATATATTAAAAGTCGTACCCCCTTGCTGCTGGAAAACTCTCTGCTACCATGTGAAGGATGCCAAGCTAGCCTCTTTGCAGATAAAAAGAATATAGCTGGATAGAGGTCTCAGTTATCCCAGATCTCCCAGCCCTGCCAGCCATAACAGTCATGTCCCAAATTTATGAAAAAACACAGAAATGCCAAAAGCCTTGAGATGGGATCTTGTGCAATTTGAACTATTTAGATGAAACTGAGTAAGGAAAGGACAGTAGCAGGGAATGAGGTCACAGGCATAGCAGGTCCAGGGAAGCCATGATGTGTACTTGGATTATACTTTGAAAGATAAGAGAAGCCACTAAGTGGCATCAACTGATTCATATTCAATATTTTAAATAATGACTCTTGCTGCTAAACAGAGAATAGACTGCAGCTGGCAAGGATAAAAACAGGAATCCCAATTAGAAGGCTACTGTAACTGAGTTAACATGAATTTTATGCTAACCAAAACATCCTCTTTATGGCCCATCAAACATACATTGTACACCTGCTATAATTATTAAAGAAAAGGATGCATTGACCAGAAGTAAAGACGGTCCATGTTTAAAAATAAAGTTTAGGGGCTTCCCTGGTGGCGCAGTGGTTAAGAGTCCACCTGCCGATGCAGGGGACTCGGGTTTGTGCCCCTGTCCGGGAAGATCCCACATGCCGCAGAGCGGCTGGGCCTTTGAGCCATGGCCGCTGAGCCTGCGCATCCGGAGCCTGTGCTCCACAGCAGGAGAGGCCACAACAGTGAGAGGCCCGCATACCGCAAATAAATAAATAAATAAATAAACAAACAAACAAACAAATAAATAAAGTTTAAATGCCTCCTTTCCTGGATGCCAATGCTGGTACTTCTTTGATAAGACTGTCTTCCCAGGTGCCAAGGCCAAACTGTCTGGCTGTATATGTGCTGGTCTGTTTTTCTTGAAACCTTGAAGGAATGTATCCCTGACTTGTTTCAGGTTTTTTTGTTCTGACAAGATATAAAACTGTGCTGAAAACCATGCTTCTCCAGAGCAGTTCCTCGGAGTTATATGAGAGGGTGTCTCCTGGGATACAGTCCTCAGTTTGTCTCAAATAAACTCTTTTCTATTCTTAAAAGACTATTGTAGCAATCCAGGTGAAAGATGATGGTTATTTGGACCATGATGAAAACAGTGAAGATAGTGCAACTTTGTGAGGTTCTGGGATGTTTTGAAAGTTGAGTTGACAGTATTGTTAATGGATTGAACATGAGTTGAAGAGAATAGGGTTTGTCTTATTTGCTGATGTAGTGTCAACCAGGGCAACAGTAGATTAGTGGTTTGGGGAACAGGCAAATTAGATCTCAGTTTTGAATATGTGAAGTTGGTGATGCTCATCAGACATCTAAAAGGAGCTGGTGAGAAGGCAGTTGCCGTTGTTACATAAGCAAAGCCAGAGTTCAAGGAAGAGAAAAGTCTAGGTTGGAAAAGAGCTTTTCTAGGGAGAAATTGAAGAAAGGAAGTAGGAAAGCCCTCTCCTGAGTCCTGGGGTTCTCCAAAGCCGAGACCACGGGAAGAAGGAAAGGAAACAGTACTTTTGGAGGATGCTGTAACTGAGTTCTATCTACCACTATGTCTATGTGATTTCTGCCCAAAAATCTCATTAAATTTCCTGTTTTATAGATGGGAATAATCAAAGTTTTGGGAAGTTAAACAACTTGCCCAGTATCATAAGCAAAGTAACTAGGATTAGTCCCCTAAGTTATTAAATTCCTAAGACTCAAGTTTTAAACGTGTATCCAATTATATGTAAAGAATTGAGCCACATAGCCATCATTTCCTGTTCTTCTTGTGTAGAATTATTCACTGCAAATTACTAAAGTTTCAGTTGCAATACACAATGTTATTTGAGATTGGAACTTCCTGATAGCTCCCTATTTTACTAACCACAAAACTGCTCACAGGGCTTCCCTGGTGGCACAATGGTTAAGAATCCACCTGCCAATACAGGGGACACAGGTTCGAGACCTGCTCTGGGAAGATCCCACATGCCCTGAAGCAACTAAGCACATGCGCCACAACTACTGAGCCTGCGCTCTAGAGCCCTCGAGCCACAACTACTGAAGCCCAAGTGCTTAGAGTCTGTGCTGTGCAACAAGAGAAGCCACCGCAATGAGAAGGCCGCACACCGCAAAGAAGAGTAGCCCCCGTTCGCCGCAGCTAGAGAAAGCCCACACACAGCAACGAAGACCCAACACAGCCAAAAATATAAATAAATAAATAAATAAACAAAATTTATAAAAAAAGAAAACAATAGCAAAAAAAAGCTGCTCACATCTCGGATATGATCCATTATTACTTATTCACTACTATGTAAGATAGTTTATCCAGAGCATAAAAAGAAGTATAAGGCTTTTGGAAGAGAACAGTCACATTACAACAATTCAGCTTGGTTATTACTGCATCACTTCTCCCCTTTTGGTTATATCCTCTCAATTGTTGAGCATTATCCTACACTTTAAACATCCTTTATATTTGGAGGGACTGGAGAACATTTCATTAAAATTATCATAAACCAACAACTAATGTCAGCTATAAATAAGTTCATTGTGTAAGCCAATAGGACATTAGCGGTTCCTACTCTAATATAAAAAGGTGAATAGGATGTGAGGGGGAATATTATTGAATCCAGAAGCTCAATTTTATTCTCTGTCTCTTTTCCTATTTCAGCTGTTGAAAGAGAGAGAGGGAGGGAGGGAGCACACACACAAAATGTTGCTTCTAAAACAGCTTTGAGCACCTTTGGCTTACCTAAATTTAAGCTCCACAGCAACTAGGAGTTAGGATGTAGAGAATGCTTATATTGACAAAAAATTTTCAAAACATTTAGAAGCAATCAATGCACCAACATCATTCAAAACCAGAGACAAAACGTGGCTCACTATTGGGCCACTCATAAGACATGTCCAGGGCTTCTATCAGAGAGTTGTGATTTAAAATGAACTAGTATACGCATATGACTATATTTGCATATAAACAATGGCACATACATGGGAGATGTGCTCCATTTTTTTTCTAATAAGATCAAACCATTGAAAAAAGTCTGGATATTATTTTGAAAAATAAAATACAACCTGTGGACAAGGCACAGAATCCTCTTCTCTGCTTGGCACTAAGCTGTGTTGAAGGGTATCCTCAGAACCGGGCAGTCCACCCTCAATATCCACAGGTTCACATCTGAGAATTCAACCAATCACTATGGATGGGAGGGCCGAATGTACTCTATACCATTGTTTATAAGGGACTTGAGCACCTGCGGATTTTGTTATGGAGGTCCTGGAACCATACCCCCAGGGCTACCAAGGGATGACTTTATTTCCTTCCCTCCTACAGCCATACAGCCCTGTAGCCTAGGGTTACAACACTAGCTGAGGGTTATCAAACTTGAGGGGCAGCGACAGAGGAGTTGAGAATTACTTGAGGGAGATTTCTATGCCCTTAGTCTCAGAAACTCTAAATCATTGTTTCTGAGTTTTGTTCTAAGAATCTGCTTTTTTAACAAGTGCATTTTGAAAGTCACTGGTCTAACCACACTTATTGTTGGTCATTACTCTTCCCTTCTGAACCCTTACTTATTCCATTCCCATTGCTAAGAATATTCATAGCAAAATTATCCTTTTGGGCAGTTAACTCCTAGTGATATTTGAAGTCCAAAATCTACATCCTTTTTCTCTGTAATAATCTTTTTTCATTTGTGTACCATTAGCATTTTTAAATTATTATTATTAGCATTTTGCATGTCTCTATTTTTTTTTTTGCTGTATGCAGGCCTCTCACTGTTGTGGCCTCTCCCATTGCGGAGCACAGGCTCCGGACGCGCAGACTCAGCGGCCATGGCTCACGGGCCTAGCCACTCCGCGGCATGTGGGATCTTCCCGGATCTCGGCAAGAACCCGTGTCGCCTGCATCGGCAGGCGGACTCTCAACCACTACGCCACCAGGGAAGCCCTGCATGTCTCTATTTTATTTCTTATCAGTTTCCTACTCAAAGCATAGATCACAATCTAGAAGCATCATCACCTGGGAGCTTGTTAGAAATAAAGAATCTCAGGCTCCACCCTAAATTTACTGAATCAGAATCGATTTTTAACAAGATCCCAAGTTGATTCTTATACATATTAAAGTTTGAGAAAGACTTATTTTCACATTTCACAGTAGCTAATTTTTTGAGGTTCTATGTTTCTCTTTCTCTTTTGGTAAAACACGAATTTCTCCTAAACTGAGATTGAGTCTTAGAGGACATTATTTCCTCAGCTTTTAGCACAAAATCAAATATATAATAAGTATCACTATGAATGTCTTAAATTGGAGATACACTTGTAAAAGATTTCTTGCTACTACAAAGAAAACAGAAGAGAAATGTAAACATATAAATAAAAGAGAATAAAGATTAATACAAAACACGAACAAAGAGATGTGTTAAAAATTATAATAGAAATAAATCTATTATAAGATACTTCATTTTCAGATGAAATCAGTTTCAAAGGATTTGTTGCCTTTTGTACCATAGAACCTCGTACAAGCAATACTTAATGTTACTTGGCTGACTTAAAATTTTTTAGTTTATTTTACTGCAACTTTCAGTGTCAAAAATGTGTTCTGTTATAATAGCACAAACCATTACCGTAGAAACATTAGTAATCTGTCTACAATAGTGATTTTAAAACAAGTTTGTAAAGTTTCTTAAAAAATCCCCAATGTAGGTTCAACTGCCTTGAAAATGTTGATTCAGGAGTCCTGGGGTGTGGCTAGGAATATACATCATTTTCTTGCTCCCCAGAAGATTCTGATTCATGTGATCATAAGAAAGCATTTGGCTGAATATCTTATTTGTTATGGGTTGAATTATGTTCCCCCCAAAATATGTTGAATCCCCGGGACCTCAGAATGTTACCTTAATTGGAAGTAAGGTTGTTATAGATGTAAGGAGTTAAAATGAGGTGATATTGGAGTCACGTGAGCCCTCAAGCCAATATAGTTGGTCCTTATAAGACGAAGAAAGTGAGAGACACGGGGAGAATGCCAGGTGAAGATGCAGGCAGAGATTGAATGATGCGTCAACAAGGCAAAAAACACTAAGGATTGTTTATGTCCCAAGAAGCTAGGAGAGAGGCATCGAACAGATTCTCCCTCAGAGTCCTCCAAAGGTACCAACTTTGCTGACACCTTTGGATTTCAAGGCTCCAGAAATGTGAGAAAGTAAGTTTTCTGTTATTTTAAGCTACCAGGTTTGTAGTACTTTTTACAGCAGCCTTAAGAAACATACATTATTCGTGTTTGTCTTGAATGAGCTTGAGTACCACTCTTGTTCTTACTGCCACAGAGAACAAAATTCTCAAACATCAGCATAAGTACCATGATCTCATGAGCTTGTTTGAAATTATTGAACTCTGTATCAACAGAATCTGTAAGGCTTGTTACTGGGCCTATGCTCCCTTCTGATCCAGATCACCTGCTGATTAATCTTTAAGGTTTGAGTTTGCTATGCTTAATGTTCCTTGAAGGTTAGTGGATGATACAAAAGATAGTATAACATTAAATTGCATCTCTCCTTTAAAATACCATAGAAGGAAATGAAGTAAGGCTTTGTATCCAGATCTTACTAATTTCAAAGTCTACGTACTTTCTTCACTGAGGTTGAACTTTACCTTGAAGGCTATTTGTGGGGGAGGGAGTGTGGGGAGGTGGGGGAATATTAGTTTCTCAGGTTTGTACACAGAGAATCTGAACTACATAGAAACCTTTCCTGTGGAGATAATTTATTTTTGTTGTTGAAGTTTTGGAAAACGTCTGCAGGAGATAATAAGTAGAGGAGAACAGCTGAAGTAAAGGGCCTCATTTGTGAAGCCTTGCTGTGTTTGGAGGCATATGTGGCAGGGGGCAAGGGAGAAGCCCTTCTCCACTCCTGTGCACAGAACCCAGCACCACTATGGAAAGCTGTAGGGTCGGTAGCATTTAAAAATGTCTGGATGTGGTATCCCCTGGAGTATTCAAGGGCTCAAAAGTATTTGTGTAATAATTGAATAAATAACCCAGGGAGCTGGATCAAAAGTGGATAAATGTAGAAGTGGAATGAAAGAAATCAGTGGATAGGATGGTTTGGGAATTTTTGTATGACACCCATTTCGAAGCTACCAGAAATCATTTGGAGTATTTGGGGTTCTCAGAATGTTTCATGTCTGGTAATCAAGGTGAAAAAGTCTCAAATATACAATTTAATTAGAATATATGTGACAAAATTATGTACTTACATGTGTAAACCTATATTATTTGAATCTCTCTTTCTCATATAAACACAGAAACACATTTTAAATTAATGAAAGCTAAGAAAAAAATAAGGAATTTTAATCCCCCAGATAATCGATACCATAAGTGGAAAATAACTTTTTCATATTTTCAACCTACTAGAATCAGCACAAATTTATTTTAAGAGCATTTAGCATTCAGCCCAGTCTGCTTTGTGGATACACTAATAGGTGAGATAAATAGTTACTGATTTCATGAGCTCCTGTTTGGGAATTCAAACCAGAAAAAGTCCATTTGACATATGGAATAGTTCAGTGCTCTGATAGGAGAAATAGAAAATGTTGTAGGAAGTACATAGGTGTGTAACTAAACCTGATATGGAAGGAATGGGGGGGGGAATCCTTGCAAGAGATGGTAATGTTTATGCTGTCACAAGATGAGTAAAAACCGTGAGTGAAGAGAGTGTGTGTGTGTATACCTGTGTGTATTTGCATGAGTGCATTTTGTGGTTACATCAAGGATGGGGAAGAGGCAAAGCTGGAGCTAATAATATGGGATGTTCTACCTCATTAGTGATCATAAAAATGAAGATTAAGATAAAAATAATATTTTTCATCCATTTAGTTGGCAAAGATTAAAAAGTTTGATACTATCAAGTCTGGCAGAAAATGTGAGTCAATAGGATTGCTTATATATTGCTGGTAGGGATATGAATTAGTACAGCCATTACTCAGAAAACTGAGATTACTTTGTAATCTAACATACTCATACACTGTTTTAAGTTTAGTTACATACCCTCGACCAGCAACAAATTTTATAACAACACTGTTCATATGGAAAAATGAGTGTGCCTTAAAAAGAGGATTATTATTCATTTAATTCTGTATAATAGAGGTCCAGTGAAAGGGGAAAATTATGCAGGGACTTGCAGTCATGATAAGTAGATTGTGTCAGCTGTGCTAATCATCTTGACTGAAACTGAAGCAGTAGGAGTGGAGACAAGGGAAGGACAGAGGTGTAGTTATCAGGTACCATTGATAGGATTTGTTGACTGGTTGGAGGGAGTGAGAAGGGAGGAGTCTGTAGGATTTAGGGGGTTAACTCACTTCAGTGTAGTGCCAATTATTCAGATACTAAATACAGGGAAGGAAGCCAATGCAGGAGATGAGAAGAGGAGAGAGAGTGATTGAAACATAAATGTTAGCTTTTCTTGTGTATCTCACAGTCATTTGCAGAGGACTGGATGTTGAGTAGTTTCTTTGGATGTTTAATAGTTACTTTTATTGAAAAAACATACTGGAATGTTTGGAGGTTTTGTTTCTACATTCTGTTAAAAATGAGACATTGATAATTATCATGGTGTCCCTTGCCTCATGCCTCAGTATTTTTTATACATGGATTGTCTATATATTTATTTCAAAATAAGAGAAGGATGTTTTCTGTTGTTTGCACCATTGTATATTCATAGATCACTTTCTAAAACTCCGTTATCATTCCTGACACTTCAAAGGAGGATATTATCCCAAGCTGGCACTTAGTTTAATCTGTGTATGGGGTGGTTTGTTTTCCTCTTGTTGATCCTTGAAGGCTTTCATTTGTCTCTCCCATATGGCAAAAATGGTTACATATTTTTTGAGCATCTGCAAGGCAATATTTAATACCCTCACATTCCTAAGAAATTATGTTCAGGATGACACATGTTTTCACAACCAATGTAGTTAAAATGTATAATGTCACACTGTCTGAGCAGAATAAGGATCTATTGTCAGTTTTACTGAACGTTAGGAATGCTATCTGATGCTCTGTAATTTGCTTTGGACAAAACTGAATATTTAATTTATTTGACCATTCAAAGAGTTTCTTTTTTGATAACTATGTTTTTTCTATTTGATCCAAATGTTCATCAAAAAAAAAATATCAGGATGAAGGTTGATACACAAAAGTGAAGGATATTGCAGATGACACCATGAACTTCATGTTTACATGCCTCGTTCATACTAGATGTGACTATAAATTCTTTGGTGTTGTAACTTAGAGATTTTTTAAGCTTGGAAGCAAAAATTCAATCCCCTGGTGCTTCTTTTGGCGTTCTCTTCAGATTCAGATTACAGGCCACATGATGAAATAACTATCATTGCTTCAAGTTTTCAAACCAAAATTTTATTGCCAATTGTCACACTCATTTTTCAGTCATTTTACCTCTGAAAAAACTTCAGATGCTTCCAAAATTCAAATCCCGCATTAAAGGGCAAATGTGTTTTTTCACCACTGAGAGGATATAAATAGACATGCCACAGGAGACAGCACTCAGTTAGATGCATAACTTCTTCAGTGCTTTTTACAAAATCTGTTGCATTGCTTTAACTTCATATTTTCTATACTAAGCCAAGTATGATACACATATTTTCCCCAGGAAGTTTTCTAAATAGTTAGGAGATCACTAAACACTGCTATTAAAATCTGTATTTTGTTCCTCTAAATTAAGGGACAGCAAATCTTTTCTGTAAAGAGCCAGATAGTACTGATCAATATTTTAGGCTCTTCAGGCCATAGTGTCTCTATAGCAACTACTCAACCCTACTATGGTACCCAGAGAACATGTCTAGACAATAAGTAAACAAATATGTATGATCGTGTTCCAATAAAACTTTATTTATAAAAAACAGGCAGCAGGGTTCATGGACCATAATTTGCCACCCCACCCCACCCCGAATCAGTCTTATTCTTCTACTGAGTAGACAACACATGCTTTTACCCCATTTAAGAAATAATTATTAAGTTATAGAAAGATATGTAGTGAGCATTGTGTAGCATTTGCACAAAATTGAATATCACTGGTGGAATTAAGGAAGCATCCTCTGTGTATTGGAAAGATTTTAATTCACCTCTTTGTTCATCCCACCAATGCTTAATACTAAATATCACCTTTATGTTAGGAACAGGAGAAATAATGATGGAAAAAGCAAATGCAGTCCCAGTCTAAGGAAGCCTGCATTAAATGCTTTGAGGAACACACGTGTGTGCTTTGGAATAGCATCCTCTGCTTTAAGACGTAAAAGAGTTAAATAAAAATCACTTCGATTTTTTCCCTTTCTTTTTTTCCATTTTGGATCTCCAAGTCTTTCCATATCCTAAGTAGTAGACTTGGCTATTTATGACAAGAATAGGTAAGACACAGATGAAAGAGAACAAAATACTGTTATATAGATAATGGAATTGCTGTATAGAGAGCTTATAGAATTTGATCAAAGTCATGTCTCAAGTGATGATGGAAATGGTGGAAATTCATATGGTAGCATCACTTCCCAATCTCAATTCATTTTTTCCCTAGAAGTCATAAATAATATAGGCAAAATTAATAATTTTGGGGCATCTATAATTAACTAAGGACACTATATAGGTTACCTGTTCAATCCTAAATAACAACCATCTTAGGAGTCTAAAATTATTTTCCACATCTGCCACATTTTAAAACTAAAACTTAAAAAAATGAAGCCAAATCACATTAGAATTCAGGTCTTCCTACCTCAAAAAATCTATGCTTCTTACTATATAACTCAATTATGCACAAGAAATAATAAGCACATTTAAATTATTATAAGTGCTATTTAAAATGTAGCAAACTTTCTCACTTATTAAAATCTTAAGATGAGTTACAATAAACAGTAAACATCATGCTTCTTCTCTAATGGTTTTGAATTTGTTTTCAGGACAGTGACTCTAGGTGTGATTTATTATTGTCCTTTGCAAATAGCTTTAATAACTGCTCAATCACAGTAATAGAATACACAATATAAAATATTAACAATATGAGCTACTGTTTAATGATCTATTTTTCATATAAAACAAGTCAACTACTATTTCTGGCACTCAGGACATGACAATCTGCCTTCTACCAGAGCAAAACCCAGCTATAAGGATTTGTGGAGAAATTTTGTATTAATCTCTGACATGGCACCTATAATGTATTTTGCAGAGAAACTTTGACTTTGTGCAATTTTCACCTAATTGCAAACTAATCACTGTGGAAGAAATAATTTCACTCTGTCCACTATGCCAACCTCACAGAATACTGATTAGAATTCAAAGAGAAAATGCTTTTACTATACTCAGCACAGTGTCTAAGCTTTAGTGTGCTCTAACTCTCACTTCTATTGCTAAGTTAAATACATTTTTTTGTTATCTATAAGAAAATTAGGATAAACTTAAGAGTCTTCATGTTGCCTTCATCTTAAAAATGTAACAGTTTGATAATTCTATTGTATAATTCTATTGTAGTTATATAAGCTGCAATATTTAATACTTAGGTTCAGCTCTAGCCCCATACTCATATAGCATAAGATTATTTTGAGTGAATTACATCAATTTTTGTATTTGAGTTATCTAAGATAGTATTATTATATAGATGGTTATCTTATTAAAATATTATTTACCTAGAATAAGTATATTTTTATTATTTTAGTGTAGATTACATATAACATAGTTCACTTTGGATTATGAAGTGTATGGCTCTGACATATACAAGATGGTTATCTTGGTCTGGAGTCAAGAATAGTACATCATTCTAATATCCTTGTCTCCTTAGTGCTTATGACAACTCATTATATGTACTATTTTCATTTATTTTAATATGTGAACTACTTACAAGCTATTTTTGTTGAGTTTTCAAACGCAAGCCTGAGCCTCATGTTTGCATGAGAATACTATACTTGAACTAGTATTTCAAGTTTCTATTCCAAGAATAGGAACTCCAAAGTATTTTGCAGTATATAACCCAAAGAAAACGGTTTATGTCCAGTGCTCCTATCAGTTTTAACTGAGTGTGTCTATGAAAGACAATGATATATTTTCAAGGTTTGAAATATACCTTTCAAGCACCACTATCTGGCTCTGTGTAAAATATCTATTATTTGACTATTCTCTCTAAGTGACTATTTGGTTCCTGGGAATTTGGTTCAAAAAGTGTTTAACTGTCTTGATATGTAAGAATATGAGAATAATATAACCAAAGGTTTAATACCCTTGTAGGAAGATTTCCACTATAGAAAGTTCTGATATTCTTCTAGGCTAGATGTTTAAGGATGACTAAAGGAAGCAGGTCTGATTTGTCATGACTTGATAATGGATAATTGTAGACAATTTAAGTAAGGCCATCTTACAGTAATGCATTTGATAACAGATTTTTTGATTATGGAAAGATAGAAAAAGATTACCACATCTATCTTTTAGGGAAGTGGATTATAAACCCATTTGTAGGAGAGTTCATTCATTTTCTCTCTTGCTCTATTATTTTTTTCCTTCCCTAAGTTAGCATAAGAATAACTTCAGACTTGCACTGCAAATGGGATAGGTATAATTTGTCGAGGTAAGTCAGGATCAACCTGCCTTCTGTCTTTCTGTTTTGTAGCTTACCTCATATAGAGTGTAAAGAAGTCTTTAAAAATACCGGTGTACCTATAGTTCTCCCAGATAGCTCTTGTTTTCTTCTTACAAACCTTCAAGAACTATTGGTTTATAACACCACCCTCTTCTCCCCAAAAATTCCCAGGTATTTTCTGAGCTGCATATTTTTCCTGAAAAAAAAGGATAGGTTACAATCTAATGCACATACTCTATGTATTTTTATATTTGTAGGTAATATACTCCATCCAAGTATGGCACAAGGTGTCCATCTGTAGTGCACGCCCCTTTTCAATGGAAGTCTGAGGCATTTTCTTATTGTATAAACTAGTGATCTAGAAAATTGCTATTATTTCAGAAAAGTGCAATTTTTTCAAATTATGTAGGGATTATGTGCTCTTAAGGGTACTTTGAAAATGACAGGTTTTCCAAAGAGAGTCTTAAAAGCATTTATGGGAGTCCAAAAAAAACAGTGCTTTCAGTAAGAGGAAAAAACACTTTGATTCTGTTAAATAGATCACCAAAATTATTTGCTATATAGCTTCTCTTGGAAAGTCATGTATTTCCTAGTTCTTTTCATTTCCATTTCCGTAATTGTCCTTCCTAAGATTATTATATGTAATGCAGTTCTGATTACATTAATGAACTAGTCTATGGGAAATATTTAAAAACAGAAAAGTAATAGAAAAAGAAGGGAGACCAACTGGAAAATTCACCATTAGCAGGTTTTCAAGTAGGAGTCTAGCTCTAGAATTTGCATTTATGATTAAATCATCATTGCAGTTTACTCATCAGCAGCATCTTGAAAATGAAGGCATAGCTCAAAGCTGACTGTTGGTCTTCATATTTTAAAAATGTTCTATAATTTATGGAAATACTAACTAATACATTTTGTTTAGCTTTCTGTTATAATCCTGGAGACATTAAAGTAAGCCATAAAATCCACAGTTTCAGTTTTTCAAAGGTAATCAATGGGTTTCAGAAGTCCTTGGAATCAATAGTACGTTTTGTCTATGAGAGAGCATCTGAGTATCAGTCCTTTGGTCTACATTCTGTGGGTTGTCTTTTCGTTTTGTTTATGATTTCCTTTGCTGTGCAAAAGGTTTTAAGTTTAATTAGGTCCCATTTGTTTATTTTTGTTTTTATTTTCATTACTCTAAGAGGTGGATCAAAAAAGATACTGTTGCAATTTATGTCAAAGAGTGTTCTGCCTATGTTTTCCTCTAAGAGTTTTATAATATCTGGCCTTATATTTAGGTCTTTTATTCATTTTGAGTTTATTTTTGTGTGTGGTATTAGGTAGTGTTCTAATTTCATTATTTTACATGTAGCTGTCCCAGTTTTCCCAGCACCACTTATTGAAGAGACTTTTTTCTCCATTTTATATTCTTGCCTCCTTTGTCATTGATTAGTTGTCCATAGGTGCGTGGGTTTATCAATAGGCTTAATTTTTAATATAAAATCTAAAAAGACTAGCATGAAGCAAAGATTCATAAAGAAGACTCTTTTCCATTTTGTACAAAATAAATTCCAATTTTGTAATATGTATATGTGTATATATATATATATATATTCCTTATTACTGCCTTATTTTCCCCCCTTGAACCAGATCAATAAATTATTAGGATAGTGTGCTATATCTAAAATCAATACTTTATATATTAGTGAAGTTAAAGTTCTTGGAAAATCTACCAATAAATCTCCTTTAGGAAGTGATGAAATGCAATAGTGTAGGATAGCTTTGTAGTAGGTAATAGCTGGGTTCATATGCTGGCTCAACCATTCTAAATGAATATTAAATGTGTTAAAGTTGGCCCTTTAGTCAAGGCTAGCAACATACTTAAATAACCTTCTTTCCCTTCCTCCCAAAGTCCACACCCAAGTTCTTACCCTCCGTACATTATACCGCAGATACCAGGAAAGGCAAAAAAAAAAAAAAAAAAAAAAAAATTGAAAAAATAGTGTTTCTTCTAAGTATTTAGAGAAAAGCACAATTAAATGATCTAGTCATGTTTTTATAAGATGGCAAACCTATTAAACCTGACCAAGCAGATACTGCCAGTGTTCAAAGTAACAAACAGTATCTATTAATATATGCTGTTAGCAGTGAATGTTGTTTGAAAACTCTCTAAATAATGCTTATTAACAATTTTATTGTCTTTTAAAGTTATTAAATATAGCTATTAAAATCCGTGAGTAAATGATTGTGTATTTTAGTTTCCACAAATGATTATTAATTACATACTTGTATTTACATCAAGGAAATAAATGTATACCAACACAATGTCTAATATTTTATTTAAAATAACAATAACACTTTCCATTATATAGGGCTTAACAAAAGCCTTTCAAAGTACATTTTATCCTCTCAAAATACTGCAACAAACTGATGCTATCCTTATAGTAAAAACAACCAAACAAACAAAGTGCCTATAGTGGTTAAGTGACATGAAAAATAGTGTATAATCAATGAGGGAGTTGGAATTTGAAAATGAGAGAAGTTTTGAGTCCAATCTAATCCCTTTTTTAGAACAGTACTTTACAAAATTTTAAATTTTCTCTGTATTCTTAAGATGTGATTATATTATATAAACATACTAAATGAGATTCTCTGAAGTAATTTCAGACTATTGTTAATAAGTATAAAGCTGTTGATTCATTTATTTGTTTACATCAAAAACTTTTAATTGTCGCTGCCTTTCAACTACCTTCTTATTACATGCCTACTCATAACAAAGAAGTAAATGAAAATTTAGAGTGATATAATTTATCAGATTGGCTAATATTTTGCTATACCCACTGCCTTTCTTTAATATTTAAGTTCTGTGCTTATTACTAAATAGTTAAATCACCTCTCCAAGCCTAAAAGTGTTTCTTCAGTCTACTTTCTTGGCTAATAATATTCAAGAAACTTTTAGATTTCTACCACTTATAAAATAATGACAAAATATATTTTTCATTTGTCAAAGTACTAGAAAGTTCTGAGGGAGGTATAGTGGTCAAAAGAAAAGAACATAGACCTTAGAGTTAGCACAGATACTAAAAAGGTGGATTAAAAAACCTCAAAACCTCAGTTTCTTCCTGTAAAGTGAAAGCTATAATGCCTAACATACAATGGTAAATGTGAGGATCAAATGAGCTTTACATGGTAAAAAGGGTGAATGTGTTAGAGATGTATCCTTGGACTTTCCCATTTCACACACTGTAACACTGGGATTTTCCAGCAGACAGAAATCAAAATGATTTTGTTCTTCTGCTCTATTTAAGCCAAAAAATGATTATCTGAAAAGCCAGAGAGCAAGTTACATGAACTTGAGATAACAGACTGCATAGGCTAAACACTAATCCTTGATCCATGATCTTAAGGGTCAATCTCAAGAGAGGTTCCTTTGCCCTTTCAAGGTAGTAAAAGACTCAGACTCATTTAAAAAAAAAAGAATTGCCATATGTGTGTGTGTGTGTGTGTGTGTGTGTATACACACACACACACATTTCAAAAGCATAGTCACTTGGCTTTCATCCAAAACCTGGATTTTTTTCAAAAGGTATCTTTGGAAACATTGATAAGGTTAATTCAATTCCATTAATAAAATCATCATAATGCTATGTGTAGCCAGGATAGCTTAGTCATTTGACCTACTCTAGAGTTTACAATAGGCATACTTGTTTGGTCACAGTTGCCAAAACTGAGAGGTGTGCAAATAGTGAGACACAAGTCAACCTCTTGGAACTTAATGAAAATGGGTTACTTAGTAGCAGTTGGTTTTTTTTGTTTGTTTTTTTTTTCAAAAAAATAAAAGGTTAATCATAGTTGAAATAGGAACTACATATATATTCCTGTTTCTGAGTAGTTGGAAAAAGTGACTTCTCTTTATTAGGAATAAAATCAACTGTAATAATAATTTATTAATCTGAAGGAGTGATGTATATTCTTCCTGTATGAGATTGTGAGTTACAGCAAATTGGTGCAGAGAGGGCTATCTGAAATTGGATGGATCAAATGTGCATAGGTGTCACTCATAACAGATTTTCCAAGTGAATAGATGTCCTAAATGTGTGCAGTTTATATATTCCTACCCAGCTTGGGTGAAGTGGTACAGGACACTGTGTCCTTCTAGGGTTTCTTGGGAAAAAATAGAACATAAGCAAATGTGAGATTTGAGTTACACTGAAAATGTTTCCTAATATGTCGGTATCGTTGGAACAAATTCATGTTTCAAAACAAACATTATAGCAGAACTGATTGTAGTTGGACTATGTAACAACATAAGAATTTTTTTCTACTTTATCACTTGCTCCCCTTCTAAAACCTAGCAAAAATTGATGTCAATAGTAGTTGGAAAGATTTGGTCATGTGACTCAAAACAAAAGAACTAGTAGAAAGTCCTTTGGGATATAAATGTAGAGGGAATATGCTAAAAAGGAATCAAGATTTTTCTTGTCTTGCAAGTTCTATCCCAGCTAAGAGAATAGGAAATGCATATATGGTGGAACTTATTGAAACAATGAAGCAATTCATCCAGCCAGAGTCTGTGGAGAAGAAATGCTTGCATCCTGAAGTTGTAAATTTAAAAAAGAGTATCCAAAGGATGCTGGATGCTTTTGTGTTCTTGAAAAAACATAAACCTGGAATTACACAAATCTGTGTGATTGTGTAATTCTTCTATTAATTCAATGGCTATTAAACATTTATGGTCCTCTTGAGGATCTGATTAATGAAATTAAATATAAGGCATTAATGCTCATCTTGGTTTAGCCAATTGTGAGAAATGAAGCATGGGACTGTTATGGCACAGAAAAGATTCACATTTCTAAAGGGCTTGCTTTCTAAGATGTATACAGTGGATTACAGGGTCATCCTAAAATTTTTATATTCTTTGATAGGCTGAGAAACCATTGGTTGTTAAAAAGGAGTTTCTGTATTTTTAATTCAAAACCAACCCCTATGTCTATTATAATTTGAGTTATAAACAGTTTTCCCGCTTCCTCTTTTTTTCTGGGAACTTAATTTTTATCAACTTTTGACTTTCTGCATTATGATTTATTTGTTATTGAAAGTTACCAGGACTCCAAGCCAAAAAGTTGGTCCATATCACATCCTACAAAACTGCCAGTATTTTAATTTGGCTGTAGAAGGAATCTTCAAATTGTCTTGTCTGTTTATGACTACCACACAGGAGATGTTGAAATATACATTTGCTTTTAACCTATGACTTAAGATACAGAATTGAAGCTGTATAATCTATGCATATTTTTAAACAAGAAAGCCTTTATTCCTTCCTGAAGCAAAATAATTGCCAATCACAATTATCCGTTTGAAATTTTTTATTGGGTAGTTGATTTACACTGTGTGTTAGTTTCTGCTGTACAGCAAAGTGAATCAGTTATACATATATGCACTGCTTTTTAGATTATTTTCCCATATAGGTCATTTCACAGTACTAGGTAGAGTTCCCTGTGCTAGGAACTAGCAGTGGATCCTTATTAGTTATCTATTTTATATATAGTAGTGTGTATATGTCAATCCCAAGCTCCTATTTTATCCCTCCCCCCTCTTTCCCCCCTGGTAACCTTAAGTTTGTTTTCTACATTTGTGACTCTATTTCTGTTTTGTAAATAAATTCATTTGTACCATTTTTTTAGATTCTGCATATAAGCGATATCATATGATATTTGCCTTTCTCTGTCTGACTTACTTACATCCAAGTTACTGCAAATGACATTACTTTGTTATTTTTTATGGCTGAGTAATATTCCATTGTATATATGTACCACATCTTCTTTATCCACTCCTCTGTCAAAGGACATTTGCTTCCATGTCCAAAGGAAACCATAAACAAATTGAAAAGACAACCCACAGAATAGGAGATAATATTTGCAAATGAAGCGACCAACAAGGGATTAATCTCCAAAATATACAAACAACTTATGCAGCTCAATATCAAAAAAACAACCCAATCAAAAATGGGACGAAGATCTAAATAGAAATTTCTTCAAAGACGTACAGATGCCAAAAAGCAAATGAAAAGATGCTCAACATCACTCACTAATCGTTAGAGAAATGCAAATCAAAACTACTATGAGGTATCATCTCACATGGGTCAGAATGGCCATCATCAAAAAATATACAAACAATAAATGCTGGAGAGGGTGTGGAGAAAAGGGAACCCTCCTACACTGTTGGTGGGAATATAAATTGGTACAACCATTATGGAGAACAGTAAGGAAGTTCCTTAAAAAAATAAAAATAGAGCCACCATATGATCCAGCAATCCCACTCCTGGGCATATATTTGGAGAGAACCATAATTTGAAAAGATATATGCACCCCAGTGTTCATTGAAGCACTAATTATAGCTACCTTTTTATAAAGGATGGCATATTGGGGACACTCTTGGAGATTAATCTATATTTGCTTCTACACTGGGAATAGCTGAATCACACAGCCAATTCTACCATCAAAGAGGGAAAACATAAGCAAATACTTAAATTGAAACTAGTTTTGCATGATGTAGAGATCAAGGCATTCTTCTGTCTCAACGTTAGCTGCTTCTGTGACATCTGTGGGAATGTACTTGAATGTGTGATTGAAATAATGGGCTGTAGATTCTAGAAGGGACATGCCTGTCAGTGTCTGGCTTGTCTAGTGTCTCATAACCTCACACTACTTACATCTGAGGTCATGACTTTTTAACTTTTTCTCTTGTAAGTAGCGGTAGAGTCTTATATACAAATGAGCCCAGTCAAGATGTGAAGTAAACCTTTAAGTGCCAGTAACAAGGCACTGAAATTTTGATTTAAGCCTCTAGCTCAACTCACTATCTGACCACATATTCTTTGTTAGGGTTCTCTAGGTTATAATTTTGCACGTGCACTAAGATCTCTAATTAATCTCCTCACCAAGGAAATGGCTTGTATCATACAGAGAAGGGCAACCTCAAAATTCCCAGGTTTTTCTGGGAGTTTGATGAGATTCTCTCATCATGAGGGTGTGGAATATCTTCTAAGGAAACATGTCATAAGTTTCCCACTTCACAGCAAGAAAGTAGGGGGTGGGGGGTGGGATGAATTGCGACATTGGGATTGACATGTATACACTAATATGTATAAAATAGATAATTAATAAGAACCTGCTGTATAAAAAAATAAATTAATTAAATTTAAAAAAAGACATCAACAAAGTGTAGGATATGGGTTTTCCTACATCCTAATTCAAATAAATCAACAATAAAAAGACATTTTTGAGTGAATCAGGGAAGATCACATTCAGACTGGGTATTAAAATATATCAATAAATAATTTTTAATTTTGTTTGTAAAAAAAAAGTGTCCCACTTCAACAAAGAATTAATAAATTAGATGAAATATCCTAAGTGTGAGGTGGCTCTTTTTCTGATAAATAAGTGCTCAGTAGTAGTTATTATTCTAAATCTCATATGGAAGTTCTGAAGTCCTGGAGGATTCTAAGAAAAGGAAGAACTTTAAATTACAGTGCTTAAAGTTCAAAAACCATGAAGTTAGATAACAATATCTAATTGTTAGATGAAAAAGAAACTAATGCAACTGGCTATTAATCCAAGTCATAAAAGTTTTGTAGAAATTTCTGAAACATTTTAAATAGTTGACACATAGACAATTTTTAAGAACCTATTGTTTAGTAATCCTAGTGAAAGCAAATTCTTGGACAAATTAATATTGCTTGATAACTTGGCTTAAAAATAGCTATATATCTTCTCTCTGATCTTTTCACAGTGTGAAATATAATGGGAGTGTAACAGTCAATTTTATGTAAGATCATGGAAATGCGAACATATTTTAAACTAAAATGACTCTTTAAAAGATTTATCTCTTGTAAACCTGAGGTGATGCTGCATGCAGACTTAGTTATACCGTATAAACTATTTCAAAATGTTTATGGCATCTCTCAGACAATTTTTTGCTGTGATTTTGTTGCTCTGTAATTATAAGCACCAAATGATTTTAGAACTTCAGACTAATAACTGAGTAAAGACAATAAATGTGTCATTTTGGTTACCTGAAGTCTTGAAATAACTATACATTTTCTTTGACAATAATCAGGAAAAAAATTTTAAAGTAACCAAATCTAGTTTTCTATGTACATATTTATGTAATGAACAGTGTTGTCTCACAACTTATTGCCCTTATTTTTTTTTATTAGTTTCTGCTTTATAACAAAGTGAATCAGTTATACATATACATCTGTTCCCATATCCCTTCCCTCTTGTGTCTCCCTCCCTCTATTGCCCTTATTAAATTCAGTCTCCAAGTTCAGAATAGTAAAACTGTTGAGTTGGCTTTTATATGAAAACCAGGTTTAGTATTTCCCAGATGGCCACTAAGTAGCTCCCAGGATTATTCTCTCCCTTATAAAAGGAGAATTAGTAGAAATGAGTATGTACAGGTATTCTTAATATATTAATTAACTTAATGCTATTGTAAAAGTTATCCTGTTTAGCAAGCTCACAAGAAGGAAAGAGTTGACAATTTAAAAAAGTAGAAGCCAAACCTCTCCAAGCTGAGTTGTGTACAAATAAAACATTATTGATGTGAGTAGGTTTCAGAAGAATGTTTCTTTCCACCTGTTTCATTATAGAGAGAAGCATACTCATTTTAATGTGTAATGTTCTAATTTTCAATAAATTAATATTTAATAAGGTTTTCATCCTAAATTAAGCTATCCTCATCATTTTTGACAGTTAACACATACTTTGCTGGGTGAATTAAGGACCCTGGAGTTTTGTCAGTGTCCTACTTACTGTCCATAATGTGTTTTTTTCCTAAGAGTAATCTTGACTTAATCCTTATGAAATAGTTATATGTCATATATCAAAAAGAGGATTCCATTTGTCTCCATTCTGACACTGATTGCTGTAGTAAATTATTTACAACCACTCAGTCTTACCAAACAGTAGTTTTTCTTTTTCCCTTATGCTAGCCTAAAATCCTCTTCTAAAAGCTACAGGATAGAGGAGGAAGCAGTAAAATAACAATACTTTCAATTAAGTATTTTTCTTCCTCTTGACTATTGGTATTGCAAGAAGTAGAATTCATGAGTAGATCATTCCCAATGAAAGCTGGCCTCAATATCATAAACAGACGCCTTCAGAATATTTAACTGAACTGAGTCAGGATTTTCAGGGCTCTTTTAGTCCACAGCTGATGGTAGAGTGAAAAGAGCTGCCAGGCAAAATATTATTGAAATGAGTATAATCATACAGAATTGAATGAAACTTAGAAAATATAATTGTGGCTGTTCAATTAAAATATTTTTGATATTATTTCTGACAAGTGGAGAAGTGAGCAAAAATGTGTTTTTGAAATATGGACCAAATTAATTGGGTTAAAATCAACATGTTAGAGCTTTAAGGTGATCAAAAGGTAGTTCTAAAGAAAATGAAAACTGATTTTAATTTTTAGCTTAGCCTAGTTGCTCAGTTTGAAATGGAACATGTCACATATCACATATCAAGGCCAGATCTCAATGATAAATTAAAAATTCCATTTGTTACACTTTCAAAAGCTAAGTATTGTGATTTTTGGGAGAAGCAGGGAGTCTCCCCAGATACAAACAACATAACAGGGAAGACGGAAGACTGCACATAAGCAGTAAAAGTCAAATCGCCATTTAAAGACTCATAAATATAGCTCTAGGGAAAGTACAACTAATAGCAAAGGAGGACTACCTTTAAGGAGAAGTTACTAGAAAAGGAAACTATACTGTGTAAATAGCAGAAATCCAGAGCATTGTACTGGGTACAATAAGCAGACCTAGATCTAGACTGTCAGAGGACTGCTGAGTTCATCAGATGCACTAGAACTGTGTGTCCTGGAGAAGGGTAACTAACAACAAATTCAGTCTGGTGATTAGTGCAATAGCATGGCATGATACAATGTCACAAGTTATCAGGATTTTCAGGGAAGAATATCTCAGACAAAGATAACCATACATACAGGCTTAAATTTCAAGGTTTCTTGGAAGATTCCCCTTACAAATATATTTTCCCTATCAAATGTTCTACTAGCTAAATTTCTAAAATCTATTTGTCTCTTTTGAAAATGCAAATGATGAAGTCATCTTACACAAAATATTGCTCATCAGTAATGAATACATGCAACCATTGAGTGGATTTTATTAAGTGCTTACTATGTACCAGACACCATGTTAGCCTAATGGATTCAAAGACAAAAACAAACATAAAAATGAACAACTCAAAGCCTAGAGGTAATAAGTGCTAAAAATGAAAAACAGTATACTCAAGGTACTAAACATAGATACAAGCACCTCTTTGTGCTTGAATCAGGGACACAGGCCACAAAGAAGTTTGAGCTAACACAGGAAGGATGAGTTTATTTTTTCCAGGTACATAAGACATGGGTGAACACATTAGAAAAATAATGGAACAATGCATGCAAAATATAGAAAAATGAAAGGTCATGATATCACCGTATATTACTGCCTATTCATATTAGTGTGAATGAATTTACTTTCCCTCTCCCAGATCATTTCTTTTGGGGCAGGATTACAACATTAATATCTGTAAAATAAAGTAAACATAGAAGGAAGACAAGACATAAAAAGGCCTATTTATTCCTCTTGCAATTGTTATTTGGGCTATCCTTGCTTACAGAGTGGAAAGATTTAGTTTAGACATGGTTGGCACATAATGATACCATAAGCACTTAACTCTTAGATTCAGAAATACATTTTACTTTTAAATTTCCAAAGTATTTTCTCATGAACTGAACAGATAAGAAAAAATAAGAGTTTAAGCAGCTATTAGAACAATTTAGCAACATATCTACCATCAACTGACTTTTTTCTCTTACTCTAAGTAGAGGCACTTTCTTCCTATCTTATATAATTCAGCCTGGGCTCCTCTTGATTTTGTGAGGGCAAAAGAAAGAAAAGATATAGACTGTTCATTAACAGCCTCTATGGCTTTTTGATCAGGATGGATCTTGGTAATTCCATTTTCCGCTGAAGGTGTTGCATGGCAGACTCATTGCTGGCTATAAAGGTTGCACTCATTATGCTATACTTATCAGCCCCTGGGGAAGAATGTTATTTTCCCAGCCACCATGCTGCCTAATATTGATTTTCTTAAAAAACAGTACCACTGATTTGTACAGGTTTTGTACTTTGTGCCTTTCCTTTTCATACTCTCCACCTCACTAGGCTCTTAATGTGTGTTTTATGCCCTATTGTTTAATCAAGTCACGAGCCTGTGGACTACCAGATAAGTTCAGCATGTTTAATTATGACCTTACTGAATCCTACTGCGTGAAGCCTAGTTGTCTTACTGAAGGAAGTCACAAGTGTAAAAGAGAGTACAGATTATATATAACTGTATTCACAACTGTATTCACAAGTCACAAGTGGAAAAGAGAGTACAGATTATATAAAACTGTATTCAATTGCTTCCAGAGGAAAGACATCTGAACTCTTAGGGCCCATAACATTGATCTAGACCTTCCTCCTACAGAGGTGGTGTTATACCCATAAAAAACAGAAAATGAGTTACATAAGTTATCAGCCCTTGAGAGGGGAAAAAGATGAATGGGTTCATTGTTGAATGAAGAGTGTACATTCAGTTTTCACATTACCTGAGAAAAACTTCTTAGAATTGACTGTGTGACAATTATAGAAAATATTAATTACAGTGATGCATAGCAATATTAATTTTTATTACACAATTAATGTTTATTAAAGAATATCAAGTGAGCATAATTTCTATTATTTAGTAGCAATATAGCACTTTTCATCCCATGTTTTTAAGCCATAGGAGAGAGCTGAGAAGCCTGGCTTAATATATGCAGGTTTTTGAAAGAAACTATGATGTAAAAGCCCAGAGGAGGGACTTTGTGGGGCTGGAACTCTGACTTATAAGGAGGAGGCACTGCATGCATGAGACAGACATCCTAGGACCGTAGAGGAAGGACCTCATGGAGAAGGGACTCAGACTTTGAAGGAGGGCTGCCAGAGGATGGTTTTGGTACCTCCAGGGGTCACAGTGAGAGTAGTTATGGGTGTGTTGAAAAACTGGACACTAAAATCAAATGCTATTGTTAGGTGAATTGCCACCACCAAAATCAAGGTGCACTGCTATGGTGATGCTGGCAGGAACAAAAAGCAAGCCTGAAGCTGAAGGCAAAACAAAAAGATCTAAAACCTCTCTCTCTCCTCTGACTTTCTAGTCTCCCTCTAATGCTTTCAGTGGCAGAAGCTTATAGGGATCCAGCTAGCAAAGGAGAAATGCAGCTTACAGGGTCCTTGCTGGGCATAGGAGAGTGAGTTTTAATCTGAGAAGCAATAGCCCAACAGCTGGCACAGCAGGTAAATGTAGGGAAGTGAAGGGCAGTGAAATAAGCAAAAACTTCACGAAAGAGGGAACCCTGAGCCAAAGATGAGAGAGTGGGCAAGAGTTTTCCAGGGTCAGGTAAGAAATTTCATATGAGCCAGGATAGCAAATCATGAACAGATGTGGTTTGCTGGAAGGGAAAACTAAGATGACTGATTTACCAGGAATAACGATGGGAATGTTTATTTGAAAGATGATGGAGATAAAACTGTTTGGATTAATAAAGAGCATCAGATGATGAAAACCTGAGAACATGAGAAGGTAATCTGGATAAACATTCACTATGTAGCCATTAATGCTTTAAGAGAGACTAGTACTATGAGGTAGGTGATTTTGCTTAAGGAAGCCTGAAGTGGTTACAGGTTTTAGGATGACTGGATAGAAGAGGGGGGGAATGGAGTCCAGTATAGGAATTATTCTTATAGTTTATAATTATGGTGATGAAGGTGGCCATAAGGGAGTCAGTGCTGACAAATCTCAAACAAATTATACAAGAAAAATTAGCCTGACATTCAAATTTGTTTAATATGAGCAGAGAGAAAGAAGAACTTCTTGCATACAGTGAATCATAGTGCCACTAACTCAATATTTTAAATATAAGGTGAATGAACAAATTGTTATTGAAATGAAAATCTACTGAAAATGTAGATTATAATCATCAATAGTGAAATGATCACTTAGATAATGAGAATTAATAAATCCCACAAATGTATATCTTGAAACAGAGGGCACATAAAATTAATCAGACCCTTGAGAGACATCATCCCAAAGTTAGGAGAAGAAAAAGGAACAGTAAAATGGTAGAAGAATAAATCAAAGACATGAGAGCATTTTAAAGAGTTGCATGATACAGAAGCAGAATGAGGACAGCATTTCAAAAGAGGAAATGTTGTTCAGTCTCTACAGCTGTGAACAACACATCAAAGAACCTGAGGTTTAAGAAGATACAATCAATTTTTCTAGAAGAGAATGACACAACCTTTGAGAGGTCAGTTTCTGTAGAATGGAAGGACCAGAATCCAAAGTAGTAAGGAAGTAGAAGGCTTATTGAAAAAAATGGAAGATTTTAGCAATCAAAATAATATATGGCAATGCTCACTAAAGTTATTTTCAAAGTTAGAAGGCATTATAACTAATTCTGAGGTTTTAGAGTGGACTTTGCTTTTTTATACGTTGGGTATTTTAAATTTAAGGAAACATTAGTATCAACTCTTTACAGAAACCTTTTTATGGGCCATATAGAACTGTGCTAAACACTTCACATGTATTATCCCATTTAAACTTCATATTTTAAGACAGAAATTATACTTATTTAACAGACCAGGAGACTAGCTTTAAGAGACAAAGTAACTTCATTAAAGTCACAGTGCAGTATGTATTAAAATCTCCAACTATACTCATGGATTTGCCTATTTCTCTATTTTTCACAGTTTTTTTTTATGACTTTGAAGCTCTTTCTTCAGGCACACACACACATTTATGATTGTTATGTATTCCTGATGAATTGACCTTTTTATGAATTGCCCTGTTTTTCTTCTGAGACTTACTATCTAGAGATCCACATTTATGTTAATGTAGACAAAACAGCCTTCTTACGTTTACTTTTTGAATGGTTTAATTTTTTCATTATTTTATCAAGCCTAACATATCTTTATATTTCAAATTAATCTCTTTCAGACTATGTAGTTGTGACTGCCTATTTTACCTAGTCTGATGTCTATTTGTAATGGGAATAGTCAATTTACATTTAGTGGAATTACAGATGCGATTGGATTTGAAGCTACCATTGTTTATTTTTATTTTCATCTGAACTGTCACTCTGGATTAATCAAAAATGTTTCCTGCTTCCTTTTGGATTAATCAAAAATGTTTAGTAATTTAATTACTCTATTGGTATTATTAGTTATATCTATATATTTATAGGGGATTGTAATACTCTGTCTCTCATCAGAATCTACATATAGGTAATATCATGCTTCATGTAAAATATAAGAACCTTACACACTTCACTTCTCTTTACCACATTCTTGGTAATATTATTTTCATATATTTTACATCTCACAATAGATAATTTTTTGCATTTAAATTATCAACTGACTTTTAGATATATAAAAAGGAAAAATATATGTTCTTTAAAGTTACTCAAGGAGATCTTCCTTCTGGTGTTATATCTTTCTTTCCTATAGATTCACGTTTCCTATCACTTAGGCTGCTATCATTTCGCATCAACCTGAAGAAGTTCCTCTGTATTTCTATTAGTTCAGATATGGTGGTTAAAATTCTCTCAGCCTTTGTTGATCTGAAAAAGTATTTTGCCTTTATATTTGAATGATATTTTCACTGGATATTGAATGAAAGTAGTCATCATGTTATATGATTCTGATATGTACGAGTTTCATTTACCACAGTTAGTTAAATAATACCAATCCCCCACAACATGGTTCAAATTTCAGTTACCACTGTGTATTGGGTGTGAGTAATTGAATAAAGTACAAACTTCTCTGCTGTCTCTTCAGTCCACAAATCTTCATATAAGTAACAGATGCATATTAGGCTTAGCAATCAATCACATCATTTCTTCCAAAGTCATTCAGTGATTGATCACTGCACATTTGTTACTCAGTTCAAGTACAGGGAGCAAAGCATGTCAATGTCTCACATTCTTATGTCTTGTTGATAAACTTCTGACATTTTACAAATAGGGATACTCAAGAAAGGGACTGGTCAGCAAAGATGAAAGTGTAGCAAAGAAACAAAACGGTATAATGCTTGAAGTGAAATTTAAATTGAATATAAATGGAGTTATAGACAAAATAGGTAATTGTCAGAACGTTGACACTGCTGTCATTCAAGAGACTCTAGCTATGTATCCAGTAAACAAGCATGTTCTCAATTTACAGATACTTTACAATCAAAATTGCTCCATCACTGTGAAAAGGAAAGATGACTCTAAAGTTAAGGTTGTTTATATTTGGGGATGAAAAACCTATTTAGTAACTTGATGAAAACTATAGAAATATTTTCGGAAATGTGACGTACGTATAATCAACATACAGCTTTAGAAATTCACACAAACAGTGAAGCTCACTTAAAAAATAAAACATAAAAGAAAAGCCCAGTTCAGAAACTGTAATTTTTTTCATTTCTCACACACACTATTTATGTTCTATTTTAAAAGTTGGATCCACTTCAAAGAAACCACACACACACACACACACACACACAATAAAAGGTAAAGGTAATTTAAAAAATTCTGAAGCAGTGTGGAAAATTCACACTCAAATGTGTGATTAAATCTATAGTTGGCATGAATGTAGTATTTAAGCTGCTAAACATAGAGCTTTCTAGAAGTACAAATTTTCAGCTGCTTCACAGAGCCCTAGGTTTACTTTGGAGGTGCTTCTCACTCAGGAATCCAGGGCAAATGTTGCTGAAAATACTGGTCCTCTAAACCTTTTAAACCAGAGTATCTCATGTGTTTTAAAGAGTTGAATTCCTAATTCCATTTTTCATTGAATAATGGCTGTCACTTACAAAAAATAAAAACTGAATTGCAAATATTGTACAGATTCTAAACAACCAGTTCCTACTTTTAACATGAGACACCATCACAACATGATGTGTTTGACTGTGATTATGAAATGACCCACTTAAATTCCACCCCTACACTACCACCCACTGGCATTGTGAAGAGTACATGGACGAGGATGATTTATGCTGCTGCTTAAATTGATAAACTCTGAGAGCTCATTCATTTCCAATTAGTCTCTTTAAAGAAATCAGTGAGGTTCTCCTTAAATAACCAGCAAGTAACAAGAATGCTCAGCAATCAAGAGCCTCACGACTGCACTGTTGTGTCAGTTCTTAACCTACCTGATCAAACAAAATATGCTCTCTCTCCAGGACATGCGTATTATTAACCACTGACTACAATGCTGTTGAAAAGGATCATGGAGCATAGTATATGTACGCTAATATGATTTGAAAGTCTTATTTCATTACATGCCTTCTGTCATACTGAATTAGCATCATACCACAGGTAGCTGTTGTTTACCCTAATAAGAAAGGATTTGTTGTAATTAGACCACTGTCTCATATTTATAAAAAAACAGATGTAATTTGGAATAGATTAACCACTGTAAAATGACAAAAATGACTAAAGCAGAGGAAGGTTTACAGGGTAATTTCCCCAATCACGTTTATCTCTTTCTGTGTGTTTGTGTGCGCGTATGTGTGTAACATATATACATTCCCTTATATTTTTATATCACATCCATACTAGATGCAAGATAGATATATAGATAGATTACAGTTCTCTGTGTTGATCTATGTATATAGATACATACACAAATACATTTATATACTTCCTTATTGCATGTGAATACAGATATTTGTATGAAAACACATACATATATATATAATTTAAACCCTTCATTTATGATTTAAGTATGTAGGAATTATGCCATATTTGGGATAAAATATGCATATGGAACAGACAATTTTCAAATACATATTTTAGGTTTTCCTTTTTATCTTAGAGAATTTCATATTTTAAAACTAATGTACCTTATTCATAAAGTATATTTGAGACATATCTTTGTCATCTTCAAAAACCATTCCAGGTATGAGCTTTGCTTATCATTTAATCTACCACCCAGTATTATTTGAGAAGCACAACTTGATTGTTATATTGTTATGATTTTCATATTTTACTTTTTTGAATGTTTTAGACTTGAGTATCATGTAATTATATTTTCTTTTATTCTGATAATCAGAGAGTTCCTTATTGCATATAGTTAACTGAGAAACCTACATACTTTGTAGGATATCTTAGTTTTATAAGGTATTTTCTTCACCCATATTAAGTTGTAACTTTGTCACATCTCTTAACATAAATTGTTGTTTTTTGCTTGTTAAAACTGTACCAGTGGACTGTGTATGATACAGGCTAAGCACAGAGAAAAAAATAAATGTAGTAATTGGACAGAGAATGAGGAAGAAGTTGAAGGTGGTAATTACCAATCATTGCATCTATTCCCCTCAGATGAATAGGCTTCAGGAAACATATGGCATCAATGGATAAAAAAAATACATAAGTAACAGCCAGCAAATATTAATTTGCTACTCACTGGCTAGAGAAATGGCCACATGCTCATGATATTCAAGAAACTGTTCTGTGACTCATGAAATGTTGACCATTATTTTATTTATGTCATCTGTTAACATGAGCAACACAACTAAATTCATCTCTTTAAGTAGGCTTGATGTTTCTGAACTGTGTTGAGTTCCATCTTGGCTTCTCCTGGTGCAGTTGCAGCTAGATTTAATCTCCTCTTTTTTCACTAACTTCTGAAATTGGGAGAGGATATATTTCCACTAGTCCTTTAATTTTCTAGAAAAAGATGCTAATTTCTCAGGATCACCTGTACATAGAAGTTCCATCTCATTTTGGGTAAATAAAAAGCTACATAGATTATTCATTATATCAATTATCCCAATATTCATAGCTAATGCTTATACTACAGTGAACAGAAAATCTATAGCAATGGAACCAAATAGACAAGAAGTTACAATATAAAGCATTGCCTCCTAAAAAAGAGAAAAAGGATAACATAGAATGGCAACTGTAAGGAACACTAAGAGAAAGTGTTATTATGAATAAAAAGAATTATGCCCTACCTTACCTGCTTGCTTATTTATTTTGTTCTTTACTTGCAAGTGAAATATTCAAGGAATATGTTCCACAAAAAAAATAAGGCTTATAGTATTAAAAAGCCTCTGTTTCCACATTATTCCTTCCAGTGATTGGTACTTGATATTCTATGAGACTCTTTTATGTATAAATTATTGTACTAAGGTTTTCTGCCTTCTGTGTGTGTTATTATATAAATATAATAACCTTAAATATCTCTGATATACTCTCTGTTAAATATCTTATGTCTGTGTAAAAATATATTACTTTATACACTATTCTTAAAGAATTATTTTCTATTATATATAGTTATATTTTATACAGTTATACTTAAAAATAGGTATACATACAAAATAATAGTTCACTAAATCCTTATAATCAATATATTTTAGTCTCATATATAGATATGAAAATTGAAGTTCAGAGAAAGTGCCTTGCCCAAAATAATGCAACACCTGACACATGAAGATGAGATTCAAACATAGACCTACATGGCTTGGTATTCCATGTTTTTAACCATTATTCATGTTAGCCTCATTAAAGTGGCCTTCACTGAATAGTGTTTTTTTTTTTTTTCCTCTCCAACCTAATTCTGAATGCACTGAGATAGAAAACAAAGAATAGATGATGATGATGGTTAACATATTACCTTTACCACAGAAAAGCAAGGTTGGAAGATGCCATTTATCGTGAGAGTCACTGAAGCTGCTAGTTGAATCCCAGCATCAGGTTGACTGAAATGCCTAGTCCGGTCAAAGCAGGACCAGGGCATAACCTCCCCACACAGCACTGGCAAAGCAGAGCTCTCCCCTGGAGGAACAGTGGACACACCAGTTCATGCCAAGATGCATAAAAAATTTAACTGAAATAAGCTCCTCCTCAGGGACAGAGTATGTTGGGAACAGCCCTGGGGGTGCATGCGAAAAATCTCTCTTGACTGAAATCAGCAATGAGGAAAAGCAGTCTTATCTAACATTCTACTAAGGGAATTTGACATATAAGAAATCTAGTTCTTATCAAGGAAATATTCCTAAAAACTCTGAGAGAGGATATACTCTTTGAAAGGAATATTAACCCTAAATAGTTAAACCTTCTTAAATGACGGTCCTCACACATCACTGAAGAAAAACAATCTTTTTTTTCATTCTCTGAAAATATATAAAATAAGAGCAATAAAAAGAAAGTGAACCAAATTATTTGCTTATAGAACTGTGACAGTTTTACCAGCCATGTATTACATTTTTATATTCGTTTAGATAAAAGGAAGTTACTTTCTTTTTAAAAGTCGTAAAAACCTTAAAACTAATGAACCTCTGCCACCTTTCTCAGAGGAAATATAAATTTCTTACTTATTATAGCCTTAAAAGTTATATCAATATGAATTTATATAAATATTAAGAAATATAGATGAATCTATGCCTAAATTTATTGGTTTCAATATTGCTATTATCTTCCCTTCCTTACTTCAGTACCAACTATTTGACTATTTCCAAATAACTATTACGGTATTTGTCATGTTTAACATTTTCTTGTAGACATTTTAAAATTTTTCTCTTTGATCAAATCTTCAACTTTGATTCTACGTTCTTCATTTCAACAACAGCAAGAGAAAAAATATAGAACATAAAGGCAAAAAGATTATAAAACAAAGCATCATAATCAGCATCGTCACCCCAAAATTATGCTCAGAGCTCATCATAATTATCCTTTGGAGCCATCAAAATACTGTTTTCTGGAAAGCTATTTGCATTTTTCCTTTCATGTTTATGTATTTTGAAGAAAATCAGTTTTTTTCCAGTAAGTTATGCATTATTGAATGTCTATCAATAATCTTAATGTAATTTTTGCTTGCTAAAAATATTTTCTTCAAGTACATATTCCAGATCAATGCAAAATGATAAATCCAATGTTATTTTCAAGTTAATTTCTTTTTTTTTTTTAATTATCAGAGTAGTGATTTTTTTTTTCTTTATTGGAGTATAATTGCTTTACAATGGTGTGTTAGTTTGTTCTTTATAACAAAGTGAAATCAGCTATATACCTACACATATATCCCCATATCTCCTCCCTCTTGCGTCTCCCTCCCACCCTCCCTATCCCACCCCTCTAGGTGGTCACAAAGCACCGTGCTGATCTCCCTGTGCTATGCGGCCGCTTCCCACTAGCTATCTACTTTACATTTGGTAGTGTATATATGTCCATGCCGCTCTCAGAGTAGTGCTATTTTTGGTTAAGAATCTTTGGTAAATTGAGTTAGCCTAGGACTTCCCTGGTGGCGTAGTGGTTGAAAGTCCGCCTGCCGATGCAAGGGACACGGGTTCGTGCCCCGGTCCCGGAAGATCCCACATGCCGTGGAGCGGCTGAGCCTGCGCGTCCGGAGCCTGCGCGTCCGGAGCCTGTGCTCCGCAATGGGAGAGACCACAACAGTGAGAAGCCCGCGTACCGCAAACAAAACAAAACAAAACGAAACAAAAAAATTGAGTTAGCCTAGTTTAAAAAGCATATCTTAATAGACATGAAATAGCACTGCTCTCCATGGTAGCTACCGTCCCCAAAATATCTTAAAGTGATGGTAGATTATTTACTTATTTCCCTCTTTTGATGTACCATGGGAAAAAATGTGGTATTTTCAAAGTTTGTCTTCTGCCTTTTAGGACTCCTCTTTCCCTGTGCTTTTCCTCTCAGGTAGATTGACTTGATCCATTTAAGAGACTGAATAGGTTTCTGCTCTCTTCATCTATCTGTTGCTGCCACTTCCACAAAAGGGCAAGTTAGGTAAAAATTAGTATTTTACTACTCACTGATTCATACAATTTTAACTTAATGTGCTCCACTGTGATCTCAACCAGGCTTCTGATTTTAAGCCTTTTATCTGTAATTATGGAATGAATAACTTTTTTACCTGCTGCAGGATTTTCAACTTCAGCAAGCAAGGAGAGATTTTTTTTCTTTTAGTGTTATTGTTTTTTTTTTTTTTAATTTATTTATTTATTTTGCTTTATAACAAATTTAATCAGTTATACATATACATATGTTCCCATATCCCCTCCCTTTTGCGTCTCCCTCCCACCCTCCCTATCCCACCCCTCCAGGCAGTCACAAAGCACCGAGCTGATCTCCCTGTGCTATGCGGCTGCTTCCCACTAGCTATCTACCTTACGTTTGGTAGTGTATATATGTCCATGCCGCTCTTTCACTTTGTCACAGCTTACCCTTCCCCCTCCCCATATACATTTCTTCATTCCATTTAGCTTTATATATGTATTATAGTATAATTTATTTATTACACCTAATAAAATAATGTAAAAATCATTGTACAAAACAAAAACATATTTTGAAAACACTTTTTAAATAACTCAATTAGTAAAAAGTTTACCAATATAAAATTATTTATTATTATTATTGGAGTATAGAGATTATGTTGACTTTTGCTTTTAGCCATGATGTAGTCGTAGCAACTGGGTTTACTCACCTTAAACAGCTGGATAAATGAAAAATATATGGAACAATCATTTTCACATATTTGACAACACAAGGAGCAGCACTAGACAACAATCTGTAAGACAAGGGCAAAGAAGGCTGGCTTTGCTGTCTGAAGTCACATTCCAACCATAGAACAGGGGTCAGGATTCCATAGCAGTCTTGCTGAGTTGTGGAAACAGATGCACGAAAGAAGCTCAGAAAGTCTGAGGGGACTAGCTATTGTGGAGTAGAGTTGCAGGAAGGAAAGAAGTCTGTAGAAAAAAACAAATGCCAGAAATCTGCATAGAGATCCCCTTGAATCTTTGCTGAAAGTGTGGTTCTACAGGAACCTCTAAGCAGTCAGTCTCTGGGATAGGAGATTTGATTTAATCTCAACCTTATTTTCCTCTAATTAGCCTTAGTAACAAAAAATCCACCCCAGAGGTTTTGCTCATGTTGACTGACACCCAAAAGGTGGGCCTTTGTCAGGTAGGTACCTAGAAGACAGTTGGTTAAGTTGTCTTTGAGAGCCACTTTAACCATAGGAAACTTTTATATCTTAGTAATGTGAATAGTTGGAATATATACTACCTCTATAACGTCTTCTATCTACTCAGCCATCACTCATTCCTCTATCTCTGTGTCGTAATAGCAATGGGCAGTTTCGTGAGTCAAAATTCAGTAAGTTTAAGAAAAGAGATGGCAGCACTTCCTTACCAATTTTGGGGGCATAAAATGCACAATCTTAGATAAATGAAGTGAGTGAGACCTAACCTGTCAAATCTAATAGGAGAAAAGAGAAAAGGATAGTACTAACTCCTTCTCGTATTCTTATTCATCAGGTAAAATATCTGTAGATTCATCCAGACACAAATGATTTTCCAGAGAGGTGGAGTTGAAGGTCCACTATACAGGTCAGTGAAATATAACTTTATGAAGGGGTGGGTGGCCAGGATTGAACCCTTGCTCTCTATTGCCGGGGCTTCCAATACAAGAATACCTCAAGAAATGCAATGACATCATTTTTCCCCATTTTCCTAGATACTCAGATTTTTACCATGTTAATAGTCACTAGATTTGAATTCTAATTTATTTGTATTGCAGGTTGATTCAACTCAACCCAAGGTCTGTCTTTGTATAATTAGCATTGCCCTTCCCATAGAGACAGTGAAACACTTTTGAACACAAAGATGAAGTCAGTTGCATCATGAACACACAATCATTCTATTTTGACTAATTTGATGAATATCAGTTGACTTTGCTTAGCCAGTATGTACCTCGTACCTCAATTAGAACAAAATCTTTATTTCACCTATATTTGATAATGAGATAAATATCAGTTTTACTAGACTTCCTTATTGCTACTGTCCTCAGTATCAACAGAGATCCAGCAAGATGTGGAATAAAATAGGTTCATTGGATTTGGCAGTAAGCTCTTGATTTCTGACAAACCAATAGTTCTTTGCACAAATAAGAACACTGAAATGGTTTATTTCTTTTTTCCCCACCTACTAACAATGCTTCTATTATATAGGAAGCAAAAGCAATTAAATATTTATTAGAAGACAATTTGAAATTTTTCCCTCATAAATTTCTTCTTCAGAATAATGATGTAGTGGGCTTCCATTTCTAGTACCCAAATGGCCAATTGATTTTAGTTAAAATGATACAATACCAAAGTCTGTCAGAAACAAAGACACAGATTCTTTCTAGATAACTGGAGGAAGAATGGTTAAGTCAATTATTTTAGTGAAGAATGAAAGTAAGTGTTTTCAGAAATTTAATGAACATTAAATATAGATACAGACATAAGAACTAGCCTGAATAGATGTCTCAAATTGATATATGATGGAAGAGTCTGATAATTGTAAATCATAGTGTAAATTCTCCTATAAATTATGGCATCTAGCTATATATTTACCTATTTATTTATGCCACATGGAGAATATTTCAAATAGATACTAAAGCAGCGGTCCCCAACCTTTTTGGCACCAGGGACAGGTTTTCTGGAAGACAGTTTTTCCACAGACCAGAATGGGGGTGGTTCAGACAGTAATGTGAGTGATGGGGAGCAGTGGAGAACAACAGATGAAGTTTCCCTCGCTTGCCCGCAGCTCACCTCCTGCTGTGCGGCCCAGTGCCTAACAGACCGGTCCGCGGCCCAGGGGTTGGGGACCCCTGTACTAAAGGATAGATAATGTAACAGGCATACATACATACATGCACACATATATATAAAACAAGCATATATGTATGTTTTTATATATTGCTAAATTAGGTTATCTAATATTTTGTGAGAATTTTCACATATGTATGTATTTCTCACAGTGTTACAAATACCATAATATTAAGCCACTACTTTTGACACTTTTATTTAAAGCCCAGGGGATAGAATGTGTAAAGAAAAGAAGAAAAACAAAAGTCATCCTTCCTCAGTCTCATTTTTCTTTTCCCCTAGTAGCAGTTGTTTCCATGCATGTTTAACACATATTTATGTGCCTCTAAATGTTAAATGGAAATTATTTTCTGATATTTAAAATTTGGATAAATGGCATAATTGCTTTTATGATTGCCATTATATAATGAGATGTATCCATGTTGTTAGACGGTTGCCATAATTCATTAACTTAAAATTATGTACTTTTTATATTTTTCATTTTTATTAACAGAGATAGAGATTATTCCCAGTATTTATTCTTGAAAACAATATTTTAATACATATTTTGGAAATTTACGAACCAACCTTGCATTCTTGTGATATGCTCAACTCATTCATGATGTTTTTATATGTTGCTGAATTAGGTTTTCTAATGTTTTGTTGAGAATTTTTGCATTTGTGTTCATGAGTAATATTGGCCTATAATTTCCTTTCTACTGATTTTGGTATCAAATTTATGCTGGCCTCAGAAAACAAGTTGGAAAATATTTCCTTTTTATATTTTCTCTGGAGGATTTTGTGTAAGATTGATGTTACTAGAATACTCTCATGAATATATCTAGGTCTGTTATTATTTTATCAGAATATTTATCAATGGATTTCACTTTTAAAGTAAAGATTTAGAACCATTTAGAGGTCAATTTCTTCTTGTATTTAGATAATTTACATTTTTCTAGTAATTTGTCTATTTTATTTAAGTTTTCTATTTTATAAGTATAAAGTTTCTCATAACATTTTTATATCCTTTTGAATGACATTGTAGTTTGTAATGCTATATTCCCTTTTATATTCCTGAAATTTGTTATTTCTTCTTTTTCTTCCCTTTTTCTGCCTTAAGAAGCCTCCACATATTATTGTTATTATGTTAGTCTTTTCAAAGACCTGCTTTTGGTTTGTCTGTTTTCTCTATTGTAGACTTATCTTCTTTTTTATTGAGTTTGACTTCTCCATTTGCTATATTTGTCTGACTTAGGAGGAGTTGACATGCATTCTATTTCAAATTTTATTTAATAAAATCTTGGCTTCCTGGTTTTTAGCATTTCTTATTCTCTAGTATGTGCATTATGGCTAAAAATTTCCCTGTAAGCAATGTTTAGCTGCAACACATTTATTTTAATATTTTACTTTTATTAGAGTGTATATCTGTTTGAAATAGTTTCTAAAATCCCTTGTTATTTCATCTTGGACCTGTGTGTTATTTAGGAGTTTATTTAATTTCAAAATACAATATTTTCTAATTATCTGACTGTTACTGCTACCTTAAATATATCGAGGGCTGTAGTTATGCATACGTGTTCTGCATGATTTTATTTTATATTTGCTGAGATTTGCTTATGGTCCAGCTTATGGTCAATTTTTATAAAAATTGCACTTGAAAATAATGTATGTTCTCCAATTAGGGGATGTAGCAGTCTGTACATATCAACTTGTCAAATTTGTTATTTATTATGTTCAAATCTTACGCTTAGTATTTTATTTTCCTGCTTACTTTATCTGTTACCTATAGAGGTTTATTAAAATCTTCTCTAATTTTAGATTTTCCTACTTCTTTTTTGAGTTCTCTGGATAGTTGTTTTATGTATTTAGATGATATACAACTGCTCTTTTCAGTATAGTAACTGCTAGCCTCATGTATCTATTTACGTTTAAATTAATTAAAATTAAATTAAATTAAAACTTAGTTCCCCATTCACAAAAAAGCCATATTTCAAACGATCAATAGTTACATATTGGACAGTGGCTTTTATATTGGCCAGTGAAGATATAGAAAATTTCTGTCATCCCAGAAAGTCCTATTGGACAACACTGTTATGTAATTACATTTATACAAATTTAGATTTATTATATCTTCCAGGAACTTAAAGGTTTTTATGATGGTGAAAGGTCTTTCTATATCTAGAAATCCTTCTGTTTTTTAATTTCCCTTTGTCTGATGTTAGAGTAATTACACAGAATTTCTTCTGGATAGTTTTGCATGTTGTATCTTTTTACATTTATTAATTTTCATTCTTTATGTGTACATACATTTTAAATTTATCTCTTTTAGATAAAAACTACTAGAGAGTAGTTAATCTTCTTAAACTCACTTTAATACTAATATATTTGAGTTCAAATCTAACATCTTATTACATGCTTTCTACATATCCTCTCTGTTCTATAGTTTTCCTCATTTCTTTTCTTCTTTTAGTTGTATTTTTGTCAATCCCTGTTTGTCTTAATCAACTCAGAACATATACAGTTTATTATTGTTATTATTATTGCAATGGTTCCCTTCCAAATTACAACATGCATCCGTAAATTAGCTAAAATTAGTAAATATCTGGTCCTCTCATCAGACAATTAAAGAACCTAGAGCACATTGATTTCATTTTCAACTTCTCAACTTGTGTATGATATTATTTTTAATAATTTATTTATACACATAAAAATTCCTTCATTCCCTCTGTAATTTTCCATTAGGGAATTTTTCTTTTTGACTAAAGTACGTTCTTCAGATTTTCCTTATTGTGCATCAGTCAGTAGCACTGATTGATTTTTGTTCACCTGAAATTTGCCTTCATTCTTAAAATATATTTTTGGCTGAGTTTAGACTTGTATAAAGCAGTTATTTTCTTTCATCAGACTGAAGATATACCTCCTGTTGTTTTCTGCCTTGCATCTTATATGGAGAGGTCTGTGTGATGTGATTGTCACATCTATAATGATAATTTGTGTCCCCCTCCTCTCCTGTTTGAACATTTCTTTTTATCCTTGGTTTTCTTTAGTTTATCCCTGAAATGTCTTGGTATGGATTTTTAAAAATCTATTCTTTTAAGAATCTGTCAGGATTCTTGAATCTGTGATTTGGGATATTTTATTTGTTTTACAAAATTGAAGCCATTCTCTCCTCCAATATAGCTTCTGCCCTTTTTCTATCTTCCCTCCCTCTTTCTCTGTCTCTTTTCCCTCTGGCAGTCTTGTATTAAGACTTTCTCACTGGAGCCTGTATGTCTCTTATCATCAACTATGTATTTCTGTGGGTTTTTTTTTGTCTCTAGATAATCATTTTCTTACTTACATCTCAGTACACTAATTCTCTCTTCTGATATATCTAATCCTGTGTTAAACACATTTGCCAAGATCTTAACTTTTGTATTTGACATTTTTTTTTTGCTTCATTTTAAAATCTGCTCTGCTACATTTCATGCTTTTAGTTCCCTCTGGACATTTTCACCTATCTTTTGTCATCTCAAACATAGTTGCTATGGTTATTCAGTCTGTTTTTGAAAATTGTGGTATCAGGGTCCCTGTGAGTCTGTTTCTGTTATCTGATTCTGGTCTTTCTCACTAACATATGTTTTTAACCTTGCATGCCTGACAATTCTTGCCTGTGCACTGGATACTGGATATTGTTTAAATGGAGGGAATATTCAGGGCCTAAAATGATATTACCTTTCTTTTCTTCAGAGAACATTTATAAGTCAGAAACCACTTTACTCCAAGTTCAGGTCCTGAGGTACTCAGGACCACCAAGGTGATACTGACTTCAACTGCAGTCTCATACAAGAACTGTTTTACTTCTGGTTCACATTACTCTATGAGGTCACTCTATATTTCAAATTTAAAGTATTTTTATTGAGATATAATTGGCATATAAAATTGCATAAGTTTAAGGTGTACAACATATTGGTTTGATACATTTATATATTGCGATATGATTACTACAGTAACTTTAGCTAACACATTTATCATGTCACATATTTATCATTTATTTTTTGTGTTGAGAACAAATATTTAGTCTCTTAGCAACTTTGAAGTTTATAAGACAGTATTATTGACTATAATCATTCCACTGTGCATTACATCTCCAGGACTTTTTTATCTACTAGTTGCAAGTTTGTGTCCTTAAGCGACATCTCCCCAGTTCCTCCATCCCCCAGCCCCTGGTAACTACCATTCTGCTCTCTGTTTTTACAAGTTCAGTATTTTTTAGATTCCACATATAAGTGATATTATACAGTGTTTGTCTTTCTCTGTCTGACTGATCTCATTTAGCATAAGGCTTTCAGGGTCCACCCATGTTGTTGCAAATAGCAGGATTTCCTTCTTTCTCATGACTGAATAATATTCCATTGTATTTGTGTTTTTTAAAGTATCGGTTTTAAATGTTGGGGATGTATCAACCTCCATTACTCTGGGTTGTTTTTTTGCCCTGTACTTCCTCTACCTGCCATTCTACCAAAATTACGGCATATTTTAGTAGCTTTTTGTTTTGAATGGGAAAGGCCTTCAGAGCAAAACCAGGAATGTTTGGTACTAATGAGCTAGCTTATGCTTAAGCAGAACCTGTGCTATGAAGTCACTCAGCTTTAATATCTAGCTGGTCATTTCGTACCCTCAGGAGCTCATGGCCATCTGCCTTTCTCTGGTGCTGCTGTGTATTATCACTGTCAGTTACTTATTACTTAATAACCAGTCTCAAAGATCAAGCACAGGTGCCTCATCTTGTCCATATTTGTACTTGTCCATATTTGTACTTTTTTGGATCTGCTTCTAAAAATTATTCCTTGATTTAATGATGCAAGGAGCTTAAAGTGCAAATCTTTAAGCATCGCTGGTCTACATGTCTCTACACATTCAGTATTTATATATTTCTCCTGATTATGACAAGGGCCTCAGTTAAATGCCCATTGAACATTTACCTACTGCACTACTATTTCATTAAAATAGCCTTAAATTCTTTTATTTTTGATACAATAATATAGTTAATATTTTTAAAACCATTGTTAATATACTTTATTTCCATGTTTAATTTTTATGGATTTACTCCTGTTTCTTTTATCTCATGTTCTCATTTTCTCATATCTCTCAGTTTACTTCTTTTTGCCAAACATTGCCCTTTAAGAGTCATTTTAGTGAGGGTCTTTTGGTCTTAAGACTTATCCACTAATAGTCCAATATTCACTAGTACTTTCTAATAGTTATCTTAGTTTCTGTTTTCTGAATATATCTTTCTATTAAATGAGTGTTTAGCTGACTATAAACTTCTGAGTTGTTAATTGTATTTCAAGAGCATTCTGAAAATATCATAACACTGTTTTCTGACATTTACTGTTGTATATAAGACATCTAAGGTCAGTTTAATAACTTTTCATTCATAAATATTTCATTTTCTAGCTCTATATAATGTTTATTTTTCCTTGATGCTTTGCTGTTTCACCAAAATGTCAATGGATTTAGATTTTCTTTTACTTATATTATTAATTAATCTTAGTAACTTTTAGAATAAGAATGTAAAACTTCAATTCCAAAAAATTTTTTCTCACTGTTATTATGGGAGATATTACTTTTCTGCTGTTACCTCTTTTCTTTTCTTCTTTAATAACTATTATTCAGAACTAGAATTTTGCACTATATTCCCAGCTTTCTTAACTATTTGTTAATTTTTATGTTTAAATTGCCTTTTCTTCTCTCTGCTGCCTTCTGTGTGATTCCCTCAATACTATCTAACCATTCACTGTTCCATTCATCAAATGTATTGTCTAGATTTTTTTTTCATATTGCATTTCAGTAATTTTTCATCTTAAAATCTCTTATTTCATATTTGTTTTTCTTTCATTTTTGTGTGCTTTCCTTTAAAAATACTTCTTTTTCAAACTGGGATTTGTCACCCATATTTCTCTTTAAATACTTTCATATAATTAAAGTCTTTGTAAGAATTTGCTATAAAATTCAAGTAGAAAGTTTTTATATTCCAATGAATAGGGATTTTTTGACTATCAATGCATTAGATTATTTTCAGGTGTTTTATTATCTTGTGTGGGTAGTTAGGAATTTTGGGGATTTTGACTCTCCCCCCCACCCCCACCATTCTTGGATCACTTCTTGCTTTGTAGTGGTATTTCAGTTGCCTCCATTCAACCCTACAGGCCCACAATAAAGAACCAAATCTTTAACAGAGTTTATGATTCTCCATCCTATGGTTATGTTAAAAGTTTAGCAGATGCAGACACACACACAGCTAATGATTTGGCTCAACTCTTGGTCCAGAGATTTTTCTGTCTTCTCATCTCCCTATGTTTGAAGCATCCCAGGATTTACAGACCCAGGCAGTGATTGATATTATTTTATTTTGTTATTTTATTTTATTTTTTTGTCTCCATTTACAAAGTTTTTGATAGAAGGGACCAAATTTCATTCCCTGGCTTTATGTAGTCAATATAGTTTAGAGTCACCATTTTACATGAAGCAGTTGTGGAACCATTTACACTAGAGAAACTTAACCCCTGCCCATACTGCCTTCTTTCTGTACCTAGAGCTCAGTAAGCCTGCAGCTTCAGCGTGGCTCATTACTACATGTTTTTATTCTATTTCTGGCACAGAGCTTTTTGTCTTGTATTTGAGCCCAGCAGTGTCTTTTAGGTTTTCTTCTTTAATATTTCATCATTCATTACTATATGTTTAGAACAGAGAGTGTGATCAAAGCATGGACTCCGTGCTCCACCCTGATCTGAATTCCAATAGCATTGATTTTTTACAAAACTATGTAGCTGCTCTGTGGAATATTAGACCTACCAGTCCTTTAAGCAGATCATATTGACCACAAACATAAAGGTGTAATTATAAATTATGCAGCATGCAGAGAAGATAGAAGAAACAAAATGTCTCTATCAATGAAAATATTTTATGCAGTATTGAGTTTGATTTTTCCAAGATATTCGACTTAATTTCCAGATGCAACTTAGCTGTACTGTTTTTCCTACAGATTTAGAAAGGCACTGCGTTTTATTTTTCATAAAGGCATATCTCTGCTAACATTTCAAAGCATAACTCTTTGACTTCTGGCACTACTAAAACAGATTTTTCACACTACCATTTGTTAAGTAAAAACATCTCATATTCTTTTTTTTAATCCTGGACACTGTGCCTGTATTTAATAATTGAAAGGAACGGCTCAAGGCACAAAACCTTAGGTCTATCAAAAAGGTTAGATTTTTTTTTTTTTTTTTTACTTTCTGTTGGGCTTTGAAGTTTTTCTTCATGTATTATTTTTTTGCCTTGCAGTATTTGTCAGGTTCACATTGATGAACATTGGTTAAAGCAGAACCACTTCAATTAAACAGAGCAATATAGTATCAGTATTGGCTTTTTCCTTTAAAATGATTTTGGTCATTGATTCTCCAATAATTTTTGGGAAAAATTAATATTTTGACTCCTTAGAATTTATATTGGTCTGTCATTGAATAAAGTTCCCCATACCAGTAGCCACACTTGACAGTTTATGTATCTTTTGTGTATAGATACATTAACAGAGTGCTATCATACTGTAATGTCATCATAACACTGTGTCCATTTAATAAGGCTTCAGATTGAACATACTGTTGAACACTATTTATCACAGCTTTGCGATGGACCCGAGAAGAGTGATTTAACTGTACATTTGGGTTACATTTTAAAGCTGTGACTAAAAACGTAGAGCACAAGGAATTAAAGTATGGAACCTTAAGGGAAAGATAAACTTCAGGAGATATTATATCAAGCTGGTCAAATCTCCTCCAATGTTTAACCTGTTTTTGTAAGAGATCACTGAAATAGGATAATAAATTATATAAATTTTATGATAAAATGTATTTGTCCAGACACTGTCCATGGTAATTAAAAAAAAATGGTATTGACTTAATGTCTGTACAGTGATACTCAAAATTAAACCTGTGGGTTAGAGGGCAGTTCATTTGAGGCAGCTTTCCCAAATATGAACAAAAAATAAAATAAAGAAAAACAAAATCACTTAAAAGGAAATGAAAACTACATACCAAACCAACCAGCAAAAATTCAGAATGAATTTTTTACACATAAATGCATGCCTTTTTATCCTATTCAGGTGTTAGAAGTGGAATACAATATTGTGATTAAGGCAAAAACCAAGGAGAGAAACACTATGTTATCTGTTACTTTATTTACAGAGTCCACAGCTTAAAAAAAAAACAGTATTCAGGGCTTCCCTGGTGGCGCAGTGGTTGAGAGTCCGCCTGCCGATGCAGGGGACATGGGTTCGTGCCCCGGTCCGGGAAGATCCCACATGCCGCCGAGCGCCTGGGCCCGTGAGCCATGGCCGCTGAGCCTGCACGTCCGGAGCCTGTGCTCCACAAAGGGAGAGGCCACAACAGTGAGAAGCCCGCGTACCGCAAAAACAAAACAAAACAAAAAAACCCCCACTATTCAGACAAATACAAGTCTCCATGCTACTGATACCCAAGAAAGATTTACTCCATAAATGCTCATAAACTGGACACTTTCTCATGAAGTGAACAGCAATTTAAACAAAATTACTCCTTGTCAGGAAATGTTTTCTGTAAATGACCAAAATAAATATTTACATTTACAGCATTCTAATCATCTGGGTTGTTAGTGAATAAGCTAACTCTATCTGGATAAAAGGTTACTTTTTTTTTTCTTTCCCCATCAAATATACTGAAGCAATGCTTTTTAGTGAATAAGATAGCAGAGGAAATAATAATGGATTATCTGAGGTTATATCGATTCTAATCTTCCCCTTAGTGAGATATTTTTTTCTCAAAGTGAAGAATCATAGGTATCTTGAGATCTGCCTGCTTGGATTCTTCTGCTTGGAAATGGGCTGAGGAAATTACCTGTGAACATGGCCAGGATTCTCCTCATGAATGTAATCTGGATATATGCTAATAAATAGAAATACAGTTTTACAAGAATATAAATAATATGAAAATAATTTTAGCCTAAATAATTTTAATCTGGATGATACTAACTAACTGTTACAGTTAGTTTTAACTTTGTAACCTAATGGTAAATTTTCTAGGCCCATTAGATTACAATATTAACTAAGAAATAAAAACAGTAAATTAAAATATCAACTTATGCCCTCATTTTGTTAAACTAATGAGTCATTCTTAAAACAAAATAAATATTATTTCACTTGAAAATTTCATCAAATATTGACTTGGAAAAAATTCTGAAAATGTTTCATTTTACATATTTAGCTCTTCATCTTAAATTTGTTTAAATACATTATTGTAATAATAGCTACAGTTGAATTTGGAAAAAAATAAGCTTTTTGAGAAAGTAAGTGATAAATGAAAAAAGTTAAAAATTAAATTTTAAAGCAAATTAAAATTAGAATTTAATTATAGATTAAATTTAAATGTAAACATAAAAATAATAAATAATTTGAAACATTACTTTAAAAGGTCAAGTCGAACATAATCTGTTTTTAAGTCATTAATCGTTCACTAAGCACCTATTATGAGCTAGGCATAGGAGTGGATTATGTTATACTCTTTTTGTTCTCTCCTCAATTTTTATTTATTTATTTTTGTGTCTTCTAATAGTATCTCTTCTCTCTTTTGACTTTACATTTTAGTATTGCTATAATAATATGTTAAATATATATGTATATATATTATTTTTTAACCTCTCTCAAGATAAGCTGAGATGGTAAATGTGTATTAAAATAAGAAAACAAATGATTAGAAATACAGAAACAATTTTTCTAGAGACCTCAAAACAAAACAGTGTTTTCCATTGATTATATGCAGTCTAATACACATCAATTATTTTGCATAATTACTTAATATAGATTATGTTAAGATCGATCAATGCCACTAATTAAATTTGTTGAAGCAAAGGGAAATGCTATCCAAAATTAGACAAAACGATAGTCTGAAGGTAAACACAGTTATATTTCAAGAAGTAGATTTTAAAACTGGAGTCGTATTTTAAAGAGTCTCCATAATGCTTTAATCCTGCACATTGATATATCCCTTGTAATTGACCTTTATCTTTGCTATAACCTCAGGTTTCGTATAATACCTTTCTCTATTCCTATTTGTATTCATGAGCTCTACTAGGTCAGGGGCCATGTCCTAATTGCTTTGTTTTTCAAAAATATAACAGAGGGTTGGCACTTGAATTATTAGATATAAATCTCATGTAGAGAAGTCTGAATTAATTATTGTGGTAAATAATCAACATTGCAACATCTGAAGTAGACGAGTGAGTTTGAGAAGGTAGAACCTCAGTTTCTCTTCCTGCCCAGATACTATAATATTTACTTTCCTAACCAGTCTTTTGCCCTTCTTTTTCTCCAAGTGTCCCTCTTCCTGGCTTCCAAATTTAATACCCTAAACTTCACTAGCATTAGTTTTATTAAAATAATCCCCTGTTAGTCAATCCTGTGTTCAAAAGCTTTTGCAATAAACTGAAATCTTCTTAGCATAGTGCTTTCTATATTTTCTGTAAATCTTTCTTTCTCAACTACTCCTCCAAATCCTCTAGTACACCAAGCTGCTTACTTTTACCCAGCGACTGTCCATGTTTTCATGCCTTTATATTTGCTCCTTAATGGTGGAATATTGCCATCCTTCTTTTTTCTTCCCTTCCTTCAAATGACACTGCCTTGTTAGATGATGCCTTAGCTGTATGCCTCTGGCAGTTAGCTCTACCTCTTCTTGTTACATTTACCCCTTGTACAAGTTGCTGTTATAACACTTACCTCCAATTTCAACTAAAACTACTTTTGAGTAAGGTTTTTGTCTGTCTCTTTTGTTAAGCTCAACAATGTAGAACTGCTAGGGACTAAGTATAGAGACAAATGCACGTTGAAGGCAGAATGCCAAGGAAAAAATGATGAAGTTTAAAGTAAAAAAAAAAAAATTTAAATAAAGGTAAAATAAGAGGAAGTACAGCTTTATCATAATATGACAGTGAAAACCATGAAAAAAAATCTGTGGCTTCTCATCTCTGCTGTTTTCCACATTGAATCACAGGTGCCCTCCTGATTTTGTCCTTGCAGCTATAAATAGACAGGACTGTAACTTTTCAAAAATAGCCTCAGGAAACCCAGTCATTGAAGCAATAATTTTTCGATATTTACCTCCCAGTGCCCTTTAAAGCCTTTGAAATTAAGCATCTTATTCAACTTCCATTTGCGATTATTCATATAATTTACTGTTTTATCAACCATCACCTTATTTCTGTTAGGGGTACTTTTATGAAGATTTGACTAATAAAATTCAAGGATAGAAGATATAAATAAGAGTGCTTAAATAATGTACTAGTTTATGTTGGTTTCAAAACAGGTCAATCTTTTCATGGCTTGAATATATTGAAGTTTGGATTTTCATGATATGGAATTCAAGGGATTGTCTTTTCAGCTATGCTATATACAGTAAATTTTTGTGGATTTTAGATTTTTACCTCTTTTCTAATACAATATTTATAAATGTCTTCCAAATATAAAGTTGTTTTAAACATTTCAACTTTCTAGAGAATCAGTTTGCCGTGATCACCCTGGCCTTGAATGTGGCGCTCAAGACATACAACCATATATGTTACTACCAAGAAAAAAATTAAATACTTAGGTATAAAATCAACAAAATATGTGTAAGATCTACATGAGGAAAACTATAAAACTCTGATGAAACAAATGAAAGAAAATCTAAATAAGTAGAAAGAGATTCCATGCTTATGGGTATAAGGACTCAATATTGTTAAGATGTCAGTTCTTCCCAACTTGGTCTATATCAGACCCAATATCACTCAAAATCCTGGCAAGTTTCCTTATGGAGATCAACAAACTGATTCTAAGCTTAAAGCTATAGGAACATTTAAAAAATATCAGTGGTTTCCAGAGGTTTGGTGTGGGAGGGGAAAATGAATATGTGGCATACAGGGCATTTTTAGGATTGTGAAATAGTTCTGTATTATAGTGTAATGCTGGATTGATGACATTACTCATTTGTTGAAACCCATACAACTGTACCATACAAAGTGAAACCTAATGGAAACTATGAACTTTAGTTAATAATAATGTAACAATTATTTCATAAATTATAATACATGTACCACACTAATGCAGGGTCTTAATAATAGGGGAAAATGTACATGTAGGCATGTGGATATATGGAAACTCTCTATACTTTCTGAGCAATTTTCTGCCCTAAATGCTCTTAAAAAGTCCATTGAAAAATACACCTTTATTAAAATGAATACACAAGTAGTGAATGGGATGAAATATTCATAATACATATATCCAACAAAAATGTTTTATCCATATTATATCAACAAGTCTTAAAAATGAATATCAAGTTTACAAATTACACAATAAAATGGGCAAAATAATTGAATAAGCATTTCACACAGGAAAATACACAAATTGCTAATAATTTCATGATTGCTTATTATCATTACTCATCAAGAAAATTAAAACTGAAATCACAATGAGATACCACTACATACCTAATAGAGTGGTTAAAATAAAAAAGATTGACAATACCAAATATTGGCAAAGACATGAAACAATCTACGTATTGCCCCGGGGAGTATAAAGTGATAAAATAACATCTGAAATTTGTTTGACAATTTCTAATAAGAGTTAAGAACATACCTATCCTATGAACCAGTAATTTTACTATTTTGTATTGCCCAAGAGATATGAAAATTTTAAGTCTATAAAAAGAAGTACTGGAAACAACCAAAATGTCTATCAATAACAACATGGATTAAAACATTGTGACTTATTCATATATTGGAATACTATTCATTAATAAAAAGAAACCTGTAGATACAAACAATAAGGATTAACCTCAAAAACAGAGCTCTAAGGAAGAGAAACTAGTTGAAAAATAGTACATACTTTTTAATCTCATTTAAATCAAGCTCTAAAACAGGAAACAATTTCTCTATTAGAGAAAGATGTAAGAACAGTGGTTGACTCATGGACTTGGCAGTGGAGGGTAAGAAGGAATTGTCTGAGGAGTGGAAAGAAGAATATTTCTTGAGTGATGGAAATATTATGTCTTGACAGGAGTGTAGGTACATTTTTTGTGTGGTTTAGATGTACTAGCAATAGCTGTACATTTTATTACATGTAATTTATCCTTCAGTGAAGATTAGTTTTTAAAAGTGCAAGAGAAGGGTTAAATTTTGTGAATAGTGGCAGTAACAAGTAATTCTGCATAATAAACAAGGCTGAGGATTATAGAGGTCGGATCTCCATAGAGTTTTGCTTACTGAGAAATGTCATAAGCAGGATGCAGCTCCTAGCCCTTACCTAGGGATATAGATCGAGACAGAATACATTCTCAGCAATTTGCCACTTACTAATTATGGGACCTTGGGGAAATAACATAATCGCTCTAATCACAAAGTTCCTAGTTTATAAAATAGAAATAAGTGCCAAGATTTTGAGTATTTATTAAGATTATATAGTTAATGCGCTTAGCATAGGATTTGCACATAGTAACTGTTCAGGAAAAGTGTCAACTACTCTGACTACTCCTCTTCAGGCATAGCACTGTGGTAACCTAGTTATAAAGGTGATGTTAAAGTAAGTACATCCCATGCACTAATTTGCAACTATAAGTGTCATATAGAGTATTAATGCAATAAAAATTGCAAATTGTTTTATCCTCTAAGTATTACTATTAGGTGACAGCATCATTAAAATAGAAAAGAGAGAAAAAAGTTATTTTCCTGTACCACTATTCAAACAAATCTGCTGTCACAACAATGATAAAGTAGAACATGTTAAACAGTCTCCATCATTCAGACTAAACGTGAGAAAAACAAAACCAAGACATTTATTATTTGAGTCATAAAATTTTTAAATGAAGAATGTATTTGTGACTTTGACAAATTAGGTGTTTACAAGTTTAAGTCACTAGAGATGACACTTTAACGAATGGATAAATTTGCTGGCAATTACCACATTAGCCTTTTGACTAAATGGTTATATGAGATTTCACATAAGATGATTTAAGCATAGCCTCATTGACCCTATGTTTCTGTTTTGTTTTTGGTGTTTCCTTAGAATTCATCTTTAAAATCAGCTTAAGAGTAAACTTCAGTTACTCTTAGACCTTACTCCAATTATATAAATTGACAAAAAATTATCATCTGCTAATTGTCAGGTGTTAAAATACTCATAATCAGCAGAAAAGGGATTTAACTCCCACACTGTCCCAAATTTTATATTCAGGAGAAAGCAGTGCTGATGTTTCTTGTCTTCAGATTTGTTATGGCTAAAGATAGTTTAAGAGGTCAGCCATGATTTCTATGCAAGGTATACACACACACACACACACACACACACACACACACACACGTTTACATACACACTGGTAGCAATTCCATTTCCTATACTTGACAGATATTTGAAGGAAATATTTAGAAATCTCCATCCCGCTATAACCACAACAAACACTGTCTTATTCTACGAAGAACTTTGTTGCATTTGTGCCATAGTGATGTTCTTCACTTTGTCTGAATTAAGTTTTCTTTCCATGCCATCCAATCCACTCTTCAGCTCCACCTAACTTCTCCTTCCTTGAATTCTTAAATTCTCTCATCCTTCACCAAGTAATGTATATTTCTTATCTCTGTCTTCCTGTTTAACTTACTTTGTGTCTTTCCTGTTTCACTTGCTTTGTATCTCACATATCACTTTTCAAATACTGCCTTACACTATGGTTGTTTCCTACGTATTTTTAAGAGGTGCGTTCTCATTAAATCTCTGTTGATTAAATTGTAGACTCATGCACATCAAACTGCTGTTATTGCTATTTCCAAATAAAGGGCCACTATGCTTCGTCACTTGAAACCTACTTTAGTTTATCCTTAATATGTTTCTTTTATGTTCCCTACTTAAACCACTTTTAACGTAAACTATATTAAAAACAAAATACCATGTATCTTATACTCACAAAATTCCATTTATTTATAAGTTCAAATAATCACAGAAAGAAAAGAAAATTTGAAATGTTAAAAGTTAATGTTCTTTTATCTTTGACCTAGAGGTCTCAACCCTGTTCTCCAAGTGTAAAAGCATTTTACAAAATTAATTTATACTAAGAGCTAAAGGTCATTTCAAGAAACCTCAGAGAATTAGTACCAAATAAGTTATATGGATTTCAGTGATTGCCACAAGAAAAGTCAATTTCCAGTGCTAATATCTAGGAATTTAATTTGATCACTCTTATTAGTATAATTAGAAGTAATATTGCTTGGAGGCAAGTAGCTTAATCTATGAAGGAAAAAGAGAAATTTAAATCCACATAAGTTTACTTACCAGTATTCTACATGAATGTCATACTTTGTATTTTTTCCTGAGGTTACAGATAATCATGAAAATATTAGTCAGATATCTATGCCTCTAAACTCAAGAAATAATAAAAAGAAGCGGGGGGCTTCCCTGGTGGCGCAGTGGTTGAAAGTCCGCCTGCCGATGCAGGGGACACGGGTTCGTGCCCCGGGCCGGGAAGATCCCACATGCCACGGAGCAGCTGGGCCCGTGAGCCATGACCGCTGAGCCTGCACGTCCAGAGCCTGTACTCTGCAACGGGAGAGGCCACAACAGTGAGAGGCCTGCATACCGCAAAAAAAAAAAAAGCGGGCAGGGGTTTGGGACTTGCTAGGCGGTCCAACATTATAAGAGTATTTTAATTGGTTTGTATGCCCAGATGATAGACATATGATATAAGAGAAGGAACAATGCAATTTAAAGAAAAATCTACCTACCAACAGGTGACATGTAGCAAATTGTTCATCTCCTCTAAGCCTTATTTCCTTATGTATAAAATGGGGACATCCATGGCTTTTCTCACAGGATTATTGTGGTAAGGATCTCACTGTAGATGTGGGGCATGTTTTGGCTACTGCCTACTGCCTTCAAAAACTGAACATGAGTCAGAGGAATGTCTAACTTTTGGTAAATAACTTTTTGGCTAGCTTTATTCAAATTTTCAGAGGTCAAAATGGGAGACTGAAACCTATATCAGTCTCTGTTGCTCTTAACTCTCAATTTAAGGAATCAAATAATTATTGCTTGAGCTCACCTGCTATTTGATCCTTAATAAATAATTCCCAGCTCAGTCCATCATGCAGGGAAGAGAAACTTAGGTATCCATATGAAGAGAACAGATTGCCAGGGTTTGAGCCCCTTCTCTACCACTTACCCTCTAGTGATCGTGAGACCTTTCTTTGTCTCGGTTTTATGATATAAAATATCAGTACCTGCTTCATTGAGTTGGTATGAAGCTTCAAGAGTTAATGCTATATGTTTAAAGCACTTAGAGTAGGGTCTGACAAGTCCCTTTCATTTAGTCACAATTTTATGAGTTAACTTGGAAGCTCTTCCATACTGAACTGGCTTAGCTCATCACCACAGTCAGTTAGTGAAATGACTGAGGCTGCTGTCTAGAATGTCCTCACTTAAACTCTGAGTCTTGTTGATCTCTGGGGCCTCATGTGGTTAGGCTTGTTCCATGTGGTCTCATCCTCCAGTAGGCTAGCTCAGGCTTCTTCATGTGATGGTAGGAAGATTTCCAGCACATGAAGGAATCTTAAAGTGAAAGTGCTTTTTGAAACTCCTTGCATCATGCTTGCTACTATCCTCTTGGCTTAAGCAAGGCTTAAGAATATCCCAGATCCAAGTGGATAGAGAAAGGCTCTACTTCTTGGGAGGAGGCAAAGCAATGTGTCTGATTTTACAATCTACCACACTATATTCGTACACACACACATGCACACATATATGTTTCATATATCATATGCATATGTCAACCCATCCACTATATTTATGCATGTATGTTTGCATATATATGCATGTATATATAAATATATTTATTTATAAACATACATAAGTTATGACTAAAATATAAACAAACAAATGCCCTTCCTGGGCAACAGAAAAAGCATCTTTGTGTATATATCAGAAATCAAATAAATATAAGTATAAACAGAGAGAAATAAATCAAGACATGGTGTGCTACTGCATAACTTGTATCAACAAGTCACATCACTATTTTCCATTGGTGAGATTTAAAAGCTCCACTATATGGTAGTGTTTTATATTCAGTTGCATAATAAATTATCACCAATAGAATGTGTTGCCAGCCTGCTCTGTGTATACAGGGTCCTAGTCTAGGCACTAAAGATTCGAAAAAAAAAGTTTAAGTAATTTAAAATCTAGTGGAGGTAAACCTGCAGATACATATTTGAAATTTACCTAAACAAATTCTAAATAAGAGTAGATCTTGAACAGAAATAGAAGAGCAAAATTAGCTGGAGAGATTCAGGGAAGAAGATACCTGGGGAAATTATGTGATGAGTTTCTTATGTCAAGAACAATACATAGTTGAGCAGAAGGACTGAGTGTGGAAGTAGTGTGAGGCAAAGTTTGTTGTAGAAAGTAGGAAGCATATAGAAAAAGAGCAACAGTGACCCTGAACTAGGGAGTTTACATTTAATGTCCTAAGCAAAGGGAAGTTATTGAATGTCTTTAGGAAAGACATAGTCCAATGTGATATTCACACTGCAGGTGACTTCACTAATTAGTAAGCCTCTTAAACAGTTCAGGAATATAAACTTGAACTTTAACCCACCTATTTTAGGGGGCTTAAATTAACCTACTTTTAATAGTTTTAAACTTTTACAAAACATATCACCAGATATTTAAGTACAAATAAGTCTAATTTCCTTTCCCAGTAATATATACTATAAGTAGATTAAGAAATAATTAATATAGACAAGATTCCTGAAAAGTACTTCATCAAGCATAAAATGTGTAAAAATTATCATCAAAGTAATTAAAATTGGGCATTAATATTTTCTTGACTTTTTCCGTGATTCCTTGGAGGTATAGAATTAGTATTACAAGGCCCAGTGCCTCTTTTTTTTTTTAATTTAATTTTATTTAATTTTTATACAGCAGGTCCTTATTAGTCATCAATTGTATACACATCAGTGTATACATGTTAATCCCAATCGCCCAATTCATCTCACCACCACCCTCCCCCCGCCGGCTGCTTTCCCCCTTGGTGTCCATACATTTCTTCTCTACATCTGTGTCTCAATTTCTGCCCTGCAAACGGTTCATCTGTACCATTTTTCTAGGTTCCATATACGTGCATTAATACACGATATTTGTTTTTCTCTTTCTGAATTACTTCACTCTGTATGACAGTCTATAGATCCATCCACATCTCAACAAATGACTCAATTTTGTTCCTTTTTATGGCGGGGTAATATTCCGTTGTATATATGTACCACAACTTCTTTATCCATTTGTCTGTCGATGGGCATTTAGGTTGCTTCCATGACCTGGCTATTGTAAATAGTGCTGCAGTGAACATTGGGGTGCATGTGTCTTTTTGAATTATGGTTTTCTCTGAGTATATGCCAAGTAGTGGGGTTGCTGGGTCGTATGGTAGTTCTATTTTTAGTTTTTTAAGGAACCTCCGTACTGTTCTCCATAGTGGCTGTATCAATTTACATTCCCACCAACAGTGCAAGAGGGTTCCCTTTTCTCCGCGCCCTCTCCAGCATTTGTTGTTTGTAGATTTTCCGATGATACCCATTCTAACTGGTGTGAGGTGATACCTCATTGTAGTTTTGATTTGCATTTCTCTAATAATTAGTGATGTTGAGCAGCTTTTCATGTGCTTCTTGGCCATCTGTATGAGAGGATAAAGTTTTGTCATTAGACCAAACAGGACTTGCAAATACTAGAATGTGATTATGAAAGCTTTGGGATTTACTCAATGTTTTATACAATGATAGGGAAAAACAATTGAACATAGCAGTTCGAAGGCATACAGGTAAGAGTGGGTGAAATTGTTTTACGTGTGAACTCACTAAATCTAGCTCATTTAATAAATAAATTACACTCTAGTTCATTTAATTTTAGGTATGTAAACTTTAATCTTCTCAAGGTACAGGAACTATTTTGATGGATTGGGATGGAATATATTTTATTTATTTATTTATTTATTTTGCGGTATGCGGGCCTCTCACTGTTGTGGCCTCTCCCGTTGCGGAGCACAGGCTCCGGACGCTCAGGCTCAGCGGCCATGGCTCACGGGCCTAGCCTCTCCGCGGCATGTGGGATCTTCCCGGATCGGGGCACGAACCCGTGTCCCCTGCATCGGCAGGCGGACTCTCAACCACTGCGCCACCAGGGAAGCCCGGGATGGAATATATTGATATGATATGATCTAAACACATTAAATAAAAAACCCTGATATCCAGTAAAATGTAGTGATATCAGAGCTGAAACAATATGTGAATGAAAGATTTTGCTTGCCGTATCAGTAAACAAAGCATATTGTAGCCATCCAGCCACTTCCCCTGTGCCTGACAGTGAGCCCTGAGAGAATTCAGGGTGGAGACAAACAGGCTGCCTGCTTCCAAGCCCTCAGTCACTGCAGCCACCCTTCAGTGGTGCACCCGGAGGGGATGCAGGATGGGAAAGCACAGAATACTGGCCCTAGATAGCTGAGGTGCATATCAAAGGAATGATTTCAACGAGCCCAGAGTTTTGCATCTTCCCATACAGAGAAAAGCGCTAAGTTCATTAACTTGAGATGTCTGGTTTTCTTTAATTAACAGTAATCGGTTGAAGTTCCGACTACCTGGTCTTTGTTGCAAAAACTCCTATATATGCTGGCTCCTCCTTGCCTCTTTGGAGCAGTCCCTCAGAGTTACCTGAGAGGCTGTCTTCCGGGCCTAAGTCCTCAGTTTTGTCCACCAAATAAAACATCGTTCTCAACTTTTTGGTTCTGTACTTTTTTTTCAGTCTACAAATAAAATATTTCAACATGGATTGAATTTGAATTCTGCCAAGACACTATTTTTTTTTTTTTTTTGGCAAGGAAGATTGTCTTTAGATATGATCCTAACATGTTTGGAATCTGTTAAAGTAGATCAGACAAGACATACTCAATGGACAGTTATTATCAGGAAAACCAACCTCCTCTGACAAATACAGCTTAAAATTTGGGATGAACAAGTTTTTTTGAAACATTATGACAAGTATTCCTGTTCCACACATTCATAGATTAGAAGTCAGCAGTTCTAACAATATTTAAACTTTTTTGAATTTGTAGGAAGAAAGTTCTTTGCCTCCCTTGGTATGCAAATTTATGCAGAACCTGAACTTGTCACAGAACCTGTGACAAATTACGTAACATGTGAAGCTTTAACTAAAATATGTTGGCAATAGATATGTGAATATTCACTCATTTCCTTCTTTATCTTTCTAAACAAAGGCTAATAACTAGTTCAGAGTTTTTAATCAGGTCAAAACGAAACCTACTCAGGGCACACAATTTTTTTAAAATTTTTATTTATTTATTTTCATACAGCAGGTTCTTATTAGTTATCTATTTCATACATATTAGTGTATATATGTCAATCCCAGCAGGACACACAATTTTATTTCACAAATATTCTGTGTTTTTCTCCAGCAATATTAAACTGAGCAGTGGCAGAGACAGAACAGGAGGATATTTGTTTTTCACCATAATTGAGGTGTTTCCAGGCTAGTGTCACAGAGGTGGGGGGAAATAATAAAGACTAAGGGAGTTTGTAAAGGTGTTGTTATAATGAAGACCCATGAAACAGTAGCTGTGTAGGCAAGAAATGAACAGATTAGGGTGAATGACAGTTTATGGATTAGGGCTATCAGCCAATTTTATAAAAGGTTTGAACAGAAGTATTAAGGTAGATGAACTGGAAGAGTAAGGTTATATGACTGGGTTTTGGTCACATGGTGTTCTGAACATTTAGGGCTTTTTGGATCCCATTGATTTCTTGGTCAAATAGGTGTTTTGGCCACATTAGGGAAGTAAACATATAATGGGGCTGGTTATATGAAATTATGCTTTGCACCATGATGCTAAATATCCCACATGACCCAAAACAGGATGATAATTGTTTCCCTCACTCTTACCTTTACCTTTCATAATGTATCCAGTTTACCTTATGTAGTAGCCAAAATCTTGGCAAGACTGTCACCTAGGGTAACGTGGAAAATGAAACTGTATTTAAGAAACTAGTTGAATTTGCTAAGGATATTTCCATGTTGAATTTTTAAAGGTTCAACAGGTTTCTTTTAGCTCTGTATGATAAGATACAACTAGAAGTCAGCTAAAAAGGTGTTGTTCAATTTTAAAGCACACTTTAGAAAAAAGTATTTAGGAGACAAGACTTACCAAAGTTTTGGAAAAAAAACAAAAACAAAAAACTATTCACAGCCTCTTCAGAATGCAAAAGATTTCAAAATAGTAAAGGGACTCAGGGAAAATGTCAAATCTACAATATTGTCAGGAAAATGTGGCTTCAGAGTAAAAATGAAGCAAGGTTGTAATTGAAAATCTCTTTGTTAAACCCTCCAGAAAATTTAAAATGATGCCTTTTAGACTCTTTCAGAAGGCAAAAGTTCTTTTAAGTTTATTTGATGTGTGCCTCAGAGACACTCTTTGTTAAAAATAACCTTCTGTTAATTCTTAAGGGTGTTGTCCCACAACTGTCTCATAGGAAGCCCAAGATTGAGAGAATTTATCATAAAGTGATTTGTGGATCTGGTTTTCTTTTAATGGAGTGGATTTGTAAATTGATACATAAGAAACCCAGAATTGTTTAAAAGAATTTTATCAGCTTGGACTAAAAGTGACAAAGGCAGTATGAAACGTGGAGATCTTTAGAACTGGAAACATATATCCAGTTAGACACCAGAGTTGCTGTGGAGTCATGACTGCTCTGTACCTTTCATTTCCCCCTTCCTATGTCAATGTGTATTGTAATATTTCCAAGTTGGGGGTTACCTCAAAGTCACCTGCACATCTTTTGGTGACAGGTCAGAAGAAACCTTTAAGCTTTTACCTCGTGTTTTTCTGCATGCTCTCTGCATGTTCCATTAAGAACTCAGGTGTCAGGCTCTAAGGAATTCAAGCCACATGGAGAGACCACAGGTCAGCTGAGGTCTTTGAGTTATCCCAGCCTGAGCACAGATATATTAGTTAAGAAGCCTCCACATTATGTCAGGCCCCATTCATTTGTGTCATCCCAATTGTTTATTTCTCCCAAGTGAGGCTTCAGTCATCATGGAGCAGAGGTAAGCCACCCTATTATACCCTTTCTAAATTTCTCACTCATGGAATTCGTAAACTGAATAAAATGAGTGTTGTGCTTTACCACAGAGTTTGGAAACATTCGTAACATAGCATCTAATAACTAAAGCACTGGAAAGTTACGATTGATTTTGAAATTTTTTTCAACATTTTAACAATTCCTATTTGATATTATGTTCATTCATTGGAGTATTATTCCAAGAGAAGAGGGTCCTGAAACTAATCACTGACAAACTGAAGCTAAAGTGTGACAGAAAATAACCACATAGGAAGCCAAGAAAGAAAAACTAGAATTGGCAAAAAAATAGTTGAACCACAGGAATATATAGATTAAGGACTTAGAGGAGCAGTGCAAGCTGTCTTCAAATATGTGAAGGGCTGTCATGTGGAAGACGGATTAGACTTGTACTGTAGAGCTCTAGAGAGCAGAACTAATACCTCACATTGGTAGGTCCAGGGAAGTAGATTTTATACTCAATAAGAGGAAGCAATTTTCAGAATCAGAACAATAAATTTGTGAGCTAGTTTTTGAGGTAGTAAACTTCTATAATTTCTTTGAGGAAAGCCTAGATGTGTCAGTGATGGTATGTAATTTTCTAGAGAAAATTCTTGTTTTGTGGAGAACATTGAAGTAGTTGTTCTAAGATATTCCAACCACAAGGTTGTATAGGAGTCTATGATATACCCTAGATTTTTATAGTAATCTATATCAAAATTTAGGTTTGTGGGACAGTTAGAAGACAAAGGAAACTGTTATATACAGGTTTACAGTGATTTGCACTTTCAAGGCCAACAAATACCTAGTAATTACACAGTACTCAATAACAAGTTTAGGAAAAAAATGTATTGACTAGATCAGGGAAATATCTATGGTACCTATGCATAAAGGCATAGGTGACCCTAAAGTTGATGCTATTTTATTTTACATATAATTCCATTTTACATATTCATATACATATTCATATAAGTATTCATATAAATATTCCTTTGTACGTACTGCCTCGTTCTTCCAAAGATTTGATGGAGCCTCCATCAAACAACATTATAAAACAAAAAGAAAGTAAAAGCAGAATCTGAGTAATTTAGGTGAAACAGAGGATAAGAACTATAAGAAAGTTAATATGCAGATATTCAGGATATAACATCTTACACTAATTATAGGTAAATAGGAATATAGTGTAATAGGAAGTGATCAAAAGAAAAAGTACATCATAATTATCATCATCATCACATTATTATTTCTATTATAATTTTCTTTGAAGTGGCAATCATTTATTCTGGTATCACAGTCCTAAGCATATCATATCCATTATCTCATTGAATCTTCAACTGATTTTATAAAGAAGGGAACTAAGGTCTAGAGAAAAGTATGGCATACTTAAGGCTACCCGGTTAAGTGGATTAATTGGGAATTGAACCCAGATCTTTTATAATGACGAAGCTCAGTTTATTATGCTATGCAGGCTGTTGGTATAGATGAGATCTGTACTTTTTATGGTAGACATTTTAGTCATGAAAAGCAGACCTCCAAATAATAGGCCCCTTTGGAGTCCCCTATCATAAGGCCTCCAAAGACCTTCACTATTCTATTTCACATTTTCTGAAATTCCACAGTTAGGTACTTCCTTTAGTTCTTGATTCACCAGAGAATGCAAGTATTCTTCATTTATCTGCAAATAACATTGAGAGGGATTAGCTAATACATTTGGCTAATAGATTAGCCAGATTTCCCAAGTTTCTAGAGATCCCATGGGTGAGTGTAGAATATTTGAAGTACTCAATAAATCTTTCTTTCTTTCTTGCCCTGGTTTCAGAATCCATTTATCTGCTTTGAAGGCTTACTATAGACAATAAAAGTAATTGATATTTATTGTTAATAATGTATCAGGTAAAATACAAAACATTTTATTTATAATTATTATTTAATAATTCACAATAAGCCAGAAAATATTACAAAGCAGCATTATAATGCCATCTTCTCTTTACAGAAGTTATGTAATTTGCTAGCAGCCAGTGACAGAACAAGCTCATCAAGCTTTCTTTGATTCTAGGGCCCAGACAACCATTTAATGCAGCTTCTCAGTCATGGTGTTGTCACAGTTGCTCATTTTTCTGATTTCCATTTAGTCCACTTGAGAATAAATTTCTGTCATATTAGAAGTGGCTTCTGCGGCCTCTCCTTGCCTCAGTCTCCCAATAGTACTGTCTAGTGTATTCCTGTAAAAATCTTGAAGCATTTAGTTTACTAAGCAAAAAATGAATTAACCATACTCCAAAAAATCTTAGAACCAAGATAAGTCAGTTGATAGAGTGCTCCATTTTCAGATAATATTCAACATAACTTTAAGCCTGATATTGTTATTCAAAATCTGCAAGCTGTGTTTTTAGACAAAATTAATGTTTCCCAAACTGACAGTGGCTTTAATGGAAATATTAATAAATGCACCATTTCCAAATGTGCTGGCACTGTACCAGTGGTAGACGAGGCAGAGTAAAACTGTTTCTTGTCACATCCTTTATGAAGAAAAATGCTCACAACTTCAAAACAGTCTTCATAGTCTATATTTTGTAAATGTGACCAAAATGTATCTTTTTTTTTTAAGAAGTAGAGAAATGTGAAATGAAGAAAACCTTTTTGAAAAGGGATTATATTTCTTGCTTAGATTGTGATGGAAAAATAGACACTAATGAATAAGCAACTAGTAATTCTTTTTAGTCTGTTAAATTAAGTTTGGGAATAAAAATTGTTCCTAGGCCGAGTAGACCATGGGAATTTTGGTCAATTAGCTTTGCAAAGAGTTTTCTAAAACTATATATCCTACATAGCTTTCAATAGGCTTGAAAAAAATAGCTATTGTAATTTACCTTCTATATTTTCATTTTTCACCTCCTTCAAGCAAATAAATGTAATATATAAAAATAAAATTTTGTAAAAAGCTAGAGTAAACAAAAACCATAACATTATATTAGTACATGTACAATCTACCTTTAAATGTTTATTCCCTTACATTTTTAAAAACCATGTTCTGATTAGTATTGCTTTGATTTTTACCTAGAGACAAAGTAATTACATTTACATTATATTAATTTTATATACATATGTTATATAAGGTAATTGTCTATATTACTTCTTGAGTGTGTGTGTGTGTGTTTAGAATATTCAAATCTAGAATTAAATCTTGGGAATCATCTTAGTGTTATTACATTTCTACATTCCAAAAAATTTTTTTTTGTTGTTGCGGTACGCGGGCCTCTCACTGTTGTGGCCTCTCCCGTTGCGGAGCACAGGCTCCGGACGCGCAGGCTCAGCGGCCATGGCTCACGAGCCTAGCCGCTCCGCGGCATGTGGGATCTTCCCGGACCGAGGCATGAACCCATGTCCCCTGCATCAGCAGGCGAACTCTCAACCACTGCGCCACCAGGGAAGCCCTCCAACAAAATATTTTAAAAGAGTGGCTCACTTCTCTTATAACAGCTCTTACTGTTGCTTCCTTGTCTCATTGTCATCTGGTTTCTTCTCCTAGAACTCTGTTGAATTGATTATTTTAAGTTAATTTCTTATTGGCCGGATCTAATTGCCTCTCATCTTTTTTGAAATCGTCAGATCAAGTCCCCTCTTGAAACTGACCTCCAGTACCTTCCACACCACTACAGATTCTATTTCCCTTTCTATATTTTTCTTCCCTGGTTGCCTTCTCCATACTGCTTCAATGATGCTATTTCCAATATTTTAATTTTAGCCACTTTTTAAAAAATTTGCACGTGTTTGGGGGGTTGTCAGACTCTTTCATGACTTCAAGAAACATTTATATGCTACTGATTCTCACATAGCCATACTAACCACCCTCCTATGTCCTTATCTACATGTCTATTGCCCTCAGTCTACTTGGGCATTACCTGGACCTCAAAACACCTATGGCCATTCAGTGCATCTTACACGACAGAAAGTATAGAAAAACTGGAGTTCCAAAGGATAGTGTTCTTAAATGGCACTGGTTAAACATTTTAGCATTGGTAATTTTATAAAAGCATATGATCCTGTGCATACATGTGCCATACTCCTGGTGTAGGAAGAGCCCTATGGAAATAAGAATCCAGAAACTTAAGCTTAATTTGCTTCATCATATATCTGCCTCTGCCTCTCCTTTTCTTTTCTTTTATTAAAATTTATTTTATTGAAGTATAATTGATTTACAATGTTGTATTAATTTCTGCTGTACAGCAAAGTGATTCAGATATATATATGTTCCTTTTCATATTATTTTCCATTATGTTTATTACAGTATATTGAATATATTTCCCTGTGCTATACAGTAGGACCTGGTTGTTTATCCATTCTATATGTAATAGTTTGCATCTGCTAATCCCAAACTCCCAATACATCCCTTCCCCACCCCCTTCCCCCTTGCCCACCACAAGTCTGTCCTCTATATCTGAGAGTCTGTTTCTCTTTCGTAGATAAGTTCATTTGTGTCATATATTAGATTCCACGTATAAGTGATATCATATGGTATTTGTCTCTTTCTGACTTACTTCACTTAACATAATAATCTCTATATCCATCCATGTTGCTGCAAGTGGCATTATTTCATTCTTTTGATGGCTGAGTAGTATTCCATTGTGTATGTATATGAGTATATATATATATATATATATATATATATATATCACAACTTCTTTATCCATTCATCTCTCAATGGATATTTAAGTTGTTTCCATGTCTTGGCTATTGTAAGTAGTGCTGCTATGAACATTGGAGTGCATGTATCTTTTCTAACTATGGTTTTCTCCAGCTATATGCCCAGGAGTGGGATTGCAGGATCATACTGCAGCTCTATTTTTATTTTTAAAAGAACCTCCATACTGTTCTCCATAGTGACTCTATCAATTTCCATTGCAACCAACAGTGTAGGAGGGTTCTCTTTTCTCTACACCCTCTCCAGAATTTGTTATTTGTAGACTTTTTAATGATAGTCATTCTGACTGGTGTGAGATGGTACCTCATTGCAGTTTTGATTTGCATTTCTCTAATAATTAGAGATGATGAGCATCTTTTCATGTGCCTGTTGACCATCTGTATGTCTTTGGAGAAATGTCTGTTTAGGTCTTCTGCCCATTTACTGATTGGGTTGTTTGGGGTTTTTCTGTTATTGAGCTGTATGAGCTGTTTGTGTATTTTGGAAATTTGCCTCCCCTTTTCTAATCCATGTTCCACACTTCATACACAATATACTGCACAAATCAATCCCTCTTTACTCTTACAATTCAAATAATAATGTGCAAACAATGAAGCACGGCAGGCAAAGACCTTAAAACTATTTCAATTACTTTCTAAAATTTTGTCACAATCCAGACAAAAATATCCCACTGAATTATTAAAATTAAGGAGATTATTCATGGCACAGCTACAACTTAGCCTCACTGTTGGGCTGGAGTGGTTCACACTGCTTTTTAACAGGTGATTGTGTGGATCTCTTTCTCACGCCATGTTCAATGGTGGTAGCAGCAAATATTACATATTTTGGAGATCTGGCTATTATATATACACCAGCATAGCACTGTATAATCTCATTTGGGAAAATACATAAATTTTGAAATTATTAGCATGTAAAGGGCAATACAAGCCACATGTTGCTTAAGCAAAATAGAATTTTCTTGCAACATGTCAATATGCATTTCCAGAGCCCATTGTCAGGTACAGTTCAATGCAGCAATCATTTGATACAACCAGGTTATGAGTTGTCTTTTTTCATTTCATTTTTCAGTTTTCCATATATTGGCTCTTTTGTCAGGTAGGCTCTCTCCTTTTCACCAGAAGATGATTATTAATTTATTTCAAGAGGAAAGCGAGAACTTCTATGGGGATTATTTCTTGAGCTTCCTCAAGTTTTTTTTTGTTTGTTTGTTTTTTGCAGTACGTGGGCCTCTCACTGTTGTGGCCTCTCCCGTTGCGGAGCACAGGCTCCGGATGCGCAGGCTCAGCAGCCATGGCTCACGGGCCCAGCTGCTCCGCGGCATGTGGGATCCTCCCGGACCGGAGCACGAACCCGCGTCCCCTGCATCGGCAGGCGGACTCTCAACTACTGCGCCACCAGGGAAGCCCCATCCTCAAGTTTTAATTCATTTAGTTCAAGTGTACATTATTGAATTAATTGCTCTGGCCATGAGGTTGTGATTTCATGGATGGGATTATGTCTGAGTCCTCTTGCCTACCTCTAGGTGTAGTAGAGATCAGCTTCTATCAAAAAACAGACCTTTTAGAAAGAGGTGGTTTCCAAATGAATAAATTCAACTACATTGAATATAATAATTATATTCATGTGGTTTCTACTTTAGTGAGGGAGTCAAGTAATAAAAAATAAATTTAACAAAACTGAAAACAAAGAAGTACTAAGCAAAAAGAAACAGTCTTACAGAGGTAGCGATTAGGTGAGAACTAAAAGGAAAAATAAAACCGAACTGATCATCTCAAAACTAAGAACATTCTAGGAGACTTCATATAATGTATTGTCCAATAGCTCTGTTAAGCTAACTTTCCAGCAGGGAAATAAGTCAAGAACAAGTGACTTATAACACATACATAAAAAATGTAGTGAGAGTTTAGATACAAGTGTATATTCTAAGATCGTATTGTTATCTGTGTTTCAATTCTGTGCTATTATTAAGACTTTATTGGGTGCGGCTTGAACATCTCCCTCATATACAGTGTGGAAGATTTTTGCCTGCCAGTATTAAAAGTCATGTAGACACTGCTACTCAGAAGGAAAAATCAGTAAAAGTACATAATGTCATTTGCCTTATCTTAAATTGCATAGCCCTCTACCTAGATCTGAGGTTAGGGAAACGGCTGAGACAGTTTCATCAGTCTGCATTAGAATGAGGTAAAGAATGAAAGAAAGAGTCAGGTTCAAGACACATAGAGAAATCATTCCAAATTGTAATTTCATTGGGAGTTACAGACGTGATAAAATTCATTGTGCAATTTTTAAAATGTCAAAGAGCTTTATAACATTTTGGACTATCGGGTCAGCAAAAATATCTTCTACAAAATGGCCTCACAGTCCCACATTTATATTGTATGTTGCACAGCATTTGGAGATGAATCTATTTAAATGCAAATGTACAATCACAAAGCAGCGAAACCAAATTTTATGCAAACAAAACTAGTTGAAGAAATTGAGTAGTTAAGCATTTTCAATCAAATTTAAAGGCAGATTTGTTTCCTTTCAAAAACACTACTTAACAAAGTTTAAACATGCCTTTTCCAGATTTGTTATTGCATTACACCATCGAATATGCCTATAGCATTATAGCCATATTTTGAACAAGACCTTATGCATTTGTCAAGTTTGTGTTCCAGATTCCTTCTCTAGCAGTAGAAAGAATTTATTAGCATAATTTTTAAATGATGCTAAATAGTGAAACAGAAGAAATTCTGGGAGCTAAAAGATACACCAATTGGCATATGTAGATATGTCAGTCTACAGAGAAGGTACATTATTTTGCCCAATGGCATTAGATGAAATAAACATCATGTCACTGAAAAAAAAAGGCAAGACCAATATTTATAATTATGAGGAGATAATGATATGGTGTAAAAAAAGAGCTCTAATATTGCCAATAATTGCAATAAATATTATCTAAAGCATATTAAATGAATAAGAATACCATTATTTTCGTTAAGCCAACAAAGTTAGGGAAGATATTGGGTAAAGTCATGATGGTATTAAAAAAAATAATGACTAGTTAGGTAGAGCCTAGTTGTCTCTGAATTAAAGTCTACTACATAAATATTTATGGAATAATTCAATGGAAAGTTAATAATAAAAGTGATGACCACTAATATTTATTATGAAATATGTGCAACTGGGAGCTTTGTAGGAAATTTTTTAGTATGAATTTCTTGGATGTGGGGCTATTCAGGCTAATTATTTCTCATTGAATGAGTTTTACAGTTGCTGTCTTTCAAGGAATCTGTCCATTTCTTCTAAGTTGTAGAACATATTGACACAGAGTACATCCTAATACTATCTTTTTTTTTAATTAATTAATTTATTTTTATTTTTGGCTGCGTTGGATCTCCTTTGCTGCACGCGGGCTTTTCTGTAGTTCCGGTGAGTGGGGGCTACTCTTCATTGTGGTGCGCAGGCTTCTCATTGCGGTGGCTTCTCTCTTGTTGTGGAGCATGGGCTCTAGGCACATGGGCTTCAGTAGTTGTGGCTGGCGGGCTCCAGTAGTTGTGGCTCATGGGCTCAGTAGTTGTGGCGTGCAGGCTCTAGAGCTCAGGCTCAGTAGTTGTGGTGCATGGGCTTAGTTGTTCCACAGCATGTGAGATCTTTCTGGACCGGGAATGGAAACCATGTCCCCTGCATTGCCAGGCAAATTCTTAACCACTGAGCCACCAGGGAAGTCCCAGAGTACATCCTAATACTATCTTAATATGCTTTTAATGCATATGGAAACTGTTGCATTGTCCCCTCATTTATTCTGGATACTAGTAATTTGTGTCTTCTCTCTCTACCTTTTTTTTTTTAATACTGTTTTCTTGACCTTTCAAAACACTAGCTATTGGTCTCCTTTATTTTCTTTACTGTGGTTCTGTTTTCAGTTTCATTTATTTCTGAACTTGCCTTTATTTCTCTCTTTCTACTAGCGGTGGGTTTAATATAGTTTTCGTTAGGGTTTTTTTTTCTTTTTGGTTGCTTTAGTTTCTTCAGGCAGAAGCTTATATCATTCGAGACTTACTGCCTGATATAATTATTTAACAGGATAAATTTCCTTTTGATCAGTGTGTAAGCCCCATTCTGTAAATATTGATATGTTGTGTTTTCATTCTATTAAGTTAAATATAGTTTCTCATATATTAAACTTGTGATTTCATCTTTGATCATTATCTTATTCAGAGGTCTGTTGTTTAATTTCCAAATATTCAGGGATTTTTCAGATTTCTTTCTGTTACGGATATTTCCAATTTAATTTCACATAGTCAAATAATATGTATCATTTCACTCTTTTAAATTTATTGAAACTGATATTGTGGCCCAGAATATGGCCTATCTTGCTAGAGTTCTTTGAGCATTTGAAAATAATGTATATTTTGTTATTGCTTGGTAGAGAGTTTTAAGACGTCAGGTCAAGATTGTTAATAAGGTTGTTCAAGTCTTCTATACTCTTATTTCTACTTGTTCTCTCTGTTACTAACAGAGGCTTAGTAAAATATAACTCTGCAATTACTGATTTGCCCATTTCTTCTTTAGATTTCTTCTTAATTTTTTCATCATTTCTTTTGAAGCTCAGTTGTTAGTTTCACACTCACATAGAATTTTTATTAACAGCAGTTATTAGGGAAAAAATAGGAAAAGAACCCATACAGTTCAATATCCCATATGAACTCAGGCAAAATATCCTTAACAAAATTTTAGCAGTTTGAATCCAGCAATATATAAATAGCCAAATACTTCACGATCAAGTTGGATTTATCCCAGGGATGCAAGGTTAACCTATAAAAATTATTTTTGTTATCTGTAGTCTTCATTCTACAAAAACAAAATGATTTTATTATCTCAACATATAAAGAAAAAGGTATTGACAAAATTCAGTCTCCTTACATCATTGAACACTTTCAGCACACTAGGAATAAAACAGATATCTTAACCAGAAAGGACAGTTACAAAATATCTACTACTAATATTATACTTAATGCTGGGATACTGAACATTTTAAGCATAATCTCAAAAAAAAGTAAGGATTTCCACTTTCACCACTTTTATTCAACATTATACCAGATGTCCTACACTTCAGTAAGGCAAGGAAATAATTTAAAAGTCGTAGAGATTGGAAATGAAGAAGTCTTTATTGGTAGATTATGTTTTTTTTCTATGAAGATAATCCTAAGGAACGTGAAAAAGCTATTGAAAGTAATAAGCAAGGTTTGAGGATACAGGCAAATTAAAAAATTAATTGTCCTTTTTTGTTTTAAGTAGCAATGAAAAGTGGGAATTTAAATTAAAAATACAATACCATTGGGCTTCCCTGGTGGCGCAGTGGTTGAGAGTCTGCCTGCCAATGCAGGGGACACGGGTTTGTGCCCCGGTCCGGGAGGATCCCACATGCTGCAGAGCGGCTGGGCCCATGAGCCATGGCCGCTGAGCCTGCGCGTCCAGAGCCTGTGTTCCGCGACAGGAGAGGCCACAACAGTGAGAGGCCCACATACCACAAAAAAAACAAAAAACAAACAAAAAAAACCTAGTACCATTATAATAGCATCAAATACATGAAATATTTAGGAAAATATTTAACAGCATATGTGCAAGATCTGTACATGGAAAACTATAATACAATGCTGAGAGACATTTTAAAAGACTTAAGTAAATGAGATATATTCATGAATCAGAAGATTTAATGTTTTTCAGATGTCAGTCCTCCATAAATTAATCTGTGGACTCAGTTACAATCCTCACCAAATCATAGCTGGCATCTTTGTTAGAATTAACAAGATAATTCTAAAATTTATATAGAAATGCAAATGGCTTAGACATTTTGAAAAATGGCCTTAAAAAATACAGACTTGAAGATATACTATTCAACTTCAAGCTTTACAATAAATCTATGTTTATCAAGACAGTGTGGTGTGGGTAAAAGAATAGAAAAGAACAGGGTCTAGAAATAGCCCCCCACGTATACAGTCAGTTGATTTTCAGCAAAGATGTAAAGGGAATTCAATATAAAAAAGATACTATTTTTCATATATGGAGCTGGAAAAATTAGACATCCCTGCCTAAAAATTAAACTTTTACCCCATAAACCAGTATTAATTTGAAATGCATCATAGTCCTAAATGTAAGAGCTAAAACTTTAAAACTCCTAGTATATGTAATAAGAGAAAATATTTGTGACACTTGTTAAGCAGATTTTTTCAGATGGTGAAAACCATAAACTGTAAAAGAAAAAATGACAACTTTTATTCTCTAGAAGACACTGTTAATTAAAAAATCACAAAAGCACACCACAGTCTATGAGAAGATATTCAAAATACATTTATCTAATGAAAGACTTGTCTCCTTTATATTTAAAGAACAGTTACAACTCAATAATAAGAAAACAGCCTTATAAAATGGACAGATGATTTATGGATGAAGCACATAAATATTATGCAAAATGAAAGAAGTCAGATACAAAAGAAAACTCTGTACTTCTAAAGAATATATCACTAAAATGGCAAAAGTAGATCAGTGGTTATAAAAGATTTGAGGTGGGAGAGGGGAATGAATAAAAAGGGGTATGGAGGAACATTTTAGAGAGATGGAAACGTTCCATATCATGATCACATGGTAATGATTATGTGGTAATTACTCAACTTATATTTGTTAAAACTTAACATTTTTTGCACTTAACATTTATTCTAAGAATTCTTGAGAAAGAGTTCGGATTGGCTTGGTCAACCAAGTACAGATAGTAGACTGGGATTATATAAAAATATGTGAGTCCAAAGGTAGCTCTTTGGTTGTTATTGGGGCAGGAAAAGAGGGTACACTTGCCTCTACAAAGATGTAGGAATATTTTTATGAATAACAGCTATGAGTTTTATACTGTTATACAACTATTGGGTCACCAGTGCTCAGGGAATTAAAGATAAGGAATTAATACATTCCAGTAACAACTACCAAACCCCTGAACCAGTAGGCATTATTGATTACCAAGAGGTATTATTGATTACCTGTATAAAAGTGCCATGATTTCACTTAGATAGTCATCTCTCTGAGAACTTGACCCTCTCCCAGTTTTGAGAAAATCCTAATTAGTCTAAGGTCCCATAATAATCCTATATGTCCTGTCAATTTCTAGTCTGGTCTTGCCATGTAACCCAGGTATCTCTAATAACTTATGCTCTAAGGTAAAGGGGAAGATGGAGCTTTATACTTTAACAGGGGAAAAGTATTTTCTATGACCACTGCTATATTTGGATGTGACACTTGGAAATATTGTAGCCATCTTGCAAAGCATAGTTGGGCCATCAAAAGGATGGCGAGGTGATGAAATGGAAGGAGGATGGATTGCTGATAACCTCATTGAGTCACTAAATTAATTATTCTTAAAGCTAGAATACTTGGGTTTAATGTTATATGAGATGAAAATTTATTTCCTGTTTAAGCATCTTTAAAATTGATTACCTGTTATTGATGAAATAAAGCATGCTACCTGATATAGCACCAAAAATAACAATGAGAGGATAACTACATATTAATTTTTCTATAGCATTTTACATTTGGCAAAGCAATTCACATACATACTTAACTTTAACCTCAAAATAAACCTGAGTATTACTGTTATAAAAATTAAAGATGTTAGAAATATTAAAAATTGTATCATCTTGCTTAAGGTTCTGAGCAAGGAAAGGAATCAGGGTTTGATGACCTAGCCTAGGGGATTTATTTTCCCCACTCCTATGTTGCACTAATTTTGCTTATTAAATCACTGAATTTTTTTAAAGGTAATCCTTCCGGTTTGTTGCATATGATTAACATGGATTTTAATATGTCTAATTTGTATCTGTTATATTTGCTCTCTATATGACATAATATAACTGTTGTATAAAAGTAACCTGAAAAACTTACAAAAATGCAAACATACAAAAACTGAAAGAGAAATTCTTTTCTTTCAAAATACCGATTTTAAGAGGATTTTAGACACTGTTAAGTATTCTAACAGTGCTAAAATTTCTTCGGTCTTCTTCCTTAGGAATTGCCATCAGTGCTAGTTTGTAAGTCACAGACACACAAATCACTCATATTATCTTTTAGTCACACTTCAACTTGATCAAAAACAGTATTTTCCTCCTGGAATCTTTTACTTAATTTATCATACTTTGTGCTAAACTGGGTCTTACTGTTTCCCCCAACCAAACCTATCCTCAATTGATAAAATTTTTCCATCAGTTACATTATTTTTAAAGAAATGTTCAGTGGACTCTGTAGGCAACTTTAGCAAAAGGGTTTAAAAGTTTTTGGTCAAATTCAATATTTTTTGCTATTTACTTATAAGTAAATAAATAGAAGTGGACAGAATTAATAGTGTCTTAAATTTTCACATGCTTAATAAAAATTTGTGTCATGGGTCTTGTGTTGTAAGCAGCCTTTATTCAGCTAATCATATTGGTCATGTGAAAAATTTGACTCATTCTGTGTAGCTGACTTTAGCAGTTTGTTTCTCTATTTCCTAGCATTGGTTTATACTCTGTACAATTTAATAAAGAAATCAAAGACATTTTTCATCAGGAATCAGTAATTCTGATACCGGAGTGACAAGTCTAGGAATACTCAAAGAAACTATTTCATATGTCTTAGGTGGCTCCTGTTATGCTTTGAGACCCAACTCAATTTCTACCACATTCATGATACCATCCTTAAATGTGAATTTGACAGTGTAGTCTTTAGTGTGACAGGAGGGGAAAAAAGTACATCAAATCTTGGGATTCCTAGCCCAGGGCCTTTTAATGGGAACTAGTAGCAGCAAATCCCAACCAGGAATGATTTTGAACTTCATATATGATGAAACTTGTATCCACTCTTATATTTGGTCTTCTTTCTTTATATTATTGATTTAATTTTTCCATTTGCCTAAGTTTTGCTAACTAGTTTCTTCTCCCAGCAATGAATGTTTGTCCATTACCATTCTTGACATATTCCTTACATAAAATTTGTTTTGTGTGTGTTTTTTTTTTCAGTAGTCACTAATCTAAGCTTCCTAGTATTTAAACAAGTAATTCTATTTTCCCTTTGCTCTCTGTGCAGGACCTACCATTAAGATGCGCCATAGATAGACAGAACATATTCTTTAATGATTCCAATCACTGTCTGCATCATCCAACTAAAACATTTTCAGAATCTTATGGCAGTTGAATTAAAAGGGATTTGGGAATGCATCTAGTTCAATTCTCTTATTTGCATATAAGAAATAAATCTGAAAGAGTAGAAATGACTTGCTTATAGACTCCTAAATTGTAACTTGACATGAACTTACTATATTCCTGTAGTGGAATAAACATGGATTTTGAAGTCAAGAAAACATGGAATGTGAAACTTCACCCTGTTACTTAGCCCGTGGAACATGGATAAGCTCTTTTATTTCTCTACGACTCTTTCCTCACTTATGAATCTGAAGTAATAATGATAACCCTCACATACTCCGTCAGTATTTAATGAGCTATTACTTTGAAGAAGCTTAAAGTTCCTGGAAAACAATGAAATAATAGGTACTCAATAAATGGTTGTCACTTGGCTTGTTTTTAAATTGGTGTGTGTGTGTGTGAGAGAGAGAGAGAGAAAGAGACAGACAGACAGACAGACAGACAGAGTCAGAGAGAAAAAGAAAGAGACAGAGAGTGAGAGAAAGAGAGGGATATCCCATTTAGAGAATTATGTCTTATAGACATTACTATTCAACTTTTACCATATATTTAGTAAACATTCACTTTTTTCAGTACATATTTGTTTGTTTGATGCAATATCTGAGATTCGGATATAATTGGCTTTTCGGCTGTGGCAATATACCTGCCAAGTAGTTAGGAAAGATCAGATATAGATAGCTGCAAAGTCTTCTGTATTTAAAATGTCTATTTTTAGTACTATTTGAGTCAAAGAATTTTGCTGATCCTTTATAAGGTACATTCTGTTCCACTTCCAGAGTTGGTTGGATATCATCAGCATAATCTAGAAAAACAAATAATATTGATTAGTGGACCTAGCCAGATTATTATGTCATTGGTCTAAGAAAATTAAGAATTAGTTTCTGGGTAGAGTCTAAGTAACAATTATGGGTTTTGCTGATAGGTGTTTCCAATAATTAGAGGTTTTTAAAAAACAGTCTGAGAATGTGGAACAGTGTTAAAGATACACTAGATCGGGCCTCCCTGGTGGCGCAGTGGTTGAGAGTCCGCCTGCCGATGCAGGGGATACGGGTTCGTGCCCCGGTCTGGGAGGATCCCATATGCCGCGGAGCGGCTGGGCCCGTGAGCCATGGCTGCTGAGCCTGCGCGTCCGGAGCCTGTGCTCCGCAACGGGAGAGGCCACAACGGTGAGAGGCCCGCGTACCACAAAAAAAAAAAAAAAAAAAAAAAAAAAAAAAAAAAAAAAAAAAAGATACACTAGATCAATGTTATAAATACACCTTTGTTGTTTAAAAATTCTGAGTACCAAAGAAACTTTTCAAACAGGCTCTTGAAGAAAAACAAATTTCAGATTCTTTCCATGGTAACATTCTTAGAAACATACGTTTCCCCAGCCATGCTATCATTTGTCATATGCTCCAAAATCCAGTTTTCAATGCCTGTAGCCCTTGGTCTTCATAATACAACCATCAACATGCATGTTAATTAATGCCAGTTGGGATGTGAATACCTGGACTGAAACCACCAACTAATTCCACATAGGCCATTGAACAGTAATGACTTTCCATCACTTACAACCAGGGCTACTTTCAACTAGCGACCCAGAAATGAAAGGTTCTGTATCCCATTATCATTTCCCTGGAAAACATTGTTCCCTTGAGATCACTTACTCCTAACAGCTCTAAAAGGCTTTATTGGCTTTAATATGTGTATTAGTGAGGCAGAGAAATCAGAATTTCATTTAAAATTGTTTTTAAAACCTTCAAAATGCAATAGCCTTAATTTCTATGGGTGATAATAGAAATGATTAAAAAGTAAAATTTCCTTTGACATACAAGAGACAGCAATACTGTCAACCTTAATTCTTAAATGCTGCTTTCTAATAAACATCTAACTCTTTGAGCAAAGTATCCACTTAAAATAATTAGATAATGTGATATTATAAAATGGGAACAATCATAAGGAGGTAATTAATAGTTACTTATAATGATTGTGTGTTTATGTATATACCTATACATATATACATAAACGACTGCATTTTTAAAAATATTTTTCTTGTGTTGAGAACTTTTAAGATCTAAATATATAATTTTTAATTTCTTATACTTACTATGACTTCTTGGAGAAGATATGAATTTATAGTGAATTCTAGTCTACTCAGAAACAGGAAAAAACATCTAAGTTGCAGAGTAATTTGGAATTATTATTATACTATTCCTGATTTCATAAGATTTACTGATCAATTATATCTGGATTTATCCTCGTTTATTTGAAAGGTGTACTAATTTTAAACCAACGTGACAATAAGTATCTCTATGAGTATATGATCTGAGGCTCTCATTCATTAATTCTATGACAAAATTAATTAATTGAATCACATGGTTTTCTATTTTCCTAATAAGTTAATATTTGAATCAGTTAAATGTCAGAGTCATGAGATATTTGCCATAATTTATTGGGAAAATCCTGGGCTTTGGAGTCATAGAGACAAGGATAAGAATTCTGGCTCTAACTTTCATTAGCTGTATGATCTGAAAAAAATTTTACTTTGTCTGTATCTCAGTTTTCTTATATGGAAAACAAAGGATAATATCTATCTCTTCAAATTTTATAAGAATTAGAAATAATATGTGTGATTTTGGCAAATTGTAAGTAGTCAATACAACATAGCTAGTATTGCAAAGTGGAAGAATAGCTTTGGGGAAATAAAATCTAACTTTGTGATACCTGTCCTGAAACACTGAGAGTCAAAAAAATATTACTCCAGGGCTTCCCTGGTGGCTCAGTGGTTGAGAGTCTGCCTGCCGATGCAGGGGACATGGGTTCGTGCCCCAGTCCGGGAAGATCCCACATGCCGCGATTAGCTAGGCTTGTCAGCCATGGCCGCTGAGCCTGCGCGTCCGGAGCCTGTGCTCCGCAACGGGAGAGGCCACAACAGTGAGAGGCCCGCGTACCGCAAAAAAAAAAAAAAAAAAAAAAAAAAAAAAAAAAAAAAAAAAAATTACTCCAAATATGTCCTGAAACATTAGTTGGAGCAATGTTTTTTTGACTCTCAGTGGGATGTGTTTAGCTTTAAATAACAGAGCATTACCCAAGTAGTTGTATTAATATTATCAGCTTCACATAGGAGGTAAATCTAGTGGCTCAACAATGTCAAGAAACAGAGCCTCTATTGCCAGCCCCAGTTTCTCAGCTTGGTCTCCTTGGTAAGGTACATGCCGAAGCCCCAAGCTTCACACTCTTTGTCAAGAACATCCCAGTAGGAAGGAAGTGTGCCATGGCAAAAAACTTTAACCATGTAAGAGTATGGTTATGTTAAAGATAAAGAAGGGATGGTGGCTCTTGGATAGGCAGCAATAGTGTTTCCTTTTCTCCCCTTATACCATTTTTCTCTCTTTCCAATAGGTCTCAGAATTTAGAGTTATAAATGCATTTGTGTTATTGTCCAATTAATTTGTGTTTTCTCCACTAGACATTTAGCTTCTCCAGAAGCAGTTGTTCTCTATCGAATCCCCATTGCCTGAATGACTGCCATAGTTGAACAAATATTGGCTGAATGTATGCATGCATGAATGAAACTTCTGTAAAAATGCTGAAGCTTGTATTTTATTGACTTCTCACAACTTAAGTGATGCCAATTCAAGAGAGTTGAATATTTTTTGTGCAAATATATGTTATCTTCCCATTTTTCTTTTTGCAGTTTACGTCCTTGACTATGTCTCCTACTCATTTCTAGTCTAATACTAAATGTTTAGTCATACTAAATGTCTAGTCATACTAAATGTTTTACAGTTTCTAACTGGAACAGCTATATCAACCATTTCCATTACATTATCCTTTTTTGAATAGAGTAATGTTCCTAATCTGGAGTGGCAGAAAGAAGAATAAGAAGGTTGGTCAGTGTGATAGCCTAGTCTGATAGCCAGTGTTTGTTAGGTGCTTAGTTTTGCACATTCCAGTACATTTAGTACTTATTATTTTTAAATTGTTGAGGTGAAGATTTCTAATACTCTACTCATGCATTCACTGATCCTTATTTATAACCCGAAAACTTTGAAGACAGAAAAATGATTGTGTTAAAAATACATAGAGGGCTTCCCTGGTGGCGCAGTGGTTGAGAGTCCGCCTGCCGATGCAGGGGACACGGGTTCGTGCCCCGATCCCAGAAGATCCCACATGCCGCGGAGCGGCTGGGCCCGCGAGCCATGGCCGCGGAGCCTGTGTGTCCGGAGCCTGTGCTCCGCAATGTGAGAGGCCACAGCAGTGAGAGGCCCGTGTACAGCAAAAAAAAAAACAAACAAAAAAAACCCCATAGAATTCTTTATTTTATTTGCAAAAAATTTTAACTGCAAAATCTTAGAGTGTCATCGTCAACCATGTTTTTCTTTTAATGGTTTAATTGTCAGGAATGGCAAATACTCCATCGTGAAAGAAGCTATAACAAATTGCATGCCTATAGTTCAATTTGCTTGATTGAAATATCAAAATAATATCTGTTTATTTTTTACTATGAAGAAGTAGTTTGCAGCACCGGTCAATGATCTTACTGAAAACAGCTAGAAAAGATAGGTGAAATGTATACATACACAAAAACAAATTTGTATGAAGGTGGCAGGGAACTTTTGAACCAAAATGTCAGAAAGAAGGAGTGTATATTGAATTATGGCCAACATTCCATCTGTCATATTGCCTTTCAGTGAATTTGCTGTTTTCCTAAGTATCATAGGATAAGATACATAAAAGCTACAGAGGATGAAGAGATAGAGACACCAATAGGTTTATTTGTAATCTCATAGGAGTTGGAAGGCAAAAATTGAAATTTGGGCCTACTGTGTTCTTGAGGGCTTAAGAAGCTGAAATCAAGAAGAGAAGCACCAAAAACTGAAAACATAACTGGTTCATTCTTTATTTTCATTAGTTTGAGTCTTTTAAATTTGTAACAGTACACTTAGGAATAATATTTGTTTTATAGTCTAAGAAAAATACCTTACTCTTTCAATAAACTCTTATGGGGGCAATACAGGTGTGTGGAATGGGAGGTACAAACTATTGGGTGTAAGATAGGCTCAAGGATGTATTGTACAATATGGGAAATAGAGCCAATATTTTATAATAACTATAAATGGAAAGTAACCTTTAAAATTGTATAAAATTAAAAATTAAAAAAAATTATTATGAAGCACTCATTATATGTTCATGACTGTGAATGACACTGAAGAAACATGATGCAGTCCTTGCCTTTACAGAATCTATAGTTTATAAGACAAGACTGCAACTTACTTAGATGTTCAGCAACTATTTATCAAGTACCTGTTGTGCTCCAGGGAATGTCCTGGGTAGTGAAGGCCTTCAATAAAAAAAAAAAAAAAAAAGTCCTTCTCTCATGAAGTATACATTGTATTGGTTGGTGCGTAGACAACAGCAACAAAAAATAAGTATGTTTTAAAAATCAAGAGAGAAGTGCTCTGAAGAAAACAAAAAGATAGTAAACACAAAGAACTTGATGCAGTTGGGAATAGGTCTATTTTAGGTGAAGTCATCAGGAAAGACCTCTCTGATAAGACAATTTAAGTAGATAAAGAATGAATCAGTCATATATCTGAAGGAAAAAAAATTTAGTCAAAAGGATCAGTAACGCAAAAGCCCTGGAGTGTATGCCTACAAAAGCCTGTACAGGAGGAAAATGGAAAGAAATGAGGTCAGGAGGATAACATGAAGCCAGGCCATGCAGAGCCTTTGCATTTATGGTAAGGACTTTGAATTTTATCCTAAGTGAGATGGAAATGCTTTGGAAATAAGTAAACAGATATTATAAAACAATACTATCAATGTGATAATAGGAGTATTGTGCTGTTAACAAAAAATTAAACAATAGTCAATGTAAGAAAGACATGGAAAACTTTACTCGAGCCAACCTGAGGATTATATCCTGGGAGACAGTCTTTTAGAAAACTTTGAGGACTATTCCACCCATTAGAGGTCAAAGCACAATCATGTAAGTTTTTGAGAGAAGTGGTTACACTTGAAAGTAACATATTTCCACAGTGAGTAGTGGGTCATTGTGACCACTTATAAAATTGAGAAAGGAATGTTACCTCCTAAGCAGTTATCTTCCTGGAGCCAGGTGGAAATGTCTCTTTTTTTTTTTTTTTTGGTGAGTAGGAATTCCTGTGTCCAAGAGAATCTAGTTAATGTATAATTCAGATGCAAAATGCACACTAAAGGGGAGGGGGCAGTGGCTCAAATAGCAGAGAAAATTTTACGTTAAAATGTTCTTGTCCTGCCTTAAAAATAATTTTGTTTCACCAGTGCATTAGAATATTATAGAACAGTAGAGCAGATAATTACTTCTGACAGGAGGTTTCAATAAGACTTCACAGTGGAGATGATCTTTTATTGATCTTAAAGGGTACAGTAGAACTTTCCAAATAATGAAAAATAGGAGAAAAATGATAGAAAGGATCTTTCCTGTAAGAGGAAACTCTCTTAAAAATGTTAGAAGTCTGGTTTGTTTTGGCTTCCTATTCTCTCTCTGTCATGCCTTGAGGGAGTTCAACCTTTTTGGAAGGTTGCAGAGCAAGGAGTTTAAGGTATGCAGGTGGTAAGTACAGCTACTCCAATCTCATCCCAAATGACAAAGACATCTTGGAGAATGAGCTTCTGCTTAGTATCAGTCCTTGGATTTCCTGAGGTTCCCTCCAGGCAGCAATGTTGATAAGTGGAACAGGTGGTTCAACATAAATATGCATCTACACAACCTATTCCCTACATGGACTTAACTAAATTCAGCTGGAGAAGCATAGGTCTCCATAGGCTAGAAATATTGTGCAGTGGAAGATTCAAATTAAACTTTTCATAGAAAACTGAAATTATTTATTTTTTTTGTCACTTACTTGAGACATTGTTCTCTTTCAAAGTTCTGCACAGATCATACCCCAAGCAATGCTAGATGATCATATTTAGCTCAGATTCTTATTATGATTTGTCTAATTCCTTGTGATTTTTCACCCTTATCCTAAGGAGGGGATACTATAAGGAATGATTGCTGTAGCCAGCACAACTGGAAGAGGAATAGGTGCTTGCAGTCTTTATTGATTACTTTTACCTTCTTAGTTATAACGTTCCATCTTTGGTAACTCTCACATTTATGGTGGCAAGAATAAAAGTATTTTATTGTCTCTCCTTTTTTTTCCCTCTTTTCTTGTCCTATTTCTTTTTCCACAAATTCTTTCCAACTATAACTATTTCTCCTGGTTCTCTAAGAAATTAACAGGGTGACTACTAGTAAATTTCTTATCTTCCTATGGAATTAGAGTCTATGGAGACTCTGTGGAGATTGAATCTCCTTGAATCTCCCTTTGATCAATCCTGCCTTATCGCCCTAGTTGAGTCTGAACTTATGCACCAGGCAATGAGTATAAATCAAATTTTGAAGTCAGAAAGTGGCAGAAATTATATAAACATAAAACACAATCCCTTTGGAAAACTGTGGATTGCGCATTGAATTTAATAGAAGCAAGGAGACAAATTAGGAGGGTATTGAAACAATCTTGTCATGGGATGATAAGCACAATTAAAAAATAATGGAAATAAAGCATAGAAAATAAATATATGGAGAATATGAAACTTTAGTATTAGGCCATAAGGAGAAAAGAAAAACAAACATGTGTAACTTAAAAAAAATACATTAAGCAAGTAAATAATTAAATACCTTCTCTTTACCAGAAGCATTTGTTCCTTGGGAATCTAACCTTAAATGACAAGGAACTTCATTAAGTGCTTGTCTCCAGACGACACCTGTGAATCAGAAGTTCCACTACCTCAAACATTTACTCCCCATCGCCTCCTCCCCACTTACCCCAGGCCACCACTAATCTGCCTTCTGTCTCTATGGTTTTGCCTATTCTGTTTATTTCATATAAATGGAATCATATAATACGTGGCCTTTTGTGTCTGGCTTTTTCCCTGCTTTTGAATAAGAGACCTCCCATTTTTATTTTGCACTAGATCCCACAAATTATATAGCCAGCTTTGCCTTGGGGAGATAAGAAAGATCAAAAGTGGCTCAAAATGTATCTGCCTTTAAACAGAGATGTCATTATTTATATCAGGGAGAGATTAAATCTCTGGACTGCACCCCTTCAATTAATGGAAGAAGAGGGAAAAAAATCTCTGAAATTACTAAGGCTAGGAAGTTGTATGGGGCACTCACTGAAGGGGAATTCACAGAAGATGCCCTTTTTAGGCCAAAGTAAATCTTAAGTTGGAGAGGGCTAAGTAGGTAAATTTATGTAAATAAAGATGGGAAAAGAATGTAAGGCAAAATGAGCTGAATTTGGATGGACTCAGCGTGTCAAACAATAATAGAGCTTGTTAATTTGACTAAAGGGATTTTAAAGAGAGGAGTGTCTAATATTCAATTTTATTTTATGTTGATGTAATGCATTATTTAAAATCTTGCTTCACCTTGCTCTACGTATTAATATTTTGAGAAAATAAAACATCTGCCTACCACATAGAAGCTAAGAGTAGGATCAAGTTTTAAGAGAAAGCAGTGAGTCACAACAAGAAGAAAACAAATATCCCACCAGAAAATTAAATAAATCTTGACAAAAGCATTTACTTTCAATAGGATGTATGAATATTTTATACATCAGGGGACAATCTAGGTTTATATAGCCTTCTCTTTTATTCAGTGTCTCTTTATATTTTACTTAATTTTTTTTTCATGTTAATGATTCTTGTGATGATGGTAAATGTTTGCTTGTTTGTTTTGTAGGGGGGGGAAGGCATTGACCGTTTTCCCTTCTAGATTTTTTGCCTGGCCTAATAATTAAATTAACAGAAGACAGATTAACAGGAGAAAAACAAATTTAATTATGTATGCACTGGATCTCCAAAGACTAGAGAAGCTCCCTGACAGGCAACTGGGGTTTACATGTCATTCTGAGCTAAAGTGAAAGGGGTAAGCATCTGGGACTTCAGAGGGTAAGAAGAGAGTTCACAGGAAGATGAAACAAAGATCAAATGCTTGATAGACAAATGTTTGCGAGGCCACGTGGACAAGTCTTTATGTTAAAAAAGTTATCTTTGGTACTAGCTCTCTTCCTGCTATAGGCTCCCTATCTAAATTAATTTAGACAGTTAAAAGGGAGGTAAAAGCTCTTCTTGTGTATGTTGGGCCTTAATCATCTTCAGCTTGAAATAATCCACATGCTAAGGTGGCGCATTTTGGGGCCAACTGCCCTGAACCCCATCAGTTTTTATGCTTAGTTAAACTTAAACCAGAGAAGTATACAATATATCCTAATATATTTTCTTTTCTGATAGGATATTAGTTATTATATTAATGATTTATTAGCATACTATTTTATTTAATTATAGTGGTATTTAGGCATAAACATTACATGTTGATAATATTAACTCGGGATTATTCTTTGGCTGGCACTGTAAATTCATTCCATGATATTTTTCATCAAATCTTCATACTGTATGAAATACTTATAGAGTAATTGTTAAACCATGGAATTTGGAATTAGACTATCTGAATTTGAATCCTGGCTCTGACATTTCCCAACTATGAGACCTTGATGAAACTACTTAATGCACCCTTGTCTTAGTTCCTTCATTTGTAAAATCAGAATTTTTAGAATTGTTGCCTTAAAGAATTAATCATTTTCAGCTTAGGACAGTGCAAGGCACATAGTAAAATTTGTATAATGAGTTCTTAATATTGACCTCATTTGGCAATTGAAGCAAGGTAAGCCTAGAGAAGCTAATTACACAAGTCATGCCTTCCAGTTACATGCTCTTCTGGCTTTACATTTATAAGTTGTTTGTGATTCAGTAAAATTTGTCATTCTGATTGCTGGGCAAAAAGAAAAATGTTTCAAATTATTGAATCATATTTCTTTTTCTTTCTCTTTTCTTCACATGACCTGTACTCATTTAGTGAATACTAACTTGAAGCTTGCCAACAGTTTTGAATTAAATGAAATACAAAGGAATTATCTTTGCAAACATTCTCAACATTGAGCTCTCATTACAGTAATGATACTTTATTGGTTACATTCAGGAATCTAGTGGGCTCTGAAAAAGATACATTCCTTTTGCTGTAGGAATCTTAAGTGTTCAGGAAGATTGGTGTCATGTAATAAAAGAATTGTGAATTTAAAACTTTTAGATTAGAACTCTACCCAAGTACCTAGGAGGTTGTTGATCTTAAGCAATTATAGTTTCCCAGATTCTGTTTATTTTCACTAGTAAAATGATTGTTTTAATTTATCTGCTGAAAATTTGCATAAGAATAATAAGGAACTGATGAGATAATAGTTTATAAACCAAGAAGAAAGCATTGTGTTTGCTTTATTTAAGAGGAATATGGTAGTTCTGTCGGCCCTCCATATCCTTGGATTCTCTGTCCACAGATTCAACCAAGCACTAATTAAAAATATTCCAAAAAAGTTCCAGAACGTCCCAAAAAGCACAACTTGAATTTGTCACATGCTGGTAACTATTTACATACCATTTATATTGTACATTTTACCCTTGAACAACAAAGGGGTTAGGGGCACCAACCCGCAGTGAGTTGAAAATCCAAGTAAAACTGTACAGTCAGCCCTCCGTATCTGTAGTTCCACATCTAGGGATTCAACCAACTGCACATCGTGTAGTACTGTAGTATGTATTCATTGAAGAAAATGCTCCTATAAGTGCACCCATACAATGCAAACCTGTATTGTTCAAGGGTTAATTGTATCAGCTATTATTAGTAGTATAGACTTGATTTAAAATATATGGGAGAATGTGTAGGTTGTATGCAAACACTGCATCATTTTATATAAGGGACCTAAGCATCCTCAGAGTTTGGTATCTACAGAAAGTCGTGGAACCAATCTCCCTCCAGTACCAAGGAATGACTGTACTCCAAGGAACTGGGAACAGGAAGTAGTATATTGCAATTTGACTGTTGATGGAATTCTTTTGTCATCTTTCAAATCACATTATTTGGAGAAATACTATCCTGTCCATTCCATGGCTGCCTCTGTAAGCAACGTTTTTATCTAAAAAATGACTGGAAAAGGGAGCTTTTACTTTGTAATTAATTGTAGGATTTAATACATGCTTCTCTGTTTAGGACTCCCTAAGTGAGATTAATAAAATGCATGGTGCTTGAATTGGTACTTTAAAATAATTGACTCCCTAAATTTTATAGCGAGATTAGAAAAATATACATGTTAACACCTACAAAATATGGTGTCACTTTGTATAAGTGCCCTTACTTATAACTGATAGTTAAAATCTAGGACTTTACTGTTTTTATATGAAAATACAGAAAGCATATTAGAGGAAAGGGGTACGTTCCTTTCCTCCTTCCTTTTTCTCACAAAGGAACCTGTGTATCCGAAATGGGAATATCCCTGATGTTCATAGAATTATCTTCCTGAGCCTATGTCCTGCTTCAAGGCCTCTGCCCTCTGCCTTGGAAATTTCTCTACATATGTTAAGACTAAATTAACCAATATTTTATCATTTCCCTCATCTTTAAACCTAAATCTGGATTGTCTTCATTTTAACACTAAGGTCTAAAATGAAATGACCAATAAAGAATTCCTTGATAAAAATATATAAATATATATATATGTATATGTGTATGTATATATGTATAAATATATTTAATACAACAGTTATATACACATGTATGCATATCTATCTTTCTAATATCTCTAATAATGTTGCTATATCTCTTAATCCTTGTGAAAAATCTACCATCTCTGTATTTTAATATTTTTAAAAGGACAATATATACCATTCTTTCCCATTTGTCAAGATCAATATGCACAAATGGGGCTTCCCTGGTGGCGCAGTGGTTGAGGGTCCGCCTGCCGATGCAGGGGGCATGGGTTCGTGCCCCGGTCCGGGAAGATACCACGTGCCGCGGAGCGGCTGGGCCCATGGGCCATGGCTGCTGGGCCTGCGTGTCCGGAGCCTGTGCTCCGCAACGGGAGAGGCCGCAGCGGTGAGAGGCCCGCGTACCGCAAAACAAAAACAAAAACAAAAACAAAACCGCACAAATGAAATGACATTAGCCACAGGGTAAAGAGATATTCAAAAAACAAACTTAATTTTATCAGTTTCTATTTTTAGAGGAATATTTTCTTCATTTAACTTGCTTTTTCAAAATCAGTAAGAAAAATTGCCTGGCATCTACTGGTAACAGTGCAGTTACTAGCTAGAGTAGTTTTTGTTTCATTGGTTTCCTAATGGTACTCTGATACTTCTGCTCCATGACACCCAGAATGTAGCAGAATCACACATAGAATGAAAGCTTCCATCCTCTCAGCATCGGAACTTTTTTGTTATTGAACACAGCACCACTACTACCATGTCCAAATCTCCCTAAACTATTTATGATTCTCAAATTCTACACAATTTGTTACAGTGATTCAGCATAAGCTGAGTGTATTTATCAAGGTAACTGTAACTGATGTAATACCTCAGTCTCTAAATTTCAGTGGTTTAATAGAGTAGATGTTTATTTCCTGTTCATATAAAGTTGAATACTAGTGATCCTTATCTGTAAGTGGCCTTCTACAAGGACATTTAGGGATCCAGACTTTTTCCATGAGAAGGGAATGTCCATTTCTAGGGTGTCTGATTTCTCTGCATGTATCAAGTACATGGGAAATGGGAAACCATATGAATGTATATCTGCTTCTTAATCGCTTTGGTCTGGAACTGACACACATCTCTGTTCAAAATGCACTAGTAAGGATTATTTACATGATGTTACCTAGATTCAGAAGTACTTGGAACTGAGACCAGAATGTCACTGCTAAGCATGTCTCTACTCTGTGGTAGGAATTCACAAAAATCTGATGGACATCTGATCATCTCTCTCATATAAACATCTGTATAATGTAATCAGTCATGTCTATGACTCAACACACACTTAAGTACACTTATGCTTTAGTCCTTCATTGTCAGGTTAAGAAAACAAAGACATTCAAAGGCTGTGTCCAAGTCTTTCATCTTGTGAGGCACACACACACAGATACAGAATCTGGGACTCTCAAAAATTGTATAACAAAAGCACCTTTTTTATTGAAATATAGTTGATTTAAAATATTGTATTAGTTTCAGGTGTACAGCAAAGTGATTCAGATTTTTTTTTTCAGATTCTTTTCATTATAGGTTATTACAAGATATTAAATATAGTTCCCCATGCTATACAGTAAATACTTGTTTATCTGTTTTACATATAATAATGTATATGTTTATCCCACACTTATAATTTATCCCTCCCCTTTCCCCTTTGGTAACCATAAATTTGTTTTAGAAGTCTGTGAGTCTGTTTCTGTTTTATAAATAAATTTATTTGTATTATTTTTTAGATTCTACATATAATGATATCATATAATATTTGTTTTTGTCTGACTTTACTTAGTCTGATAATCTCTAGGTCTATTCTTGTTGCTGCAAATGGCAATATTTCATTCTTTTTCATAGCTGAGAAATATTCCATTATATATCCACATCTTTATCCATTCGTCTGTTGATGGACATTTAGGTTGACAAAAGCAGCTTTAAAAAAGACATTTTACCAACTTGATTACCCTAGATTATATATCAAGTGATTTGGGGAGAAATAATACTTAGAATTCAGGTTTCAGAAATAAAGTCCCTCTAACAGTCAGTAGGGCTTCAGCAAAGTCACTGAGCCACAGATTCTTCATTTACAAACTTTGAGAAAACGTATGTATACTCTGCAGAATTTTTATGAGGAACCATCCATGCCAATAAATTGCGTGCCTTCATATGCCTTTACTCATATACTTCTGACTCCAGCATGTGCTCCATTTCCCTGCCCCATGCACAGCTAAACGTTTCAAAAAAAAATATCTCTACTTTTACATCTGACATATGTACCTCATTTGTCTACCGTTTGGCTTTTAATCCCACCACTCCACTTTTAAAGCCTTTATAATCGACTTCTTGGGAAACTCAATGGTTAATTCTCCATCTTCATCCTCCATGACTTCTGAGCAGCCTTTGACACAGTTCCCTGCTTCCTTCTTTGAAACACATTCTCAAAGGCCTCTGAAAATGTCTCTGGAGGAGTTTTCTGTCTTCCTAATGGGAATTCTTTTCCATTTTCCTTTTCTGGCTTCTACTTTGTTACATACTTCGAAATGTTGGAGTATCCTAGGGGGTAGTCCCTGGTGATCTTCCCTATTCTCCTTTCTCCTAAGGGATATAACTTAATTGTAAAGTTTAAAGAAACCCATTCATAGCATCCAAATTTATGTCTCCTCTCAGTTCTCACTTCTGAGATCAAGGATTATGTGTCCAGCTGACTATTCTGTGTCTCCCTGGGATGTATAATTGATAGCTTCAATTTCACTTGGCCAAAACATAACAATTGGTTTTCTTTTCCAAATCTGTAAATGTCAACAACATTTACCTAGATTTTTAGTCTACAAATAAAGGAGTAGTAATTTACTCCTCTCTTTGAAAATTGACATCTAGTCTTTCCATAAGGTCTTTGGTGCTAGCTCCTGGATTGGACCATTTTATCTGCATGCATCTGCACTGCTATAATCCTGTTCAAAAGTGCTCCATACTACATAGAACAGGTATCTATGGATTAAGTTTTAATATTAATCAGAGATGTAATGTCCTTTCTTAAAATCCTCCATGTCTTTTTATTGCAATTAAAATAAAAGTAAACTCCTTGCCAGGCCTCTGCAGGTTCTACCTACCTGCCCAACCTCATCTCTCTCATGTTTCTCCCACTTTCACCGTGCTCTAGGTGCAGTGACTTTCAGTCTGAGATATGTAAAGATCATTCCCTCCGTGGTTACTTACTCTTCCTTCTTCTTTGAATTTTCCCTCAAATATTTGCATAGCTATCTCCTTCTCATGATTCAGAACCAAACTCAAATATCACCTCTTCAGAGAAGCCTTTCTTGATGACCCTAGGTAAAACCACTCATAAAAAGTACCTAAGGCATTTTACGTTGAAGAGATTTTTATCCTTAAAGAAATGAAGGATTATTAGTGAGCAGCAGAAGTAATGAGAGAAATACAAGGGGAAAAAAATCCCCCACTAAATTGGATGTCTGGTGCCCCTTGACTACTAATTAGCTGTGTGACATTATGAAAAAAAATAATACACTTAAAATCTCTGGGAATCAGTTTTCTAAAATGATTAGTAAATTCTATAAATCACTAAGGAGTCTTAAAGTTCAAATATTCTATCACTTATTCTATTTTACTTTTCTAGGAAGTCTGGAATGCAGTTTATAAAACTTTTAGCACTTGAAATATCATGTTTAAGATAAACACATTATTTATCTTAGGGGCACTGTTTATCGTGAAGTAGCATAAGCTGGGAGGCAGAACATCAAGGGGAAGTGCTAGAAGCTACTGTGAATCAAATATTTTTGTTGTAATAATTTCAGAATCTTTCCCAAGTGTATTGACTATGGACATTCTCATTATTTTAGAAGACATAAATAACATTTAAGTTACTGAACTGAGATTATAGATCATTAACCTGACTGAATAATTATCCTTCTCTTTATTTCATAAACCACAGATGTTATTTTATGTACTAAAAAGTATTTTGTTCTTTTTGTACAGTAGTTTTGGAAAAAAATTACACGAGACAACACTCACTTTCTTTCTCTTAAGAGTGCTATGTGACTATATTGGAATCATTTTGAAAAATTCTGAGTCACTATCCAAATTTCTCCCATTCTCCAGTAGCTCTCGAAGTAGATCACAGTTTGAATCTTAGAAATTATTTATTTTACTTTTAGAGAGAGATTACCTTTTAACTTTAAGTTAAGGGCAGAGATTAATTACAGTATTCTTTCTTATATATTTAGTTTTTAGATAGAAGTGAGAAAAAATAGGTTACCATTTTCTTTTTACATTATTTTAATTGTGGTAAAATACAGGTGACATGAAATTTACCTTATCTGTTTTAAGTGTACAGTTCAGGAGCATTAAGTACATTCACAAGGTAAAGCAACTCTCATCACTATCTAGTCCAGAACTTTTTCTTCTACCCAAAAGGAAACCCAGTACCCATTAAGCAGTTACTCTCTCCCTAGACCCTGGCAACCACAAACCTGTTTTCTGTCTTTCTGGATTTGTCTATTGTAGGTAGTTCATATAAATGGAATTATATAATATATAATTTTGTGGCCTTCTGTGTCTGGTTTCTTTAACTTAGCATAATGTTTTCATAGTTCATACATATTATAGCATATATTATATATTATTAGTACTTTATTTCTTTTTATGACTTGATAATTCTCTATTATATAGCTATAATATATTTTATTTCTCTGTTCTTTCCACCTTTTGGTTATTGTAAATTGTGCTGCTATGAACATTCACTTATAAGTATTTGTTTGGATGTCTTTTTTCAATCCTTTGGGATATATACCTAGAAGTGGCACTTCTAGGTCAAATGAAAATTCAGCATTTAACTTACTGATGAACTTCCAAACTGTTTTTCAAAGTGACTATACCATTTTAATATTAGGGGTGTTCCAATTTTTCCACATTCTCATCAGCACTTGTTTTTATCTGTTTTTTGATTATGCCATCCTACTGGATGTGAAGTGCTATCTCATTGTGGTTTTGATTTACATTTTCCTAATAACTAATGACTTTGATCATCTGTTCATGTGCTTATTGGACATTGACATATCTACTTTGAGATATGTTTATTCAGATCCTTTGCCCATTTTTTTAGTGGAGTTGCTTGTCTTTTTTTGTGGACTTGTAAGATTTCTTTATATTTTTTGGATATTAGATACTTATCAGATATGTGATTTGAAAATAATCTCTTCCATTCTGTGAGTTGTTTTTTCATTCTGTTGACAGTGTACTTTGAGGCACAAAAGTTTGTAAGTTGGATAAAGTCTAACAGTAGTAGTTTTCTTTATGACTTGTGTTTCTCATATCATATTTTAGAAACCATTACCAAATTCAGAACCATGAAAGTTTACCATGCTTTCTTCTAATAGTTTTATAGTTTTTGCTCTTACATTTAGGTCTTTGATATATTTGGGGTTCATTTTCATATGGTAGGGGTCAAAATGTACTCAAGGTGTGTGTGCACACTTGTGTGTGCATGTGTTGACAAGTTGACCCAGCACCATTTGTTGAAAACACTTTTCTTTTCCCATTGAATTTTCTTTGCTCCCTTGTCAAAAATCAATTGTCCTTAAATGTGAGTGTTTGTTTCTGGACAGTTAATTCTATTCATTTGGCCTGTATGTCTATCTTATGTTAATATTACAGTTTTTATTACTATAGCTTTGTAGTAAGTTTTGAGATCATGTTTGAGAAATGTGCATCCTCCTTATTATTATTATGCCTATACTTTGTACCTGGTGCTGTACTCAGCAGTGGAATTGAATATATTAAAGGCACTTTACCTGACCTTAGTATCCTCAGTGTAGGCAGGAGAGGTAGACCAGTAAACAGACAACTGCTTAGATGATATAAGCTAGGAATTGATGCTTGTTTATTCATTCATTCATTTATTCAGTCGAAACAAATGCCATTTGTTTAATAGTAATTATTAAACATCACTGATTTTTTCTGAAGAATGTTACACAAAGTAAGCAACAAATATGGATAAAATGGCTAACATGAACAACTGTGCAAGTATTTCATAACTTAAAAGCAGACATCAATAGCTTGGAGCTAAAGATCTAGAAGCCACATTTTGCTCTTCTATTATCTGTAAGTCAAAATACAAAACATGATACCTTGTTTCCTTTTGTTGATCGACAGGAAAGAAAACCCACAAACTCATCTTTAGGTTGAGGTGAGCACATGAAAATATAATGTGAGTGCCACCTATTATTAGCACACCCTAGGTCAAGTTACTCAGCCAGACAAAAGAGAGAGAGAATATAGGGGGGAAAAAGCACAGATGGTTATAGAAGCCTTTAGGTAACTTGAAAATATTGCATAATTCAAACCAATATTACACTATTTCTAGTAGTCCTTGGAACCATTAGAACACGTCTTTGAAATCCACTGAACTAGAGAATGAATAACTATCTTACTGCAAATCTTTTGGCATCACTTACTATACCTCTTATAAAGTAGTATCATCTCAACACACATACACACACACACACATACACATCCCTGATGAAATATTAGGAGAAATATTATTTCAGAAGAGTGGAGCACAGTTTTGTTGAAACCCAAGACATCACTTCACTTCTGTGTTGTTATAAGGGTAGTTTACTTGGCACTCACCTATATCCATCACAGATGAGGTTGACTTTTACCATGAATAGGATCATTAAGGATTACTAACTGGAACATGAGGGTAATTAAAAATAAAGTAACTGTAAGCATGAGACAAGTTCTCACTACATCTGCTGCAGTGACATTAGTAACAGTATAATATGATGCACAGAAAGAGTATTATTAGCCTCTGAGATGTACAAGTGTCAAAAAGTACATAAAGTACAAAAATCATGAAGATATAGTTAAAAATTGATTCAGTTTATACTAAATATCCAGAATAGGTAAACATGTAAAGACAGGCAGCAGACTAATAGTTGCTAGGGGCTTGTAGAAGAGGGAAATGTGGGGTGACTGTCTAATTGGTACAAGGATTTTTTTAGGGGTGATGAAAATGTTTTGGAATTAGATAGAGGGGCAGTTGCACAACATTATGAATTTACTAGATGGCACTGAATTGCACAACTTAAACTGCTTAATTTTATGTTATGGAAATTTCACCTCTCAATAAGAGTAATTAAAAAATAAAACTTTTTTAAAGAAACTAGATTGAAGCAGAGGCTGCTTTTAGTTTATATAAGTAATATTACTTTTGATGTCCTCTAAAATCACAGACACATATATGTGTGTCTCTAAAACCTTGGAGGCAGTCTATTAATCTTGTGATTGCTATACTTTATTCCTTATTAATTCTACTCAACCAGCAAGTTTCCAGCCTTGTTGAGCCTAATGAAATACCAATGGTAGGATGTTTGTTCTTAAATTTAATATCCCCTAAGTCTGAATTCATTTACCCCAATCTAAGATAATTTGGTCAGTTAAGGAGTGAGCTTGAGGACCATCTTGCATGACCTTACTGTCCTCGGGTATTCATCATCCTTATCTTTGTCTACACCTACCCCACACCTACCTGGAAACCCTATAATGACAATATGATGTTGTATTATATGATGCAGAAAAAGGTTAAAACAAAGAAAATACTATTCTCAAAGTATCTTTTTCTGATAATTGAACAATGGAAGAAAGAACAATATATAAGGAGATAACAATCGAGAGGAAAGGGGTAGCATTTAATGTCATCTAGCACAGTTTTTTACCTCATCTGTGTAAAATTCATATAGTAGCATCTTCAGAATGTTTTGAGCATTTATTAGATGAAAAAATTCCACAAACTTCTTTTCTCTTAAGAATATACAAATGGAGGAGGAGATCAAGATGGTGCAGTACAAGGACGTGGAGCTCAATTCCCCCAAGGACACATCAAAAACACATTTATATGTGGAACACTTCTATCTGAAACTAACTGAAAACTGGCAGAAGGACTCCTATACAACCAAAGCTATAAGAAATATACACATGTAATCAAGTAGAAAGAGTGGAAAAGCAATCAGGTCGGGACCTGTGCCCCTGGGAAAGAACTCAGGAAAAGGGAGATTGCACTGGCAGACACCTACTCTGGGGAGTGAGTGGTGTTAGCCATAAGTTAGGAATCCCAGTCGTGGGATCCTACGTGGAAGAGAGAAGACCTGTTGGGTGGTTGAAGGACTGCTGGGACAGATAGAAAGGCTGGATAAACTTAGATTCCGCTTGTGAGGAGCAAGTGTGTGCTGGCTGCCCCTGAGAGAGGTCTGCTCTAGCGGTTCCTGGGTTTCCTGCAATCACCTCATCATGTGCCTGGGCCTGGAGTGAATGAATGCTCCAGCCTGCTCACTCCACGCCACAGCATGCTACTAAAAAAACAATCGGTTAATGAAGAAATCAAAGGAGAAACCAGAAAGCACCTCTAGATAAATGAAAATGAAAATGCAACACTCCACAATCTATGTAATGCAGGAAAAGCAGTTCTAAGGGGGAAGTTTATAGTGATACAGGCCTTCCTCAGGAAACAAGAAAAATCTCAAATAAATAACCTAACCTACCAACTGAAAGAAGAACAAACAAAGCCTAAAGTCAACAGTCAGAAGGAAATAATAAAGATCAGAGAGGAAATAAATTAGAAATTAAAAAAAAAAAAAAACAATAGAAAAGATCAGTGAAACCAAGATCTGTTTTTTGGAAAAAGTAAACAAAATTCATAAACTTTCAGCCAGACTCATCAAGAAGAAAAGAAAGAAGACCCAAATAAACAAAATAAAACATGAAAGAGGAGAAATAAAAGTTGATATCACAGAGATACCAAGAATTCTAATAGTATACTGCATTATGTGCCAACAAATTGGACAACCTGGAAGAAATGGACAAATTTCTAGAAACATACAACCTGCCAAGACTGAATCAAGAAGAAATAGACAAATTGAACAGACCAATCACAAGTAGTGAAATTAGATTTGTAGTTAAAAAAAAAAAAACCTCCCAGCAATCAAAAGTCCTGGGCCAGATGGCTTCACGGGGGAATTCTACCAAACACAGAAAGAACTAATAGCTATCCGTCTCAAACTATTCCAAAAAATTGATGAAGACAAAACACTCTAAAATTAATTCTATGAGGCCACCATCAATACCAAATCACACAATGCCACTACCAAAAAAATTATAGGCCAAATATAATCCAAAAAATATTAGCAAGCCAAACCCAACAATATATTAAAAAAAATCATACACCATTATCAAGTTGGATTTATTCCAGGGTCACAAAGATGGTTCAACATATGCAAATCTATCAATGTGATATTCCACTTCAACAAAATGAAAAATAAAAATTACATGATTACCTCAATAAATGCAGAAAAAGCATTTGAATAGTGTCTGTACTTCAATAAAAAATATACAAATGGATATACAGAGGAATTAAATGAATGAATGAATCAATCAATGCAATGATAAATTTTATAGAATGATAGTGCCAGTGGGACCTGAGAAACTATTGTAACCAAGACAAATTCTTAAAAGAAATCATCAAAGGCCTATAGCTCACTGGTGGTAAAATAGACAAATAGAAACAATCTTATTCTTATTTTGGTAAAACTGCTCACTTATCTTAACAATAATTTATTACAACCTTGTAGGACTTTATGGTCTGCAATGTAACACATTAACCTAGACATCTTTGGAGTATACAACTACTTCTGACTTGGTCGTTACCTATATTGTAAAGATGAAGAAAGTGGAGCCAGTTAGTCTGATATCTCCGTGCATGATTTTTGAGCATTAACAAATGAATGAATAAAGTTCAGACAAGTTAAGTTGCTTGCCCAACAGTATATAACTAGTAAACAGTATAAATCTGAATTCAGGTTTTTTGCCTTCAGCTTGTATTACTTTCACAACACCACTGACACAGGGGGTAATATTTTCCTCCAATTCTTACGGTGTCAGATTATTTGATGTGAACATTTATGACAGTGGTGAGGCTGCTGTTGAATATTTTCTGTTTAATCTCATCACTTTAATATCAGACCTAAACCTGACTTTACCTTCAGCAGTACTGAATAATTAATTAAAAGTTAGAATTCACTAGACATTTTTTGCTTAATTACTTGTAATATGTGAATTTGTTAGAACATGAATAATGCATCTCTGTATGGAAAAAAGTAGCTAGCAGTTACTCCTTGCCAATAAGTTATGATATATTTTAATGATAAGAAACATGAGGGATATTTAATCCTCATTTTACAAATGAGGAAGCTGAGACTCATAGCTGTGTTGTGAGGGCTGCATAAGACAGGAAAGCACTTATCATGTTATCTGGCTCGTGATAGAGCTTAGCTACTATTATGAACTTATACTTTAAATGGATGTTCTCATTATAAAAGCCATTATTGATCAGAATTTGTATTGATTATATTCAAAATTCTTAAGCTATGTTTCACCAAAGGCAAAGGCCAAAACTCTTATTTTTCATGATTGAAACCTTGAAAATGTAGTTAGTTTATAACATATCTTAATAAATGTATCGTTAGATAATTAAATTCGCCAATAAATATATGAAAGAGAAGTAAAGTAGGAAAACACAAAATAAGGAAAAGCTAATTATACTAACCAATGTATTTTATTTCAGTTTGAAAATACTAAAAAACGTGTGTTACTTTTTGAAAACATTGTTATGTAAGATTCTTAGAATAAAAAGAAACGAAATTGAGTGATTTGTAGTGAGATGGATGGACCTAGAGTCTGTCATACAGAGTGAAGTAAGTCAGAAAGAGAAAAAAAAATACTGTATGCTAACACATATATATGGAATCTAAAAAACAAAACAAAAAAATGGTCACGAGGAACCTAGGGGCAGGACAGGAATAAAGACGCGGACCTACTAGAGAATGGACTTAGGGACACGGGGAGGGGGAAGTGTAAGCTGGGACGAAGTGAGAGAGTGGCTTGCACGTATATACACTACCAAATGTAAAATGGATGGCTGGTGGGAGGTGGCCACATAGCACACGGAGATCAGCTCCATGCTTTGTGACCGCCTAGAGGGGTGGGATGTGGAGGGTGGGAGAGAGGGAGATGCAATAGGGAGGAGATATGTGGATATATGTATGTGTATAGCTGATTCACTTTGTTGTAAAGCAGAGGCTAACACACCATTGTAAAGCAATTATACTCCAATAAAGATGCTAAAAAAAAAAAAAGATTCTTAGAAAAATGAATAAAAATTTTTCAACAGCAACAACCTTGAAATTTTTGCAATTTGGAAATAATAGTACAAAACTCTCCCCAAATCTAACATTTGAACTATGAAAGAATGTGACATAGTTAAAAACTTAAAACATGTAGTGCCAAAAAAAAGAAGCATTCTACAATTTTTCTTGAATTTTTTACATTCTACAATTTTTTCTTGATTTTTTTAACGTAGCTTCAGCTTGTTCATATCCTTTCATGTTAAACACTTCCATTTTGTGATTACTTCAAAGTGTATTATCTACGCTCCTGTTCATGGCCATTAAGTTGTATCTGACTTTTATTTTTATATAGTGTGCTGCTGTTATCTTGTCTTCTGATATACATTTTAAGAAATTCTTTTGGTAATACAGTTAGGATAGTATTTCTCAGTTTAACATAATTTTAATTTATAAAAGAGTACCATTTTTCCAAAGTGATTTTCTAGCTTCTAAAATCTACAAAAAGATTAAAATATCTTACTGATCTGCATCCTCTCCAGCTATTAGTATTTTAATTGATGCCAATCAGATGGACAAAAATAATGGCATGTTATTTTGATAATGATTTGAATTTAATCACAACTGAAAGCTAAAATGTAATCCCTTATATTTGCCTATTTTTTCTTTTATTATAAAATATATAGTCACACACATATATATACAAGAAGTATACAAATCATAAGTTTATAGCTGAGTGCATTTTCAGAGTGAACATATACTTGTAACCACCAACCAGATTAAAAAAAAAAAAAGATTATTACAAACAATACATAAGAAACGCCTGCCACTCTTTTTTTTTTTTCCCTTCCCCCTCCCCATATCCTCAAGTCCATTCTCTAGTAGGTCTGTGTCTTTATTCCTGTCTTACCCCTATGTTCTTCATGACTTTTTTTTTCTTAAATTCCATATATATGTGTCAGCATACAGTATTTGTCTTTCTCTTTCTGACTTACTTCACTCTGTATGACAGGCTCTAGGTCCATCCACCTCATTACAAATAGCTCAATTTCATTTCTTTTTATGGCTGAGTAATATTCCATTGTATATATGTGCCACATCTTCTTTACCCATTCATCCGATGATGGACACTTAGGTTGTTTCCATCTCCGGGCTATTGTAAATAGGGCTGCTATGAACAATTTGGTACATGTCTCTTTTTGAATTATGGTTTTCTCAGGGTGTATGCCCAGTAGTGGGATTGCTCGGTCATATGGTAGTTCTATTTGTAGTTTTTTAAGGAACCTCCATACTGTTCTCCATAGTGGCTGTACCAATTCACATTCACACCAGCAGTGCAAGAGTGTTCCCTTTTCTCCACACCCTCTCCAGCATTTATTGTTTCTAGATTTTTTGATGATGGCCATTCTGACTGGTGTGAGATGATATCTCATTGTAGTTTTGATTTGCATTTCTCTAATGAGTAAAGATGTTGAGCATCCTTTCATGTGTTTGTTGGCAGTCTGTATATCTACTTTGGAGAAATGTCTATTTAGGTCTTCTGCCCATTTTTGGATTGGGTTGTTTGTTTTTTTGTTATTGAGCTGCATGAGCTGCTTATAAATTTTGGAGATTAATCCTTTGTCAGTTGCTTCATTTGCAAATATTTTCTCCCATTCTGAGGGTTGTCTTTTGGTCTTGTTTATGGTTTCCTTTGCTGTGCAAAAGCTTTTAAGTTTCATTAGGTCCCATGTGTTTATTTTTGTCTTTATTTCCATTTCTCTAGGAGGTGGGTCAAAAAGGATCTTGCTGTGATTTATGTCATAGAGTGTTCTGCCTATGTTTTCCTCTAAGAGTTTGATAGTGTCTGGCCTTACATTTAGGTCTTTAATCCATTTTGAGCTTATTTTTGTGTATGGTGTTAGGGAGTGATCTAATCTCATACTTTTACATGTCCCTATCCAGTTTTCCCAGCACCACTTATTGAAGAGACAGCCTTTCTCCACTGTACATTCCTGCCTCCTTTATCAAAGATAAGGTGACCATATGTCCGTGGGTTTATCTCTGGGCTTTCTATCCTGTTCCATTGATCTATCTTTCTGTTTTTATGCCAGTACCACACTGTCTTGATTACTGTAGCTTTGTAGTATAGTCTGAAGTCAGGGAGCCTGATTCCTCCAGCTCCATTTTTCGTTCTCAAGATTGCTTTGACTATTCGGGGTCTTTTGTGTTTCCATACAAATTGTGAAATTTTTTGTTCTAGTTCTGTGAAAAATGCCAGTGGTAGTTTGATAGGGATTGCATTGAATCTGTAGATTGCTTTGGGTAGTAGAGTCATTTTCACAATGTTGATTCTTCCAATCCAAGAACATGGTACATCTCTCCATCTATTTGTATCATCTTTAATTTCTTTCATCAGTGTCTTATAATTTTCTGCATACAGGTCTTTTGTCTCCTTAGGTAGGTTTATTCCTAGATATTTTATTCTTTTTGTTGCAATGGTAAATGGGAGTGTTTCCTTGATTTCACTTTCAGATTTTTCATCATTAGCATATAGGAATGCCAGAGATTTCTGTGCATTAATTTTGTATCCTGCAACTTTACCAAATTCATTGATTAGCTCTAGTAGTTTTCTGGTAGCATCTTTAGGATTCTCTATGTATAGTATCATGTCATCTGCAAACAGTGACAGCTTTACTTCTTCTTTTCCAATTTGGATTCCTTTTATTTCCTTTTCTTCTCTGATTGCTGTGGCTAGAACTTCCAAAACTATGTTGAATAAGAGTGGTGAGAGTGGGCAACCTTGTCTTGTTCCTGATCTTAGTGGAAATGGTTTCAGTTTTTCACCATTAAGGACGATGCTGGCTGTGGGTTTGTCATATATGGCCTTTATTATGTTGAGGAAAGTTCCCTCTATGCCTACTTTCTGCAGGGTTTTTATCATAAATGGGTGTTGAATTTTGTCGAAAGCTTTCTCTGCATCTATTGAGATGATCATATGGTTTTTCTCCTTCAATTTGTTAATATGGTGTATCACGTTGATTGATTTGCGTATATTGAAGAATCCTTGCATTCCTGGAATAAACCCCACTTGATCATGGTGTATGATCCTTTTAATGTGTTGTTAGATTCTGTTTGCTAGTATTTTGTTGAGGATTTTTGCATCTATGTTCATCAGTGATATTGGCCTGTAGTTTTCTTTCTTTGTGACATCCTTGCCTGGTTTTGGTATCAAGGTGATGGTGGCCTCGTAGAATGAGTTTGGGAGTGTTCCTCCCTCTGCTATATTTTGGAAGAGTTTGAGAAGGATAGGTGTTGTCTCTTCTCTAAATGCTTGATAGAATTCACCTGTGAAGCCATCTGGTCCTGGGCTTTTGTTTGTTGGAAGATTTTTTATCACAGTTTCAATTTCAGTGCTTGTGATTGGTCTGTTCATATTTTCTATTTCTTCCTGGTTCAGTCTTGGCAGGTTGTGCATTTCTAAGAATTTGTCCATTTCTTCCAGGTTGTCCATTTTATTGGCATAGAGTTGCTTATAGTAATCTCTCATGATCTTTTGTATTTCTGCAGTGTCAGTTGTTACTTCTCCTTTTTCATTTCTAATTCTATTGATTTCAGTCTTCTCCCTTCTTTTCTTGATGAGTCTGGCTAATGGTTTATCAATTTTGTTTATCTTCTCCAAGAACCAGCTTTTAGTTTTATTGATCTTTGCTATCGTTTCCTTCATTTCTTTTTCATTTATTTCTGATCTTATTTTTATGATTTCTTTCCTTCTGCTAACTTTGGGATGTTTTTGTTCTTCTTTCTCTAATTGCTTTAGGTGCAAGGTTAGGTTGTTTATTCGAGATGTTTCCTGTTTCTTAAGGTGGGATTGTATTGCTATAAACTTCCCCCTTAGAACTGCTTTTGCTGCGTCCCATAGGTTTTGGGTCGTCGTGTCTCCATTGTCATTTGTTTCTAGGTATTTTTTAATTTCCTCTTTGATTTCTTCAGTGATCACTTCGTTATTAAGTAGTGTATTGTTTAGCCTCCCTGTGTTTGTATTTTTTACAGCTCTTTTCCTGTAATTGATATCTAGTCTCATAGCATTGTGGTCGGAAAAGATACTTGATACAATTTCAATTTTCTTAAATTTACCAAGGCTTGATTTGTGACCCAAGATATGATCTATCCTGGAGAATGTTCCATGAGCACTTGAGAAAAATGTGTATTCTGTTGTTTTTGGATGGAATGTCCTATAAATATCAACTAAGTCCATCTTGTTTAATGTATCATTTAAAGCTTGTGTTTCCTTATTTATTTTCATTTTGGATGATCTGTCCATTGTTGAAAGTGGGGTGTTAAAGTCCCCTACTATGATTGTGTTACTGTCGATTTCTCCTTTTATGGCTGTTAGTATTTGCCTTATGTATTGAGGTGCTCTTATGTTTGGTGCATAAATATTTACAATTGTTATATCTTCTTCTTGGATCGATCCCTTGATCATTATGTAGTATCCTTCTTTGTCTCTTCTAGTGGTCTTTATTTTAAAGTCTATTTTGTCTGATATGAGAATTGCTACTCCAGCTTTCTTTTGGTTTCCATTTGCATGGAATATCTTTTTCCATCCCCTTACTTTCAGTCTGTATGTGTCTCTAGGTCTGAAGTGGGTCTCTTGTAGACAGCATATATATGGGTCTTGTTTTTGTATCCATTCAACCACTCTGTGTCTTTTGGTGGGAGCATTTAGTCCATTTACGTTTAAGGTAATTATCGATATGTATGTTCCTATTCCCATTTCCTTAATTGCTTTGGGTTTGTTATTGTAGGTATATTCCTTCTCTTGTCTTTCTTGCCTAGAGAAGTTCCTTTAGCATTTGTTGTAAAACTGGTTTGGTGGTGCTGAACTCTCAGCTTTTGCTTGTCTGTAAAGGTTTTAATTTCTCCATCAAATCTGAATGAGATCCTTGCTGGGTAGAGTAATCTTGGTTGCAGGTTTCTCTCCTTCATCACTTTAATTATGTCCTGCCACTCCCTTCTGGCTTGTAGAGTTTCTGCTGAGAGATCAGCTGTTAACCTGATGGGGATTCCCTTGTGTGTTATTTGTTGTTTTTCCCTTGCTGCTTTTAATATGATTTCTTTGTGTTTAATTTTTGACAGTTTGATTAATATGTGTCTTGGCGTATTTCTCCTTGGATTTATTCTGTATGGGACTCTCTGTGCCTCCTGGACTTGATTAACTATTTCCTTTCCCATATTAGGCAAGTTTTCAACTATAATCTCTTCAAATATTTTCTCAGTCCCTTTCTTTTTCTCTTCTTCTTCTGGAACCCCTATAATTCGAATGTTGGTGCGTTTAATGTTGTCCCAGAGGTCTCTGAGACTGTCCTCTGTTCTTTTCATTCTTTTTTCTTTATTTTGCTCTGCATCAGTTATTTCCACTATTTTGTCTTCCACCTCACTTATCCGTTCTTCTGCCTCAGTTATTCTGCTATTGATTACATCTAGAGTATTTTTCATTTCATTTATTGTGTTTTTAATCGATGCTTGATTCATCTTTAGTTCTTCTAGGTCCTTGTTAACTGTTTCTTGCATTTTGTCTATTCTATTTCCAAGATTTTGGATCTTGGAAATAGAATCTTGAATCATCTTTACCATCATTATTCTGAGTTCTTTTTCAGGTAGACTGCCTATTACCTCTTCATTTGTTAGGTCTGGTGGGTTTTTATCTTGCTCCTTCTCCTGCTGTGTGTTTTTCTGTCTTCTCATTTTGCTTATGTTACTGTGTTTGGGGTCTCCTTTGTGCAGGCTGCAGTTTCGTAGTTCCCGTTGTTTTTGGTGTCTGTCCCCAGTGGCTAAGGTTGGTTTAGTGGGTTGTGTAGCCTTCCTGGTGGAGGGGACTAGTGCCTATGTTCTGGTGTTTGAGGCTGGATCTTTTCTTTCTGGTGGGCAGGTCCACGTCTGGTGGTGTGTTTTGGGTGTCTGCAGACTGTTTATGATTTTAGGCCACCTCTCTGCTAATGGGTGGCGTTGTGTTCCTGTCTTGCTAGTTGTTTGGCATAGCTTGCTGCTCGTTGAGTGAAGCTGGGTGCTGGTGTTGAGATGGAGATCTCTGGAAGATTTTCGCCGTTTGATATTATGTGGAGCTGGGAGGTCTCTTGTGGACCAGTGTCCTGAAGTTGGCTCTCCCACCTCAGAGGCACAGCACTGACTCCTGGCTCCTCAATTTGGGATGATTTGTTGTCTATTCATGTATTCCACAGATGCAGGGTACATCAAGTTGATTGTGGAGCTTTAATCCGCTGCTTCTGAGGCTGCTGGGAGAGGTTTCCCTTTCTCTTCTTTGTTCTCACAGCTCCTGGGTCTCAGCTTTGGATTTGGCCCTGCCTCTGCATGTAGGTCGCCGGAGGGCATCTGTTCTTCGCTCAGACAGGACAGGGTTAAAGGAGCAGCCTCTTCGGGGACTCTGACTCACTCAGGCCGGGCGGGAGGGAGGGGCACGGAGTGCGGGGCGAGCCTGCAGCGGCAGAGGCCGGCGTGACGTTGCACCAGCCCGAGGTGCGCCATGCGTTCTCCCAGGGAAGCCGCCCCTGGATCCTGGGACCCCGGCAGTGGCGGGCTGCACAGGCTCCCGGAAGGGCGGTGTGGACAGTGACCTGCACTCGCACACAGGCTACTTGGCGGCGGCAGCAGCAGCAGCCCCAGCGTCCCACGCCCGTCACTGGGCTCCGCGCTTTCAGCCGCGACTCGCGCCCGTCTGTGGAGCTCCTTTAAGCTGCGCTCTTAATCCCCTCTCCTCGTGCACCAGGAAACCAAGAGGGAAGAAAAAGTCTCTTGCCTCTTCGGCAGCTCCAGAGTTTTCCCGGACTCCCTCCCGGCTAGCTGTGGCACATTAGCCCCCTTCAGGCTGAGTTCTCGCCGCCAGCCCCAGTCCTCTCCCTCCGCCTGCCACTCTTTACCACAATCCACCAAAATATAACTATATCCTGATTTCAGACACCATACACTAGTTTTGCTTATTTGAACACTATTTAAAGAAAATATATTGCATGTATATTTTGTGTCTTTTTCTTTTACTCAATGGCATATTTGTGACTTTCACTATTTGTGAGTCATTCATGCTGTTTCATGTAGCAGTAGTCCTTTGTGCTGTATGGTGTTTTATATGATGGTTATCTCTTTGACTGTTAATGACATTTAGGATTTTTCAGTTTTCAGCTGCCATGTATGAATTTTTATTGGATATATAAGTAGGAAGTTAATTGCTGTGTCTTGGGGAATGGTCGTCCAGCTTTATAGATGTTATCAAAAGTTTTTGAAGATACATGAGTCATATATGGCATTTGGCATTCCCACCAACAGTTTTAAAAATTCCAGTGAATACTGTTTCAGTGCTTGCTGTTGTCAATCTTTAATTTTTAGTCTCACTAAAATAGATGTATACTGGTATCTCATTGTGCCTTTAATTTGCATGATCCTAATGATGAATTAATACAGTTATGTGTTTACTGGTCATGTTGGCATACTTTTGGGTAATATTCCTATTGAACTATTTTTTTTTTTATTTTTCCCTTTTGCATCATTTTTTTTTGTTAATTTAGAGAACTCCCATACTTATATTTAGGATATGAGTCCTTTGTCAGACATAGCATTGCAAATATCTACTTCCTTATTTCTTTCTGTTTAATATGTGTTTTCTTACAACTTTCTTATGTAACTCAATGTTATCTGTAGAAAGACCTTTTAAATGATATTTGTGCTGCATTCCCAAGTATAATAGCTTTAGTACTGCAGGACCTTCCTTTTCATTCTCTATTTAACAAATAAGTAGAACTACTAAGAATTTTGTTTACTTTTCCTCCCAGGTTTAATCAAATGTTTGAATGTTAGTTATCTCACCTATAGTATCCATCTAAAAATAAATAGGATGTATTAAAGTAGCTAAACTGTGTATTTCACAAAATTTATGATTCAGCATTATAATAAGAGACATCAAATGAGTTTTTGTTTTATATGTTCAATTTATTTCTGGTCCAGGTTTTGTAAAATATATCCAACACACACATACACATACATTCATACATATTAAAAATAAAATACAGTTTTATTATCTATGGCCTCAAGCCTCGTTCCCCGCTGCTTTTCTTTCCTCATGCTCTATCATAATGCCAACATTTTTTAAAAACCTATCTTATTACATTCCTTAGTTGTTTTATTCACTCAATATATTCTCTTTTATTTTTACTCATGTAAAGCTATCCAGTCTTCAAGGATAGGCTCAAATGTAATTACCTTGTGAAACTTTTTTTTTTTTTTTTTTTTGCTGTTCGCGGGCCTCTCACTGTTGCGGCCTCTCCCGTTGTGGAGCACAGGCTCCAGATGCACAGGCCTAGTGGCCATGGCTCACGGGCCCAGCCTCTCTGCGGCATGTGGGATCTTCCCGGACTGGGACACGAACCCATGTCCCCTGCATTGGCAGGCAGACTCTCAACCACTGCACCACCAGGGAAGCCCCCTTGTGAAACTTGTAATTAGTAACTTTCATCTTGGATTATATCCTACTTCAGTTTTTAAAATCTATCACATAATTTTTCTCCAGACCATATTTCATATTAATAACTATTGTTTAATGCTATTGTTTGTGTTTGTCAACTAAAGTGTAAATTTTTTAAGGCAGTGGGGTTTTCCTATGCTTCTTTATTTCATGTAGTGTGTAATAATCTTGAGTATATAATAGGTCTCTAATTGATTGAATGTAGATTAACCTACCAGACCTATTGATAAAAATGAATACTTTTTAATCAGCATAGTAGTTGATAATACATGATACTTCAAAAGGGGTGTGGTAGACAGAAAAATAGCCCCAAAACTTGAACAGAACATAATGCCCAGAATTAGCATGAGAAATGGGGAGGGAAGTGTTGACCGGAGAAAAATGAACAACCTAAAAAGTTGCAAGTTATGTTTTATTTGAGGACCTTACTGAGAACTATAGCCTGGGATAGACATAAGTTTCTGTGAAAAAAACAAAACAACAACAAAAGTAGTTGAACATCAAAAAATTACTGCTAATCGCAAAGAAGTAAAAGACATCTCAGTTTAATGATTTTAGTGCTTTTCTATGTATGGGAAGATGTAAGAGTCTCGGCTCAATGAAATTACTCCTTAAGTATGTATTTTAACTATCTAAGGCCAGTATCCTCTTTTCTGCATCCTCGTTCCCATCAGGGCACCCTGTTGGTGGAGGCTACAGTGGCTGATGGCTTGATGGTGGGCAACAGTCTTTGTTTACTGAAATGGCAAGTAACTTTTTTTGTGTGTCTGCACAAATAAAACATATTTAGCATTTGTTTGGTCTTAGTAGCTTGGAAGACATTCTATGCTTTTTCTTTTTTTCTTCAGCCAGATAAATATAAGTTAATTCCCATCATCAGATACACATTGTAGCCCATCCATTACCTCTTCTCAGCATCTTCTGTGATTATTAGTAAAGTTCAATTTCCAGTTACCTAATCACCATCAAGTCATATTTGCTCCAAACAACAAATACTTTGCTGTTGCGCTTTTCAAACAGCTTCTTAATAAGATGCAATTATAATTTACCACTACATTTTTGTTACATGTATCACGTGGAGGCTGAGGAAAATAAGCACAGAAAAAAGCACATAAAAAAAAAAATGTTGGGCTTCCCTGGTGGCGCAGTGGTTGAGAGTCCGCCTTCCGATGCAGGGGACATGGTTTCGTGCCCCGGTCCGGGAGGATCCCACATGCTGTGGAGCGGCTAGGCCCGTGAGCCATTGCCACTGAGCCTGAGCGTCCGGAGCTCCGCAGCAGGAGAGGCCACAGCAGTGAGAGGCTTGCGTACTGCAAAAAAAAAAAAAAAAAAAGTTGACCTTGTGAACTTTAGATGTGATAAAAAGAGAAAGATTCATAAAAATTTATTTTCTTTCACGAATAGGAATGTTTGGAAATGTAGCAGGAGGGGGACCCCTTCCAGGGTCCAAGAGTGGACTCTTATCTAACACTCGTAAATGAATTGTCTGAGGAGACACGTGTTAACAAAGCAAGAGACTTTATTGGAAAGGGGCGCCTGGGCAGACAGCAGCAGAATAAGGGAACCCAGGAGACCTGCTCTGCCACATGGCTTGCTGTCTCAGGGTTTTTGGTGATGGGGTTAGTTTCCTGGTTGTCTCTGGCCAATCATTCTGACTCAGGGTCCTTCCTGGTGGCATGTGCATTGCTCAGCCAAGATGGATTCCAGCAAGAAGGATTCTGGGAGGTTGGTAGGACATATGGACTGGCATCTCCTCTCTTCTTTTGATGTTTCCTGAATTTTTCTGGTTGGTGGTAGCTTGTTAGTTCTACGTTCCTCAACAGGACCTCCTGTTGTAAGATAACTCATGTAAGTGTTTACTATCGTGCCTGGTCAGGGCGGGCGGTTTTGGACAGTGGTTCCCCTAACAGAAACATCACTGTTTTTTTATAATGATTGACTCAAAGAGTATAAGTTGGTCAGAGGCATGGATTTGATCTTGGGCTTATTACTTCATTTATAGAATTATATTCATACACTACCAAATATATAAAATAAACACTTTAGGGCCAAATGCTCAGCAAAGCCTGCTAGTTCATTGCAGCTTTATTTCTGTTCACGTTCTTTTTAAGGATTGGATATGAGAAGATATATGTAGAACTTGACTCAAAATTTCACTACCTTAGAAACACAAGCAGATTACCCTTTCTGAACCAGATTGCTTGAGCTTTCAGAATCAGGGGGAAATGAACCACCTTGTCCTGCAGGATGTAAGTCACCATTCAAACATAAGACACTTTGGAACATGGTTAGTTTAATAGACTCTAAATATTTAGTGCATATCAACTGTAGTGGTCTTGGCAGCAAGATTTATAAATTTTCCTCAAAAATTTTAAAGAGTTAACATGCTTCACTAAGAAGCTAAATTATTATCAAATAGGAAAATGATAGGGCCCACAAATTAGAAATTCATCTTGCCACTAAACTGGTCCTTTTAAAGATTACAATATAATTTTCCCATTAAAGGCTCTTTGATATGCTTGAAAGAGGATTTATGTGAAGTTTCCTTTATGCTTAGGATGGAGAACTCTACTCTTTGCAGTATAGTCTTTGTTACAGGGTTTTGAAATGTAAAAGCAGTTGCCTAAGCAATGGTGATGTATGTTGTTTGCATATGAATTGCTGCACTTCAACTATTCCTATTTCATCAGCAAAGTACCAATTAGCAACCAGTGCTATTGTCCTGTCAATTAGCAAAGAAAAATTTCAGACAGTTACCTTTATAATAGTGCTCCAAATAAAGATCCAGAGTCCAAGTTTAAAGAAAAAAGAAAAAGAAAAAAAAAATATTCTGAAGCCCCCTTCTTAAACACCTGTCCTGTTATGTAGGAATATCAATGATAAATTATATAAGAAAAGCCAGGTCCTATAATCTGTAATTTTTGTAGTTCTATAGAAAACAATCTTGAAGTATGAGGGTTGTTAGGGAAATAATATGTTTAATCAAATGAGAGATGTACAACATTTTATTTAAAATGTTTAGGGATACATAATGCCTGCTAATTCATCCAGCTGTATAATAAATTGAGAATTAATACTTGTTTTTGTGAACAAAGATTACAGGTTAAAATCTCAGAACTGATTTCAGCCTGTCCAAAATGATATACTGACATACCACAATACACTACATCCTTATAAAACACACAAAGATGAATAAATCCCCGTGAATAAAACTTGTCTAAAGTTCACAAACTGCTCAGAATTGTGAGAATTGCAGTTGTTTACAGGCCAAAAATAACATACCAAGAAGTTATCCTGTTTCTTAGACATTACCAGTTGGATAAAAATTTTGGACAAATGTTAAAAAGGTACTTTACTATCATTTATTATGCTAATGATAACTATCAATGAAAACTCAACTCATAATCCAACTAATGAAGTCTTTACAATCTTAAGCTAATAGGTCAGCATTTGGCTAGATCAAAGTTCTTGGAACACATCAGAATCACCTGGGGAGATTAAAAATACAAAGTTTCCATTTCTGATAATTATGAGTTAACTAGTGCTGAACTAATCCTCTTGGCAAAAACAACTAGAAAGTCTAAATAGAAAAAAAGATTGTTTGGAAATACATTACTGTGAGAGCAGAAGTGTTGCAGGAAAATGGGACATAGCAGGATGGTTAAGTCCCAGGTCTCCTGCGAGTCCCTGGGATGCGGGGGTGGGGTCGGGGGGGAGCAGGGAGCACCAAGTAAGGGTCCTTGGCTTCACATGGGAAAGATTGCAAAACAAAGCTGAAGTAGAGTGAAAGCAGATATTTATTCACGGAGATACACACTCCATAAACAGAGCGTGAGCTGCCTCAGAAGGCAAGAGGCCCCAGGGTGTGGAGGTGGTTAGTTTTTATCAGCTGGGTAATTTCATAGGCTAATGAGTAGGAGGATTATTCTAACTACTTTGGAGAAGCAGCAGGGATTTCCAGGAATTGGGCTATCACCCACTTTTTGTCCTCAGAACTGTCATGGCACCTGTGGGTGTGTCATTTAGCATATGCTAATGTATTACAGTGAGCATATAATGAGGCTCAAGGTCCACTGGAAGTCGAATCTTCTGCCATCTTGGGCCCAGTAGGTTCTAATAACCAGTTTTTATCATATCTTCAACAGCTATGTCATTCTTTTAAAGGTTGGGCCCTGATCCCTTCCCTCCTGCCTCAGAAGCAGGCCAAAAGTAGAAGGGAGCACAGGGGAGAATAACATTTAGGTCACATTTCCCATTCTTAGTGTTTCATTTTGCTCAGTTCTGCAAAATCTAGCCATGCAGGGAGATGTTGCTTTCCTAGTCAGTGTTATTACCCAGAGGAACTTGGGTCCACTCACCCACTGCACAGCAAAGCCAATTTACTGACACCAGTTTGTGGTGAAGGAAAGTAAGGCTTTTATTTGCATGGCACCAAGGAAGGAGTATGGGCAGCTCATGCTCAAAAGACCCAAACTCCCTGATGGCTTTAAAGGTAACACCTGAGGATAGGGGGGCTGCAGGGTGCATGACTTTCTTCTGATTGGTTGGTGGTGAGGTAACAGGGTGGTGTTTCAGGAATCTCAGTCATCAGCATTCTGGTTCCAGCCAGTCTGGAGTTTAGTGCTTGTGGTCAGCATGTAGTCACCATTCTCTATTGGAGTGGGAGGGTGGGTGAGCCTTAGTTCCTGAAGAACAACTCAAAGAGATCTGTCAGATGGTTATGTATACCCCTTGAGGAGGAACTAAGACTCTTTTATCGCTGAACTATTGTCATTACTTTTCTTGTTTGACTGCTTTTCCTTTGTTTCTGCATTCCCTCACTTCCCTGATTTGTAACTGCTCTTTGGAACTCAGGGAAGGTTTGGGACACTAAAGCCTCTTTCTACAAATAGGCAATGGGGGACACTGAGGGGATTTCATACTTGGGAGGATCCCACAGGGTCCTGTTCGTTTTCACTATGTCTACTTTTATTTTAATGGATGCCACTATGGTATGATGGTATGAGTGTAAAAATTGCATTTTATCCCTCTTTGTACCCTTAGCAAGTATCTTGTTGCATTGGATATATTAAATACAAAGTTATGTATCTGTATCTATTTAGTTATACATACATATTGTGTGTGTGTGTGTTTTAAACTGAATCAGCTAGGAACTCTAAGGCTGACTTTTTTTTTTTAATTAAAACATGAATTTATATTTTTCTTTTACTTCCACAGAAACGGTATTCCTTGATAAAACTCAATCTTGAAGCATTGCCTAACATTAATATGCCATATTTTAAAAGACAGTATAGTGCAGAGCAAGAAACGGAAGTAAACAGCACCAATTTCACTTGAGTATTTCTTTGTTGACTTTAACTGTTATCAGTCAGGGAGGGAAAGGCTTCAATATACTTTATTTATTTATTTATTTATTTAAGCACTTTAAATATGTTTGTTTATTTAATTTTATTTATTTATTTATTATTTTTGGTTGCATTGGGTCTTAATTGTGGCATGCTTTCCTGGTGGTATAGTGGTAAATAATCCGCCTTCCAATGCAGGGAACTCAGGTTCGATCCCTGGTTGTAGAACTAAGATCCCACATGCTGCGGGGCAACTAAGCCCATGCACCACAACTAATGAGCCCAAGCTCCTCAACTAGAGAGAGAAAACCTGCACACCACAACTAGAGAGAAGCTACGTGCTGCAACGAAAGACCCCGCATGCCTCAGTAAACTTAATTTAGGTAGGCAAACATATCATGTTGTTATCTGCTTGAGACGTAAGTAGGAAACAGACATTTAACTCAGCCAGAATACTCTGCTAGAAGCAAAGGCCCTTGGGAGGAGTAGATTCACCATGTCTGGGATTGAGAGCCCCATAGTGTCCAGTACCCTGGCAGACTGCTTTTGTTCAGTATCTCCTTCCTCTAGAAGAGAGGCCTTTAATTTCACATTTAGAACTTACTAAAGAGAAGCCACTGAAGAGCATATCCATGCACCTAATTAACACTGAGCATTCCATCTGACTTCCTAGCAGTTTCCCTGCCTGGTAGAAAAAAAACCAGAAAAACTGTGTCACAGCGACATGCTGCCGTTCTGCCTGATTTTTCCCACTCAGCAGGGAGTTCTACAGCTGCTCTGACTACTAACTTCACTTTGTTCACTCTCAGATCTGTAGAATTGTTAAGCATAATTGTCTTTTTGGTAATCTCTGCAGATTTCTTGGATGTAATAGTCAAGGGTCAAAATTCTTCCCCATCAAACATAGATTATAAACCTCATTGGAAACAGAAAGAAACATGGATTAAAAATATACACAGTGCTTTTCTTAAGGTTTATTTGTTGAAGGAACAAAAGTTCTCTCTCTATTTTTTATAATTTCTATATATTCCTTAGTACATTTAAAAAAATAATTTTCTTCCTAGGAGTCTTGTATAATCCTTAAATTGTGACCCATCTTAACATCATATCTTGGGGACTTCCCTGATGGTGCAGTGGTTAAAAATTCACTTGCCAATGCAGGGGACACAGGTTCGATCCCTGGTCTGGTAAAATCCCACATGCTGCAGAGCAACTAAGCCCGTGTGACACAACTACTGAGCCTGCACTCTAGAGCTTGCAAGCCACAACTACTGAAGCCTGCAGGCCTAGAGCCCATGCTCTGCAACAAGAGAAGCCACTGCAATGAGAAGCCCGCGCACCACAACAAAGAGTAACCCCCACTTGTCACAACTAGAGAAAGCCTGTGCACAGCAATGAAGACCCAACACAGCCAAAAATAAATTAATTAATTTAAAAAAAAGTGATACCATGGTGTAGTGTAATATAGGTTCATCTGTATATAACAGTGATTCAAAATAATATTGATTTCACAGAGAGAGGATTTTTATTTTCTCTCAAAATCCATTCATGGATCATTTGAGGAAGGAAAATTAATCTGGAAAGCTGTCTGGAAACTTTCCATTGGTAACTTTTGATACAATGGAGCCAATACCAGCATAAAAGTTGTAAAATGAGTGTCTGTGGCTTGGAAGAAACTCCTGAAGATGGTGGTAAGGCATCCTTAAAAATGTCACCTCATTAATGTTCTTAATGATACAGGTGGTAGAGTATAGCAATGCTGAGTAAAATTGATTTTGAATAATCAGAGTAAATAGTGAAATTTTAAGAATTTCTAAGCTGACTTTTTCACATATCTTTTTAATGTGGGCAGAGAGTGATATACAAAAAACAACTTTTTTTGGTCTAAATTAATCTAAAAAATGTTAAATCAGTACAAAAATTTTTAAGTATCAGATTGAAAAATACTGTGTTATAACTTAATTGCCAGCATTTTTTATTTCATAGTGGCACATAAAATGTCATCTTCCAATCAATTTAGCCTTTGATTCAATAAAAGGTAGCATATCTCCTGACCTTGGAGCTCATTTGCAATCACGATACAATCCCTGCTATCCTCCCCACCCCCATATGTATACACTAACCCTCTCTGCCCTGCCTGGAAGTCTCCTTTGCCCTCTGCCTTCCTGTGTTCAACCAGTAGAAAAAATATTGAGAAAGTCTTAGAGTGGAAGGAGAAGAGAAGGGGAGATGGTTATTCCTGCACCTCCTTTTTACTTTGCTGCAGATCTGGCAAAGGCTGCATTTCTTTATGGCCCTAAGGTTTCTCTAGTGGTCCATGGCCCTAGTTTTCACTGTAATCCATTAACTCTATTCCACCTCCTTTGTTCCTTCAGGATTAGATGTAATGTATTTCCTTGTATCTAAGTGATATCACATATGACTTTGCCAGGATTGTTCATCCCTTGGAGTTTCACTATCCATGTTGATCTCTTAACTCTGCTCAAACCTTTGTAAATAGTCCCTTCATTGAACTCTTTTCAATTAACCCATTTTAAGTATATCATCTCTTTCTTGGTAGAAACCCTGCTGACACCCAACCCAGTTTTTTCAGTGGGTTATTTTTTAGATGTCAGCTGAAATTAGTCTGTTAATGTTAAATTTAGTTTTTGTAAATGTATTTTTGTGAGTGTGTGTGTAACTACTCAGAAGTTAGATTGGCTGATAGTTTACATTTGGTACTTACTTTGTAATGTTTAGGTATAAGGGTTATACTGCACTTAAAAAGTTGGACGTGTTCTTCCTTTATGCTATAAAATAATTTAGTATGTGATAACATTATTAGTATGAGTTATATTAAACTTTGAAAATAATGACTTGTGGGAACATGGCCGATATGGCCTTAATATTCCCCTTAGCTTAACTACACTTGAGATAGGATTCTGACTCTAGCTATCTGACCTCCCTTTTCTTAGAACTCTTACTTTAAAAGATTTATAATTGCAAATACTGACTCTGCTCTTTGATCTATAAATCATTTAAAAGTCTCTCTCCAGTTTTATAACCCAAGAATGTCTTTCTCAAGGGCCTAGAGCCATCCCAGTAAAATATAATCATCAAGCATGAGAGCACCCTATCTCCCAGTCCTAGTGGAGGTGTAAGAGCCTAACTCCAAGTTATAAAACTCCCTCCAATCATGAAGACAGGAGAAAGTTCAGTTTTCATGGTAAGACCAGTTAGCAAACACAGGTGGCCTAAAATCTCCCTCACCTCATCTCTTGAAAACCCCTTGTTACAGCAGATTTGAGTTGAGAATCTAATTCTCTTCCCTACTTGAACAGCCTTGGAAAAAGTCACCCTAGGCTGTTCAACTATGGCCAGTGCAATTTTCCCTTTGACAGCATCTTTTTCATATTTCTCTTTTTTTATATACCACTGTTAGTTTATACTTTTTTAAGAATCACTTCTTAGATTTATTAAAGAGAAATGTCTCTTTTCCATTTCAAAATTTCTGCTTTCTTTAATGAATTATAATCCTTTTATTTTTAAGGTTTTTTTCCTTATGTTATCAAATTGAATGTGTCCTTTATTATTTTTATTCTTTCCTTTTGTGAGTAATGATTGGTTTTAAGGTGATTAATTCCCTCTCAATACATTGTCATTACATCTCATAGTTTTAAATATAGTAATAATTATTTGACAATTGAATTTTGAGTACCTCTTTTATCCAAGAATTGTTTAGGAAATAATTGAATAATTTCCCACATCTCTAGGTACTTTTATTGCTACATTTGCAATTTCTTTATAGTTTTAAATGTAGCATAAGCAGAGAATAATTCTCTATAATTTCTACTGTTTTGGTTTTGTCATTTCTAAGAGATTTTATGAGGTAGATAATAGTGCAGTGTTGGTTTTGATTTTCAGAGGACTCTTGCTAGTAATGTTTGTTTTTCACCAAAAGAAGCAGGGGGCAACCATTATTTAATAAACTTGCCATTAGCTAGATTCCATCTGCCTATTTGTATGGGTGCCAATAGCACAAAAATTTTAATTTTTGAAAGAATTTTGTAAAGGACAATCTAGAATTACAGTGATCACTTTGAGGAATTTTTTACATAAACAAGCTTTTTCGTTTTAGAGACAACTTAGCACAAAAAGGAGGAGACCGTCTATAGTTTTGTTTATCTAAAAGAGAATATTTATGAGAGTCACTGTATTTAAATGATCTGTAATGACTTGTGTGTGTGTGTGTGTGTTTGTGTGTATCAGAAGAGGTTTCCCACACCTAATCTTTCTTTCCTTCATGCAGAGGGAAGATAAATAACTTTTGACAATAATCGTTTCATATTTGTCTGAAACCAGCTCCTTCAGACTTTTTATTTTTTTTTCTCTTCTACTTTATCTCCTCTCAGGAAATTTTGGAGATTAATTAATCAAAAATTTTTATCATGTGTTCACTCTAAAAATATATAGTTTAGATAAATTATCTTTAAGAAAAGAAAGATAAATTACTAAAATGAATTTATTTTGCTTAAATTATGTGAGCCTATGGGAAAAAACCTCTGCAACTTAGAAAAGTAATTGAGTAATGGCCTTGCTCACAATGTTAAAGAGAAAAGTTTATCTATAGTTCTACAAAATGAAGACGAAAGCTTAAATATGATATAAGGAGTCTTTAAAATTTAGCTTTATAAACACATAAGCTTGTAAATTGTCTTAAACTAAGTTCATGTAATATTCCTGTTAAGTGAATAACACAAGTTAAGTAATGGACATGTCATTTTCCACATTTTACTATGTAAATTAATACCAACAAAATATTCTACTTTATACAAGATTATATCTAAGCATCTCATGATTTAAACTTTGAAAAATTTCCAACATTTGTTTTTGAGTCAAAGAAGCTAGCATTGTTCCCACAATAGTTTAAGATTTCAAATTATTAAATGGTTCATAAAGAAATTAGTTTGTGATATCTCTTAAAATGTTAAATCCCATAAATTCTAATAATGCTAGGAATAATAAGGGATTAATGTGTTGACTTTAATTATAATTTCCAAATTCTTAATTAAATTTAAAGCCTTAGACTAATATTAAATTGTGATAATAAATAATCTTTGGTTTCTCTGGTAATTTAAGAGCAAGAAAAAAATAGAATTGGTCATTAAACATAATATACTCTATTTTTACCATACAGAATGTGAAAACGCTTTTGCAAGATGTTATATGTCTATCACCTTTTTTTTTTGCTACAATAGGATTTTGAAAGTTATAAGAAATATCTGCTCATAAAGATGAAGAGTTTATGGATCTGTCATTTAGTTTTCACTGTGTCTATGTCTGTAGGAAACAAAAGTTGATTACTTTGGTTAAGATGAAAATTAATATAAATGATTACGGTTACACACCAAGTATAATAATAAGAATAATATGAGTATGGACTTTCCTGGAATGACCCAGTTAACACAAATTTTTTTCCATCTCCTTATAAAGAGAGATTAAAATGATTAACAAAAGAAATTAAGATTTGGCATCCTCTAAATTTTAATAAACTCAAAATTGTTGTGAGAATTATTTGTTTTCCAAACATAGTTCAATTGTCATAATTTGTATGCATATGTAGCCTTCTCATGTGAAAAGAAAAATATTCACGTTGAAATCCAAAGACTAGGTACTATTTACCAACTAATTCTTGTTTCCAGATTTTATTCTACTTGTTACTCAGGTATAAAAAGTGACAGTTGGTGATATATCAGTTTATGATATATGCTATATGGTTTCATTGATTTTAATTTGATTCAAAAGCCTTAGAGATTTTTCAGTGTTCTTTGTTTATGTTTTTATTCAAGAATAATCAATGACTACATTCTTATAAATTAATTGAATGGCATTCCTAGAATAAGGATTCTACCTTCTGTTTTATAAAATTTAAAGATTCTTTTGATGGTGGACACAACACACTGACACTCAAGATAGATGAAAGGCTGAACAAGAGAAGGCTGTCCCTAAGGGCCACGTAGGCAGTCAACCTGGGAATAAGGTAGCAGCAACCTGGAAATGAGGGGACAACTTATATATGGCAAGTAGGGTGACATTAGGTAGATTTCATGGGCACCATATGGATTGACTGATTTAAATAATTTAAAGGGCTCTGGGGCACAGGGGCTGTCCTAGTTTTCTGGTACCTGATCCAAGCAGGGTATATGGTGGCCTGGAGTATGAGAACCCAGTAAGGTGAGTAATTGGGGGTATGAAATTAATCAGTTGCTCAGAAAGAGAAACTGAGCTAGGACCTCAAAACGGGGCCGTAACAGTATTAAACAAACAAACTATATTATGCCCTCTTCCAATGTGATCAAGTCAGCTGACATAATTCATTGGCCCAAACGGTTCAGTTTTCCCCATAACAGAGAAATTTGGCTGTAATCTTAAATTGGTATCTGTTGGGCATTTTCACTCAAAATTCTTGAGGCTGTGTCTCTGGTACATGTCCCATCTGCCAACCTCATAATTCTGGCAAAAATCTATAAAAGTGGCACATGGGTGTTTGAACACTGGCAAATGAGGATTTTATACAATTGTATCATTCAAATGAACATGAACACATTCTTATTGTTTGCCTATTTTTGCTCAATCAAAAGACAACTATCTCAATGTAACTTAAAACCTCAAATCTTTAAGACTGTTTCCAACTTGGGTTATCGAACTTAAATATCCAATACCAAAGGCACTCACTTTATATTTTTACATTTTAAAAAAGGCTTTGCAAGACACCAAGAATATAGTTCTCCCTGAATTTCTCAGGGTTCCCGCAGGTTTCTGGCCTGAGCCATGGAAAGAGACATGCTAAAAATAGAGACTGTCTCCTTTTGTCCTCTGGAAACATTTGCTCTTTCACATTTTAAGTGTGTTATAAACAGAGGTATGCTTTATATTTCACAGGGGGATGAATCCCAGAGCCATTTTTTTACATTCACATTAGAAATGGTTGTAAACTAGGGACCTTCCTCTTCTTGCCTCAGAGAAGATTTGTTTTCATTAGGGAGATAAGGTTTCTCTCTCAAGTGGGGAGGAGTATAACTATATATCATCAGTCCTCGTAAAAACTCATAATTTCAGATTCCTCTCCTGTAGTACAAGAAAACCACTTTTTGTACATGTGTGGATAACCATTTGCCTTTCTCATCACATCCTTCTGAAAGTGAGGTATGGCAAACTGATGTGGTTATTGCCATAATTAATAATAGTCTCATTTTAATCTGGAGCTCTCATGTTTGCCTTCAGAATAATATAAATAACTATAGGTATTAATGTTTTATCCAACGCTACTCATCATCTGCAAACACCTTTGTTCTTATCATCCATAATCAACAATGAAAACTGAGAGAACAAAAGATACTTAAAAGCTTTCACAGTTATCTAATGTATTATTATAAAGTTTTAAGGCACTGTAACCAGATTTATTATTAACAAGTACAGAAGGATAAAGTATGGACTCCTTGTGTGACCTTTAGCCAAGAACTAGAAATAACTCTGATTTAAGACTCCTTTTTAATCATACTGGAAGGAGCCTCAACAGATTCTGTTAATACAAACACTGCCCTGAAAACCTGAGGAACTGAGCTTAGGTTCATGTCTCTAGTTAAAAGGAATTGACCCTTGGGTTCATGTCTCTTAGTTTAGTAAGACTTTACATTTGCATTTCCAGGACTTCAATGCTGACAAGACATCCCAGTAATAAAGATTCTCAAGAATCTTGAATCAAGTAGCATAATGTTAAATATCCTAGGACCAGTGCCTTCCAAATGTTAGGAGCCACTGATTACCACACCTTAAAAAAAACAAAACAAAACAAAACTCATTCTCCTTTTTTTCCCCTAATTCCTTTCCACCTTTCTATTAATTTCAAATTCCATTTATTGTAAGTTGTTTTCATGTTGCAGCATTCAAATAGACAAGAAGGTTTGAGTTAATGGCCTTTGATTAGTTTCACTTCCACATTTGCAAATTCACTTTCAAACTAAAAAGTCTCTTCCACACTGTTGTGGGGATCAAATAAGTGTATCAGGAAGTAATACTTTATTTTTTTGGTCCTCCACATATTTCTAATGCATTTATTGCACGGGAACTCTACTTTTTATATTAGCACTGTAAGGATTATATTAGATATATTGCAAGGGAACTCTTCTCCATTTTTTCATGCAAACTATATGTATTTTGAACAGGAGCTATGAAAATAACCAGGAAAATTATGATCTTTAAAGAATTTTAGTTTTCTCATTAAAGGTTAGTGTTAATTTGAAAACACGTTGTACAAGTTTAATCTTTACTACAGGGTGATTTACCAGGGGCATTATACTGATTAATATCTGTACCATTTACAGCAGAGACAGTTTTAAAAAAAAGCAATACTCCCTGAAGAAAAGAACTCTGTGCAAATGCATGAAACCCCAAAGAGATCCATGTACAAGCTGTGTTATAACAGATTATTTTCTTTCACTTTCATCAGTGTAAAACTAGGAAAAGCTGACAGAAAATGATCAATTCTTCCAGTTTGCGTATTTGTTGGTTTGTTTGTTTTAGAGTTAGAATATAAATGTAATGCTGTTATTCTCAATTAATTTCTTAATAGAGGATCAGAGTTAATTAATAGTATAACTAATTAAGATGTCTAATTATTTTAATCGGTGGGGTCATAATCTGATTTAGCCTATTAATAACACAGTTATATCTCCATGTTGATAATGGAGCATCAGTATCATTTCCAAACCTCTATTGACCCACACTCTGACATTCTTTGTTGGATTTTGCCCTCCTTTTAAATGATAATTCCACGTGGATATATATTTTTAGATTGTAAATATATTCATCATTTCTTTTACTATTTTCAGAAAATGTTATTTTTTTATATTTTGAAAATCTAAAATAATATGAACATGGTCAGTCTGATTTGTTGATTCTTACTTGAGTAGACCTATACAATGTATACCAATTTTATTAAGAACAAGTGTAATCAGAATAATCAATAATGTTTGTTACTTTATTATTCAAACAGCTTTTATTAGATTCTTGTTGTATATTAGATACAAAGAGTATTTAAAAATGAATAGCGAATAGCATTTAGTTCCTGCCTGTTATCTTGTTCACCGCAATGTCCAATGAAATTATGAAACAGGAAAATGGATCAAGGATCAAACTTTTAGTTTACAATATTTTACCTATGGGGAATATTGCTATATCTCAGCAACTTGTAACAAACAAGTTATGTTTTGGATACTTTCCTTGGAATCTCTGAGTAATATTAATTTGGTTGAGAACTGACCTGGAACCTTCTTTGTAGAGTTATAAATATTTCATTGTTTTGCAGGATGGACCCCAACCTCCAAACTTCATTCATATGTTGAACCTGAAGACAGTTCACACACCAAGAGAATCTGACAGAATGTCCTCACATGAGGGACTCCTGGTGAAATCAGTTTGTGGAAACAGGTAGGATGTGGCTTGGGCAAAGCATAGGAAGTGGGTTTATAGTTGTTAAAGGGTGTAACTAGGGGAAAGTTCTCACAACCAGGCAGGAGACGTCAGATTTAAAATTCCCACCTGCTCCAAAGGAGGAAGTATGTGCAGGCTCTTTTATAAGCCTGTTCAGAGTGGGGCCAAAGCGGGGGAGAAACATTGAGGGTTAAAAAAGAAGTCAACAGTCAAACATCAAAAATGTGATGATCTATAAAATACATGTGATATGTGATCTTTAGGCTAAATAATTATTAGCCTATTTTCAAAAAGTAGCATAGCATCTCAAAAAGAACATAAGCTTTGGAATAATACAGAACTAGGATTTAAATTATTCTCTGCTTTAAGGAATCATGTGATTTTGACTAAGTCATTTTATACCTGTTAGATTCAGAAGTGTTTTTTTTTTTTTTTTCTATGAAATGGAGTTAATGCTACATTGTGACCTTAACCCTCATGGTGAGGATAAGACAATATACATCAAGTTTTTGACAAATATCTTACTTTGTATTTTATTCTTTGAAATAATACTAGTAATTATGATGATTCTTGATATTTATTTCCAAAGAAAATCCTTTGTAGGAATTCATTGTAGCTAAGTATTCCATGAGTTATGCTATGTGGGCTTCCAGCTCTGTAAGTCAATGGAACTTCCTGAATTAAACAGATCTCAGTCTTGGTAGATGCTACAGGAGCTTATCACTGTCTCATAAAATATGGCTAGGTAAGGATAAGAAGAAAGGCTGTGAAATGCAAGGGCTGCAGGAGAAAATGTTAATACCAGTTCTTAGACCCTAGAACCTCTGTGAATAGGTTTTGAAAATAACCAAGAAATATTAGATCTTAGATGCTGCAAGATCAACTCTTTTTAATTATTAGTATAGGAATATATCTGAAGTAAAGAGTTTTAATATATGACTTTTAAATGAAATTTAAAGACATTTAATATTCTTTTTTGGTAAAAATATATTATTTATCATTATATAAACTTAAACATTTATTAAATTTTAATTCCTTCTAAGTTAGAAAAATATTACAGAGCAGACACAATTGTCTTTGTGAAGAAATTGAAGTGAAATGGTTCTTGAAAAAGAGGATTTTTCTTTCCAAAATTTATTGAAATATTTTTCTCTACATGTATTGTTTTAAAGGTTATTCTTAGAGTTATTTCAAAGATCTTTTTCTATTATCTGTCATAGACTAGGATATAAATAGTATGCAACAGACTAGCATAGATAAAAGCACAAACATTTAATATCAGGGAGACCAAAGTTCAAAACATATATTATACTTCAGCACATATTTAGGAAACATCTTATATTCAGATAATAAATTTCATATATAAAATTATCTACCATGGAAAATTAGGGGTATAGAGTAAATATCTTTCTTCCTTTTAATTATTAAACAACCGTAATATTGTGTAAGCATTTCTTAAAAATGTTAAAGGCTTTTAAAAAATTTTAATGACTTCTTTCCATTTTATATTAAAAAATCGACTTCAATATGTCAAAGATGTTAGAGTCAAATATGCATGTAAATTATTTAAAATTGGCCAGCTAGTGTGTGTAAAGTAATTAGTGATTGCTAATGTTTGAGCTATAAAGACTTTTTAAATGATTGGCATGGTTGCAGTATAATTAACTGAAATTACTTTAATAAAACCAGTAATTGGTTTTGAAATAAGAGCAGTATATTTAAAAATCTACATGGTATTCAATGTATGTACTATTATTACGTTAAAATCAAGACCTTCCTGAAAAGGGTCTCGATAGGGGAAAGATAATGAAAAAATGTATCTATGTGACAAATAAAATACTATTAATGGTTTACATGTAAGGACAATTAGATTTTCTTTCAGGATGGGAAACTCTTATTTTTAACTGATAATTGTACATTTACTTTTTGAGAAACTAAAATACCAGAGAGAAATATAAATACTTTTTTGTGTGATCTAGCACATGCGAGTGTCCAATTACCTATATTTACTCAGGCTTTGATAATCTAACACTCCTCACCTGTGTTCAACATATGCCAGCATCTAAGCCTCTTTCCATGCCAGCCTGTTGTACCTAAATGTCAGCCAGGCTTAGGGTCAGGAACATAGTGAGGGCCTAGTAGCCAAGAATACAGTTCTTAATGCATGAAGGAGAAGACAGCTAATCTGATCACCCAAGGATACCTCATCCCAACCCATGCACACACAATATATAAAACAAATTACTTTATAGAATTATTTTAGGTGGGGAAAATTTTCTGGAAGAATTTTACTTCAACTTATTAGACTTAATTGTCTGTAGAAGTAGGGAGCTCAAATGGGACTACTGAGGACTTTTGCTTTCTGCTTTATATTTATTTTATGTTAAAATTGCAGTAGATATTATAATAATACAATAGCATGTATTATTTCCATCATTCAAAAACAAAGAAGAATAGAAACATATTTTTTAAAGGTAAGAATAATTCCAATAAAATTTTATATGGGATGCCAATAGTGTCTCAGATAGAACTTCTGCACCATGTACATTGAAGTTACTGAGTTTCTCAGATATGATGACAAGGCTAAGTACAAAAGACTGTGAAAAACCCTGTTCTTGAAAAACTCACAGTATAAATTATAGGATATACATATATGATATTTTTTATGCCTCCAAGTAATGAGAGATTGAGTATTCAAGTTAGGGTTTAAAGAAATATGAAAAGTAATTAAAATATACAAGGACAGGATAAGAATATGAGAAAAGAATACATCCTTGTGAATACAGACCACATGAGATGGTAGAATGATTCGAACCCATAAAGTAGTTATTATGTCAAAATGAACCAGAGGAGTAAAATGCACCTAGGAAACAGTAGAATAAGAGAAAGCAATAACAACTCAAGTTTATTATATTTAAAAAAAATAGAATTGAAGGTATTTGTAAACGCGGTTGTCTTCTTTGGTCATAGGGAAAAAATTGCATCTGTGGCTTTGCATGTATGTATTTGTACTTGCTAAACATGTATCTATATATCTTGCACAGTGGAATGTTTATCATAATCAAATAGGATAGTATATATACAAATATATTAATGTGATAACAGCTACAAATTATATATTTGTGAACACAGCATGAAGGTGTCTAATCCTGATTTATAGTCTCTAATATTATGGTAAGATTCTGAAGTATAAAAGTATACTTTAGCATACTAGGTTTCAAAAGAATGAAGGATAAAAGGGCAAAGTGTTAAAAGAAGCATGGATAATAAAATTACTCCATCAGATAATCATTTATAGAAAATAAAAGTAGCATGTGTCTCTATAAGGAACTCACAGAAAAACTTTCTAGCCTGGCCATTTTTGAGTTTAAGACATTGAGGAGAAAATTATGATGTTTGAAAAAGTTGAAATAATTTACTCAGCTTTGTAGGACAGACAAATGGAATCTGTCACCTGGTTAAGCCTCAAATAAGTATTTTTACTAGAATCTACCATCAAGATGAGAATATTGAAAAAAAATTCCATTTGCTATTAGCTGAAGATATGTTTTACATTCACATATCCATTGTTAAAAATATGTAGCTTAGAGAATGCATAGAGCACATGTAGCTGCTCAGCGAGCAAAAGTAAACCATTTGGAAATTAAAATATGCACATTATTTAGCAAATAAATATGTAGAGAGTATTAAGTATGATTTTCCCGCTAAAACTTTAATAGTTTTTTTTTAATGAACGCATTGACTTTTTAATATCTGCATTCTGAGGACAATAGCAATTTATCATGCCTGTGCCAGTTCTCTTTAGTAAAATACACATTTACTGATTCTATTAATGTTTAATTATTACAAAATTTATATCTTACATCTTAATAACTAATTAGGTCACTCAACAGTATTTACTAAGAACCTACTATATACAGGTACACTACTATAAACACAGCAGTGAATGAAATATAGGTGGTCCCTCCTCCCACTGTCTTCCTACTTAACTAAAACAAAACGCAGTAGCCTCTAGTTGCATTTAAAGCAGCATGCAATTTTATGTCAGATTCACTGTTTTTAAGTTATAATTTCACCATTCACACAAATATTTGACATTGCAGAACATATAAAAATTGGAAGTGATCATAAAATGTTCAAAAATATTGGACGGTGATAACATAACTAGGATGCCTTTGAGATATTCTTACCAAAAGTTGTTGATTTCTGGGATTTATAGAAAATGTTTTTCTGTCATTGAATACAGCTTCCATCAAGCTAAACTTAACTGACAAGATAACTTTATATTTTTCCTAAACAGTGGACAAAAGAGAGCAAGCGTTTATTATCCTTTTTTTCATGGTGAGATGGTGTAAAAGAATACTGAGAGTTTGTTAGAAGTGATAGCTGTGAGAAAGAGGAAATATTATGTTGAGCAGAGTTTAATGAAAATAGTAATTAAAATTCATTGAGCATTACTGAGTGCCAAGAAATCCTCTAAAAAACTTTACATCTCCATGAGTTGGGTATTATTAACATCCCATTTTACAGATATGGACACTGAGGCACAGAGCAATGAACTTGTCCAAAATGACACAGAAGTCAAGTCAGAGCCAGGACTTAAGCATCAGCAGTCTGGCCATCAAGTTTTTCTTTTTATACAATCTTATAATGACACTCAGATTGGAACCTGCTTCTCAGATTGCAGAAGGGGGGCCAGAGAGAACATTCTCAGTATATTGCCTTGCAGGCCTACAGTCCATAAATAGTGAATCATGCATCATACAAAGATTAGATTATCTGACCTCTAAAATTCCTTCCAATTTCAGCATTAGATGATTCTATGAATATTAAATTAATGAATTTCACTAGACTGCTCGGCCTAGAGCCAAGACACATTGAAAAGTTGCTGTATAGAAAGAGACCAGTAAGTGCCTGCTTTATAGATAGCAAAACATGTTTGAGAGGGTCCATTTCCAGCAGAAAAGCCCAAGGGCTGAGAACAGCACCAACAGTCACATAGTTGTCAGTGGAACCCGTGTAACAAAAGAGGTACCTTCTGCTGCTCCATCTCTGTTCTCTGAATTGTTTTTCTGGCCCGCTACCCTAGTGAGTGGCCATTGCAACTTTTCTCTTCTCTTCAGCTGATTAGTTTAATATCTGTCACAAGCTCTAGGAGATAAAATTACTGAAATTTCTAAACTTTGAATTTGACAGGATCTGCTTATTCCAGAGGAACTGTTTTTGTGTGACGTTGTGACCCATTGTTAACTCTAGGATAGGGAATAATTTTATAACTTTATCCTAGAAGCCCATATTTAGATACTAGGATGACATATATAAATATGCTTGTGCAAATAGTGAAGTCATTTTATTTGAGTGTGTTTATATAAATATCTGCTGAAAAATGTAGATATATAGACATTCTGGTCTTTAATCTTTTCTCATGATAGACCCTCTCTGATGTGAAATATTTGGGCGCTGATTTTATTTTTTTAAAATAGGTGATAAGAATAGTATAGATGGTAAATATACATTTGTTGAAAATATGAACAGAAGAATGAATGGATGCCACCGGTTTGTTATCAAAAATCTCTTTAGTGACCATCTCAGAGTTAAATAATATCTTATGAAATTTGGTGAACAGGAATTAGAAGGATTACTTTAAAGCAGGTGCTTTTATTAAAGGGTAACACATCAATTGAATTAGCTTTATTCTAATGATTCTAGCAATTAAACTTAAATATTCCTCCCATCAAAATTCTCATGTCATGGTTCAAAAAGTATCTCTGACCTTCAGACTCAAACCAGAGAATCTGCAAAGAACAGCCTCTCCTGGGCAAACGTAAGAATCTACTATAATTGGAGTTTTCAGAAAGAGTCATGACATTTCAAGCTCTATGTATTTTCGTCTGCTGCTTCCTCTCTGCATAGGTCATTCACTCTCTTCTTTACCTGGGTCACTCTTGTTTGTCGTTCTGAAATGGCCACAAAAATCATCTCCTATAGGAAACTTTTCCTGAAATACCAGCATGGATTATGTGCCCTTTTCTTCTACTGCCAATGAAAGCTTATATGTTCGTCTATCCTAAATCTTAGCATATTTGATTGTAATAATTTGTTTATTTGCCCACCCGCCCAACTTAACTTTGATGCCCCTAAGGCAGAGACCAATTTTTTTTTGTCTTTGAAGGTTTAAAAAATGTACCTAATAACTGTATATAATTATTTGTTCTTTGATGCTGTAGTTTCAGTTCTTCCCTTAAGTCTCTTTCTATTCAAGTTGTAGGCTATGTTTTCTCAGTGTAAAATATAAAGTAAAGTGAAATTATGAAGTTGCGAAGGATATACCAAAGAATCTTTCTAATTAAGATGATTTTGGAAGCATAGGCATTTCTTTGGCTGTTTATTATTCACCTTCTGAAATTCTCTTTAGCTGACTTTTTTTTTTTTTTTTTTTTTTTTTTGCGGTGTGTGGGCCTCTCACCACTGTGGCCTCTCCCGTTGCGGAGCACAGGCTCCGGACGCTCAGGCCCAGCAGCCATGGCTCACGGGCCCAGCCGCTCCGCGGCATGTGGGATCTTCCCGGACCGGGGCACAAATCCGTGTCCCCTGCATCGGCAGGCGGACTGTCAACCACTGCGCCACCAGGGAAGCCCCTGATTTTTAATTTAAAATAATTCACTTAGTATTTCACTGCACAAGATAATTGATAGTTGCCCCAGTCTAAATATATAACCCAGATTTTTAATTATTCTTCTTGATGAAAAATGTCAGTGTGGTTGTGTTTGGTAATGATTAAGTATTTATATTTTATTCTCTCTCCAAAATTATAGATCCAGTACTTTTTAGCTGCCTCCTTAAAACTCCATGTTTTGTTGTTGTGTTTTAATTGCAAAGCTCCAGATTTTGGTATCTCAGTTGAATATCTTGAACAACTAGTCTATACAGTTTAGCCAAGTTTAATCTACTGTTTTACCTAATGTAAAAACAGCCTCCTTATGACTGTATGCTCCAGAATTCAGCAGAGGTAAGCCCCTACTCTTGTTAGAGCATGTTGTAATCCTTAATGATTGAAACTGGTCCATGACTCAATAAATTCCTTTTTATTTATAAATCAATATCTGACACACCTTTCAGAAATAATGGATGTATACCAATAATATAATATTTGCTGGTGACTTCATCTTAGTGTCACATTCCTTGGATTACCTTCAAAAACTACTGCAACTGTTAGTAGGTACAGTACCATATGAAAAAACAAATGCCTACAGGTCTTCCATTTTAGCAGGCACCGATCGGCATTCAGTTGGGCTGATAAAAAAATGTCAGCTTGTACATTTGTTTTCCCCTCAAAACTCACTGTAGAGCATGCCTTTGTTTTCTGTACTGCATTGTCTCTGCCCATCTTTGTTTTCAACCTCAGTCGCGGTGGAAAATTTCATGCAAGTCAGATTCATCTTGGGCTACTGTTCTCCAAATTTAAGCACAGTGCCTCTTCCAACAATCTACCCTTGCAAAAACTGGCTTGATATGGCCATAAGAGCAGCCCAGAAATGCAAGGATGATGCCCCTGGTGGGTAGTCCTCAAACAATGGGTAGCAGAGGCTTTTGATTAATAACTTCAGCTTCTCTTTTGTTAAATGGGCCATTCTGAAAGGTGTTGTGACTTTTCAAGTGTCCAGAGGGAATTTGGAGTCAAAGCCTACAACAGTGACTGTGATAATGTACCCTTCTCAGAGCTTTTTTTCCTTCCTCCTTTCACATGTCCTGTTTTCTCACAACAGCACCTGAGTCCTTGTTTCAGGGTCCATTAAAAGGGAATCTAAACTAAGATACTCACTCTAGTTGTGCAATACTAAGTGGCAATCATTAAGTGGCAATACTAAGAATCACTCGGAGGTTACATCTCTTAAAATCTTTGCAAACAAATTGATCTCATCCCTGCTATGTAACTCACAATTTGGTTCACTCAGCTTGCATACATATTGGAACAGAACTAAAGAACTGTTCATTTAGAACAGTCTTGGCACTCCCTGCAAAATTAGGAGCCAAACACTTAAATTCTTCAAACAAAATATCAGTGATAACACCTGCACCTAAAACACGTGAATCTGTTTTCAATCAGCTAATAAGGAATCTCTACTTCAGGCCGTTAACAAACGTCAATTTCAAAAGATTTTGTCATAATTTGGCCCTAAAAAGTTCATTAAGGCAGTTGATATAAGGAATATAATCATTTACAATCCTAATTTTCTAAATTTTATAATGTCAGATTCACTGTGTACCCTGAATTCATTCTCCATTTACCCTGGAAATGGAGAACCAGAAAGTACATGTTTCAGATACAGTTTTGTACAAGTTAGAAATAGCTTTCATAAACCATGAGTTGACATGACAGGATTTATCTTTGAGAGTCATCAAAAAATTAGAAAATAAATGGCACAGTCTTAATTTTTTATAAAACTGCTATGAAAGATATTATCTTTCATATTATCCACTAGTCCTTATATGAACTTCTACAAGATGAATTAGCCAGGGCTTCCCTGGTGGTGCAGTGGTTGAGAGTCTGCCTGCCAATGCAGGGAACACAGGTTCATGCCCTGGTCCTGGAAGATCCCACATGCCACGGAGCAACTAAGCCCGTGTGCCACAACTACTGAGCCTGCGCTCTGGAGCCCATGAGCCACAACTGCTGAACCCGTGAGCCTAGAGCCTGTGCTCCACAGCAAGAGATGCCACCATGATGAGAAGCCCACACACCGCAACAAAGAGTTGCCCCTGCTCGCTGCAACTAGAGAAAACCCACATGCAGCAATGAAGACCCAATGCAGCCGTAAATAAATAAATTAATTTACTTTAAAAAAAGATGAATTAGCTAAGAAGTTAGTATGAATAAAATTTGAGAAACTCTCTTCATAAACTGATAAGCAACTTTTCATTCATGAATGAAATTTTAGTTTACTGTTTTTTTTTTTTCTTTTTCTATTTCCTGCCAGGTAAACCAGAAGTAAATGTTCTTAGTGGTAATTTTACCTTAGATTAAATGTTTGGTTTAAAAGTATTCTATTCATAATACAGAACTATTTTCTTTGGTTTCATTTTTAATGATGCTTTTTAAATGTCACATTAAACAATTACTGCAATAATAGGTAGTCAGGATAAGAACAACATGTTCAATTTTATTCCTCCATTGCATTAGCAACACATAAGATTTGAAGAGGAAGTCTTTGATTTTTCCTCATCTTTATATTTAGAAAACATTATTTTCTAAGGATATAATAAATCTGAACCTCCCTCGTTGAAATTCCACTTTAAAAAAAAATCAAGTGTATTCCCTCCTTTCACCCTGTTTTGCACATTATTGTAATAAAATGGGGTATTGGGAGTGATTTCAAGTCTAGATTTTAGATAGTCTTTTAAAAGTCCTTCACTGCGACTTCCCTGGTGGTGTATTAGTTGGGAATCTGCCTGCCAAAGCGGGTTTGATCCCTGGTCCTGGAGGATCCCACATTCCGCGGAGCAACTAAGCTTCTGTGCTGCAGCTACTGAGCCTGTGCTCTAGAACCTGTGAGCCACAACTACTGAGCTTGTGTGCTGCAACTACTGAACCTACATGCCACAACTACTGAGCCCCCGTGCTGCAACTACTGAGCCCACACACCTAGAGCCCATGCTCCACAACAAGAGAAACCACTGCAAGGAGAAGCCCGTGCACCACAACAAAGTGCAACCCCCGCTCACTACAACTAGAGAAAGCCCGCGTGCAGCAATGAAGACCAAGCACAGCCAAAAATAAATAAATAAAATAAATAAATGTAAAAGTCCATCACTTAAATCAATTTCTAAAATGATGATGTACTACTACGATTTTTTTCTGCTAACGATTTATTAATTTCTCTTGTTCATCTTCTGTTTTATTAGATTCGTAGGGAGAATATAAAATCAAAAGCAACATGATCTGTCATACTCCCTTTCATCTACTGACCCTATATTTTGTTTCCTATCATGCTTAGAGAATACAAAATGACGTCCTAGTGATAGAATCCTTGCTAACGATATTGAATATTGCTTTTGATGTGCATGTGGGAGGAAGCTTTGTAAATTTAAATGAAATCATCAATCTTATGTTAGCAAGATTGAAGAGCAAAAAGCTCTAATAAAGAAACAGCACTATCCGACTTCCCTGGTGGTGCAGTGATTAAGAATCCGCCTGCCAATGAAAGGGACGCCGGTTTGAGCCCTGGTGCGGAGCAACTAAGCCCGTGCGCCACAACTACTGAGCCTGTGCTCTAGAGCCCACAAGCCACAACTACTGAGCCCACATGCCACAGTTACTGAAGCCTGCGTGCCTAGAGCCCGTGCTCCGCAATGGGAGAAGCCGCCCATGCACGGCAATGAGGAGTGGCTCCCACTTGCCACAACTGGAGAAAGCCCACGCACAGCAACGAAGACCCAACGCAGCCAAAAATAAATAAATAAGAGTCGAAAAAAAAAAAAGATACAGCAGTATCTTCGTGAATCTTCAGAATATGATTTCCAGGCAGGAAATGCCTGGAAAAAAATGATGTATTTTTACTTTTAACCTGCATGTATTCTTGTTGCTGTAATGGATATAACATATGGGCCTTTGGACCTCCATTTACTACACACAAGAAAAAATTTTACTGCTGATTCAATCATACAAAAATACATTCATGTTATTAGCTCAGTTTTCTTTTTTTTTTAATGGGAGTTCGGTAAATTGAAAGAAGATTTACTGGAGGAAGAAAAAAACTATTTTAAATAAATGTTTCTCACACTGCATGAATCAGGAAGTAAAACAAGACTACAATAATAGCTTAAAAAGAGTGTTTAACTTGTTTGCCTTAGCTATTCCTTAGAAATTCCTTTTCTGCTCAGAATCTTGAAGTCATTACACAATTCTTCATCTACTATAGACCGTTTGATAGATTTCTCATCTCATTTTCTAATCTGTAGGAGGTATATTCATATCAGTTGTAGAAGTGAAAGTTAAAACTGCGCTAACTATTGTCACAATTTAGACCTGAGTAAGATCACTGCTGTTACCCATGCTGCTACGGAATGTTTTTAGAGCAATTTCTAAGACTTCTAACACTGCCACCATGTTGTCCCCAGGCATTACAGAGAAATAGTTTATATTGTTCTTACTAACTCTTATTTCATCCCTCTCACTGTGCTTCTAAATAAGTCCATAAGGATGAGGTTTAAGGGAAATTGGAATCACACTTTGCTTCTGGCACATTGTTGTTGAACCAAAATCTGTACACCATTCCCCCTCCCCACTTAAGTCCCTTTAGAATGCTTTTCTATTAATTGTGAAAATAAAATTACTTGTTAAATGTTAAAATTAAGTCTACTGTGCTTGGTCTTCTAATCATCTAGATAGATCCAAAATTTTGCTTTACTCAGAGTGGACAGAATTTAGGCTCAAAATGAGACCTCTTTTTTCGTCTTTAATATCTTGTGTCATAAAAGATTGAAATTTAAGCTCATAGTTCTTGACCTAAGTGATCATAAAACTGAATAGAAATTCCAGTAGAAAAAAGAACTGTAAGAGCTTTAGAGTCCTTGTTCTGTGCTCTCACCTTCTTACTCAGATTATCCACAGCTGTTTTTCTACAAAGTTTTCTTTATGAAATTGTGAATTCCATGAAGGAACTGACCATATCTTACTCATCACTGAATTCCCAAAAGCCTAGGACAGTGCTTGATCCATGTTCTCTACAAGAAATATGAGTTGAATACATTTATGGGAATATTGTAATAGGGCCTCTGCTTGAACTTAAAATTATCTGTAACAGGATTTCTTAACCATGTCACAATTGACATTGGGGCTAGGTGATTTTTTGTTGTGAGGGGATACTCTGTGCATTGCAGGATATATAGCAGCACTCCTGATTTCTACCTAATTGTTAAATGTCTCCTAGGAGACAAAACCATCCTTAGTTGAGGAGCACTGATCTATAGATATATTTGCATCAACATCTCTATTTATCTGCCATGTGTATGTATAGTCCATTTACACAGCCAAAATTCACAACTGTTATGATTTGTACTATTGTTGGTATTATCTTTCAGTCTTCATAATAAATTTATCCTCTTTCAATAATTTTTTTTTCATTTCCTTGGAGATTTTGAAGAAAACAAGTAGGATAGCACTCCTGTGTGACAATGCATTTCATAAATTACTGTATTTCAGAAAGAACTCATTAGACGTCTCTTTGGAATAACAAAATTAGAATTAGTCTCTTATTAAAAACAATAACAAAAAAACCAATATTATCATTATAAAATAGTAATGTAAACAAGAGAGAATATTACATAGGGGATTAGTGTACTCAATAATCAGATTATGTCCCTGCAAATCTTTAGAATATTTAGTTTATATTGGAATCTGCCTCTGTCTGTCTCTAAATGAAGACTCTTTATTATAGTTAATAACAATAAAATCTTCCTTAAAATCTATAATTTTTAAAAAGAATGATTTTCTATTTTGGGCAGTCTCAAGTTTAAATCAGCATATAGTGAAGTAAAAACACTGATGGCTTGAGAACTTGGATTATAGTTCTTGCTCTTTCACTAGTTTTTCATTTAGAAAATTATGAATCTTCCTTGGGTATCAGTTCTATTGTAAATAACATACAATGATTAAATATTTTACAAGATACCTTTTATTTGAACACAAATTATATGAGCTATAGAGTTCCACTTCTGGAATTGAGCATGAGAATCTCTGTGGACCACTCTTAAGCAAAACAAGTATAACTGGTGAAAAGTATTGAAAAAATTAAAATTTCTCTGGAAATTTTCTCATGGGCTTATATCAAATAAAGAAGCATTTACTCAAGAAACTCTACTTCAACTCAATAAAAATTGCAAGAGATAGTAGTATTTGAATTGCAACCCCCCACGCCCCCCACCCATCTATCTCATACTCTCTCCCCTTTGCACACAGTGACAGAAATTCCACTCCATGCAGGAGCAGCCAAGAATACAGAGCTCCCTCTCTTCCTTCTCAAGGGCTACAGTATCTTCCCAGGAGGGGCAATCTGCCAGTACTTTTCATCACTATGGAGGAGGTTAAATTCCAGATGAGTGCATTTGAGAGGTTGGAGACTCCCTCTTGTGTTCAGCCTCCACTCACAGGACAATCTTTATTTCAGGTGCATCATTCTGATAATACTAGGGCCTGGTCACCCTTGCCCCAGCTTGTTAGCAAGAAGGAAATTTCATGTTGGAGTCAGCAAGCCAAGAAGGCCAGAAGCTACTGTTCCTACCCAGTGCCATGTTCCTAAAGCATGGGTGTCATTTAGGGAAATGAGCCAATTTTCTTACCTCCAGCTCCAGAGCCATGGCTCAGAGATTTTTTTCCCAGAGAGGGGTGTAAACCTTAAGTATAACAGGCTCTCAGGTTTACTTTAAAGGAACTGATAGTATTTGAAACAGAGTCTTAGGGAAGTTCAAACCTATAGTTACTCTCAGAGAACAAAACAAAACAAAAAGACAGGGAGAGGTTTTGTTGAAAAACAATTAAGAGGAGGTTCATGAGAGCACAAAAAGTAAACTAGAAGCCCATTAGTTTAAAAGAGAGAACCAGGGAAATAAATAGCTAAGAAGACCCTTCCTTGGTTCAGAACATCCTTAAACATTGTGCTCAAAAACTAACCCTGCAAAGGAGAGCAAATTTAAGTGCATCAGACTGTGGAGCAATTTATGTCAAGTAATGTCAAAAACATTACAGCAATCAGCTGGCAATTGGTGGAACCTAACCTTGAGTGTGGTCAGGAAATGAGGTGGTCAAAGAGAATTTTGCTAAAACCACTGTTATCCCAGGTGACGGTGTGCATGGCAAATGCTGTGCCCACTGATCAGCAACATGAGAGCTTCACACTGTCGGGGTGGTGGTAGATAGACTTTACTAAAATAGTCCAGCCAGTCAAAAATAAACAACAACAGCAAGCTCTATCCAAATGGACTAAAATGTCTAGTTTTAACAGAATATTATGAAACATGAAATAAGGAAAGGAAGTGTGATACATACACAGAAAAAATGACAGGCAACAGGAACTGCCAATAAGAAGGTGCTGATGTCAGATTTAACAGAGGAAAACTTCAAAGGAGCCACTACAAATACATTCAAAGAACTAAAGGGAACCAGGCTCAGGGAAGTAAAGGAAGTTATGATGATAATGTGTCATCTTTTAGACTCTCTGTAAAAACATAGACATTATAAAACAGAACCAAATGGAAACTCGGGAATTGAAAAATACAATAACTGAAATGGAAAACTCACCAGAGGAGCTCAAGAATAGTTTTGAACTGACAGAAGAAAGGATTAACTGTATGAAGACTGACTGATAGAAGTTATGCAGTCTGAAGAACAGAGAGAAAAAAAAAATGAAGAAAAATGAACAGAGCCTGAGTACACTAACATAGTCAGTTAGTAATGGTGTATGCAGGGAAAATGATAAAGAGTCTATTGACAGACTCTAAACTTTTCATGGAAGGAAACATCACTCTAGAGCTAAGTGAAAGGAACCTCAAAATTCTCTTTTACTTGAGTCCATAGGTCTTTTTTTTTAAGTAAAAAGGTGAGATTGTTCCTCAACAATTGAAAATTAGGAGACATGTAGCTAAGCAGTTATATATATATATTTTTAAGGTAAAATTCTATCACAATATTAGAAAAGAGAGATAAACTATTTTAATACATCTGAAAAACACTTTCAATATGAAAATTGTACAGCATCAGAAGTTTGCCAAGTATCAGGAAAGCAATGTTTAGTGCTAAATAGATTTCCAGAATAACCAATATCTAAGGAAACTGTAGGTATAGGTATTTCCTATCTGTACATGCTACCTGTTTTCTTTTCTTTTTGGTATAATTGAATTTCTTATCCCTTGCACTCCTTTTTTACTCTCTCCCTCCACCCACTTTTTTCCATATACACATGCAAGGACTTATTTTTCCTTCTTGGCTTAGTGATTTCAGAAACACATATAAAGGTATGTTTGCATCTAGTGCATTTTACCTGTGTATACTAGCTCTTATCTATGGAAAAATAGAGAAGAGGGTGAGTGAGGAAAAGGGGGAGGGAAGGAGAAGTGGGGGAGCGGGATTCATTTTATTACAGCTCAATGATTATATTATGTGGCAAAATCTTTACTTCTCCACACTTTTCTGTGATTGGGGTCAAAAGTTCATTTTGCTCTCAGCATCTTTACCACTAAGCATTTTGGAGTATTGTTTCTAGAATAACAATATTCTCTCCAATACTGGGTCCATGTAAGGCAGAATTATGGGAGTAAATATCCTGTGAAGGAAGCTTTATGTGCTTATTAAAAGAAGGCTTAAACTGAAAAACATTTCCAAAAGTACATGTCATGTGTTAGCATCCTGTTCATTTTCATTCAGACTAGCTTGCCACCCCTTACTACTATCCAGAAAATATAGGCAGAATTACTCTCTCTGTGGTACTCCCTGGGAAGTTATTTTCTTATTTTCATGAATGCTTGGGGACATGAACATTGAATGTTTTATTAAGTTCACAAGTTTACTTGTGGTTATTATTGACGAAGATATTAAAAATGTTATTTTGAGAAGATACAACTCAGCAAATGGTACAGAAATGTATAAAATGGATTACATGGGCTGATTAGCCTTTAATGAAGCCCAGCTAAACTGAATAAGTTGCAATAACATTTCCCTATAGCCCCATTTTGAAGGGTTGGGGAAAGAGCAGCAATAAAAACAAAGCAAAACAACAGCTTCAGAGTCACAGTAAATGCTGTAGGAATATTTCTCCTGGGAGAAAATAATGCTGGCTACTAGGCTAATTTCAGCACCTCTTTTTCTTCTCTTTTCAATAGTAGTGTCATTAGGATCTGATCTTAAGTACAGTGTTGCACATCTCATTTCTAATTTATCTTTCTCAGTATTTATGATCACTTGTCTAATTTGATCTCATACAAATAATAAACCTCCTCATTCAGAAAATCTAAAGCAAATTATTCTCATTTGAATAAATTTTTCTTATTTAATTAAAAGATCATCATTTTCTATTTTGAATTTTCATGGGGGATAAAAATAAAAACAACAGCAACAATGAAAACAATGTCAATATAAACCCAATTCTGTGAATAATGAAAACAGAATCTGAGGTCATACAGGGTAAAACAAGACGCTAGAAAGAGCAAGTCATAGGGGCAGACTTCCCTGAAGTTTAAATCTGTTTTACTATTTATCTACATTTAGAACTGGAAAAATTTACTTAACATCTTCCATCCATGAGTTTCTTAATTTAAAATTTGTTAATGATACCTACATTACAGGATTGTTGTGAGGATTTATTCATTCAACAAATATTTATTGAGTCTATTATATGCCTAATGTAGTTCTAGCGAATGGACATATAAAAACGAATAAATGGAGTTGTCAAAGAGCTTATAGTCTAGAGCAGCAAGAACCAAAAATGGAAGCAAATCCACCAGGAACTACCATGAAATGGCAACTGTGATTGATATACACATAGGGTTCAGTAGGTCCATAAAGGAGGGTTCATTACTTCTAAAATAGCTTTCAGAATAAATGACATATTGTCCACCAGCCAGAGATGAAATGGGCTGCAATTAGAAACCTGCTGAATCATAGTTGCATTTGTAAATGGCAGTTAGTGTTCTTATTGTACAACTTCAGAGTTTGACAAGGAGAAGGAGTTGGGATCATGTTCAGATTGTAACATTGGAATCAGGCCAGAGCATGGGATTGGGTGGAGAATGCAGCAAAGAGGACTTGATGCCAAGATTCACATAAGGACTGTCAGGAAGAAAGAGGGCTGCAGAAAGTTTTACCATATCCCAAAGCAAGGGGGGTGAGAAAGAAGGAGCATCAAAGTGAAGGTTTGACAACTAAGAACAAGTAACAAGTTTCAGAGCATGGACTCCCCCCACATCCTACCGACATACCCCTTGAAGTATTACTAAAGTGGAAATAAAGTAAGCATGTGGAAGGGCAACAAATATGTAAGTATAGAAAAATATTCCCACCATAAAGCTCCCATGAACAGGTATGTAACAGTCACGCCTCTGAGGAGGAAAAAATCCAAGATACTATTTTTAATAAATGTAAACTTTGGACTGTCCTGCAATGAAATTATTTTTTAGGTCATGCTCCTTCATTTAGGCCAGTCTCTTGCATCATCGCAGATATGTTGGGAAGGGTGCAGAGAGATTGCAAAGACTTCATTCATTTAGCATTTTCATGTATGAGGCCAATAAATCTGGACGATTTCATCTTGTAAAGAGAAGTAAACATCTTGTTTTTCAAATAAGCCAGCAAAAGGATTTTGATGTAAATGAGTAATTATCTTTCCAAAGCCTGAGAGCAAAGTAAGAGAGGTCAATGAGAAAACCTGCTGTAGTTGAGATCCCCACCTTAGTTTTCAAAAGCCATGTGTGTAATTGATGATTCATGTAGGCAACGACAGAAAGGTTGAGTCAGTAACTCACTGTCCAAAGCCCAGACTTTGTAAATGACTGTTTTTTTGTCATGCTTTAAAAATATTCTTGACAGTTTGGATCAACTATCACACAAAATTTTTATTAGAATTATCTTTTACTCTAATGTTAAACAAGTAGATCCATGTCCATTTTAAGTAGTTTAAAGTCACAGATATTACCTAGCAAATCTAAATAATTTAAGTAGTTTCTAATAAAAATAAGATTAAATAGTTACAGATTAAAGGATAGATACATACATGCATGTGTGTATGCATGTGTGTGTGTGTGTATCTCAAAACAATGTTGGGTTCACAGGTATTGGGTATAGAAATGCAGTCAGCTCAATCACCTCTTAGCAGTGAACTGAGATGGTTTGCTCAGGTAAAACCATAACGTTTCAGCAAAAACTTTGAAACAGCTTTCCCATTAAAGCTCCAAATGTTACTAGTTTTTGTTGTTTTGGTGCTGGTAGCACATTTGTTCTTTTACACAGAGATATAGGTGAGTTATATAGTGACTATTTCCCTTTAGATAATCTGCTTTTGTGTTTATTTTTGTTTTCCTTCTTTGATGGCTTACATACAGCATTTGGAATGAAGTATTTTCGGATCAATCCACTGTCTGTGGTTAGCAGGTTTTAAAAAAATTATTACGATGTTTTAATGAACCCCTTATGCCTTATCACTCCTCCCCAAAAAATTTAGCTATAAATAGTACCTTCTTTTGATAACTCCTTGCAGATTTTAGCTACATAATTCTTTTGTTGGATTACTTTGAACAAAATTAGTTTTGTTACTTAAATTTGTACTGTAGTTATTATTTTCAAGGTCTCTGCTTTTCTCTGACTGCCAGCATCAAGTGAGACATAAAAAGATTCAATCTGTGACTCCTTCATTGAGTTATAGAACAGACAAGGGAATATGGGAAGTAGTGGCAAAAGCCACACTGAGTTTGCTTTTATAAAGAAATTCTTCCTTTAGTCCCTGCTAGTCTAATAGAAAATAAGAGTCTCTTCTCTTTAAAATCTTCTTTGAGGAATTTGGCCTCTATTGTTACTTTCTAGATCTTAAATTACTTTCAGACACCAAATAAAAGATTCCCAGCGTCAATGTTGACAAAAGTGAAGCATTTTGAAGTTGGAGTTCCTAGACATGGAATGTGAAGGCTGAGAACCCTGCGGAAGGGAAAATGAGTCAAAATAAAAGTGAATAAAGCAGGCAGTCCATCAAATTACTTTGTTTGCTTCGTTTATATTTAAAATTAAATAGTAGGTTCCCTTTTTCTTACATTTGGTATAATGTTCTATAATTAAATTTGTCACTATAAGATTGATACCCAAGTCTGTCATCTTAAATCCTTACCCCCCCAAAAAAGCTATAGTATCTTTTCCAATAACAAAGCTTAGATTTTATTTATATGAGTATAATCTAATCTTTGGATTTTAATTAATACCTTTGTAATAAATGAGCATTTGATATATAATAAATTAGCTATGAAAACTTAACACAAGTTGTAATTTCAATTGCTGCTCTCATTTCATGCCAACTTTATTCCAAAGTAATTTGGACAGTTATTTTTTTCCTTAAGAAATATAGAATATTAGGCTTCATATTTTTAAAAGAACTGTGCTCCTTGGCACACCAACTTTGACTACTCAATGCTTTCTTCTTCATATTTGACTTAAAACATCCTCTTTAAGATTTTTAGCACCTTTCTTTAATTTTTGCCTACAGGAGATAGCATTTGCATGGTGGCTATTTTAGGTATAACTATAACTTGGTGTTTTCTACTAGAGTAAATTATCAGCTAGTACTTGAAGGTGGGTAGGCAGGGGAAAAGATTCTAAGCCGTAAGCTCACAATAAACCCAGTCAAACTCATCAAGGTTGGATGAGTGAGCAGAAATTACTGCCTAAGTAGGCCATAGGATCTAGTCTATCTTCAGGAATCTCAAGGTCTCAGAGCAAGCATGGTGTATCTGTGGGTCTGACAGTGCTGGAACTATACAAAGGTACTTCAGGTTTCCTGAAAGAAACCTGAAACGCTCTTTACCCCTGAATAAAATTACTCTTGCCTTGACATAATTGTCCCGAAAGAGCATTGTGAATGTGGAGAGATTGTTTTGAAATTTCCTTTGTTTCAAGGACTCCACACTTCTAAGCAAATCTTACAAAACCCCACAATTATCTAGGGAACTCCATTGCTTTGACACATGTAGGCCCTACCTTCTTTCAGAAAGGTCATTTTGATTTTTTTCTCTCCTATGAGAACTATCCTCGATGGTCTAGTTGCATGAGCTTCTTGTTACGTATATCACGTTGAGTTTCAATGCAAAGAGATGGAGTTGGTAAAAAAAAATAAATAAAAATGAGAAATATGTGTTCAGTGAGATGAGATGTTAGATGTCTTTTTTATTGTGTTGTATAAGTAACTGTCCAGTGTGCTTCTTCATGTCTAGAGAATAAGCCAAATGCCATCCTTGCACCAGTAAGAGTTGCACACTATGACAAAATAAATCATCTTATGCCTCTATTGCTAATTGATTCCTTTTCGACTGTCCTTTTCCATAACAAAAAAATTGCTGCTGCTAGCCTACCTTTTAACAGGTAGAGGGCTCCCTCCTGTGGGCAAGTAGCTGAAACAGTATGCATGGCAACAGACAACTCCAAACCCTGCCATCAAACACTGGCTGAGAAATCCCAGAATTATATTATAAAAAGAAAGTAGAAAATGGAAGAGAATCTAGGAAAGAGAAAAGTGAACCTGGAAAAGAATGGTGACAGGGACTTTAAAAAAAATCAATAGAATAATTGCTAGAAGGAAGGAGGCAACAGATAAGACTGGTTACGTGTATATCAATTAGATAATGGGAAGGGGATGGAAGGAGAGGAGAAGGGAAGGATGTGGTGACATGTTAACATAATATGTCATAAAATCTATAACCATGACATACTCAGTCATCTAAACACATGATGATAAGTTTTTAGAAATATGAGAAAATGTTATTTTTAGTGCACTGGATACATTAAATATTTAAATAATTACTAGCATTTATATAATGCTCTCCACTGTCTCATGCTAACCCCTCATATTCCTCATGTAAACTCAGGAGGAAATATTCTCATTTTTATCATTGGTGTTATAATCGCTGTACTCATTTTACTAATAAGACTGAGGCACTAAGAATAATAGCAGTTTCTGTTTTAAAATGCCATAGCAAGTGATAATTATTAGGATCTCCTACTATGTATCAGGAACTGTGCTCAAAATTTACTAGATTATCTATTTAAATCCTTTGGACAAGCTAATAGCATATAGAAAGTGGAAAGAGTCATAACAGAGAAGTGTGTTTGGTGTGTTTGATATCCAGCAAGGAGGTCTGTGATTAGGAGTGAAGATTCGATGTGCAGCGGGGAAATGAAGTTAGAGAAAAAACAAGGGTTTCAAGCAAGTAGGGCTTTATAGGCCGTTGTAAGGTGTTCACTTCACCCTGAGCAACTGTAAAATTTTTGAAGGGCTGTATGAAGATTAGGGACATAGGATGTACATTTGTAAAAGACTCTTCCCTCTGCTACATGAAAAATAGATTATAGGTGTCATGTAGAAACATGGGTACCACTTGGAAGGATACTGAAAATACCCTAACAAATGTTGATGGTTCCTTGGATGTCAGTGATCGTGGTTGGTGTAGGTGGAGAGATAGGATAATTTCTAGATGTATTTTGGAGGTACATACAATGGGATTTGCTAATACATTTGATGTAGAATATGAGAAGAAGAGAGAAGGAAATGATTGCTTCAAAATTGTTGGCTTGAGGCCCTTAGAAATGGATTTTCCATTTACTGAGATAGGAAAATAATGTGAACAGCAGATTTTAGGGAATCAATAGTTCACTTTTTGTCATACTAACTAGTTCTTTACTACACATCTGTCTTAGTATGGGATGCCCAGAAATCAGAGCCTGAAGCAGATGTTTACATCTTAATATGTTGTTAGGGAGACAATGATTGAGAAGCAAGTATGAGGGAAAGAGAGAAGAAGGTAGGAAAGGGGCAAGAACACATATCAGGTGCATAACTGAGTTGGCCGCCTATTGGATCAAGCACAAGCAATCGCTCAATTGCACAGGACTTCCAACAGTTCATGTAACATAGAGCACTAGAGAAAGGAGGTCCAGGAGGAGGGAAGGAAAGGGAATTTATCCACCAAAACCCTGACTCCCATCAAAGGTTGACCCTGAGGACAATAACTGTTTCTACATGTTCAAATTTCGTGTTTATGGGCACTAAAACCATCTTGGCTTATGCCTCAGTAAGAGCAGGAAAGTCCAGAGTGGGAAACAAAGCATACCATGAAGGGCAAGTGGTAAAGTTCTCTCTGGTTTTTCCAAGTGCAGTCTGTTGCCTCAGCCATTGGCTGGATTAAGATCAAACTAATTTGATAACCAAGATGAAAAAATTGGCCAAGTCCCTGGATACAGGTAAGGGTGATATGATATGAAATGAGACCCTTAAGGTATCTATGTAATATTCAACTGTAGATAGCAAATAGGCAGTTAGATATATGAACTTGGGGAGATAGGGCTAAATATATGAGTTCAAGATAGATTTGACTACATAAATACCACTCATTTTTCTGCAGTTAATGCAAAGTCAGAAAACAAAGAAAAGAGAGTGAGAAAAATATTTGCAACAGATAATACAAAGTTTTGATTACTTTCATATATAGAGGCCACATGAATTAATTGAAAATTGAAAATGTCCCTCAATAGAAAAAAAGAAAATAAAAATATATACAAATTGAAAATTAACATATGAAAAAATTCTGTTTATACCCTCCTGTGCATGTGTGATGTCATCAGTTCCAATGTTTGAACCAAATATCATGAGTTACTTAAATGTTAGATTTTAGATAGTAAGTAGTCAATAAAATATCACATGAAAGAAAATGTGAATTATGATAAATTACTAGACATGTGGGAAGTTATTTTCTTAAAAAAATCAAAAAAAACTTCATAGCTCTTTCTGTTGTGTATGTATATATATATATATGTGTGTATGTATATATATATATATATATATATATATTTTTTTTTTTTTTCGGTACGCAGGCCTCTCACTGTTGTGGCCTCTCCCGTTGTGGAGCACAGGCTCTGGACACGCAGGCTCAGGGGCCATGGCTCACGGGCCTAGCCGCTCTGTGGCATGTGGGATCTTCCCGGACCAGGGCACGAACCCGTGTCCCCTGCATCAGCAGGCAGACTCTCGAGCACTGCGCCACCAGGGAAGCCCTCTACTATATTTTTAAATAATTGTCTGAGTAGCCTTAAAAGTTGTGTGTGTGTGTGTGTGTATGTGTGTATGTATGTGTGCTTTGTTTTTGGTTACTGAATTCTCAGAAAGGCTTTTAATTGTGATCCTCAGAGATTTGAGTTTGAAAGACTGCTGGACAATGGCATTTATATTGCCAATTCATTTTTTTGTTTGTTTCAAACTAAAATATATGTAACTTGGTCAAAACCACATTTTAAAAGTGTGAACATGGGCTTCCCTGATGGTGCAGTGGTTGAGAGTCCACCTGCAGATGCAGGGGACGCGGGTTCATGCCCTGGTCCATGAAGATCCCACATGCCGTGGAGCGGCTGGGCCCGTGAGCCATGGCTGCTGAGCCTGCGCGTCTGGAGCCTGTGCTCCGCAACGGGAGAGGCCCACGTACCGCAAAAAAAAAAAAAGTGTGAAGATATTGAAATTCAACTCAGTTTTGTTCATTATTTATTGAGCATATGATATTTTTGCTTTAAAATATTTTAGAAAGCATAGCTGTCGAGAATTCTATTTTAACTTTGGCCTTTGATACTAGCCAGGACATTAGCTAGTAAGTTACTTCACTTTCTGTACTTCAGTTTCCTCATCTATAAACTGGAAATAATAATACTACCCATCTCAAGACCTGGCACAAAATAAATGCTATAAAATCTTATATCTTTGGAATATTTTAAAATAATGCATGTACTACAAGCCTAGCACATAAAAGATGCTCATAAAAGAATAACTTATTATGATTTTTCTGAGTTGGTAATGTATGCTCTACCACCTGAATTACAACTGTTTTATTGGAACTCAAAGTAGGGCTACCTTGGGACTTCCCTGGTGGCACAGTGGTTAGGAATCCGCCTGCCAGTGAAGGGAACATGGGTTCGATCCCTGGTCCGGGAAGATCCCACATGCTGCAGAGCAACTAAGCCTGTGCGCCACAACTACTGAGCCTGTGCTCTAGAGCCCGTGAGCCACAACTACTGAGCCCACATACCACAGCTACTGAAGACCCCACGCCTAGAGCCTGTGCTCTGCAACAAGAGAAGTCACCACAATGAGAAGCCTGCGCACCTCAACGAAGAGTAGCCCCCGCTCACCACCACTAGAGAAAGCCTGTGCACAGCAATGAAGACCCAATGCAGCCAAAAATAAAATAAATTTATTTTTAAAAAAGTAGGGCTACTCCAGTTTCTGTCCTTGGAGTAGTTTTAACAATTCAAATTTATAAAACCATATCCCCATCCAGATATTGAATTGATAAGAGTGATGTCATACAGTACCTAAGTTAAAAGACACTCTAATATTTAACAGGTGTTTTAGAGTGAGGTAAACTAGCTCCTTTCCTTCTCCCCTTGAGATGTATTCTTCCCATTTTGGAAAGAATAGTGTCTATTATAATATATTTTCTAAAATTTGGCTTTAAGACCAATCATTGTCCACTCATTTTATTTGTGTACTGGGGAAATGGGAAACAACTGAGCCATTGAGTCTGTCGAGCTGTGTACTGTTTGTAAATAGAGACTTACCCTGCATTGGCTTGCCAGGAAAAATTCACTATATGGGGTGATTCATATTTGGTCATTTTTGTTTGTTTTACTGCTTTGGACATCTTCAGGAGAAAGAAATCTTCCTAGACTAAGAGAGTCAAAGTATCAGAAAATATGAAGAGATTGTTTTGAGTGCACCATGGTATACGATTCAAATATTCTTCCTTTTCTCCTCATGTGCAGAGTCGAATTAAATAGAAATAACAATAATTTTTAAAATGGAAGGAGGCTATTCTTCTTGTATTTTGATATGCCAATGTCAGAATTAAATGAGGATATAGCAATATGTGTGGTTTATATATGCAGGAAGTAGCAAGTATATTCATATAGTCAATATAAGCCACTGAAGATTATTTTGGGCCTTGAACAATTCAGCCTATTTTGGATTAATGAGAAATGTTAAAACACCAACATGGGAGAGTCATCCATTATTGGGAATAGAAAAAAATACCAACGAAGAGTATGCTTGGAGGGAATTGTAAGGATTAATGTACACAAATTTAGAAGAGAGAGCGAGGTGAGAGGACTCCCCACTCAGTAGTACATTAAAGAGATCTACCTCCCGTGACTTTCTGAATCATTCAGGAAGGATTCAGAGAATATGATATTCTTATAACTTCGTGAGTAGGACCAGTAAAGTATAATTTCTAATTGTTACTATGTCTCTACTGAAATTGAAGTTTGGAGTGCCTCATTTAGGGTGAATTACTTTTAAAAATCATGAATTCTCTCATCTTCAGGCATTTTACCTTTCTACTTTTATTTTTAAATAGTAAAGTAGTATTGTTTCTGAATTAGTAAACTTGAAAATAAGATAACATTTGGAGATGGAAAAAATGAGAGGTCTTCCTATTATGGGTGGATAAATCAAGAATGATTTATGTGATCTTGTGAGTTAGAACAATTAGCCAGGTAAATGGGAACCCAGGTTTGGGTTCCTGACCAACTGTAATGCGTCAAACTGTATCAGAGAGGTATTGACCAAATGCTTAGAGAGTACAATACCATGTCCAATAGTTTGAGCTCATTCATCAAAGACATTTACCCAAAGGTTGCTGAGTCACTTTATCTAAAAAAAATACTCTTTAAAATGTGCTTCTGCTTTCTCTTTCATGGTGAGAGATAAATTGTTGTCCAAATCTTATGAATTTCAAAGAACGATTCCTTGCTGAAATACCCCTTGTTTAGTATCAGAATGATAAGCTCTTATGAGTGATCACATTTAGAAAATTATTTAGTACATAATGATTAATCCTATTTCTACATTGTTGCCTAAGAATTATATCATCTTGGGTTTCAGACCTATGCATAAAGTGACTTCAGTGGAAGGATGAATAACATGTCTTTATATAATACATTGAAAGGAAGTTTACATCTTATAGATTTTATAAAGGGAAGGATAGATTTGCAAAGTAAGAGTAGAATTATGTGGCTATAGTAGTCAGGGTTCTCTAGAGAAACAGAAGGATGTGAGGTAAATCTAAAAATAAATATTAAGGAAATATTAAGGAATTCCCTCATGTGATTGTGAAGTCTGGCAAGTCCAAAATCTGCAGGGTAGGCTGGCAGGCTGGAGATCCAGAAAAGAGTTGCTGTTGCAGCTGGAGTCCAAACACTGTCTGCTGGCTGAATTCTCTCTTCCTTAGGGGGCTCAATCTTTTTCCTAAGGCCTTCAAATGAATGGAGATAAATATATATATATATATACACTACCTGTAACTGGTATTTTACAAGTTTCATTCTCCATTTGTTTGTTACCAATATATAGAAATACTTTTCACTTTGATATTGACTTTGTATCCTGCTGCTTAATTCCTTGTTAATTCTACTACTAAATACTACTACTACTAGCTAATAATGCTAGAATTAAAATATTGTGTTGCCTAAAATGTTTGTTCGTTTTTTTCCATAAGATGGCTCTAGTAGCACTAAGTTGTCTTTAATTTCATTCAAAACAATTTTGTTAGATTGTATTGTGACAGCTGTCCTATCAGTGGGCATTAAAAAATCTTATCAAAATTGGTAAATTTTTGTGTAGCCATTTTAATATTGAAGATGGAAGAAAAACAACATTTTTAGCATATTATGCTTTATTATTTCAAGAAAGGTAAAAACGCAACTGAAACACACACAAAAAATTGTGCAGTGTATGGAGAAGGTGCTGCGACTGATCGAACGTGTCAAAAGCAGTTTGCTAAGTTTCGTGCTTGAGATTTCTCCCTGGACGGTGCTCCACGGTCGGGTAGACCAGCTGAAGTTGATAGCAATCAAATCGAAACATTAACTGAGAACAATCAATGTTGTACCATGGGGGAGATAGCCGACATACTCAAAATATCCAAATCAAGAGTTGAAAATCATTTGCACCAGCTTGGTTATGTTCATCACTTTGATGTTTGGGTTCCACATAAGTTAAGTGAATAAAAACCTTCTTGACCGTATTTCTGCATGCAATTCTATACTTAAACGTAACAAAAATGTCCCGTTTTTAAAACAAATTGTGACAGGAGATGAAAAGTGGATACTGTACAATAATGTGGAATGGAAGAGATCGTGGGGCAAAAGAAATGAACCACCAACAACCACACCAGAGGCCGGTCTTCATCCAAAGAAGGTGATGTTGTGTATATGGTGGGATTGGAAGGGAGCCCTCTATTATGAGCTTCTTCCGGAAAACCAAATGATTAATTCCAATAAGTACTGCTCCCAATTAAACCAACTGAAAGCAGCACTCGACAAAAAGCGTCTGGAATTAGTCAACAGAAAACGCATAATTTTCCATCAGGATAACGCAAGATCCCATGTTTCTTTGATGACCAGGCAAAATCTGTTACATCTTGGCTGGGAAGTTCTGATCCATCTGCCATGTTCACCAGACATTACACCTTCAGATTTCCTTTGATTTCAGTCTTTACAAAATTATCTTAATGGAAAAACTTTCAATTCCCTGGAAGAATGTAAAAGACACCTGGAATAGTTCTTTGCTCAAAAAGATAAAAAGTTTTAGGAAGATGGAACTATGAAGTTGCCTGAAAAATGGCAGAAGGTAGTGAAACAAAAGGGTGAATATGTTCTTCAATAAAGTTCTTGGTGAAAATGAAAAATGTGTCTTTTATTTTTACTTAAAAACCGAAGGAACATTTTGGCCAACCCAACACTTTTGTTGATCACTTAGGACTTTATGGTAGACAATTCGGTTGCCTGTGATTAGAAACAATTTTACTTTCTCATTTTCTACATAGATAGATAGATAGATTTATATAAATAATATAAATGATAGATTTCTCTCCTGTGCATAGGTGAACTCCCCCTACTATCTCAGGACCTGGAGTACTCAGATGGGTCTTTGCTGTTCGCCTGCTGAACCCTTTTTTTCTGAGTGAGCACTTAATGAAGGGCTGTGGGAAATTGGTGATGGGAGGGTGCAAACTCTTTTGAGCTTCATACTAAACTATGACATACTAAACATACTAGAACCTAAACACTCAAGCTAGTTGTTTCTCAACTTTAAACAATTGTAAAATATTCAGCTAGTTTCTCCTAATTCCTAATGATGGCAGCTTCCTTCTTTCTCACTGTTTTGCCAGGGAAAAACCAGCAGTGGGTCTCTTCTCTACTAGAAGATGATCGTTTCTGAATTTTTAATTCATTTAAGTTTGCTTAGATTCTTAGAGCTTTTATAGATTTAAGCAAATCTGTAATTGTAGGGGTCATCTGCCTTGTTCTTCTTACTAGGGTGTAAGAAATATTCCTTTGCAACTTATTACATTCAAAGCAGAAGCAGAAACATCCTTTTTTGTAGGTGTCTATTTGGTCTGTCAAAGACCTTTGTAGGTCTGTTAGCTTTGCACAATAATTTCTTATTGTGAAATTGTCTCCTTAATTTTTACCAGTGATTTTCTTTTTTGATGCAATTGTATATAATGATAATATACTTATATTATTATAAAACAATAAAATAAATATTTCAATGATAAATGGGATGAAATGTTTGATATTAAATTGTATTTGTTATTCCTCATTCAACTGTGAGGTGCTTCAAAATGTATAATATAATTATTGATAAAAGAATAGCATATATCACCAGAACATAAGAGACTTTAGAAATAGTGCCACCATATATCAGAAATTAATATATCACAAACTTGTTCATTTAGTTTTTTAAGAAAATGTGAAGTGTTTAATTTATATGCTGGCCCCAAAACAAAAAACACCCCAAGTTGGAACCCTGAGTGTGAAAGCCAAGCATAGAAGAAAAAGGAAAAAATATAGGAGAGAAAACACTGTAAGCATTCACTAAATGTGACAAGATTGTAATTTTGTATTTGCTTAAAATCTCATGTGTTTTTGCATGTATTAGAATTATACTAAACACACAGAATAAGAGTTCTGGAATTAAAAATAAAGGTGCAAGGGCAGTAGGAAGTGTGTTGCAGACATTAGGGAAAGCCAGTTTCACGTGAACAAAAATGGGGTTGACATGTATAAGAAGAAAGCTAAGAAAACAGAGCAAATACTTGGCAAACACAGGATTTAAAACAGGATTCTGTGCATTCCAGCTTGATTGTTTCCATTGCCCTGTACTGTTTGACACAAATTGTGAGGTGGCCTGCTCTTAGATTGTACCTGCCTAGGACAGTGACCAAGTCCACCCGGAAGTTCTGAGGGGTGAAGGTCACCACTCGTAGAAGATCACTGGCTCTTTACAGCTTCTTGGCGAGTGGCTCTGTCTCTCACAGAGCTTCAGCTCTCTCACTCAGAATCACATCTTCCCTGACTGGGGCCCTTAAGCTTCTATTTCTAAGTGTACTTGAAAGGAGAAAAAAGAAGGGAATTTAGTCACACTGAAATTCCTGCCAGGTGGTAGCTCAAAAAGGAGATGTGTGTGCGTGCGTGTGTGTGTGTGTGTGTGTGTGTGTGCGTGTGTGTGTGTGTGTGTGTGAGATGGGAGATGATATTCTTTCCACAGTTAAGATTATCAGAAAAGCTGTTTTTTCACTGGCAGAGCAGGGGGACTCCAAGGAATCTATCTCTGTACGAACTCCCAGGAGAAACAGTCTAGGATAAAAGAGAATGAGGCAGAAAGAGGGAGTGAAACTTTGAAAGAAATTACAATTCTCATCTATTCAGTAAAGAGTACAATGAACAGACTATTTTCAGATGGGGAGAAGTGGATCTGTAGCATTATTAATCAAAGAGCAAAGTAAGAAGCTCTGATCTAGAAACGTTTAACACTATTTATTCTATGTAAGACAGTTGCCTACTCATATAATATGTTCTTACACTCTCCTCCAATATAGCATATTTCATTGCACAAAAAAGTGCTGTATTGCCATAAATTTACTACTGATGAGGGATGTGGGTGATTAGAAGCCTTCATTTCTGAAGTCATAAGTTTCCCTCCCAAAACTATAGGTCTTCCAGTAGAGGTAAAGCTAGAAGAGACTTCTTAAGTTCATCTCTTTGTCATTTTTGTTTTGTGTTTGTTGTTATTCTAAATCACTTAGAAAAGAAGATGGAAGAGATTGCAGAGGGAAGCTAGAAATCACCCATCCTAACATTAGATTCTGTTTCTCAGGACAATAGAGGGCAACACAGTGTGCCTTACATATATTTGTGCTGATGTGTCCTGGAGATTTAAGCTGTTCTTTTGCCTTTGCTCTTTTAATGCAAGGCCTTGTCAATTTAGTCAGTACTAAGACTCTAGTAGAAAAAATAGTTTTAATTAAAGTAACAAAAGAATTACTAAGACAGCATTTTATGCATTCATTGTGTTGATTTAAACCATACTATTTTTTGAAATTTTAGTGCAAACAAGAGGCATTTTAATGAATAAATTTACATTTAGAATTCATATAAAATATGTAATTGGCAATACCTGCCCAAAGTAACACATTGTCTGTGCAGACTAACCATCTAGCAAAACAACTCTTTTACAGGAAAAAGAAAACAATAGTCAAGGCAGGAAAACATTCAGAGTCTATGGTATAGAAATTCAGTGAGAGTTTAAGGCAGCAGCAATTTAAAAGGTCGATGACTGGGCTTTGTTCATCAGCACGTAGCAAAATGAGGCTGAACAGATGGAACCCCATCTGCAGGGTGTCTGTATCTGTGGGGTGATGTTCTATAATGTGCTGATATATAAAAACTATAAGTAGAAAGCTCTGTAAATTAGTTCCCCTTTTACCAATTTTTAACTATTTGAAAATCTTAAAAATCTCGGCTAATTGGGAAAAGGAAAAGAGTATCTATTCACCTTAAGGTCTGTGGTCTTTTCTGAGAGTAGTATCACATGTTTACCATGATTCCTATCATAGATCTGTCTGTGAAGTTAAGAAGAAAAAAGTAAGGGAAAGGGGAAAAAATGATACTTCAAAATATTTAGGGTCAAAAAGTTCAAAGTGTCTTCTACCTGGAGAAAAAATCATTTGCAAAATTTTAGTCATTCAGATGGTAAAACAATGTTGACTATTGGTTTTAAAATTCTTTTTCTATCAATTTGTGTCATTTTTATTAAGTGGATTGAAAAACCTATTTTCTGTCAATTCATCAAGGATTTATCTTTGCAATACCACTATTAAAATTCAATATTCAAAGATAAATTTTCTGTAAAAGATAGCTCCACTTCCTTACAGAGGTAATCTTTAGTGATTTTATTTTTTTCTAAGGGAAGCAAAAGAAAAAATGACTGGGACATTATAAGAAAACTTACAGTGCAAAAAGTTTTCTTTTATATTCTATAATTACTGATACTACTGATGTGTATCTGCACACAGGCTGCATGACCTTGAACAATTTACTTAAGCTCTGTTTGTCTCAGATTCCTCAAATGCAAAAAAGGATTATGATTATACTTACAATAATCTCATAAGGCTTTTATGAGAATTAAATAAGTCCACACATGTAAATTACTTAGAACTGTACCTGACATAGAATAATGTTCAGTGAATATCACATATTACAATATAGACAGTACTCTTTGTGGCCCAGACATTAGCCAGAATTCTCCCCAGATGGCTATCCAGGATGAGGCTAGATAGACATTTGTTACCCCTACATCTAAAAACTGTTTACTTAAATATTTTTTTCTGTAAATATAATGTTCTTACTGTAAGACAGATGTACCGTGGGCACCTGAAATTAATAATTTGCCGGGCAGTTCTGACAGTGGGCTTAACTGTCAAACCTGTCAAATCTAACCTAGTTAGATTCCTGCTACAATCTTGGTTTTCCTTATTACTTTGGTTAAGGGAATGAGAACCAATCCATGGTTCCTCCTGGGTTTTTGGTCTTTTAAAAAAATATTATCTTCTCAAAAATCAGTCTTTCTCTCCCCAAATCTTGATGTCATCCAGTCTCTCCTGAATTTATTAAGTTAACCTCATCTTTTTCTTCTGTCTGCTCTTGATGCCTTCCTCTTGCTTTTATACAACAGATTCTTCCTGTGGTCAATACTTTCCATGCAAAAGGCACAGTTATTCCTATTTAAGGATGAGAAAAATGAGGCTCCAAGAGGTCAAGTGTACTTGTAAATTTGAACGTGGGCCTATTTGACTTGAAATGTATGCTTTGCAATACTGCTAAGGCTGTCAATACATGAACTACAAAAGGCTCTACTATTCTAACACTATTGAAAACAGAAAGGTCGAGGAATGGGGTTAGCTTTATTGTCAGACAAGCCAATATACTGGGATAGTAGACATGTAATGTCCCAAATATCTCATTCTTTAAAGCCTTTTTTAGAGAGTCCCACCCTTTTTAGACAATGGTATTGAAACTAAGGTTCATATATGCAACATTTTATCCTCTTTGCTTGTGTATGATGGGAGGGGTAACATTTAAATTGTTCAGAAGATCAAGACTTGAAAATCAATTGGGGGTGCATATTTTCAAATTGTAGTTCATGTTTTACTAAAAATGTAGAAATCTCTTGGAAGCCAAGCCATAATTTTTAATTGGTCCCAGAGAGGTAAAGAATATGGAAAAGGAGATAAATACTTTATGTTAATCATTACCCTTGAATAAAAAAGAAGACTACAAATCCTAATTTCTCTATTCTATAAGAAGTTAGAATGACCCTAAAAATTAGAAAGTAGGAGGAAATCATGTATCATAAGAATTGAACTATTTTGTCCTGGAAATAATTATAAACACTTCTGAAAGGAAGGAACTATGGTAATAAATAGGAATTTCTGTAGAATTTCTTTATTCCCAAACTGTACTGTACACTGAATTTTTTCACAGACCTTTTCAAAAATACAGGTACTTGGACCACTCGCCAAATCTACTGAATCAGAATTCTCATTTACAAATAATTATTTTGTACAAATAGGCTTTTGAAAAACTGCTCTAGAATATGACTTGCTGCTCTTTTTAGAAATACACACACACACACACACAAACTATTTTGATCATTTATTTTACAACAGTTTGAAGAATAGGATTATAAAATAAATGAAAACAATAAGAAACATTTCTGTCATGATATATTAGTCATATTATGACAAATGTGGTCTCTTTTTAAAGTAAATGTTGGGGAGGTTGGGATGAATGCAATCAAGTGAACCTCAAACTTACTGATGAGAATACTTTAAGTATTTCATTCAAAAATTGAAACAAATATTGAGGAATGAGCAGTAATATATATCTGATTCAAAAATAATATTTGTTTTTTTAATCATTCGATTTTATATGGCAAAACATTGATTTGCTCTGATTTCAAATGTCATAGATTTTTACAACATTGTGCACTAACTCGGCCCTTTCAAGTTTGATTTCTATAACACTAATTTCCTGGACCCGGGCTTAAGTGACAAGATCATACAACCTTATGAAAATAGAAGAATTTACATTTCTAAAATCTTATTTATTTGGATTCGACTCTAATGTTTTATTTATATTTTGTATGGGGCTTGGCCAAAGCCTCATTCAACTTTGCTAATGAATTGCTGATGCCCTTATCAAATATATCATGAAAATATATAATATCATGAAACAAAATTTCCCTTAGATAATAATTGGCTTCAGTCATTTTAGAAGCAAACATTTATGTAATAAACCTGTTGCATTCATTGTCAATATCGATCAAAGGAAGTTGGTAAAACTTTGTCACAAGTTTTCATTACTGTGAAATCCTTCTGATTTTTTGTTTAGTGCAATGTAACCTACATATAGAAATGTGCATAAAACAAACAGCAAAATTGTTTCACAAAACAACCACTCATGTAACCACCACTTGAGACAATATATGGAACATTGTCAGCATCTTAATTTCTACAATTGCTCCAATCTACTAATAACATTCCCCTCTAAAGATAATCACTATTCTGAAATTTATGGTAACCACTTCCTTGTTTTATTATATATTTTAACAATCTGTAGATGTTTTCATAAACAATATGGTGTACTTTTGACTTGTTGACCTAAGAACAAATAGGCTGCTAGATATTTATTCAACAAATGTGGATTCTCATGGGTTACAAAAACTCCTCTGGGTAATTTCTTTTACAATGTCCTGGATCTTTGCAATGAAAGCAGAAACTAGGAGAGTTTGGTTTTATTTAGGAGCCTTCAATTGCTGGAGTTGAAGATTAAGAATTGTGGTGGTCTTCCTTTGAGGTGACTCATCTGAAGTGTGAGAGAGATGGTTTGCCAAATTAACTAAATCTGGAATGGACATAATTTCCTCTTCCATCCTGATCTTTTTTTTACTAAAGGAAAGGTCCCAGTTCAGACCATAAATAAACATAGAGTTAAGAGCTACCTAGGTGGAATCAACATCTGGAGGAAAACCAGAATTCTCTTTAAAAATAATCTGAAGTCAATTGTAATAACCATGTATACGTTCATCAGATTTTTGTTTGCAAACCTAAATTTTGTTCCAATCAATAGGGTTTGGAAATATCCTGGGAATTGCTCAATGAATTGCCTAGTGATTGACCAAGCCTGATTATATAATAAGTTACAAAGTTCTACTGGTTGTAATTCTAGAGACCTTTCAAGATTTTCCCAATTAGTGATTTTTATCCAATGCTTAGCCTGAACTTCACCAACAAACATATGAACTAACTGATATAAGTCAGAGGAACCAGGTTGATAAGTTTGAATGACTTTATTAAATTCTTCTTCAAGTCTTTGAGGATCTTCAACAACTTCTGGAGAATCTTTGACTGTGGCTCACAGTTCAGGTTTAGTCCAGAGAATATAAGAAATTAATGGTTTAACCTCTGGATGCTCAGAAGACTTAATTTTAAGGAGACAGGCTCTGGTAATTTCAGAAGAAAAGGGAGTGGGGAGTTTCAGAGAAAAAAGGATATTTGGCAATAGAATTAGTTTGGGGTGATTGAGGGTGTAGAGGAGGCATGGGCAGTGTAGAAGGGAAGGAGGAAAATGGTGCTGGAAGAGGAGTCTGGCCATGAGGATCCAAGGAAGAGAGACAAGATGGCACCAGAGGCAGAGCTTGAGACAGGCCAAGGAAGAAGAGCCTGAGGCTTTGGAAGCCATTTTATCTTTCTTTAATCATTCATTTACCTCAGCTAATCTTAAAATATTATTTTGTGTAGAGGCAATTTTAGACTCCTGGTAGTGTTGGGAAACCTTGAAATATCAATCAAAATAAGCATTCCACTCAGTTCTGGAAAGTTTTGAGCTTTGGGGTCCAATTCAATTTTAAGGAAATTAAGCTTGGGGATTTTAAAAGTCCATAATAGCCATAGATATTCTAAATTGCCTTTGGTAAGCTCATTCCATTTAGTTAGAAATGCACATGAGGAAAAATTGTTGTTGGCTAAAGTCCCTGAATGCAGGGAGACCTAAAAATATTTAAATAACTGGGATCCCATTTCTTAGAGATTTATTACTATAGAGTAAAAGAATAATATTCAAACAGCTTAGCTTACAGCTCAAACAGCTCAATTTAAACTGCTTGCAAGCTAATACCAGCCAGTTCTAAGAAAATAGCTTGGTCTCAGAAGAACCAAACCAAAGTTTCTCGAGAACAGCTCCTACTCCAAAGGAATGGGCAGATGACTGAAAAACTGGCATAGTTTCCGTGAAGCAGTCCCTGTCCCTGAAGGAATGGGCCAGTGGCTTCTCAGCCAGTTTCAGTTGAAATAGTCTAATCTTGAAATCAGATCAAAGTGCCTAACAAGTACTCACATACAGAACAAGGCCTTAACCAGAAAGAATAAAACCTTAAAATAGTTCCTGCATAAATCCTAGAGAGATTCAAATGCAAAAAGGGCACAAGCTCAGATCCAGGTAAAAGACATACCTTCAAACTCCAGGGACAGCAAGAAAATCAGTGAGCTCAGTGGGTTCAGTTTTTGGATATTGCACCTGTTTGTTCACCAGCCCTGGAGCCTTTGGGGGTCTTCTCTAGTCCCCATATGGGCCACCAAAATGTTGTCCTAAAACAAGTAGACTGCCAGATATTTCTCCAGCAAAGATGGGTTTCTTTGGGATCAGCAGAGAATTGCAGCTTGGCGTCTGCAACCATGGTGAGCCATGTGCAAGTCCCCACATGGCAAGGGAGGGAGGACTCTTTCATAGAGAGGAAAAGGATGTTGAGAGGGCTATGGTAGAGAAAGAGTCCATGGTTTTTCATTGGCTGAGTCCTTGCCAGGAAAGGAGTCTTTCTTCCTCTTATTGTACTCTGCTATGGTCATAGGGTGTGAGAGCTCCCCTTTCTGGTCTCCCAACTCTAATTAATTGAGGTTTCTCTTTATTACTTTTCAACAGACTGTGTTTGTATTATACATAAAGAGAATTACAATGCATGTATTCTTTTTGTGTGTGTGTGTGACTTTAACTCACTTTATTTTGTTTTTGGGGGGGATTTTTTTTTATTCAAACAGAAAGTCACAAAAATTATAATCATCCTCATCAGTTCACTCAGTCCCATGTAATTAATTTTTTTTTCATCTTGATCTTTTGTTAGCACTTTTATGAGTTCATCACTTTTCCATTAGATTTCTGAAAATGCTTATTCATTCAGTTCAGCAGTATAGTCAGTTACCAGAAACGTGTACTTCTTAGAGTCTTTGCCATGAATTCCTTGAAGATGAAACCCTTTTATAGGAACATTTTTGCAAAAGCATCAGAGTACACCCAGAACTGTCTGTAAATGACAAAAGACTTAAAAATGACCACAGTTAAAGATTTGATGAAAGTTCATAATAATGCAATTGACAAGGAAATTTAGTTATTTCTGAAATATATATTTTAAAGTAATAACTAGAATTATGACTTATAACATTATACCAGAACATATAAGATTTTTAGAAATTTCATGTAATATCTGAAACATTTATATTAACATATTTCCATACAAATAACCCAAAGAAAGTTTAGTATTAGTTTTGTTTGTTTGTTTGTTTGTTTGTACTGCAGGGTCTTATCAGTCATCAATTTTATACACATCAGTGTATAGACATGTATTCTTTTGTGATAAGTTTCTATCACTCAAAGTTGTGTTTTTAAGACTCAACCGTGTTTTTGCATGTAGTTGTAGTTCATTAATTTTCATTACCTATATTTATTTTATGAATATAAGGAATTTTATAGTTTGTACTGCTGATAGGTAGTTGAGCTTATGGCTTATGCAGATTTTTACTTTATGAATAATGCTACTAACAATACATGTCTTCTGGTGCATACATGGATTAAGTAATACACCTAAGGAATACACCTAGGAGTATAATTGTAAGATCATGGTATATACCTATTGCTTGGTAATGCAATTTTGATTCTAATAACCTTAAGTTATTTCATACGCTATTTGTTAATGGCATGGAACTCAATAAGGGTGTCACTACTTTAGATACTAGCCACACACTCAGGGTTCCCATAGCCTCTCACATTTCTGACCAACTGGCTACAAGTCCAGAAGAGTTTCCACAACCTCACTCAGATTTGAAAAGTCATTCAAACAACTCAAAGAACTCAGGAAAGTTCTATACTTACTGTTGCAGTTTTATAGTAATGGATACAAATCAGGATCAAATGAAGGGATATATAGGACAAGGTATGGGAGGTTCCCAAATGTAGAGCTTCTGTGCCTTCTCCTCATAGAATCAGAGTGCATCACACTCCCAGCACACTCATGTGTTCACCAAGTGGGAAATTCCTCTAAACCTCTATGTTCACAGTTTTTATTTTGGGGGCTTTATTATATAGGCATCATTGATTAAATCGTTGGTCACATAACTGAACTCAGTCTCTACCTCACCTCCCCTTTCTGAAAGTTGGGCTGACTCAAAGCCCTAATGCTCTAACCACATGGTTGGTCTTTCTGGTCACCAGCCCCATCCTAAATTTTCTGATTATCATAAACTCAGATATGACCCAAAGGGTTCATGAATAATAAAGACACTCCCATCAATTGGGACATTCCCAGGATTTTAGAAGGTATGCCAGGAACTCAGAACAAAGACCAAAAATTTTTTTCATTATTTAACACATTTTATAAATAGTATCAAATTGTTATTGAAAGTAATTGACCAGTCCACCCTCTCACAAGCTTTTTATGAGTCCCTATCCCTTCATAAACCAAAGCTTGTTACTGTTTTCTTTTTTTTTCTTAAAATTCCACTGATTTATTCATAGTGATATCAATTATGGTTTTATTTTTTGTTGTTCTTGCCTTATTTATTGCAAGTAATTTTACTTCTGTTCACACAGCTGGAGACTGTATTTGTTTTTTTTCAGTTGTATATGCCACACCATGGGTCATATTGACCTTCTAGTCAGCTAAAACCCCTGGTTCTTATCAGAAATTCCCCTCTCTGTATTTGTGCAGGTGACATTTTACACCTAAATTCAGGATTTTACAATAATTACTCCCGTTTTGTAGATAGAAAAGCAGATTCAGGGTATCTGAGTCTTCTCTGTCTTGATCTCTTGTCTTTTCTCTACCTCCCTTGTGCCCTATTCAGGTTTTTGTTTGTTTGTTCTCACTCCTCATAATTTTACCTCTTTCTATACTGGTTGATTCCATTGTATTCTTTTTTACTTAATTTGTTTTTTATTGAAGGATAGTTGCTTTACAATTTTGTGTAAGTTTCAGGTGTACAGCTTAGTGAATCAGTGTTTTTGCAGATTATATTACATTATAGGTTAATACAAGATAGTGTGTATAGCTCCCTGTGCTGTACAGTAAACTGTAAACCATCCGTCTACTGATTTGGGCTTTGTTCTTCCTTATCTAATTCTTTTAGGTGTTTGCTTAGGTTGTTTATATGAGATTTTTCTTGTTTCTTGAGGAAGGCCTGTATCACTATAAACTTCCTTTTTAGAACTGCTTTTGCTGCATCCCATAGATTTTGTAAGTTGCTGATTTCATTTTCATTTGTCACAACGTTTTGTCTGATTTCTTCTTTGAATTCATCATTGACCCATTGGTTTTATAGTAGCATGTTGTTTAGTCTCCATGTGTTTATTTATTTTTACTATTTTTCTTTCTGTGGTTGATTTCTACTTTCATACCAATGTGGTGAGAAAAGATGCTTGAAATAATTTTTATCCTCTTAAATTTGTTGAGGCTTGTTTTGTTACCTAATATGTGGTTTATCATGGAGACCACTCCGTGTGCTCTTGAAAAGAATGTATATTCTACCTTTTTTGGATGAAGTGTCCTGTAGATATCATTTAAGTCCAACTGATCTGTTGTGTCATTTAGGACCTCTGTTGCTTTATTGATTTTCTGTCTGGATGATCTGTGCATTGATGTCAGTGGAGTGTTAAATTCTCCTAATATTACTGTATTATTGTAAATTTCTCATTTTACATCTGTTAGTATTTGCTTTATATATTTAGGCCCTCCTGTATTGGGTGTGTATGTTAATAAGTGTAATATCCTCTTCTTGTATTGATCCCTTTATAATTATATAATGCTCTTCTTTGTCTTTTGTTATAGCCTTTGTTTTAAAGTCTATTTGTGTGATATGAATTTTGCTACCCCTGTTTTTTGTCCTTTCCTTTTGCATGAAATATTTTTTATTCCCTGACTTTTAGTCTCTGTGTGTCTTTTGGCCTGAAGTGAGTGTCTTGTAGGCAGCATATTGAGGATTCTTCATTTTTTAATCCAATCAGCCATCCTATGTCTTTTTATTGTAGCATTTATTTCATTGGCATTTAAAGTAATTATTGATTGCTATGTACTTATTACCATTTTATTCCTTGTTTTCATGTTGTTTTCGTAATTCTTCTTTCTATATTTCTTCTTCTTTCTTTGCCCCATTGTGGTTTGGTGATTTTCTTTTGTAGTTTCTTTCTTTCCTTTTTTTTTTTGTATCTATTTCAGGTTTTTGATTTGTGCTTACCATAGGATTCAGATATGTTGACCCATAATTATATATACTTGCTTTAAATTGATAACTATTTCAGTTCAAACACATTCTAAAAGATCTCCACTTTTTACTCCCTCCCCCCACATTTTGTGTTTTTGATGTCATATTTTACATCTTCATGCTTATCTCTTTACTGTTTATTGTAGTTATAGTCACTTTTACAACATTTTTTGTTTGTTTTTTAATCTATATACTGCCTTATTTAAGTGATGTTTGATCCTTACTGTATATTTGCCTTTGCTATTATATTTTCCCTTTCCTATAGATTCTTGCTTATTTTCCATTTAGAGACAACATTTCTTTTATGATAGGTATAATATTGCTAATTATTTTATTTTTTGCTTGTCTGAGAGAATCTTTCTCTCTCCTTCTCTTCTAAATGATAATCTTGCTGTGTAGAGTACCCTAAGTTGCAGGTTTTTCAGTTTCAGGACTTTGAATATATCATACCACTCTCTTCTGGCCTTCAAAGTTTCTTCAGAGAAATCAGCTGATAGTCTTATGGAGGTTTCCTTATATACGGCTCTCTGTTTTTCTCTTGCTGGCTTTAGAATTCTCTTTACGTTTTTCCATTTTAATTATGATATGTCTTGGCATGTGTCTGTTTGGATTCATCTTGTTTGGGACTCTCTGTGTTTCCTGTACCTGGATATCTATTTCCTCCTTTAAGTCTGGGAAGTTTTCAGCCATGATGTCTTCAAATATATTTTCTATCCCCTTCTCTCTCTTCTCCTTCTGGAACCCCTGTTATGCTTATTGGCATGTTTTATAGTAGCCTATAGATATCATATTTTGCTTCCTTTCCTTTTTTAAAAATTGTTTCTCTGTCTGCTGTTCTGGTTGGGTGATTTCCATTATTCTATCTTCCAGATCACTTATGCACTCTTCTGTGTCATTTTGTCAACTATTAATGGCTTTTAGATTGCTTTTTACTCAGAAATTGAATTATCTATTTTTGATTCAGTCATCTTTCTAGTTTCCAGTTCCTTGTTAAAATGATCTGTGTTTATATTCTTAATTCAGTTAGCATTTTTATGACCTACTTTTAAAATTCAATGTCTGGTAGACTATCTCTGTTTCATTATTTATTTTTTTCAGGGATTTTATCTTGCTCTTTTAATTGGGAATAGTTTCTCTGCCTTTTCATTTTACTTTCTCTCTGTATGAATTTAGGTGAAACAGTTATCTGTTGTGATCTTGAAGGGGCGTTTTATGTGGGAGCATCCCTGTGTAGATTGTGTGTGTCCTGTGTCTTTGGTGCAAGGGTCGAAGTTGATGTGGATGCCAGCCACATCTTTCCTCAGAGTGTGCTGGCCACTATCACCATGATAGGGAGTGTGGTTGATGTTGGACCTGCTAAAGACAGCACAAGGTGTGAGGCACAACTTCCCATCTGCTCCATGATTATTGCCACCCTGTTGGGGGGGGCGGTGCTGCTCACCAGTTGCTGGAGTGTAATCCCTGTGTGTTGGGTTTGAAAAGATTCTGTTCCCTTTAAGTGTGTGTTTTTCCTTCTCCCCACTTTGGAGCCTTTGTCCCAAAGGAGGGGAGTGCTGAAGTAAGTAAGGCTTGTGTGCTCACAGAGGTCTGATGCGCTGCCTGTGAAGGCATCTGTGCCTCCACTCAGACATAGTCCAAGATAGCATCCTTTCCCCTGTTGTGGTCATCCCAGATCTAGTGCAAGGTTATGGCATGGAGTGGGCAGGGTTGGAGTGTTCGCTTAACTGGGAGTGTGGTTCATGGCATGTTGGTCACCAGAGCTTGAGGGCTGCTCAGCTGTCAGAGGTCTGGACTGCCTCTGTGGTGCTGTTTGAGTTATCACAAACAATGGCCACCACAGCCCCACCAAGACCACAACCGACATACCTTGGCCATCTCTGCTTTGCAAGATTGAGTCTTTTTCCAAGATCTGGCTGTCCTAGATCCCACAGAAAGCTGCATCATGAAGTGAGTGGGGCCGGGGTGTTTGCCCAGCTTGGATTGGGGAGTGCAGTGAGGCAGCAACCTCTAGTGCAGAGCTCTCTCTGTCTTGTCTATTGGCAAGCCAGCACCTGTGCACTTCCTGTGAGTGGATCCTAGTCTTTTCCAGCCCCAGCCCTTCTATTTGTACCAGTGGTTCTCCCAGCAGCCTAGGGGCCTTGTCTCCTCTGTGTAGGACCCCAGGATTGGGATGCCCAGTCTGTGGCTTGACCTACATACTCCCCAGGGTGAGTGTCTGTCCCATGCAATCTTCTTTTTCCCTCTTAGACTCCCTCCCAGGGGAACAGGTCCTGAACTTATGTTTTTTTTTTTTTTTTCCCTATCCTACCCAGTTACATGGGAATCTTTCTTGCAACCTTGGTTGTATAGAAGTTCTGCCAGTTTCCAGTTAGTTTGCCATGAGAATTGTTCCACATGTAGATGTATCTTTGTGTCTGTGAGGGGAGGTGAGCTCCATGTCCTCGTGTTCTGCCATCTTGATGCCCCTCTTATATTTTTCTATTTATTAATGAAATTGTATACATTTACATATATTTAATGTCTCTTTCAGTATCTTCTTTCATCTTTTCTAGAACACTGGTCAAATCTTTTGCTCATATTTTTTCTAGGATTTCTGCCTTTTAAAAATTGATTTGTAGGCTTTATATATTGATTATATATTATAATTTTTTGTAGGTTTTGTGTGTTCCAAATATATTTGCCAGTACTGAAGGCTGAATTTACCACTATCTTTAGTTAAACAGAAGTTCTGATTTCAATATAGTCAAATTTGTTAATTTTTCCTTTTGTGCATTTTGTGATTTGTTTAAAGGTATATGTTCCTACTTTTCATGCATGAAGATAATCCCTTATATTTTTACCTAGAAATTTTTTTTGTTTTATTTTTTACATTAGAATAGTAGTGGAAGTATTTTATATGTTAGAAACATGGTCATGATATTTTTAATATGGAAAAAAATTTACCAGTTCAATCATTCATTGAAAAGATCCTGTTCCTCATATCCATGCAGTATCAACTTTTATGATAGGTCAAGTGTCATACATGAGTGGCTTTGTTTCTGGTCACTATTTTCTATTCCATTGGTTATTTTATCAACACTTTGGACAATGCACTATGTGTTTTATCTTTTTATTTTTTTTTTTACATTTTGAAGATTGTCTTGGGCATTTTTGACCTCTTACATTTCAATATAAATTTTAGAATCAACATATGAATATTTACATGCACACAGAATTTTGAGATCTTTAAGAATTTGGCAAAAAATTGACAGCTTTACATTATTAAATCCTCTGAATATGAAAATGGAATACCTCTCTGTTCTTAACTTGAAATAGTCTTCACTATCCCATTGAAAATTTGAGGTACTCAGGAGATTTAAATTTTTTTTCAGGATTATCCTGAATTATCTAAGTTTCCATTACTCATAGAAAAAGTTCCAATCTGGTGTTACAGAATTGTTCAGATTTTACAAATATTTTATATTGATACTAATCTTTCTACTCCATTTTTTAAATTTCATGTTGTTGAATAAAAACAAATCTGGACTTAGATAAGGAGAGACTCTATTTATTGCAAGAGGGAGAATGCTCTACCAGAAATATGCAAGTGTCTCAAAATCAAACAGGAAAGGCCTTTTTATCAGTAGGGAGGTGTGGGCAGTGCTTTAGCAGAAACTTTTAAGGGGAAGTTGGATAAACAAGCGAAAATAACCAGTGGGGCCTGAGAAAAAGTGTTGCACTGTGATTAGTCACTTAGAATAAGCTGATAAGGGGGGCACATTCTGCTTTTTAGTGCTTTCCCAGGGCTTGGGGAAGAGCAGGGTTAAGGGAATTGTAGTTGAGTGGAAAAGCCTAACTAAGGTTTGGTGAAGATAAAGCAGAAGCTAAGAAATAGGCCATTGTGAATACCTGGTTGTATCTATTTTACTAACCCTTCTTGAAAATTTTTCATAACCATTCTGATCTCATGGCATACTGACTTACTATTATTCATTCATAAGAGGTAATTAAGGTAATTAAGGAAATATTTGTGCTGGAATTTCCTTAACTTGGAAATATCTGGGTGCTGTGGAAGGGAGGGGTAGGCAAAATCTTCTCTATTACAAAGGGCTTTTGTGTCATATGGAGAGAATCCATCTGAATTTATCCAGAGTGGAAGATGGGTCAGGAAGCATAACAAGAAGTTGTATAAATGGCTCCAGAGATCAGCCTGAGTTCAAAGGGGCTGACAAAGGTATATTCCTAACCATTTAGATATAATTTTGTCTAAACTGCTTCACATGTTTGAAACCATTGTTCTATCAGTAGACATGTAAGCTAGGACGTCATGAAGCAAGTAAAAACAATTGAGTCCACTGCTCTTTGGTAATAAAGAATTTCCAGTAATTGGAGTATCAACAGTCAATGGGCTTTACATGTGTGTTGAAAAGGTAATTTAGAAAGATTTCTTCCCATTGCTATTTGCAAGTATTTTCTTGAAGTTAATTCAATCCATATATTATAAATTACCATATTTCCATATATATTGGCTGTCTCATCTTCAGTCATCTTTCTATAACAAAATAATAGATTATCTTCAAACAAACATCATTTACAGTGGAATAGATTTTAGCATTTTTTATGAGTTTGGATTCTAATGAATTGTGTTGTTAGAAAATAATTCTCCAGCAGTATTAAATGAATACTTTTCCTAATTAATTACCAACTTGCTAGGTGTAGAAATTCAGTGAAAGGGAATAACAAATAGGTACATATTTATGGATTGAGAAACTGTATGGCTGGTGGTGTTACCAATCAGAAGAGAACATTGGAGAAACATTGTTTTGAAAATGCTAATGGGATGTTGCAAGTATGGATTTAGGACTCAAAAGAGTATAAAGGAAGTTAAATAATGGAAGAGATGAAATTAGCCAGGGAGCATAAGTAGTGAAAAGAATAAGAGTATAAGAAGCAAAAGAGATCAAAGCTCTAAGAAACACTCAAATGTCAGGACACTGAAGATCTTGAAAGGATCTGAGCCAAAGTCTAATCAGGAGGAAAACCAGGAATGCTCTTTTGATTATAATAGACCCAAAGAAGTTGAGAGAATCAGTGATTAGATTTTTAAAAAATCAGAAGATATGGCAAAGACAAGTAAAATAAGGGTCATCATCATATAGTTCCATAATGTCAAAATCCTAAAAGTAAGAAGGATTCTGTTACCCAATTGTGGCCAAACTATTATAAAGATGATCTGAAATTTAAAAATATTTTTTTATCCACTGTTGTCAGAACCTTGGTCTTACATGAAGAGGTTAATATAGTAGTGCTTAAAGAAAATAAAACTAAAAACAGATGAGTTAATTTTTATTGAATGAGTGTATATTGACCTATTTTTGGTGTGTTTGAGTATCTGAATCAATCTAAAATGTAAAAGTACTACGATAGTTGGGTAGATTACTTAGTACTGTTTTGTCTGCTGAGACCGTATATATTCAAGGGTTGCCCTGGATTGTATATATCTGTTTGTGCAGCAATTTGTATAAAATGTAGCAATAATAATACTTTTACTAGGATTTTTCTAAATCACTTATATTTTTTTTACTGAAAAAATAAAAACCAAAACAGTAAAATAAAATGCTTTCTCCAATTAAAACGAGATAATAAACTTGAGTTTCACACTCTATTGTCAGTAGTAAGTTGGAGAAAAAATTTTAAGTCCAGGGCTTCACTTTTTCAAACATGATGGGCTGAACACAATCATCAGTGTTCTATTGACTATAATTCGTATATTTCGGATTAACACCAGGAATGTAGAAAGCAGAAGAGTAGATAAAATAAGTTGTAGTTTAATAATGAATTATGCCCACTGAGGTTATATATTTTTCAGGGTTGCTTTTTGAAAAGAAACTCATATTTTTCCTGGAGTTATCTCTAGGTTCAGTGCCACTGAATGAAAAGACACCCTACATGTGTAGCACAGTCATTAAGATTTCATCTCTAATTTCACATGTTTGTAACATAGGTCAAGGAACCATCACGTGTGAGGTCAGAGTATTGTGATAAAACTTAGACCAAAATAGATCTTGGTCAGAAATCTTGTCATCAATTTTGAATTACATTTCTTACAAACACAGAGCACTCATTGATTCACTTGTGAGGCTTCTTTAGACTCATTCTCTGGCAGGAAGCTCTGGCGTACAGTGGGGCATGATTGAAGCCCCTTCATCTCTCCTATGATGTATTATTTGAAAATGTCAAACTTGTTTTCCTATTCCTGGAATCTAAATGATTCGGAATGAGCTGCTTATTTATATACACAGTCACTCCTTAATAGTTTTGTAAAATTATGTGCTGTGACACTGCCAGTAAGAAAAGGGATTGCCTTATGCAGAATACTGTTCTTCTCTTTCTACCTTCTCTTGATCGTGTTATCATAGTTATATTGCTGCATATTTTCACATCCATCTTTCAATTTGAAAGAAAATGAAATGGCTTAATAAAATAATATGAGCTAAATTTTTTCATCTCAAAAGAGATTAGTTTTTCTTTTTCAGTCAGTGTAACAGTCCAAAACCATAATCGATTGTGAAGTTATTAAGATGGAGAGAAATCTGCTATTGCTACTTGTGTTTGACCTCAGGGTCCCCTCCAGTGATCCTACTCATTACTTGTAAGATTTTGGACCTTCATGATATATAGGATCAACTCACTTGCTCTAAGAATACACCAGAAGTATCCTGAAGCCCCAACATCTTCATAAAGAGGATATCAGTTATATCCATAACTACTCTCTCCACTGTCTATTTATTATAATCATTTTATAAATACTGAATCTCTCAACTCAGATATTTAACAATACCCTATAATAAATATGCAAGTCAATCCAGAACATAAAAGTACTTTGATAGTACAGTAGTTTATTTAGTAATGTTTCATCTGTCTTCCATGAGATTGTATATATTCAAAGATTGTCCTGGATTGCGTATATCAGTTTGTACACAGAATTGTATAAAACATAGCAATAATAATACTTTTGCTAAGGTTTTTCTAAATCACTTATACTTATTTATAATAAATAGAAGTCTAAGAATATTTTAAAGTGAACAAAATGCACATTATCACTAGATGTTTGTGTCCAGAAAACAATATCACACTTAGTCCTAAGGAATAGGGCACATCCCATAGTCCTGCAATTCAAATGGCCCCTATATATTACATGCCAAAAAACACATACATGCACATCTCCTAGATTGTTACAGCTGGCTGTCCTCATCACTTGAATATGATACAGCATTTACACAGAGCAAACTGTTGTCCCAGACATCTCTTCTTAGTAGCAAAGTTCCATCATCAGGGAACCATTTCTCCCTCTGACCTGACAGCCTCAAAATTAAAAGTGTCTGCATCTGAATGGCTTTTAGTTTTGTGGGATGTTCTACTGCCACAGAGACAGACACAGCTTCAGATCGTGAGAAGTGTCTCAGCAACAGATCCACTAAGGTCAGAGAATAAAACAAAGAGTAAATACAAAAATAGAACCCAAGAAAACAAAATCTGAAATTTTTAAATAAACAGAAACCATCCAAAACTATATCTACTTATAGTTTTCAACATATATTCAAAACATAATGGAGAACAAAGAAAGTGGCCAAATTCACACACATACACATACACACACACAGACACACACACACAAATGAAGAATAAGAGACACTGAATAAACAAAGCCAGGGTAATTCCAATGACATGATGTTCATAAAATAATAATATCTACTCCATTGAGCAAGGATTATTTTCACATAAACTATTGGTTTTGAGATTCATCCATGGTATTGCCTGTGTGTCAGCAGTTCATTTCTTTTACTACCTCAGCAATATTTCATTGTATGAAACGATTGGTTTGTTTAATGAGTATCCAGTGATGAACATTTGGCTTAGTTCTTGTTTGGGGGCTATTAAGAGGAAAGCAAGCTGATATAAACATTCACATACATGGCATTTGTAAGTGTGTGGTTTTTCTGTTTGTTTTTCATTTGTTTTGTTTTGTTTTTGGTAAGTATATGCTTGCATTTCTCTTCGGTAAAGACTTAAAAGCCAAATTACTGTATCTTACTGTAGATTTGTGCTTTAATTTATAAGAAATTGGCAAATTGTTTCTCAGAAGTGTTTTGCCTTTTTCCTTCCCACAATCAATCACACCATCACAATCACTCTGTGTCTTTAGTTTTTGATTTGTTTGTTTAAGATACCTTTCTGGTATGATGTAACACTTCATTATGATTATAATTTGCTTTTCTCTGATGACTAAATATACTAAGGATCATTTTATGTGCTTGCTGGCTATTTGTATGGTGTCTATTATAAAGTTTCTGTTCAAGTTATTTGCACATTTTAAACTTTTTAAAATCTTTTAATCTTGAATTATAGGGGTTCTTTATATATTCTAAATATGAATCCTTTGTATGTATGTATATATATGTGTGTGTATGTATGTGTATATATATATATATATATATATATATATATATACATCATAAAGACATTCTCACATGTTTTTTCCTGAAGCTGTTATTAATTTAGCTTCACATTTAGGTCAGTAATTCATCTAAACAAAATATTTTTGTATGGTATGAGGTAGAGGCTGGAATTCATCATTTTCTCAATCAACTATCCAATTGTTTTTCTCAGTTTCTTTAAAGATACTTCTTTCCTCAGTAAGTGACCTTGGTGGCCTTGTTGGAAAATTTATTGCCCATATATGTTGGATCTACTTCTGAACTTTATATTTTGTTCCACTTATTGAGATGTTTATCTTTATACCAATACCATGTTGTCTTAATTTTAGTTACATTGTAATCTTTCTTTCTTTTTTTTTTTTTTTTTTTTTTTTTTTTTTGCGGTACGCGGGCCTCTCACTGTTGTGGCCTCTCCCGTTGCGGAGCACAGGCTCCGGACGCACAGGCTCAGCAGCCATGGCTCACGGGCCCAGCTGCTCCGCGGCATGTGGGATCTTCCCGGACCGGGGCACGAACCCGCGTTCTCTGCATCGGCAGGCAGACTCTCAACCACTGCACCACCAGGGAAGCCCTACATTGTAATCTTGAAATCATAAAATGTAAGTCCTCTCAGTATGTTCTTTTAAAAAAATACTGTGTTCGTGCTTCTAAGCCACTTGCTTTCCTATATACATTTTAAAATCATCTCATTTTCTGGGATTTTAATTGACTTTGCCTTTAATATATAGGTCAGTAAAGGAGATAATTAACATCTTAATATTGGAACGTTATACCCATGACAGTAGTATTAGACACATATTTTGGTATTTCTTAAAAATTTATCTCTGATGTCTTGAAGTATTTGGAGTAGAAGTATTGCACATTTTTCTTTGAATTTGTCATTAAATATTTTATAAAGCTATTGTAAAAGGTACTCTTTAAATGTCATTTTCCAATTTACAGTTAATTTCAGTAAAAAAAATTTTATTCTACCAACTTGAGAAACTCAATAAATATAAATTACTTATGATTTTCTACATAAGCAACCATTTCACCTTCAAATAAGACCTATTTCTTTGTTTCTAATATTTTACCATTTACTATTTTATCGTGCCTTATTGCACTGGCTAGATCTGAAAATACAATACAAATGAAGTGGTGAGAGCAAATAACCTTTTCTGTTATATATCGCTTTGTTAATCTATCATTTCTGATACTTTTTAAAAAGCTGGATTAAAGCAACATAGCTTCCCTATCAATCCGACACTTTTCCCTCATTCATTATTTCACCTAATATTCACTGACTGCCTGTTATGCCTTGAGTGTCTCTGCTGTGAAATACATTGCTAATTAACTGTGAAAAAAAACCCCACCATATTGCTCACTGTAGATTTGTTCATTGTAGATGCATATGCCTAGAAATTACCATGATGCACTTCATTCTGGTTTTCTTGTACGAAGAGTGTGTGAATCCTTGAGGAGGTATTTTACATATCTGTGAGCATCATCTATGCTTTCACATGGGAACTTTTGTAAATGTTGAGTAACGTGGATATATTAAAAGTAAGCAAATCACAAAAATTGTAAATAAATAAAATTTCCAAGTCATGAGATAAAGGAATATTAATTTATCTCTTTGAAAATACTTTTATAACTGAGAGCTATTGTTTGTCCCTTTTTTAGGTTATAAGGATATGCAATTGATATTTAAATGAAAACATTAGAAACTCTTGCTTTTACTCTCCTTATTTCAATTAATTTTGGTAAAGTCAAACTTCTTTGCTATTTTTTCTTTACAAAAACGTTGAGTTTTGTCCTTCTCTTTTGCTGTTCCTCTTTAGTCCCTGTTACTCTTTAATACTTCGAAGTGATCATGTTTATTTCCTGCCATTTGTCTTACCTTCTGTCATTGTTAATTTAAAAATGACTTTGATCTGAGAAAATTGAAATTCGCACCAGTAATTAGTTAACATCACAGATCCTTTAGTTTTTTCCTCTTATAATTCAAATATGCCAATGTCCAATTTTATTTATTTATTTATTTGTTTATTAACAACTTTATTGGAGTATAATTGCTTTACAATGGTGTGTTAGATTCTGCTTTATAACAAAGTGAATCAGCTGTACATATACATATATCCCCACATCTCCTCCCTCTTGCGTCTCCCTCCCACCCTCCCTATTCCACACCTCTAGGTAGTCACAAGGAACCGAGCTGATCTCCCAGTGCTATGCAGCTGCTTCCCAATAGCTATCTATTTTACAGTTGGTAGTGTATATATGTCCATGCAACTCTCTCACTTCGTCCCAGCTTACCCCTCCCCCCCTCCATGTCCTCAAGTCCACTCTCTACGTCTGAGTCTTTATTCCTGTCCTACCCCTAAGTTCTTCAGAACCATATATATATATATATATATATATATATTTAGATTCCATATATATGTGTTAGCATACGGTATTTGTTTTTCTCTTTCTTACTTACTTCACTCTGTGTGACAGAATTTAAGTCCACCCACCTCACTACAAATAACTCAATTTTGTTTCCTTTTATGGCTGAGTAATATTCCATTGTATATATGTGCCACATCTTCTTTATCCATTCATCTGTTGATGGACACTTAGGTTGCTTCCATGTCTTGGCTCTTGTAAATAGAGCTGCAATGAACATTGTGGTACATGACTCTTTTTGAATTATGGTTTTCTCAGGGTATATGCCTAGTAGTGGGATTGCTGGGTCATATGGTAGTTCTATTTTTAGTTTTTTGAGGAGCCTCCATACTTTTTTCCATGTGGCTGTATCAATTTACATTCCCACCAACAGTGCAAAAGGGTTCCTTATCTCCACACCCTCTCCAGCATTTATTCCTTGTAGATATTTTGATGATGGCCATTCTGACTGGTGCAAGGTGATACCTCATTGTAGTTTTGATTTGCATTTCTATAACGATTAGTGATGTTGAGCATCTTTCCATGTGTTTGTTAGCAACCTATATATGTTCCTTGGAGAAATGTCTCTTTAGGTCTTCTGCCCATTTTGGGATTGGGTTGTTTGTTTTTTTGATATTGAGCTGCATGAGGTGCTTGTAAATTTTGGAGATTAATCCTTTGTCACTTGCTTCATTGACAAATATTTTCTCCCATTCTGAGGGTTGTGTTTTTGTCTTGTTTATGGTGTCCTTTGCTGTGCAAAAGCTTATAAGTTTCATTGGGTCCCATTTGTTTATTTTTGTTTTTATTTCCATTTCTCTAGGAGGTGGGTCCAAAAGGATCTTGCTGTGATTTATGTCATACAGTGTTCTGCCTGTGTTTTCCTGTAAGAGTTTTATATTTTCTGGCCCTACATTTAGGTCTCTAATCCCTGTTGAGTTTATTTTTGTGTATGGTATTAGGGAGTGTTCTAATTTCATTCTTTTACATGTAGCTGGACAGTTTTCCCAGCACCACTTATTGAAGAAGCTGTCTTTTCTCCATTGTATATTCTTGCCTCCTTTATCCAAAATAAGGTGACCATAGGTGTTTGGGTTTATCTCTGGGCTTTCAATCCTGTTCCATTGATCTATATTTCTGTTTTTGTGCCAGGACCATACTGTCTTGATTACTGTAACTTTGTAATATATTCTGAAGTCTGGGAGCCTGATTCCTCCAGCTCCATTTTTTGTTCTCAAGATTGCTTTGGCTATTCGGGGTCTTTCGTGTTTCCATACAAATTGTATAACTTTTTATTCTAGTTCTGAGAAAAATACCATTGGTAGTTTGGTAGGGATTGCATTGCATATGTAAATTGCTTTGTGTAGTATAGGCATTTTCAGGGTGTTGACTCTTCTAATCAAAGAACATAGTATATCTCTCCAACTGTTTACATCATCTTTAATTTCTTTCATCAGTGCTTATAGTTTCTGGAATACAGGTCTTTTTGTCTACATAGATAGGTTTATTCCTAGATATTTCATTCTTTTTGTTGCAGTGGTAAATGGGAGTGGTTCCTTAATTTCTCTTTCAGATTTTTTATCGTTAGTGTATAGGAATGCAAGAGATTTCTGTGCATTAATTTTGTATCCTGCTACTTTGCCAAATTCATTGATTAGCTCTAGGGGTTTTCTGGTAGCATCTTTAGGATTCTCTATGTATAGTATCATGTCATCAGCAAACAGTGACAGCTTTACTTTTTCTTTTCCAATTTGGATTCTTTTCATTTCTTTTTCTTCTCTGATTGCCGTGGCTCAAACTTCCAAATCTATGTTGAATAATAGTGGTGAGAGTCGACAACCTTGTCCTGTTCCTGATCTTAGAGGAAATGGTTTCAGCTTTTCACCATTGAGGACGATGTTGGCTGTCGTTTTCTCATATATGGCCTTTATTTTGTTGAGGTAATTTCCATCTATGCCTACTTTCTAGAGGGTTTTTATCATAAATGGGGGCTGAATTTTGTCGAAAGCTTTTCCTGCATCTATTGAGATGATCAGATGTTTTTCTCCTTCAATTTCTTAATATGACTTATCACATTGATTGATTTTCTTATATTGAAGAATTCTTTCATTCCTGGGATAAACCCCACTTGATCATGGTGTATGATCATTTTAATGTGCTCTTGGATTCTGTTTGCTAGTCTTTTGTTTAGGATTTTTACATCCATGTTCATCAGGGATATTGGCCTGTAATTTTCTTTCTTTGTGACATCTTTGTCTGGTTTTGGTATCATGGTGATGGTGACCTCGTAGAATGAGTTTGGGAGTGTTCCTCCCTCTGCTATATTTTGGAAGAGTTTGAGAAGGATAGGTGTTAGCTCTTCTCTAAATATTTGACAGAATTCTCCTGTGAAGCCATCTGGTCCTGGGCTTTTGTTTGTTGGAAGATTTTAAATCACAGACTCCATTTCAGTGCTTGCAATTGGTCTGTTTATATTTTCTATCTCTTCCTGGTTCAGTCTTGGAAGGTTGTTCTTTTCTAAGAATTTGTCCATTTCTTCCAGTTTGTCCATTTTATTGGCATATAGTTGCTTGTAGTAATCTCTCATGATCCTTTGTATTTCTGCAGCATCTGTTGTTACTTCACCTTTTTCATTTCTAATTCTGTTGATTTGAGTCTTCTCTCTTTTTTTTTCTTGATGAGTCTGGCTAATGGTTTACCAATTTTGTTTACCTTCTCAAAGAACCAGCTTTTAATTTTCTTGATCTTTGCTATTGTTTTCTTCATTTCTTTTTCATTTATTTCTGATATGATCTTTATGATTTCTTTCTTTCTGCTAACTTTGGTAGTTATTTTTCTTCTTTGTCTAATTGCTTCAGGTTAAGTTTAGCAATTTATTTGAGATGTGTCTTGTTTCTTGAGGTAGGATTGTATTGCTGACAACTTCCCTCATAGAACTGCCTTTGCTGAATCCCATAGGTTTTGGGTTCTCATGTTTTCATTGTCATTTGTTATAATGTATTTTTGATTTCCTCTTTTATTTCTTCAGTGCTGTCTTGGTTATTTAGTAGTGTATTGTTTAGCTTCCATGTGTTTGTATCTTTTACAGATTTTTTTCCTGTTATTGATATCAGGTCTCGTAGCTTTGTGATTGGAAAAGATACTTGATATGATTTCAGTTTTCTTAAATTTACCAAGTCTTCGTTTGTGACCCATGATATGATCTCTCCTGGATAATTTTCCATGAGCGCTTGAGAAGAAAGTGTATTCTGATTTTTTTGGTGGAATGTCCTATAAATATCAATTAAGTCCCTTTTGTTTAATGTATCATTTAATGCTTTTGTTTCCATATATATTTTCATTTTGTATGATCTGTCCATTTGGGAAAGTGGGGTTTTAAAGTCCCCTACTATGCTTATGTTACTGTTGATTTCCCCTTTTATGGTTGTTAGCAATTGCCTTATGTATTGAGGTGCTCTTATGTTGGGTGCATAAATACTTACAATTGTTATAGCTTCTTCTTGGATTGATCCTTTGATCATTATGTAGTGTCCTTCTTTGTCTTTTGTAATAGTGTTTATTTTAAATTCTATTTTGTATGATATGAGATTTGCTACTCCAGCTTTCTTTTGATTTCCATTTGCATGGAATATCTTTTTCCATCCCCTCACTTCCAGTATGTATGTGTCCCTAGGTCTGAAGTAGGTCTCTTGTAGACAGCATATATACAGGTCTTGTTTTTGTATCCATTCAGCCAGTCTATGTCTTTTGGTTGGAGCATTAAACCATTTACATTTAAGGTAGTCATCGATATGTATGTTCCTAATTCCATTCTCTTAATTGTTTCAGGCTTGTTATTGTAGGTCTTTCCCTTCTCTTGTGTTTTTTGCCTAGAGAAGTTCCTTTAGCATTTGTTGTAAAGCTGGTTTGGTGATGTTGAATTCTTTTAGGTTTTGTTTGTCTGTAAAGGTTGTAATTTCTCCATCAAATATGAATGAAATCCTTGCTGGGTAGAGTAATCTTGGGTGTAGGTTTTTCCTTTTCATCACTTTAAATATGTCCTTCCACTCCCTTCTGGCTTTCAGAGTTTCTTCTGAAAGATCAGCTGTTAACCTTATGGGGATTCCCTTGTATTTTATTTGGGTTTTTTTCCCTTGCTGCTTTTAATATTTTTTCTTTGTATTTTATTTTTGATAGTTTAATTAATATGTTTCTTGACATGTTTCTCCTTGGATTTTTCTGTATAGGACTCTCTGTGTTTCCTGGACTTTATTATTTCCTTTCCCATATTAAGGAAGTTTTCAACTATAATCTCTTCAAATATTTTCTCACTCCCTTTTTGTCTTCTTCTTCTGGGACCCCTGTAATTCAAATATTGGTGCATTTAATGTTGTCCCAGAGGTCTCTAAGACTGTCCTGAATTCTTTTCATTCTTTTTTCTTTATTTGGCTCTGCAGTAGTTATTTCCAGTATTTCATCTTCCAGGTCACTATCTGTTCTTCTGCCTCAGTCATTCTGCTATTGATTCCTTCTACAGAATTTTAAATTTCATTTATTGTGTTGTTCATCATTGTTTGTTTTCTCCTTAGTTTTTATAGGTCCTTCTTAAACACTTCTTGTATTTTCTTCATTCTATTTCCAAGATTTTGGATCATCTTTACTATCATTACTCTGAATTCATTTTCAAGTAGACTGCCTATTTCCTCTTAATTTTTTTGGTCTGATGGGTTTTTTTGCCTTGCTCCTTCATCTGCTGTGTGTTTCTCTGTCTTCTCATTTTGCTTAACTTACTGTGTTTGGGGTCTCCTTTTTTCAGGCTGCACATTCCTACTTCCCGTTGTTTTTGGTGTCTGCCCCCCAGTTGCTAAGGTTGGTTCAGTGGGTTGTGTAGGCTTCCTGGTGGAGGGGACTGATGTTCAGGTGGATGAGTCTAGATCTTGTCTTTCTGGTGGGCAGGACCACATCCGATGGTGTGTTTTGGGGTGTCTGTTACCTTATTATGATTTTAGGCAGCCTCTCTGCTAATGGGTGGGATTGTGTTCCTGTCTTGCTAGTTGTTTGGCATAGGGTGTCCAGCACTGTAGCTTGCTGGTCATTGAGTGGAGCTGGGTCTTAGCGTTGAGATGGAGATCTCTGGAGAGCTTTCACCTTTTGATATTACCTGGAGCCAGGAGGTCTCTGGTGGACCAGTGTGCTGAACTCAGCTCTCTCACCTCAGAGACAGAGGCCTGACATGTGGCCGGAGCACCAAGACCCTTTCAGCTACATGGCTGGTGCGGGACCTGAGGATGGACTGAGCTTTGGCTGGCAGTGTCCAACCAGAGTGCAGTGGTGGTGCGGCTGTGGGTGGGCCCATGGTTTGCCTAGGGGTCATGCTGCCACCTCCTCGGGCTCTGGGGCAGCTCAGCAGCTGCGGAGGGAAGAGATGTCTAGCAGGAAGTTAGGGCTGCGTGGGGACCCAGCCTCCATGCCGGGTAACGGGGGCAGGGTTGGGTCCTCTCGACCCTCAGTCACTCGGGGAGTGAGGGGTGGCACTGCAGAGAGGGGTGGAGTGGCAGGGAGGAAGCAGGGCACGACCGGGCAGCCAGGTACTGCGCCTCTTCAGAGAGATTCCACCTTCTGACAAAACCCACGAGCCTCACTGCCCGCATGCTACCCCAAGTTTATTTTTTTATGGTTAATTGTATCTTAGCAATTCTCAAGATCCAATTGAATCATATGTTATGTTATTATATAATATGAAATTAGGATACTCAATTATTAGAATAATAGTGTACTATTAATTATTACAAATAATGGTCTCACATAATCTGTTCTCTAGTCCCAAAGTGAATCTATCTTCAGGTGGGTCACTGTTTCAAAAATAAAATCAATAGGTAGAGTCACAAGAAAATGTGTTACATTTAGTCTGGAGCTGACTTGTAAAGCAACAAATAGACTGTTTTACTTTAACTCAGTCATGATCAGTTTGATAATTCACATGTGATCTGCTAATGATTCTACATAGAAATTGATATTCATCCTTATTATCAACAATATATATATATTTAAAGAAAATTCTAAGCAAGGGGCAGTATTATTATTTATACTTTCCTCTGATTTATATTTTTAGAACAGTAAGATAATTTAGGAAAGAGTACTAGAACCATTTCTATTCATTAGATTCATCTAGTTTTTTCTTTGATCAAAATACACATGTCCAGGCCCTTTCTAGTCTTAATGTAATATAAATAACAGCAAAAATTTCTTGCTTAGTTTTATATGTAAGCAAGAAATATATATATTTCCATATAATATTTTATATAGAAATAAAATGTATATTTCTATATAATATTTTAAGTATTTATGCTCCCAATATATATAGTTATATATAATATTTTAAATATTCATGCTCCCAATATCATAAAATTAATCTATTTATAATAGAGTCAGTTACACATTTTTCCTAAGTATTGTTTATCTAAGTTTATTTTTGATTAAGAAATATTAAAACCTATCTTATAGCCATGGCTTCCATGTTAATTTAAATTCTGGCAACTAATTTACTCTTGTTAGTGACCCTTAACACTTTCTTAATATTCTGGGCTGAGAACACCTAACCATGTTATTATCTACCCTTCTCATCTCTCAGGTCAATTAATTCACTGAGTTCTGTCAATTATTGTGTCACCATATCTCCTAAATATTGCTCAGTTCTGTCTTCCATGTATTCATGCTAACTAGGGCTCTGATAATCACACATAGAGAGCATCTCCTAACTCCTCATCTCTAATTTCTCCCCTTGATAATTTTCACCGTATTCCCACAGAGGCAAATATTTCTAAAATTTTATTTTCATGATGCTATTCACTATCTAAATGTAAAAGCTTCAGTGGCTCCCTGCTGTCCACTCATGATAGAGCACATTCCTTAATGTTCATAACCTAGGCTTGACCTAATTTTTGAAGTTTTTTGCTGCTTTTCTGTAGTCTTAACCTCCTAGTCCAGCTATTTTAATCTACCTACTTACTACTTCTTAATTTTCTTTGTTGGGTATGTCTTTCACATCTTTATTCATTTTTCTCTCTTTCATGTTCCCATGTTTCTTTAATTTCCCTATTCACTGCTGTCACAATTAACAGTTATTGTGTGTGATTCACAATTGCCCAAATTAAGGGTTGTGATGTCTCTCTTGGAAAGAATAATTTATGAGGAATTTACATTTCTTTATTATACTGTTTTTGACTTAAATAAATCTCTTAGCTTCCGTCATAACAAGCTGGCTGGAAATTGAATTTCAGCCCTTAAAGATGTGGTGGAGGGGTGTCCTAAGGTTCACTCTCCACAGTGTCTCACAAAATGCTCAGTCTATATTGTTTCAAAAAAAAAAATGGGAAAAGCCATTCTGCAGTCCTCCCTTCATAGTATCCACTGATAACTTCTTGACTGAAAGCACATGACTCTTAAATGCTCTAATGCTGCTATCGAGTGCCATTACCAGGGAATGAAAATTACAGGGAGGCTTGGATGCAACTTACAGTGCTGAGGACCCCTCATGGTCCAATATTCCACCCCCAAAATTGTAGCCATCTTGACCTCCACAAGTTCTGAATTTTGGTTTTCAATTCCTTGGCTTATCATGGGGTATACCCTCCTTCTGCTGAAGTCTGAAATCTGCCTACAACCAAAAACCTCTTGTAATTATAGGATTCACCCGACTCCAAATGTGTTTTTGTTTTATTGTGGTTGTTATTAAAAATCTCAGATCACAGTTCTGTTGATTCCTCTTTTGTAATATCTAAAAAGCATTGTTTCACATATATTTTTAATATATTAGTTAGGAATGCTTTTAATAGAATGTAGCAAACTATCTACCAATGGCTTATCTAAATAACACAGAAACCAGTCAGATTTGTTCTTTATGGGTTTTTCTCTCATTTCAAAGAAGAAAATCTTACCAGAAAGTGTCTTATAAGACTTCCTGTTTTAAAGTAAAAAAATGTCTTATTATAAGACTTCCTGTTATGTTTTATGTTTATCAAATCTGGGACATGGGCCCATTCCCTGAGTTTGGGAGGAGGGTGCTGAAAATGTACCTTTCTTGAGCTTGAACAAATACAATAAATACAGGTCACTTTAGCCAAGATAAAAGGAAAAAATGGCAACCATAGCATTTAATGGTTAAACTACTTTGTCTAGAATTATTTAAAGGGTAATTATGTAGAGTAAAAAGTATTTTCACACTGACTCTTACAAACTAAAAAAAAAAAAAATCTATTTTCCAAAAACGTGTAAATAAATAAATAAGGGTTAATTGTAGCTCTGAAAATGCAATCCTGAAAATCTTGTTAAGCCTAAGGGGATAAAGCTGATTAGAGTGTAAGATGGAAATTATGCAATTACATACTATTTATACATTGCAAAAAAAAATAAAAGGAATATTCTTTGATTTCTGAGCTAGTATAATACTTCTAGTTGTTGATAATTACTACAAAATTCTCGTCTTTATTTAAATTTTTGAGTCTTCTATGTAGTTATTTTTAGATATAATTCTTCATAAAAATTATCTATTTTACAATAAAAGATCGATTTTTAGGTTTGGTCCTCTGGTTTTGAACATCTCTTTGACTTACTAGCACAAAATAAAAATGTGTTACTGTAATAGTTTACATGTGTCTACAGCTGTGCCTTAAGGTAAATATAAATTATTTTTTTAAATGTAGAAACAAAAATATATCGGGAATAAAATTTGCTTACTTCAAGCAGACTAACTATGGCTTTCTCCTATCTGACTTCAAACCTAGACATATTGAAAAATATACACACAGATAAACTAGGTACAACATAATTTTTGTAAATTTAATGTATGAGTATACATATATTTTAATGAGATCACTGAAATAAAAAAATAGAAAAAGAATTGTTCCTGATTGTTTTTTACATTGGCTTTACATGATGTCTGTTGATTCAAGATGATAACGTTTTATTTCATATCCTAAGTATAGTAAATAAGATAATGATATATGCCACAAAATGATATTTACTAATGAAACTTGATTTAAATTAGGGAGTACAAGAAATGTAAGATTCAACACGAAAGCAAACACAAATAGAATTTATGACTAGCTCTTCTGTATATAAGAATAAATGGGTCTGTTCAAACTGTACGGAATATTTTTCATATAAATGATATCAGTGTGAATAAGTAATGGTTTTCTAGATAACTTATGCTTTGTATTGCAAATAGCTTGTATTTATAGTGATTATGTATCAAGAGAAATGAAACAGTACATGCACTGTTGGCAGATGTATGCAATTTATTAGTTTGGGCATGAATTCAATTTATTAGTCATATTGACTCACCAGAATATGCTTGGTTTATGCAAAGATGTTATTAGTCTGGAGGAGAACCAGAGAATGCATGTTCTTCTGAATTTAAGTTTAGAATTAAAACCTTCTATTCTGATCATTTGTAACCAACAATGAAATATAAAACTTTCGTTCTTATAGCATGTTGCCCTCACCATGAAAAATAGAAATAAGCTAACAAAAAATAATCAAAATGTATTTTGTGAAGGCTGGTAATAGACTCATATATGTAACATATAACATATACTAAATGATAAAAATTACTTTTAAAATGTTGTGCTTCTTTTTCCTCTTTACTTTCTTCTAGTGTATGTAGCTTTCTTCACTAATATTTTTAAGTCATTTTAAAACGTATTTCCTTGTAAAAATGGGCCATATCAAGAGGTACCTCACAAGAATTCAAATCTCATTCTTATTCAATTAAAAGAATACTTTGAAGGGTTTTAAATCTTTTATTCTGAGTAGATTACATATGAAACAGATCATAAATCATTTAAATTACAACTATGAACATTATCTTTTAATTAATGCTCTAGAAATTAGTTTATAAAGAACATTTTGTTTAAAAATAATCTCAAATTCTATCAGTAGAATGTGGGAGGTTTGGAATATGAGGAATAATATATTTGATATAATTAAAAATAAACTTTTAATGCTATTATGGATATTAATTGTAGATAACAAACCTCCATCTGCACTTCAAATATTATCTGAAACTTTGCTTCTGGTTTGGCTGAGTAGCTCCTATCAAAACAACCTTTCTGAAGATAATAATTGAAAATTTGGGGACAGGGGACCTCAATGAAGACACCAGAGAGTAATAAAAAATTTTAAAAAATTAAAAAACATGAAACTTGACAAGAGTTAACTCTTGAAAGAAGAGAATGGCACTGAGTTTCTCTCTTTTTTTTTTTTTTATGACTGTTATCCTGAGAGCAGGCCGAAGTGTGCATCATTCAAGGCACTTAAAACTCTAATGGGCAGCCCACAGTCATGCTGGCTTGAAGAACCAGGGGAGAGAGTTTAGAGCAACTACAGCTATAGGAAAATAAAGGGGAAAACCTCAGAAAGGAGAAATCCCAGAAATGTGGAAGCCAGAGAGTGAGAGTAACAAGTCCTATGTACAATCAGTACTCAAATGTCTGGTTTAGCCCTGGACCACACATGAGTAAAACTAACATCAAACAGCCCAGAAAAAAGAACCCAATTGAATTTGGAGCTGCCACCTATCAAAAAGGAGATGAATTTTGTAGTCTGAATTCCACCTGCTTAAAAAATGAATATTATTGGGAAGACCATGGTAGAATCCAGATTTTCTACAATATATTATTCAGTGTCCAAGGTGCCATATAGAGCTACTCAACATACAGGGAAAAAAAAGAATCGGAAGCATGGCCCATTCTCAAGAGAAAAGACAATCAATAAAGACCAACCCGTCAATAACCTAGATGTTAGAATAAGTTGACAAGTATTTTCAAGAAGCTACTATAACTGTGCTCAGTATCAAAAAGGAAAATATGCTTCTAACAAATGAAAATATAGGAAATCTCAGCAGAGCAATGAAAAACTTTTAAAAATTGAAATTCTAGAACTGAAAAATATAGTATCTGAAATATCAGCTCAGTCAAAAACACATAAATCCCAGATCCATTACAGCTCACAAAGCATATTGTTCCTTCTAATAACTGTAAAGGTAGTTCATTTGGTCCCAATTAAAGTTTATTAACATGATCAGCTTATTCTATAGCTGTTTTATGGAAATAAGGTAGCTGGCATAAAAAATGAAAATATATATGTACCCACTCCCCCTTCACCATTTAGGACAATGAAGAAAGACAAACTCTCATGTTTCTGCTTACCACTTCTCCATTCAAGTTAAGTTCATGTGGGCAAATAGCTCAATCAGTTTATTAAGTCATCTTTCCTGCAGTACAAAGAGAAATCTGAGTAGATTTCCTTGCCAAATATTTCTCTCTTTTGGCATATGTAGGCAATTGATTAGCTGTGCTTCTGCTCCAGGCCATGGTTCTGCTCCTCACTTTGTTTCATTTTAGGACTTAGCCCAAATAAAAATTTTAAAATTTCAAGTAAACTAAAACATGAGACTGCATGATTGTGGGAGGATATAGCAGGATTTTTAACTGAAAGAGAAGAGCAAGGTAAAAACTAGTGATAACAGCAAAATGTGTAAGGGAAATCCCAGGACTCGGAGAGAAAAACATACCACCAAGTATATATCCAAAGATCATAGTATCAGTGCCAATATGAATATCCATGCACTTAGGTAAATAGGAAATTTATGTTTATTCTCTAGGTCAGAATGTTCTATGTAATTGATTGTGTGTTAAAATGGGTTGCTGATTTTTATAACTGCTTATTATGAGCTTCAAGTTTATTATGGTGATGAGATTGAGATTTTGTAAAACTGAAGGAATTGCTTTATTGTTATTTCTTTGCTCTAGACTTAATGAAAACGTGTGTCACAAGACAAATGGAACATTCTAAAATTCAGCTAGGCAAACTGGCCTTTATCTTCAAAATATCTCCAACAGCCACCAAACAAAAGCTAGGGCTGTGATGGATAATATGCTATTTTCAAAGATCACATAAACCTCCCAGATCAGAAGTTTTTAAGTCTTGGCTATATCATAGAAGAGGTGTCTCTATTTTAACACTAGCCCTGGATCACAAGCTAATGAAGGGCTTCTCTCTGTGACAACAGAGAAGCAGTCAGTGTAGTTCTATGAAATTTTTTCTTCACATTTAAAGCATGTTACCCCAGGGATTTAACTAAACCTTTCTCACATATATGACCAAAATATCTTTTCTCTCTACTGATCAACTTGAGAAATGATCAGCGTGTCACTTGCTTTATACCTTCTGTATATTTATCTAATTATTTTTATAGTTCCTTCCACAAAACTAATATAGAAGCTACTCAAGGGAATAGAATCCTTCATGATTTCTTTACCCCTGTTAGCTCTAAACAATCATATGCTGTTCAAAGCAGGTTAAGAATTTTTATACACACACACACACACACACACATACATAAAATGAAATATTACTCAGACAAAAAAGAATGGAATCTTACCATTTGCATCAACATGGATGGACCAGGAGGGTATTATGCTAAGTGAAATAAGTCAGACAGAGAAAGACAAATACCATATGATTTCACTTATATGTGGAATCTAAAAAACAAACTGAACAAACAAAATAGAAACAGACTCATATTTACAAAGGAGAAACTGGTGGTCACCAGAGGGGAGAGCAGTAGGCAGACAGACAAAACAGATGAAGGGATCAAAAGGTACAAACAAAAGTCATAAATTGGCTTAGATATTAGTAAGCAATGAAGAGCTCAAAAAAGATATCAGTTCTTAGAAAGATGAAAATTGGATGATATACTGTTAAGATTTTTAAGTTAAAGATTGAAAGATGCAGAAAAGTAGATAGGCTGGCTTTGGAGAGGATACCATAGTCTGCTATTTAAATGTCATCAGGTCTTGTCCCTGTATGCTCAATATGTTTTGTTTTGTTTTACTGAGAATCATGTGATAGTTTTAAATTATGAACCCTAAATTCTTTGACATTTCTCCCATCAAGAAGTGTGGTCTATACCCATCTCCTTGACACTGACTGGGCTTGTGACTGCTTTGAAAAATAGAGTACTGTTTGGCAGAAGTTATACTTCTGACGTAAAAGGCCAGACAGCTTCTGACTGGTTCTCTTAAGGTCCTTGCTCTGAGGGAACAGAGCTGCTATTTAAAAAGTTTGACTGCTCTGAGACAGAAACATTGAAAAAGTCAAGTATTGGCCCTCTTGGCAACATCACCAGGTGAGTCAGCCTCAACTAACCAGACACGTGAGGGCGTTATCTTGAACATGGAGTCTAGACCAGCCTTCAGATGACTGCAGCTCCAGCCAATATCTCAATGCAACCATAGGAGAGAGCCCAAGTGATCTGCACCCTTCCTGAAGTCCTGACCCACAAAGTTGTGACCCCAATAATTATTATTTTATACCTATACATTTTGGTATTATTTTTTATGCAGCAAAAAAATACCCAGAACTTTCCACCATGCTTTGCTTTTAACATTTGTTTCCATTTTGATTATGTACCACCTAGACTTAACAATTTACATATGAGGAAATGAAGACAAAAAAAGGTTAAGTTACTTATGCAAAGTCTTAGAGCTAGTCTAGTACAGGAGTAAATGGGTAATGCATGTAAAGTATTCAATACTTAGCACAGTGTTTGATACATAGTAGTTACAAAGTTAAAATTAGGCCATTACTATGTCTATCCTTTTGATGATGATGATGATGATAAATTATGATGGTGATTTAAATTGAGGCATTGACAGTGGGAAAGAAATGCTAATTGTACATCAGGCTGCAATTTAGAGTGCTTTGCTGAAAGACTTTGAAAAACTTATCACCTCCCTTAAATTATTGAAATAACCAGAGAATGCTTCTTTGCCATTTGCAGTACTTTATAAGAAAATCTGGAAATGCCTTGCTCCTCCCTGAAGTACTGAAATAAGCAGATGAGAGACAGCCAGATCATGTGTTCTGGTCTGGGCTTGCCTTTAACTTGGGCAGGTCCCAGAACTTTGTTGGTTCTGGGTTTCTTCATTTATAAATGAAAGAACTAAGTCTCTAGATAATGTCATATCTCTTTAGCATAATATATGTTTTTAATTTCCAAGATTGTTTTCAATACAAATATTCCTGGGATAGAAAGAACATTAAGCCACTTCTTGCCCATGGCTGGTGAAATTTTTTGGGAAACTTGGGAAGAGATGATCTGGAGAAGAGACACTGACAATGGGAAAGAAGTGAAGTGATGCAAAGACAATCTTGAAGAAACACTTTAGCTTCACTGCTTTCCAATGTTCTGATACCTCTGGGAGCCCAGGTATGAAACAAAATTGCTCCAGCCTGGGAGACCATGTTAGTGAATTCTATAGATGGAAGTTTTAATGAAACTGTTTGACTACACAGGGCACAAACCCACCGTCAGCCTTGCCTGGAAGAGAGCATAAGAGTATGCATCTAACTCTCTCACTTGACTGATGTAGGAAATGAGATCCAAAGAGAACTGATTTACTAATGATGGCTCTGATAGCAAGGCTCACAGAGAGATCTAAAACCTAGAAATACAGGGGTCTTTAGAACTTCAAGTTATGTAATTTTGAGGCAGTAGATCATAAAGAAGTGGCTTGGGAGAAAAGCCAAGAAAACTGTATAACATTCCACCAGGTATCCCAAATAAAAATGGAACATAAGGTAGGCAAAAGCAGTGAGCTTGCTCTGTAAACATATCTTCTTGACAAATGTCCTATTCCACTCACATCCAGATGTATTTATGCCTCTATGACATGTTTTTAATTGAAGAGGGGTCAGCAATTCTTTTTTTCCCTTAGCGGGCAGATAGTAAATATTTTCAGCTTTGTGGGCTATGTGGTCTCTCTTTCAACTATTCAACTCTGCTGGTGTAGAAGGAAAGCAGCAATAAACAATTTGTGAGTGAATGGACATGGCCATGTTCCAGTAAAGCTTTACTTACCATAATAGGCAGCAGGACAAATTTGGCCCACAGGCAGTAGTTTGCCAATATAGATAGATTTTCTAAGAGTTACATAAAATAAATACCTGATAAAACTCCTAAACTCATCACCATCTTATAATCATCTTGTAGAGGTACAGGTATAATCAACATTTTATTGCACTTAGCAGATCTTGCATTTTTTACAAATTGAAGGTTTGTGGCTATCCTGCATTGAGCAAGTCTATCAGAGCCATATTTCCAACAGTATTTACTCACTTTATCACATTTTGGTAATTCTCACAATATTTCAAACTTTTTCGTTTTTATTATACTTGTTATGGTGATAAGTGATCAGTGACTTTGATGTTACTATTGTAGCTGTTTTGGGGGGCCACAAACTGCACCCATATAAGATGACGAACTTAATCGACAAATGTTGTGTATGTTCCTACTGCTCCACTGACTGGTAGTTAACCTTATTCCTCTCCCTCTCCTTGGGCCTCCCTTTTCCCTGATACAAAAAAAAAAAAAAAATATTGAATAGGCCAGTTATCAAACCTACAATGACCTGTAAGTATTCAAGTGAAAGGAAGAGTCTCATGTCTCTCACTTTAAATCTAAAGCTAGAAAAGATTAAGCTTAGTGAGGAAGGCATGTCAAAAGCCAACAAGTGATGAAAGCTAGGCCTCTTGAACCAAACAGCCAAACTGTGAATGCAAAGGAAAAGTTCTTGAAAGAAATTAAAAGTGCTACTCCAATGAACATATGATGTTAAGAAAATGAAACAGCCTTATTGCTGATATGGGGAAAATTTTAGAGGTCCAGATAGAAGATCAAACCAGCCACGACATTCCCTTAAGCCAAATAATAATCCAGAACAAGACCCTAACTCCCTTCAATTCTATGAAGACTGAGAGAGGTGAGGAAGTTGCAGAATAAAAGTCTGAACTGAGCAGAGGTTGGTTCATGAGGTTTAAGGAAAGAAACCATATCCGTAACATAAAAGTGCAAGGTGAAGCAGCAAGTGGCTGATGTAGAAGCTGCAGCATGTTTTCCAGAAGCTCTAGCTAAGATAATTAATGTAGATGGCTAAACTAAGCAACAGATTTTCAATGTAGGTGAAACAGCCATAAATTGGAAAAAGATGCCATCTACGACTTTCATAGCTTGAAAGAAGTCAATGCCTAGCTTCAAAGAAGAGGCTGACTCTCTTGTTTGGGGCTGTAATGCAGCTGGTGACTTTAAGCTGAAGTCAATGCTCATTTACCATCCTGAAAATCCTAGGGCTTTTAAGAATTATGCTAAATTTACTCTGTCTGTGCTCTATAAATGGAACAACAAAGCCTGTATGAGAGCTCATCCTTTTACAATATGGTTTACTGAGTATTTTAAGCCCACTTTTGAGACCTACTGCTCAGAAAAAAGGATTCAAAGTATTACTGCTCATTGAGAATGCACTTGGTCACCCAAGAGTTCTGATGGATATATACAAGGAGATTAGTGTTTTCATGTCTGTTAACAAAATATCCATTCTTCAGCCCATGGATTAAAGAATGATTTTGACTTCAAGTCTTATTATTTAAGAAACACATTTTTGTAATGCTGTAACTGCCATAGATAGTGATTCCTCTGATGGATCTGGACAAAGTCAGTTGAAGCACTTTTGGAAAGGATTCACCATTTTAGATGTCATTAAGAACATGGGAAGAGGTCAAAATATCAATATTAACTGTAGTTTAGAAGACATTGATTCCAGTCTTCATGGATGACTTTGAGGGGTCCAAGACTTCATTGAAGGAAGTAAGTACAGATGTGGTAGAAATAGCAAGAGAACTAGAATTAGAAGTGGAGTCTGAAATGTGACTAAATTGCTTCAATCTCATGATAAAGCTTTAACAAGTGAGGAGTTGCTTCTTATGGATGAGCAAAGAAAGTGGTTTCTTGAGATGGAAACTACTCCTGGTGAAGATCCTGTGAAATTGTCGAAACTACAAGAAAGGATTTAGAAATTTACATAAACTTGGTTGATAAAGCAGTGGCAGAGTTTGAAAGCATTGACTCCAATTTTGAAAGTTCTACTGTGGGTAAAATGCTATCAAACAGCATTGCATACTACAGAGAAATTGTTCATGAAAGGAAGAGTCAAATCAATGCATCAAACTTCATTGTTGTCTACTTTAAGAAACTACTGCAGCCATCCCAACCTTCAGCAACCACCAGCCTGATCAGTTCAGCAGCCATCAACATCGAGGCAAGACCCTCTACCAGCAAAAAGATTGACTTGCTGAAGGCTCAGATGATGGTTAGCATTGGTTAGCAACAAAGTATTTTTTAATTAAGGTATGTACATTGTTTCTTTAGACATAATGCTATTGCACACTTAATAGACTACAGTATAGTGTATACATACCTTGTATATGCACTGGGAAACCAAAATATTTGTGTGACCTGCTTTATTGTGATATTCGCTTTCTCGTTGTGGTCTGGAACTGAATCCACCAAATCTCTGATCTGAGGTGTATGCCTGTAATCTTGTAGAACTGTCACCTACTGATTGTATTTTATTGCTCATTCATTTATACATACAAACAAACACGTTCACACGCCTATATTTTATTAACAGCTCTCATGTTATACATAGATAATATAAAGAAAAATGGGACAATCTATTGTCTCAGTGTGTTCAAATAAACAAACAGGGAAATAATGCAATGCACTGTGTCATAATGGAAGAGAGTACCTACCTGACATCAAGTGAAAGATTTGATAAGGCTTAGTTGAAGAGGTGACAATTGAGCTAGAGTTTGATGTTTAGATAGGTATTTCTCTTAATAAATAAGAATAAAGGTATTTTTCAGGAATAGATATCACCATCTATAAATGAAGGAACCTTTGTTATTTTAAAACACGTAAATCTCAAGGCTGATTTGTCGAACTGAGTTGTGGCATTGTCCTTGGTCCTATTGTTTTAAAATCATCTTCCTGTCAGTTTTTGCCAAAATTTAGTCTCATCTTAGTTTCCCATGATATTTACCTGTTGATCATTTCAGAATTAATTGGAATCTAGTGTGATAGGAAATCTCCTTTTAATAGCAATTTAAGTTTGGAAATACTCTTGGCTTAAGCCTTTGAATTAGATAAGAATCATTGATGTTGCTGTCGGGGTCAGGAAACTCTTTTCTGAATCTACCTTACCTGCTTATGATACACATAAACATCAGTATACGCTGGGTAGCTTAACCTGCAGTCTTCATTGTAGTGTAATTTGTCTTATGTCTATGTTTCAATGTAGGTAATTCCTTTAGATATGGAAGTGAAAATGGGTTTCATAGCATATATTATAGCTGACTGTTAGCAGACATGTGGTTTATTGTCTTAAAATTCTTCTAAACTTTCTCTAGGCTCAGAGATAAAGAATGATTTATTAACAATGTTCACAACAGATGCAGGAAAGAAGAAGTGGTAGCAAAGGTGTCACGTATTTGCAAGCTGTGATTTACATGCAACCTGATTCTGCATGGACTTTCTCTATTTTCTATTTTTGCCCTCTCTTTGATATCAAGCAAACTCTGTGGCTCAGAGTTTCTATATTTTCATGTGGTTGTATACTTTGGGTGGTAATAACAAGAAGATACTTGGTAATACCACCACACAGTTTAACAAAATCAAACACAGAGTTCTAGCATACTTGTGTTTATGTTAATTATATATTGGCTTATATCCTAATCTATTTAAAGTCATACTAAGTGAACACTCTTATATTTGTTACTCTTCATAAAATCTCTAGCAAATTACTTTTTAAATATTGTTTAAAAAGAAAGTTCCAAATCAGGGAGAAAAAAGATACCTTGATATTTAGAGTCAACATCCTGGCACTTGACATAGGAACTCAGGTAGGTGGCCAATCTCTCACAGGTAGTGAATGAAGATAACTTGTACCATCTATAGTGTCCCAAGAGGAAGATTGAATGGAAGCGTTGGTGGTCCATCTCCTTTAGGTAGGGACTCTATCTTAGGTTAAATTTTTACTTTCTCTCTGTTTTATTGGACCTTTGAATGTCCCCAGTAGTTCATTTAATTTATCTGATTGCCCCAAGAATTACAGTGTAGAATGAAGCAAAGTCAGTGAATTCATCTAAGGAAATCATGTTCAATCTTATTTCAGCTGTTAAAAGAGAAAAATGAGGATCAATGAGAACTTACCCCATAGTCTTAGATCATTCAATGAAGAAGATTTTAGCTTTCAATAAAGAGCTCATTTTAAGTGTGGACATTCAAGAGGAACTATCTTACAGATAAAAATACATAGAGCAAGAAAATATAAGAAACAAATTGGAAATTTTTTCAGGTTTTACTATAATGCTAAAGTATTTCAAGGACTATAAGAATGATTTGTCATCAATCTTCATTATATTAACAAATAAATTAATTAAACCCTGTGATGTTTTTCTGTAAGTCTCTCAACTTCTCAAGGTAGTGCCTCATATAACTATCAATTATAAGCCAATCTAATTATGCCATATAATGTTTTTCTTTTCAAGGCATTAATATAAAATTTTAGAATCTTAGAGAAAGAACTTTAGACACTATATAGTCTCTCAAAATATATGCACAATCTTAAATACATTTTCTTTATCATCATGAATATAATTTGAACTTATTTTGGGATGTATAGTTGTATGTCCTTAAAACTGCTGTAGGATGACATTATTTTCTGTTATTGGGTAATAGTTTTTGAGGAACAGCTCTAGGAAGGAGAGTTTTTTGTTTTGATATGAACAGTGCTGGTATAGAACTTTCTTATTGATCTATCAAGTAACTTAAACAACCAAAGAACCTTTTTTAAGGCAGAAACTTATGAGAGAAACTATATCTTTTTGTTTTGTTTTTTGTTGTTGTATTTCCATTACCACATACACAGTATGTGGTTGCCTGGCATAAAGTATATACCAATAAAGTTTTTTGGAAAAAAATCACATATAAACACTTATCTCTTATTGCAGAGATGAAGGATTTCAGGCCCAGAGAAATTATGGAAGTTACCCTAAGTGACACTACATGATGATTCTAAATTAATTGAAAGAGAAATAAATATGATTTGCTTTACTGATCAAGTCTTGCCTCTGTAGTGTATTTGACTTAGAAAAGTAAATTATTTGAATTAAATATTTCTAACTACTATATGATATCTTTATAGGACATTTACCTTTTTTTTCTTTCTAATAGTCCCAAACTATATACAGGATTTTATGGCTGCTATCATGAGATACTGTTATTTTCTAAGTATCATAATCATTTTTCAATAATCAATCTGTGACTGGGAAAACTAATCAACTGTTTAGACTTGTCCTGAATAAAGATCTTTGAGCTATTCTATTGATACATATTAATATAACAGAACCAGAGTCTAAAAAATGAAAATGCAATTTTCAAGCTAGTTCAATTATATAATTCAGTGTATGACAGGCTATGCGTATCCTTTTGATTTCTATCTCTTATCTTACCATTAATGATACTGCCTAAGATGCCCTTTTGTAAAAACACGTTTTCCTCTTAAATGAACTAATCTTGAGCAAATCTATTAGATACATTTTCAGTAATTTTTCTTACTGCTGGTTTTGCTGCTAAATTAACCCACTCAATAGATTGCACATATTCCATTCAGATTATTATTCATAGGTTTTTGAACTTATTCCTTAGCCTCTGCATCTTTTATTTTCCTTTTCCACACAGTGTAGGTACACAGTGTAGGTCTATAATTGCATTAGAAACCTTGATGCCCCAGTAATCATATTAACTGGTAATGGTGTTTTTAAAGCATTTCTTTCTATATATTGAAGAGCACTCATATTTAAAAACATTAAAAGACATCTCATCTTCATTTTGAAAGAAAAAGTAAAAATAAAAATATGGCTGGTATGAGTATTTGGATGTACTGACAGAAAGTTTGAGTACCAAATAGTTTGTTAAATGGCAGGTCATTCATTTTAATGGAGTTAAAACATAGTATGTTATCAGAGAATTGTCAAGTGATTAATATTATAGATTTGACATTGCAACACTGAGAAAGAGAGTTGGATTGACTACCTGGGAGGGAATTCTCATATATAACTTCTCTAGAGCTAGTGTGAAGAAAAGAGAGTTTACAGGGAATATATTATATACCGCGTGTATTGTTCATCACAAATGTTCACCTTGACCACAGGAATTATCCATGGCTCAGACAGAGGAATAAAGCATGGCTTTAGAGTAAAGATGACCTGGATTGAAAACTGGGTTCATCACCTAGTTGAGTGAATGACTGTGGACACATTTAATTCCATGAGACTCAGTTTTACTGTATGTTAGATTGGGATAAAGTTTCCAATTTATGGAATTGTTGCCAGAATTGAGATGCCCCACGTATATAGGATTTAATTTTTGATGAGTGATTTTGCTTTTTGTCTTTAAACCAAAGAAGCTAAATATAAAGAACAATTAAACTCTGATAAAGGAGTGACCAAAAAATACCAAGACACTCTATATTGTACCCTAGTGCTTAAGGAGAGTACCAAAGGATGGACAAACTGGAAAGGGTCGCCTCCCAAGGCTGGAGTTCAGACCTCCTTGCAGAAGGTGTAGCTCAGCCCCTCAGATAGCAGGGATATTTGCTGGTCTGCCACAGTTAGAGCTGGTTTGCTGTCACTGGGCAAGCGGAAAGCAGCCCTTGGGGAGACACGTGGGATGCTGGCAGTCAGGAACTGGTGGCTTGGGTGTACAGAGAATGGAGGCTCAGAAGGAACCATCCACATGGGCCTGCAGAGAAAGACAAGGTACCAGAGTGGTCAGGAGGACTTTAGGATGCTGGCCTCTATGTCTAGAGAGTGGTGGGAAGGTGATGAAACAGGCCAAGTAGAGTTCTGAGCATGAAACAGGGTCAGTGTTCCACTAGATTCCTCACATGACCCCACTGGCCCACTGCAGAAGCCCTTCCTCCTGCCATGTCCCTGCACTACCCCATCGTGAGAAAGTTAACCATCATGCTCACTGTGAAAGATGCTTAAAAGGATGCTGTCCATTTGAGAAGGTGAGCCTGCAGCTAAGAGGCTGGGTACTTACTGATAACTGAAACCCTTGTAGGTTCGTACTTGTGTGGTCCCTTTGTACAGAGGAGTGACTTTAGAATGGCTCTATTTTACTCTATACAGCAGAAATTGTATTTAAAGTTAAACAATAATTTGTAACCAATGGTTTAAATATTTTCGAAGAATTTTGAAAGTCCTAATTCTTCCCTTTCTACTACCTCTCCCCACTTAGCTTATCCTCCTTTCTCAGAGTCATCTGATTTTACCATCTACTTAGATCAATTTATAAGCTGTTTAAGATGCCAAAGCCATTTACACTTTTATGTGATTTTCTTAAAAATTCATCTAAAATAATAAAAGATGAACTGTGGTCCCTAGGGTTTCTAAGAGTGCATATAAAAATTTCCATGCACAGGCTGAGAGAATATTATAGAACATGAGAAAATGTCAGAAGTATCCTACTTGGTAAATTGAAATGAATAAACATTGAAAAAAAACTACTAAAGGAGCAGAGTTTATTTTTTATCCAGAAAATAAAAATATAATTATTTAGAAGTGTGTATGTGGAGTTAGGGTGGTGGTGATACTCTTTCTCTGCTGATTGTCTCATTCTGGTTATTCACATGTAACACTGGGTATCATGTATGGAGGGATACAAGGAGACTCAAACATGTTCAGAAGAAATTGACCAGAATGATGAGTGGGTCATGAAACCGTGTTAATGTAAGAAATTTATCCTTTGGAGATACATGCCAAAACATTTACTGATAAAAATATTATGTCTGGAATTTGTGTCATAAAAAAATCAAAGTTGTTTGGATATGCATATGATGATATTGATGAAACAACTTAGTCCACGCTTTGTTAATTCTTGAATTAACAGCTGATTGGTCCTCAATCTATTATTTTCTTTTCTTTTGCATGAGTTTGAATTGTTCTGTAATTAATAAAATTAAAAAGATATAATTCAATAAGAGAATAAAGAATTAGGAAAATCAGCTTACAAAAGAGGTGATTTTCAGCTACTGTTGACAAATCTATGAAGGAATATCTTTAAATTATTGGAAAGTTGCCATGGACCAAAAATTAAATAAAATAAAAGAATTAGGTTAGAGTTTTAAGGTCCTAGGATAATTTCTAGGATAAATGAAAATAAGTTGTAAGGAAATAGATTTCAGTTCAGTATCATCTATATTTTTTCATTGATTTGTTGGTAAGTCATTTATTGAGTACTTCTTATTTACTGCAAGAATTTAACTCTGAGAAAAACAGTGTCAGATTTATGTGTGAATCAGAGGTGTAGATAATATATTCATAATAAAGATAGAACCTGACAACATTTTGGGAAAATAGGTAAATATTTATAACAACAAGTTTGGTTTTATCTCCTTTGCAGTGAGGATACACTAAGGAGATTTAAGTCAGGGAGAGATGGGATGAGATTCACATTTTATTTCATTCTCCTTAGACATTGCAGAGAAAGTATTGGACAGCTCTGAGGCTGTAGAGCAACCAGCTTTTTAAGATACTGTGTCACTTGCCCAAGTAAAATGCAATGTGTCCCTAAACTGCCTCAGGAACAGATAGGATGGGTGAAGGGTATGAATAAAAAACAAGAAATGAATTGAAAAAGTGAAGCAATTTAATTTTTTTTGAATGATTGCATAAATGTTGTCATTTACAAAGACAGGAACCAGAGAATGAGAGACAGATTCTAAAAAAGATAAAAGGGTTACTTTGGAAGCTACTCATTTTGAAATACCTTTGAGACTACCTGGACAAAACAAACAAATGAGAACAAAAACCTTAGAAGAAAATTTCCTAGACACGGTACAGAACTTAGGATAGGAAGAGTAAGTCAGCTTTCAATCTTCATTCTTTCATCCTTTTATTCATTTTTTTTTCATTCATGAAACATGATTCCATGTTTGAGTACCCACTAGGGACCACATGTGCATAGAGATGCATAAATACACAGGCTACATTAGTTAAACCAAGGAAACACAATGCTGATCCCTATCAGGAAAGAACTCCCCCATATCCAGCCTGGTTTTAGTCTAGAATTTGCCCCATCTAGAATTTGCTTCTAGTGTAGAAGTTTAGCAAGGACAGTCACAAGTGAGATATATATGACCTCTCATATACCCGTCCCTTGAGGTATTAAAAACCCTAGCAAGCTTGGAGTCTGTATTGTTTTCTTAAGCTGGAGAAAATGGTTACATCCCATAGCACTCTGTACCTGAGCTATCTGGTCTGACCCCTGTGAATACTGTGTTTGTCCAAGGGTCAAAACAATGAAGATGGCGCTTCCCTGGTGGCGTAGTGGTTGAGAGTCTGCCTGCTGATGGAGGGGCTACGGGTTCGTGCCCCGGTCCGGGAAGATCCCATATGCCGCAGAGCGGCTGGGCCCGTGGGCCATGGCCGCTGAGCCTGCGCATCCGGAGCCTGTGCTCCGCAATGGGAGAGGCCACAACAGTGAGAAGCCCGCGTACTGCAAAAAAAACAAACAACAACAAAAAAAAAACAAAAAACAATGAAGATGGAGCCCTGAAGCTAGAGGTAGAGAGAGAGTTGCAGAGCTCAGACCAAAAGTGACACTTGCCCACTCAGAGCACTGCAAATCTTGATGCTAATGCCTTTTTCCACACCCACCTCAGTGGTTACAAACCTAGAGATCTTAGAGGAGAATAAGAGAAAATATTGCATTAGCCCTAGGTGCTAAAAGAAAATGTGGCACTTTATATTTTCCTCAACTATCCCTTTGAAAGAGAATTTAATAATACATTTGGGGGGCATTTCAAATATTTTCCCCCTCAGGGAAAGATTTAACAAGATGGAGAGTTTCATGCACCTGAAATCCAGAAGCAAGTTTGTCTGCAAAAGATAGACTTCAGTGGGTCAACCAGTGGCTCAATCTTTATTAAAGAGAGATGGGTCAGAAAAGAGGCATCTACATAAGTCTGGAAACCATCCTAAGCTACAGAAGTTTTGCTCAAATATGAAATATTTATTTCCTCTTAAATTCAGCCATGCGGTTAAATAATACCTGGGATACTAGAAATTCTATTATGAATTTCACATATTCTAGTTATAAACTTCAAGTAGCTGCCAAGTAGCAACATATGTAATATATGATAGATTGAGAAAATATGTTTTTAATAGTGTAATTGAAAGAATCTCTACATCATATTACTATGCTTTCAAGTCATAAGAATACATAGTAAAATTCAAATGGAAGGAACTTAGGCTTTAATTCAAAAGTTATATTACAAAGGTTTGTGCTTAAAAAAAAAAAAAAAAAAAGGAACATTTCCCTCCATAAGGCCATAGCAATATCTCCTTAAACTTGACCAATTGTTTGTAACATCTACCTTCTTGATTTATGGGGAAATTAGAAAAGGAAAGGAAGAGGAGAGCAGGAGGGTGGGAGACAAATAACAAGGATTCAATTCTGGGGTGTTTTTTTCTGGTCCAAAGATTTGAGATCACAGGGCAATGGGATAGAAAGCATCCTTTCACTGTGGTTCACTATATCTGCATTTGTACCAGTTATATGTCTTGTGTTACCTGGTAAAGAACTAGAAAAATGAGTCATGGAAGTAGAAGAAAAAAATGTTCTCTTTTAATCAGACTTTAGCTTTAGAAGCAGGAACATAGGCAGAATTTGTTTTTTCCGTCACTTTCTCATGAAGAGACTGCTAGTTTGGAATATCACTATTGTTGGATGAAATATGCTGAAATGAAAACTTATGATGACAAAGCAGATGGATGAGCTGTGTAGTCATGTAATGTTAGTGAATGGGAAACCAGGTGGGCATTGGAATGCTTTTAAATTTCTTTGACGGTATATCAAAATCTTTTTTGAGATTTAAATATACCATAGGCTGACAGGGGCAAAAGGTGCTGAGGAGTAACCCAGTAAATGATGTAGCACACTTGAAATAATTAAGTTTCTGTTTTTCTTGTCAATGAATCATGTGATATATCAACATATTTCTTATTCAACTAACTGTTCTTACTCCAGTTATTTCAGGCAATCTAAGTGATGCCTCCTAATTTTTAACCACTACATAGGTGAAAAATGCTAGTTTTTCACTCATTTCTCAACTAAGAGCAGGAACATGGCCTAGTTGCGATCAGTGCAATATAAAGAGAAATCATCTGGGGCTGGAAGAGAAAGATCTTCACTTGTTATCCCCAACCTCATCTTTCTTCCTGCTTTGTTACATTGCCCTGTTGATATGGTATATTTAAAGAGAAATTGCCATCAAACTGAATATGATTTAGCAAAAGGATCAGAAAATCTTGGGTGACTGCTGGCCTTCCCCAGCCATTGAACAAAACTTTGGACCACCTGCCTCCTGAAGTCCTAAGTCCTAAAAATCCTTGTGGTTTGATTCAATTTTAGTCGGGGTTTCCATTACTAGCTACTTAAAAGCATCCAGTGTGACTCAAGTGGCAAATTAATTACTAAAGGGACGTACCATGTATCACCTAGTTGTATCTAACCTTGTATTTGGTAGTTTAGGAAGAGGTTGGAATCTAAATTTAATCATCTTAGTCCTCTGGGTAAATTAGACCTCATCTGTTTTCAAGCTCTGAGATTTTACTGTTTCATCCTTTTTTCAGAAGGATGACCTTTTAAAAATTATTTCACCAGAAAACTCAGAATGCAAGTGGAAACTCATCACATAGTCACTGGGTACATGGAAAGATAAAGAAAAGTAATCTGAATACCTTGTCTCTATGTGCTCTGTCTCTGTTGTGCTGATTTTTAAAGAACAAAGTGTATTTCCTGAACTCTTATTGGTCCTCTGGTCCTTTACCTTGGGAAAAAAGCCATGAGAACAACTGTTAATCTGCATTACAAAAAAAATGCTAGAGGCTAGACAGTAAATTCTGCTTATGCTTTACAGATCTGACTCAATACCCATGTATGCATCTATTCACAGTTTAATAAGAGAGAAACTACTTAAGAAGAAAGGAAAAAAATTACTCAAAAATCCCCTACACCACAGAGAATTGCTGAGCTTACTAGCTGCTCGTTTTCACCTCTAGTTACTTGTGAAGTCGTAAGAAAGTTAAAAAGAGATTTTGATTTTTCTTATATTATCCAGTTCTCTCATGCTATTTTATGGATTAAATATATCTTGACTATAGAGTAACATGTGTTAGAATGATGGTGTAAAACACACCAAGTTTTACATATATATGTGTCTATATATATATATATATATATATATATATATCCATGTATAAATATAAATCAATGGATAAATAATCTTTATATGTTTTGAATATACTTAATTTGGAGTAGACCCTGTATGCTAACTGCATTAGCTTATTTAATCCTTATAACTACCATGTGCTGTGTCATAACTGCCATTTTACAGATGAAGAAACTGAAATTTAGAGACAGAGATTCTCCCAAGGTCATACAGCCAGCAAATAGTGGGATCACATTTTGATCCCATTCAGCCTGACTTGCTAACCCATCCTCTTAATCATTGCATTTGTAGAGGTGGTAAACTTTTCCCTTCTTTTTTTCTAGGTTCTTTGGCTAGTCTAATAATTAAATTGACATAAGACAGATTAAAGGGAGAAAAATTTACTACATATGAGAGCCCCCAAAGACATTATACCCAAAGACAGTCAGGCAATTGAAGCTGATGTGCCATCCTGAGCTGAGCAGAAGTGGGTAGGGGTTTGGGGCTTCAAGGGAAGGAAGATAAATTACAGGAAAATGAGAAGAGCAGATGTTTGGTAAACAAATGTTTGTCATGGCATGCAGATAAATCTTTCTGACAGAAAAAAAGTTATCTTTGATATTAGCTCTTTTCCTGGTACAAGGCCTCTATCTAAATTTTTTTAGACAGTTAAAGGGAAGATAAACAGTCTTCCTTAGTTTGTTGGGTCTTGATTGTCTTCAGCTTGTAATAATCCACATGCAAAACTGGCATATTTGCGGGTGGCCTATTCTACTCCCCTGCATTGTACACACAGACATGTATATACAATTGTTTTCTGACACAGTAGTTTCTGAAACCGCCGTCTATTCCATGTTCACTAAGTTGCTGACATCAAACTTTAACCAGTAGGTAGGAGGTTGGTCTTTTTTTCCCATTTTTTGAAGGCATTTTTAAATTTAAGCCTAAAAACATATTTTAAAGATTTATACATGTATTTTTGAAAAGTGAAGCAGCCAGATATTGATTCCAAGTCTTCAGTTTCTAGATTTTTTTTCCTCCTTTCCTTCTAATTTTCTGCCTTTATATACATTTTAGACTGTAACCACCCGGAATGGAGGTTTTATTCACTTTAAATTGGAACATGTGAATTAAATCACTTATTATGCATATGCTATAATTATATTACAAACAGTCTTGCATATGATACATAAATGTGATATTTATGTGATATAGTTTAAATAATTAAGATGCCTATAGATTATAGGCTAGTTATTGGATAGCTTTCTGAGTTAGCTTTTAGCTTTTATATGAGTGTCATGTATAAGCTAATAGCCCTAAAAGAAATAATAATTTTCTCATTATTTATATGTAAATATATAAATTGTATATGAAATTAGAGATAAAATAGATGGATAGATAGATAGATAGATATGTATATAAATAGGGGCTTGAATTTGAGAGCTAACTGCATTAATGTTTCAAAACTTTATTGGTCATTTGTTGTTTTTGCCTGAGAGCACTCCTTCCTCTTTTCCCTTTCTTCATTCCCTTAGCACACTACTTTTCCACTCAGTGTGTTCTTGATGGAATTATAAATCCAGATGCCACCCTCTACCACCAACACTAGCCAAGGTGGGGAACGGCAACAAAAACTAGGCAAATCACATCTAGATATTTGAATTTTAAGGAACATTACCCAAGGATGGAAAACTATTGGAACTATATAATCTTAATTTCTGTAAAGTTAAAAGACTGCCAATTAGTTCCTTCTACCTAATCCCAAGAGCTCTCCTGATATTATTTCTCTTTTCTGAAGCCTACTTGTTTAGTTTTATATTTGATTATGAAAGTTAAGTTTTCCAGAATAAATTTGTCCTTAGCAAGTATCCAAAGTAACTGATATAAAGATTTAGAATGAATTTCACACCACAAACTCTCTGTGAAATATGGGGTATTTAGAATGGGTTATGACATTGAAATACAGGAAATGACATTGAGATTCCTATTAACATTCCAGAACTGGAAAATCACTGCCCCAAGGTAATCAGCGGTCTAACAGCTAATTAAGTATTTCCCTGTGGCCACCTGGAACCATGTGTTCAACAAGAGCAAGGTTTTGGGTGACTAACTACTGTCATGGAACAACTCAGAAAGGTCAAATAATTCTGCAAGCAAGGGGAAGGAGAGTTGTTTCTGAAATATTCGATATTTTAAAAACAAAAGAATGACAAGCGCAAGTCTTTAAATTCTTATCTTAAGGCATGGATAGAAACTCAGGGCCTTTCTGTAATTATGCTGAAAAAAAATATTTTCTCTCGTACAGCCGTAGAGCTGGGATCACTAAAATAATCTTAGAGATTAATTCTGTAGATTACTGAATTATAAATTGGTTGAATTTACAGCCTTTTCAGTTTTCCTTTGTGATGTTCAAGCACAGCTCTAGAACTAATATATCCCCAACAGCTGGGACAAGTAGGGCACAGTATATGGGAGAATAAAACCAGTTGGAGAACCCAGATCCCTCAAAGCCTTGTGAAACATCCTTTTCTGGAAAGAATCCTTGTTTCTCATGCAAGAGAAATCTGCATTGTTGAGAGACTACCTTCCCTCATCATAGTGAAGCTAAGAGTTAGTCCCAGAGGATTTACAGGAATTTGCTTATTTGGGTAGTCAAAGCCAGGAAATTATTTGTAAGATTGGATTTTGAGAATGCTTAGCCAAGGAGGGGGCTGAGGAACATAATTTTGGATCAGGCTGGATTTATCAAAATAGTTATTCTCAATAGAGTTTCTACATTTATTGAGCTAGCTTAAGTAGACAGCTGCTGCCTCTGTTTTAGAAAGAGCAAACCTAAATTTGCTAACTGACATTGAAAGACTAAAAATCCCTGTCTATATCTAGAAGAAGTACTGTCACAGACTTTGAGATATTGGAAAGCTGTATTGGATCTTTTATGTGCATCTGTTCACTCATCATGATTATCATATTGAGCATAACGGATTAAAAGGTAACTAGATCATGTGGCGATATATGGTCTGCATATATATAGGACAAAGAGCCAGGAGGCTACTAGAAATGAAATACAATTGCTGTGTAGTCTTAAAGAGGAAACTGTGTGCACATTTTACAACCACAGAGATATGCTGTGAATCTTTCATTAGCTGGCTACAAGGAGACCTGGATTAATATCCAGAACAATACTGCATAATGAGAAATAGCTGAAAATTTTAGAAAGCATTGGGTACAAAATGTACTACTGTGGCCTGCTGGGAAGAATGCAGGTTTATAGGGTTCAGGAAATAGAGGAGGCCTGATTCTGACCTCAAACCCAGACTTTTGATATGTTTTTCTTCACATATGCTGAGAGTAATAATCTGAATAGATATTCTCAGAAAATGGAAGAATCCTCCACCAACTCTACTGTAAGAGTCATTATTGAAGGAATGAGCAAGAGAAAGTTGTTGGAGACTCTTCTCCCTACAAAAGTAATGACATCCTTGGGAAACTCAAAGATATTAATCACCATCAAAGACCTAAAAAAAAAAAAAAAAAAAAACAGGGTGGAAATTTCCATTCCATCCCTGTTCAAATCTTTCATTTGACCTGTGAAATTTCCTGATGAGACTTAGAAAATGATAGGATTATGGAAGCTTAATTTTAAAAAGATGACTCCATCTTTGTATACTATCCTTGATGTTGTAGGCTTACTGGGATAAAGTAATGTAGCTCCTGGCTATTGGTATCAGCTATTGAAGTAGTTTATTTTTCCCAGTAAAATCAATAGTATCCTTTTGCTGTTTGTATTAGATTTCTGCTCCTGCTATAACAGATTGCTGCAAATTTGGTGGCTTAAAACAAAAAATATACTATCTTCTAGTCCTTTAGTGGATGAAAACAACAGAAATATATTATCAGAAGTCTACAATGTATAAATAGGATGGTTTCCTTTCTGGAGAGAATCTATTTCCTTGCCTTTTCTACCTTCCAGAGATGGCCTGAATTCCTTAGATAGTGGCCACAAATTGCTCAGACCTTCGCTTTCCTCATCAAACCTACTTATCTGATTTTGACCTTCCTGTATTCTTTTTATAAGGACTCTTGTGATAACATTGGACCCACCTGGATAATCTACCATCAAAAATTTATTTATTTAATCACTCCTGCAAAGACTTTTTGCCATGTAAAGAAACACACTCATGGGTTCTGGGGATTGGAATGTGGACATATTTGGGGACCATCATTCAGGCTACCACACTCTTGTTTTCTTGCTGTGTGTCACAGTTTAATTCATGCTATTGGCTGACTTAATGTCACAGTGATTATTGCATGACTATGAGAGTATTTTGATGTTAATGCCCAGAAAGTAAGAGTTTGTGCTATGTATAGATGTTTAAATAAGAGTATCACAGAGTAAGAGATAGTAAAGCAAAATGGAAGATTTTATGTATATTTTATTTCAGGAAAGTTTCTGGCGTTTGTATGGTCTGAAGTCATAACAGGATATTATCTCTAAAGTAAAAGAAATACTGCTCATTTTTGTTCTGATACTACTAAGAAGAACAAACAATATTTAGATGACTACCTAGGACTTTGAAAACATTTAGGTGTCCTTCTATGACCTACTTACCAGGTGAAGTAAGAAGTTGTGAAATTTGTGTGCAACATTTGAGAGCAAGACAAAGCAATACCAGGCTATATCACTAATGGTTCTTTCCACTAATTTGAAGATGCAGCTGATACAATGATTCCCAAAGTGTCTGTGATAGAATGGATGGAGCCTTTGACAAGCATTATTCTCACAACTGGAGAGTAGGATCCTAAGGTGGGGAGAAAAGCCATGATCCTTAGTTAACCTCAGAGAAACACTTCTTGGCATGCTACCAGGCTCTGATAAAAATTTAACAAATGACCATGTGACATAAGATGATGCTAACATAGGTTGAGAGGGCTGAAGGATATGCTATATTCTCTAAGCCATTGGTCAATATAGTACTGTTTCTCTTAGAGCCAGAATACATAAATCTAGGAACCAAGAAAAAGATGTGGGAGTGGTGACTAAGTAAAGTATATTCTTGGATCTTTTTAAAATTAATCCCATTTTTGCCATTCTCTGTTCACCTACCAAGGCATACAAAAATCGTTGTAGTACATTGGAAGTTAATATTGTCTTATCAACTTTTAGGCATCTTATGCCACCCACTCTGTAGATAAAAAATAATTCAAATCATTGGGAAATAGGTCTTCTGTTAAGAAAAGTTAATAGAGAAGAATATAAAATCCTTGTTGGGGGCATTATTCAAACAATTGTAAATTTTAAAAGAAGACCACTAAAGTGCTATGTCAGTACTGAATATTAGTATGAAACAAAATGTTGTGTTTATGCTGAGAAATGAAGGAATGAAATTGATGAGAAACTGTTAATTTTGCAAGCACACCATTGGTTCCATGCTCCTTTGGTCACAATGCCTTTTAGAAAACTACCCTGCCCAATTCTATGTGGGTTGCTCCTTTGTCTTCCAGGTCCCAAGACCCAGGTTAATCAAATTAGACTCTTTCTCTTGCAAAAATTAATCCTTATGAGAAAGATACAATGATATAAATCATTTGAAACTGAGCTATTCTGTGGAAATAGAATAGCGAAAGTATAAGTGAGTTCTTTAATGCAAATCTTTAGCCTACTCTGTTTTCTGCCTTAGATTTTATTATAATTTTCTCAGCTACTTATTTGCCTTCAAATAGTTTTATGATGAAGTTAGCCAGAAATATTTATTCTACTGTTTAAAAGAAAAACAGCTCTAGCTTATATAAATATATATATATATGGATTATACCCCCAAATTACAAAAATAAATGACTTACTCATGAAATAAAGTTTATAAAACATCTCAATTTGGATGATTGTGAGGTTTTTACCTTTTGGAAAAAACAATTCTAATTGAGCTGTGTGTGAAGTCATTCTCTCTTCCTCTCTTACTCATTACACATGACATGGAACCAAGCATTATTTTTTTTTATACTGCAGGTTCTTATTAGTCATCAATTTTATGTATATCAGTGTATATATGTCAATCCCAATAGCCCAATTCAACACACCACCATCCCCACCCCACTGCGGTTTTCCCCCTTTGGTATCCATACGTTTGTTTTCTACAACTGTGTCTCAATTTCTGCCCTGCAAACCGGTTCATCTGTACCATTTTCTAGGTCTACATACATGTGTTAATATATAATATTTGTTCCTCTCTTTCTGACTTACTTCATTCTGTATGACAGTCTCTAGATCCATCCACGTCTCAACAAATGTCTCAATTTCATTCCTTTTTATGGCTGAGTAATATTCCACTGTATATGTGTACCACATCTTTATCCATTCATCTGTCGATGGGCATTTAGGTTGCTTCCATGACCTGGCTATTCTAAACACTGCTGCAATGAACATTGGGGTGCACGTGTCTTTTTTTTTTTTTTTTTTTTTTTTTTTTTTTTTTTCGGTACGCGGGCCTCTCACTGTTGTGGCCTCTCCCGTTGCGGAGCACAGGCTCCGGACGCGCAGGCTCAGCGGCCATGGCTCACGGGCCCAGCCGCTCCGCGGCACATGGGATCCTCCCAGACCGGGGCACGAACCCGTATCCCCTGCATCGGCAGGCGGACTCTCAACCACTGCGCCACCAGGGAGGCCCCACGTGTCTTTTTGAATTATGTTTTTCTCTGGGTATATGCCCAGTAGTGGGATTGCTGAATCATATGATAATTCTATTTTTAGTTTTTTAAGGAACCTCCATACTGTTCTCCATAGAGGCTGTATCAATTTACATTACCACCAACAATGCAAGATGGTTCCCTTTTCTCCACACCCTCTCCAGCATTTGTTGTTTGTAGATTTTCTGATGATGCCCATTCTAACTGGTGTGAGGTGATACCTCATTGTAGATTTGATTTGCATTTCTCTAATAATTAGTGATGTTGAGCGCCTTTTCATGTGCTTCTTGGCCATCTGTATGTCTTCTTTGGAGAAATGTCTCTTTAGGTCTTCTGCCCATTTTTGGATTGGGTTGTTTGTTTCTTTAATATTGAGCTGCATGAGCTGTTTATATATTTTGGAGATTAATCCTTTGTCCGTGGATTTGTTTGCAAGTGTTTTCTCCCATTCTGAGGGTTGTCTTTTCGTCTTGTTTATGGTTTCCTTTGCTGTGCAAAAGCTTTGAAGTTTCGTTAGGTCCCATTTGTTTATTTTTGTTTTTATTTCCATGACCCTAGGAGGTGGATCAGAAAAGATCTTGCTATGACTTATGTCAAAGAGTGTTCTTCCTATCTTTTCCTCTAAGAGTTTTATAATATCTGATCTTACATTTTGGTCTCGAATCCATTTTGAGTTTATTTTTGTGTATGGTGTTAGGGAATGTTCTAATTTCTTTCTTTTACATGTAGCTCTCCAGTTTTCCCAGAACCACTTATTGAAGAGACTCTCTTTTCTCCATTGTGTATCTTTGCCTCCTTTGTCATAGATTAGTTGACCATAGGTGCGTAGGTTTATCTCTGAGCTTTCTATCTTGTTCCATTGATCTATGTTTCTGTTTTTGTGCCAGTACCATATTGTCTTGATTACAGTAGCTTTGTAGTATAGTCTGAAGTCAGGGAGTCTCATTCCTCCAACTCCGTTTTTTTTCCCTCAAGACTGCTTTGGCTATTTGGGGTCTTGTGTCTCCATACAAATTTTAAGATGATTTGTTCTAGTTCTGTAAAAAATGCCATTGGTAATTTGATAGGGATTGCATTGTATCTGTAGATTGCTTTGGGTAATATAGTCATTTTCACAATATTGATTCTTCCAATCCAAGAACATGGTATCTCTCTCCATCTGTTGGTACCATCTTTAATTTCTTTAATCAGTGTCTTATAGTTTTCTGCATACAGGTATTTTGTCTCTCTAGGTAGGTTTATTCCTAGGTATTTTATTCTTTTAGTTGCAGTGGTAAATGGGAGTGTATCCATAATTTCTCTTTCAGATTTTTCATCTTTAGTGTATAGGAATGCAAGAGATTTCTGTGCATTACTTTTGTACCCTGAAACTTTACCAAATTCATTGATTAGCTCTAGCAGTTTTCTGCTGGCATTTTTAGGATTCTCTATGTATAGTATCCTGTCATCTGCAAACAGTGACAGTTTTACTTCTTCTTTTCCAATTTGTATTCCTTTTATTTCTTTTTCTTCTCTGATTGCCATGGCTAGGACTTCCAAAACTATATTGAATAATAGTGGTGAGAGTGGACATCCTTGTGTCATTCCTAATCTTAGAGGAAATGCATTCAATTTTTCACCATTGAGAATGATGTTTGCTATGGGTTTGTCATATATGGCCTTTATTATGTTGAGGTAGATACCCTCTATGCCCACTTTATGGAGAGCTTTTATCATAAATTGGTGTTGAATTTTGTCAAAAGCTTTTACTGCATCTATTGAGATGATCATATGCTTTTTATTCTTCAATTTGTTAATGTGGTGTATCACATTGATTGATTTGCGTATTTGAAGAATCCTTGCATCCCTGGGATAAATCCCACTTGATCGTGGTGTATCATCCTTTTAATGTGTTGTTGGATTCTGTTTACTAGTATTTTCTTGAGGATTTTTTCATATATAATCATCAGTGATATTGGCCTGTAATTTTCTTTTTTTGTAGTATCTTTGTCTGGTTTTGGTATCAGGGTGATGGTGGCCTTATAGAATGAGTTTGGGAGTGTTCCTTCATCTGCAATTTTTTGGAAGAGTTTGGGAAGGATGGGTGTTAGCTCTTCTCTAAATGTTTGACAGAATTCACTTGTGAAGCCATCTGATCCTGGACTTTTGTTTGTTGGAAAATTTTTAATCACAGTTTCAACTTTGTTACTTGTGATTGGTCTGTTCTTATTTTCTGTTTCTTCCTGGTTCAGTCTTGAAAGCTTATACCTTTCTAAGAATTTGTCCATTTGTTCCAGGTTTTCCATTTTATTGGCATACAGTGCTTGTAGTAGTCTCTTAGGATGCTTTGTATTTCTGCGGTGTCTTTTGTATCTTCTCCTTTTTCATTTCTAATTTTATTGATGTGAGTCCTCTCCCTCTTTTTCTTGATGAATTTGGCTAATGGTTTATCAATTTTGTTTATCTTCTCAAAGAACCAGCTTTTAGTTTTATTGATCTTGCTATTGTTTTCTTGTTTCTATTTCATTTATTTCTGCTCTGATCTTTATGTTTGCTTTCCTTCTGCTAACTTTGGGTTTTGTTTGTTCTTCTTTCTCTAGTTCCTTTATGTGTAAGGTTAGATTGTTTACTTGAGATTTTTCTTGTTTCTTGAGGTAGGCTTGTATAGCTATAAACTTCCCTCTTAGAACTGCTTTTGCTGCATCCCATAGGTTTTGGATCATCATGTTTTCATTGTCATTTGTCTCTAGGTATGTTTTGATTACTTCAGTGATCTCTTGGTTATTTAGTAACGTATTGTTTAGCCTCCATGAGTTTGTGATTTTTATGTTTCTTTCCCTGTAATTCATTTCTAATCTCATAGCATTGTGGTCAGAAAAGATGGTTGATATGATTTCAATTTTCTTAAATTCACTGAGGCTTGATTTGTGACCCAAGATGTGATGTATCCTGGAGAATGTTCCATGCACACTTGAGAAGAAAGTGTAATCTGCTGGTTTTGGATGGAATATCCTATAAATATCAATTAAATCTATCTGGTCTGTTGTGTCATTTACAGCTTCTGTTTCCTTATTTATTTTTGTTTTGGATGATCTGTCCATTGGTGCAAGTGAGGTGTTCAAGTCCCCCACTGTTATTGTGTTACTGTCGATTTTCTCTTTGATAGCTATTAGCAGTTGCATTATGTAGTGAGGTGCTCCTATGTTGGGTGCATATAAATTTATAATTGTTATATCTTCTTCTTGGATTGATCCCTTGATCATTATGTAGTGTCCTTCATTGTCTCTTGTAACATTCTTTATTTAAAATTCTATTTTATCTGATATGAGTATAGCTACTCCAGCTTACTTTTGATTTCCATTTGCATGGAATATCTTTTTCCATGCCCTCACTTTCAGTCTGTATGTGTCTCTGGGCCTGAAGTGGGTCTGTTGTAGACAGCATATATATGGGTCTTGTTTTTGTATCCATTCAACAAGTCTGTGTCTTTTGGTTGGAACATTTAATCCATTCACATTTAAGGTAATTATCAATATGTATGTTCCTGTGACCATTTTCTTAATTGTTTTGGGTTTGTTTTTGTAGGTCCTTTTCTTCTCTTGTGTTTCCCACTTAGAGAAGTTCCTTTAGCATTTGTTGTAGAGCTGGTTTGGTGGTGCTGAATTCTCTTAGCTTTTGCTTGTCTGTAAAGCTTTTGATTTCTCTATCAAATCTGAATGAGATCCTTACCTGGTAGAGTAATCTTGGTTGTAGGTTATTTCCTTTCATCACTTTAAGTATATCATGCCACTCCCTTCTGGCTTGTAGAGTTTCTGCTGAGAAGTCAGCTGTTAACCTTATGGGAGTTCTCTTGTATGTTATTTGTCATTTTTCCCTTGCTGCTTTCAATAATTTTTCTTTGTCTTTAATTTTTGCCAATTTGATTACTATGTGTCTTGGTGTGTTTCTCCTTGGGTTTATCCTGTATGGGACTCACTGTGCTTCCTGGACTTGAGTGGTTATTTCCTTTCCCATGTTAGGGAAGTTTTCGACTATAATCTCTTCAAATATTTTCTCTAGTCCTTTCTCTCTCTTCTCCTTCTGGGACCCCTATAATGCAAATGTTGTGGTGTTTAATGTTGTCCCAGAGGTCTCTTAGGCTGCCTTCATTTCTTTTCATTCTTCTTTCTTTAGTCTGTTCTACAGCAGTGAATTCCACCATTCTGTCTTCCAGGTCACTTATCCGTTCTTCTGCCTCAGTTATTCTGCTAATGATTCCTTATAGTGTAGCTTTCATTTTCATTATTGTATTGTTCATCTCTGTTTGTTTTTTCTTTAAGTCTTCTAGGTCTTTGTTAAACATTTCTTGCATCTTCTGGATCTTTGCCTCCATTCTTTTTCCGAGGTCCTGGATCATCTTCACTGTCATTATTCTGAATTCTTTTGTTGGAAGCTTGCCTATCTCCACTTTATTTAGTTGTTTTTCTGGGGTTTTATCTTGTTCCTTCATCTGGTATATAGCCCTCTGCCTTTTCATCTTCTCTATCTTTCTGTGAATATGGTTTTTGTTCCACAGGCTGCAGGATTGTAGTTCTTCTTGCGTCTTCTCCCTGCCCTCTGGTGGATGAGCCAAGCATTTTTTTTAACGCTCCATGTATTTTTTTCTAGCTTTGCTTCTTCCTATAAAGTTTCAAATGGCCATTCATCATTTAAGAGCAAACTCCCTTCTCTTCTTTCTAAGCAGAATTAATTATCCATTGCTTGTATTCTTATACACAGGATATGCATGTAAGATTTTATTCGAATTGCATATGTGTACATTTGTCTTGTTCACTAGACCCTGAGTCCCTGAGGACTTTATGAGCATATTTTTTTATTTCTAGTCCTTAACATATGTGTCACAGAGAGTAGATAGTCAATATTAACCAAATTTTGAGAATTGACCTGTGTCTCATCAAAACAAGAAAGCCAGAATTATTTTGGAAATATGTAGTGGTACTTAGGTTCAAAACTTGTAAAGCAATAAAATAAAGCAAAAAAAGGAGTTATTTAACCTATATTCATCAATATTTTTCATCTCCCAGTAAGAAAGAAAAATGGGCGAAAAAAGAAATTTGCCTATGTAATTTATTCATAGTAGATAAGAAAGAGCTAAAGGTGAATAGTTTTCATCAGCAATTGCAAGATTTCAAAGCAAGTTGGCATATTTTGATGTATGTTCATTTTTTCCCTTGCTCTGTACCTGAGGGAGAACATTTTCAACATCAGAGACAAGAAAGCTACGTGGACATAAAATTTCTTTTATTGCTTTTTGGTCTGCTCTTTGCAGGAAACTAGATTTTTCCCAACCAGTAAAATTTGTGTAGGCAGAGGTCAGCACAACCAGAAGAATGGAAGAAAGATGCAAGCATTGGAGTCATGACCTTGTAACAAAGAGGTCAAAGTGTTATTTCAGAGCAGTGACCTCCAAGAGGAATCTTTGCACTCTAGGGAATATGTGAAATGACTCATTAAAATTAGGAAAGAAAACACAATAACAACTTCTATATATCAATATCTATGTATATGTATTAAAGAAATTAAGTTTCATTTATAATTAGTGGAAGGCTTGACTCAATTAATTTTCAAGCAGCCCTATGTCAAATATGTCAACACATGGGAGGCAATCTGAATAAAGGAAGAGAAATCTACAATTCAGGGCTTCTGAGGCTTATATGCACTCTTTAGTTCTTTTAGTTTATTGGGACATTGCAATTTATGTAGCCTAAGTTAAGAGGACTTATAGACTATGCTAATTTTAACTACATTTACCATCACAAAAATTGTTTTAAAATATTCATTTAGAGACATATAGATTAAAAACTAAACTGATACAGGTGTAAGCAAATAATAATACAAGAGCAGGATTGACAGCTTTACTCCTGTTTCCAACTATGCTATCAGTAATATTATGAAGTAAAAAGTTTGTCGACTATGACCTAATCAGATATGAGAATTTGGGCTAAAAAACAATTAGTAAAAATTAGTGGAGTATTACACACATATACACACCCACAGATCATACCTCCACATACAATTATTTTACTGATAGAAGGTTAGAGTCTAGAAATTGTCTAGAAATCATTGGCTTGGAGGACTGGATAGACTGAGACCAGTTCTCCAGGAAGAAGTGGACAAAGATGAAATACATTAGGGAAGACAGATGTACAGTTTAGGGGGGAAGAAAAAGACTGAGGGGGAGAGATGAAGCATTATGAGAGAGAGTGGAAAATATGTAGAGTTAAGGCAGTCCTAAGATCAAAAGAAACAACTGAATCAAGAAAAGGATCAGGGCTACCCTGGTGGCCCAGTGGTTGAGAGTCCACCTGCCGATGCAGGGGACATGGGTTCATGCCCCGGTCCGGGAAGATCCCACATGCCATGGAGCGGCTGAGCCCGTGGACCATGGCCGCTGAGCCTGCGTGTCCAGAGCCTGTGCTCTGCAATGGGAGAGGCCATAGCAGTGAGAGGCCCGCGTACCGCAAAAAAAAAAAAAAAAAAAAAAAAAAAAAAAAGGAGCAAAGCAATGCTTTTTATATTTAATGTAATAAAAACCTTGCAATATGACATTATATTGCAAAGTGTATCTGTCATCCCCTGAAATGTATACAAGAAAATCAAAGATAGGCAATTTTTTAAGACACTGAGGTAGATCAGGCCTGAGATATTTATTTATTTATTCATAGCTAGTGTATTTTTTTTTTTTTTTTTTTTTTTTTTTGCGGTATGCGGGCCTCTCACTGTTGTGGCCTCTCCCGTTGCGGAGCACAGGCTCCGGACGCGCAGGCTCAGCGGCCATGGCTCACGGGCCCAGCCACTCCGCGGCATGTGGGATCTTCCCAGACCGGGGCACGAACCCGTGTCCCCTGCATCGGCAGGCGGACTCTCAACCACTGCGCCACCAGGGAAGCCCTAGTGTATTTTTAACAGCAGCCTAACGAGAAGAGATTAGGGGTATGTGATCAAAATCAAGCCAATCCATTATCCTTGTTCTTATTTGAAGAGTTTGCTTTAATAATTTAGTAGATATGCATGTACCACCATTCAGTAATATGATGTGATCATTTTCAGGTACTGTATTGGATCTGGATTTCCATTAAAACGGCCCTACTTTGATGAAGACTAATGACTGAAATTCTGTGAGCTACAGTAAGTGGCATCTTATCTGGTGTCCCATGACAAAGCCCATCTTTTCTCATTTCCTTATTTTGAGCAAGAAAAAATGAATAATTACAGAAATTCTATTTCTTAGTTGTTTCTAGAATTAGAATGTGTTTTAGAAGTGTTTAGAAGAATGGAATAACCCTGGTGGAGCCTATTATACTCTTCAACTTTAAGTGACATTGTTTTTCACATTTTTTTTGTTTTGTTTTGCGGTACGTGGGCCTCTCACTGCTGTGGCCTCTCCCGTTGCAGAGCACAGGCTCCGGACGCACAGGCCCAGCGGCCATGGCTCACGGGCCCAGCCGCTCCGTGGCATGTGGGATCTTCCCGGACCGGGGCACAAACCCTTGTCCCCTGCATCGGCAGGTGGACTCTCAACCTCTGCGCCACCAGGGAAGCCCCTATTTTTCACATTTTAATGTCTGAAATTGAGCTGCATCTTAATATTTGATGGCATATTATGTTCACTATTGGTCTGTTGATATTGGAATGTGGTTATGCTCTGTGCATGCATGAACTTGGCTACTGTTCCTGATCATTGGAGAAGACAAATGCAACCCCTCCATGTTTTAGTCCAAAAAAAATGTGGGAGGTATAGGAGTTTTGGTTGCTATTTGATAACCTGTTGACATATCTTAGTGAAGAGAACAAAGCAACAGCATCAACATACAAAGAATTGCCAGCAACTTAGGAGAAAATAACAAAGACAATAGTTAGCACTCTTAAAAATGCTGCATTATCGATTCTGTTGGTGACCCAGGGGACAACACTGTGAAGAACATATTGATATTCCTTACATCAAATCAAAGAATATTTCAGAAAACTTGAGTTGGGAATAAATTTTAGGAATCATGTGATCAATTTTTCTTTTATCCTTATAGACATCTAACCAAGAGGGATATATGGTGACTATCTTTATTAGAATATGTATAAAAAGCTCTTCCAGTAATTATAAAATTTCCAAGTGATAAGAAAGTGTTGAGTCAGTCAATATGGTACTCAGTGGTACTCTTATAATTGATGGTATCTTAGATTAGATGAAGCACAAAATTCAACTTCTTCCCATCAGGTATGATTCACAGACAACTCTTATAAGTACATCAGCACTGTTTTATCATAGTAGTACCTCAATGACATCTTGAAAACTGTTCTTGAATTCTCACACACACTGCATTGCTAAACAGGATTTTCAATTTCCATCCTTTCATGTGCTTGACTTCTGGACTACTTCACATTCCTCCTTTTCACTGTAGTTTTCTTTGTGTGTTTTGATGGCAGGGTCTCTCAATATAAATGTGAGGGTACTATACAAACGTGATTGGGCAAGTACATCAGAAAGATTGAATTGCAGTAGAAGGAAGAATCACACACATTCAGGTAATAAATTTTAAATATAAGATCTTAAAAAATTAAATTCCTCAGAAAATATACCTTCTCTACTTTATATAGAGAGAACACAGAGCTACTGAAAATTTTTGTTAAAACAACCTAGCAACATCAGGAATAACTTCTATATATCATAGTATCTTCCAACATACCTTTCATTAGGGGGTTATATTGTAAAGTTTATCTAATCTCTCTCCATTCTAGAAGAACCTATACTGTCTAACAATAGAATGCACTAAGCTTTAGTGAATCTTATCAAAATTTCCATTTCAATATGTCCCACAGTAATATACTAATTATTATAAAATTGGAAAGAATTTATGCTCAATGTACCCGAAGCCATTTCACAACATCAATTTCAGTAGAAATATGAGCAGAATATTTCATGCTTCTGTTCTCTCTTGAGGATAACACCTTTAGTAATTTCCATATGTCATCTAGTTAAAAGAAACAAAGAAATTTGAGGATTTCAAGCACAATAACAGAAGTGAAAGATTTTGATTGACTGGTACATTATAACTCTTATGACATACTATGGACCCAGGATGTTATAATAATTAGCCTGTCAAGTCAATTGTTACTCTTCATTAAAAATGAATATATGAAAGCAATTAATCTCAACTTTAGCTTCATTAAGACATTTTATTTTTGCAGTTGGGTGCAGTTCAGTGTCTCAGTTTGAAGGATGTATTATTTTCTAATAGAAGGTTTCACCTTCATTATTTTGATTACTAACTTGAATAACAAACTGCAAGCTTATGTAATTACTGGGTGAAAATTCTGAGTTATTTTTAATTTGCCTTTTGAAAGTAATTATAGATACAAGAGATTTTCCCTTATTCCTTTTCTTCACTTTTGTCTTATTGAGGCTGTGGACTCAGAATTTCACACTCTTTTTTTTTTTTTTTTTTTGCGGTATGCGGGCCTCTCACTGTTGTGGCCTCTCCCGTTGCGGAGCACAGGCTCCGGACGCACAGGCTCAGCGGCCATGGCTCACGGGCCAGCCGCTCCGTGGCATGTGGGATCTTCCCAGACCGGGACACGAACCCATGTCCCCTGCATTGGCAGGCGGATTCTCAACCACTGTGCCACCAGGGAAGCCCAGAATTTCACACTCTTGAAAGTGATTCCATCCTCTGTGAATCATGTCTCTGAAAATGCTGACACCCACAAAAAATAGGCAAAGCTCAAGGACGTTTCTACAAGCCCAAAACGCATTGCAAAAAAAATGTAAAATTAGAGTTGAGTTTTTGTTACATAGTAAAGGTTAGATGAGAGATAATAAAAAATTGCCTGTTGGTAATCAGTTTTCAACTTAGACTGTGGACTGACTGACTGTTCATGATGATTGAAAACTGGCAGATGAAAGTTATAGTACACATCACAGAAAAGATATCGGTCTTACCCTTTGCATTCTAATGAATTAAAGACAAGAAATAATAGCAGTTGAAAATCAGCATCTCTCTTTATTCACTAACAAGTCACCCCATCAGCTGGAAAAACTGAGGATGTCTGTATGCCTAGCAGATATTAGAGGGAAACATTGAACCATAGACTAGTAATATAGGAGTGAACTCTGAAAGGTGGGCCATTTTGTTAGTCCTTTCATCCTTACTCAACCACCACATATGCAACTCTATATGGAAAATGTCATGATCTCCCTTCGGAATATCTTAAAAGTCAATGTTAGCAAAGTGTTACATTTAATAACCTGATGATATTACTGCCACTGTTTATGTGAGCCAACATAGCATAATGTAAAAAAGCGTTTACTTAGATTAAATGATCTGTGTTTGAATCACATTCCCACTTGTTTTTTTAATTTGTTGACCCTGGGCAAAGTATATATAATCAGAACTTTATTTACCAAATGTAGTAGTTTGCTTGGACATCCATAAACAGTCTGGCTTAAACAACAGACATTTTTCTTTCTGGTGTTGGAGGTAGAAGTCCAAGATTAAGGTGTCAAGAGGTTTGGTTTCTTCTGAGGTCCCTCTCCTTGGCTTGTGGATGGCCACCTTCTTGTTATGTCCTCTTGTCTCTGTGTGTGCATCCTAATGTCCAAATTTCCTCTTTTTATAAGGACAATAGTTAGATTGGATTCGGACTCACCCTAATGGCCTCATTTTAAGTTAATCACTTCTTTAAAGGCTCTATCTCCAAATACACTTACATTTAGAAGTATTGGGGGCTAGGGCTTCAATATAATAATTTTAGAGGGACACATTTCAGCCTATAATAACCATATCTACATAATTGCAATAATAGTATTCAAACTCGAGTTTTTCTAGGCATTAAATAAATGAAAACATATAAAATATCAACTAAAATGTCTATTACACATGGTGAACTCTCAACAGAACTTACTTTCTGCCATACCTCTTAAGCCATAGATCATCTAAGTCTTGAATCTCTCAAGTTAAGGCTTGTTCTTTAGTAAGAATGTCTTCCAACAGTCAGAATCTAGCAATTGAAGGTGGTGGTGAAAAAATGCAGTTCAACTAGCTCCCTAGGTGAATTTTGAGTCCTGTGTACTTGAAAATTTGTGAACCTCTGGAGTAGAGCCAACAGGAAAAAAATAGGGCATTTGGGGAGACCTTCAACATAGCGGAGGAGTAAGATGTCGAGATCACCTACCTCCCCACAAATACATCAAAAACACATCTACATGTGGAACAACTCCTACAGAACACCTACTGAACACTGGCAGAAGACCTCAGACTTCCCAAAAGGCAAGAAAATCCCCATGTTCCTGGGTAGGGCAAAAGAAAACAGAAAGAACAGGGACAAAAGAATACGGATGGCACCTGCACCTCTGGGAGAAAGCTGTGAAGAAAGAAAAGTCTCCACACACTAGGGACCCCCTTCACTGGTGGGGAGGGTGGGTGGGCAGGGTGGAAGCTTCAGAGCTGCGGAGGAGAGCAAAGCAACAGGGGTGCAGAGAGCAAAGTGGAGAGATTCCTGCACAGAGGATTGGTGCCGACAATCACTCACCAATCTGAGATGCTTGTCTGCTCACCTGCTGGGGCGGGTGGGGGCTGGGAGCTGAGGCTGGGGCTTCAGAGATCAGATCACAGGGAGAGGACTGGGGTTGGCTGTGTGAAGACAGCCTGAAATGGGCCAGTGCACCACAATTAGCTGGGAAGGAGTCTGGGAAAAAGTCTGGGCCTGCCAGAGAGGCAAGGGACCATTGTTTCAGGGTGTGCGAGGAGAGGGAATTCCTACCCTGTGTGCCCACAGAAGGCAGTGCACCGCCTAAGCAAGCTCCAGAGAAAGGCGTGAGCTGTGGCTATCAGCTCGGACCGCAGAGGTGGGCATGAAATGCTAACGCTGCTGTCACTGCCACCAAGAATCCTGTGTGCAAGCACAGGTCACTACCCACCTCCCCCACAGAGAGCCTATGCAGCACATCACTGCCAGGGTTCCAAGATCCATGGACAACTTCCCCAGGGAAACATAGCCCATGCCTCAGGCTGTTGCATTGTCACGCCAGCCTCTGCCACTGCAGGCTCAAACTACATTGCAATTATGACTACCTTACCTCTCTGTCTCCCCAGCCTGAGTGAGCAGTTGAGCTGAAATCAGCCTCTGCTTCAACCACATCCTGTCTGGGCAGGAAACAGATGGCTGAGGGCAACCTACATGCAGAGGCAGTGCCAAAACCAAAGCTGAACCCTAGGAGCTGTGTGAAAAAAGAAAAGGAAATTTCTCTGTGCAGCCTCAGGAGGAGTGGATTAAATCCACACAATCAACTTGATGAACTCTGGATCCAAGGAATAACTGAATAGACAATGAATGTTCCCAAAATTGAGGCAGTAGACTTCTTTGGGAGCAACTGTAAACTTGGAGTTTGCTTTCTGTGACTGATTTGTTACTGATTTTTATGTTTATGTTACTTTAGTATTTAGTGCTTGTGATCATTGTTGGATTTCTTTATTGGTTTGCTTTTTGTCTTCTTTTTTTATTTTTAATTTTATTTTTTTAATTTTTTAATATTATTTTATTTATTTTGTATTTATTTATTTCCCTTTTTCTTTTCTTCCTTTTTTTTCTGAGCTGTGTGGCTGATAGAGTCTTGGTATTCTGGTCACGTGTCAGGCCTAAGCCTCCGAGGTGGGAGAGCTGAGTCCAGGACATTGGACCAACAGAGACCTCCCAGCCACATGTAATATCCATCAGCAAGAGCTCTCCCACATATTTCCATCTCAACACTAAGACCAGGCTCCAACCAGCGGCCAGCAAACTCTACTTCTGGACACCCCTTGCCAAACAACTAGCAAGAGAGGAAAACAAACACACCCGTTAGCAGAGAGGCTGCCTAAAGTCAAACTAAGTTCACAGACACCACAAAACACACCATCAGATGTGGCCCTGCCCCAAGAAAAACAAGATCCAGCCCCACCCACCAGAACACAGGCACCACTCCCCTCCACCAGGAAGCCTACACAGGCCAACAAACCTCACTCACTGGGGGCAGACACCAAAAAGAGTGGGAAATATGAAACTGTAGGCTGTGAAAAGGAGACCCCAAATACAGTAAGTTAAACAAAATGAGAAGACAGAGAAATATGCCAGAGATGAAGGCATAAGGTAAAAACCCACCAGACTAAACAAATGAAGAGGAAATAGGCAGTCTACCTGAAAAAGAATTCAGAATAATGATAGTAAAGATGATCCAAAATCTTGGAAATAGAATGGAGAAAAAACAAGAAACATTTAACAAGGACCTAGAAGAACTAAAGAGCAAACAAACAATGATGAACAACACAATAATTGAAATTAAAAATTCTCTAGAAGAAATCAGTAGCAGAATAACTGAGGCAGAAGAACGGATAACTGACCTAGAAGATAAAATGGTGAAAATGAATGCCACAGAGCAGAATAAAGACAAAAGAATGAAAAGAATTGAGGACAGTTGAGAGTCAGACAGTCAGAGACCTCTGGGACAACATTAAATGCACTAACATTGGAATTATAAGTGTCCGAGAAGAAGAAGAGGAAAAGAAAGGGTCTGAGAAAATATTTGAAGAGATTATAGTTGAAAACTTCCCTAACATGGGAAAGGAAATAGTCAATCAAATCCAGTAAGTGCAGAGAGGCCCATACAGGATAAATCCAAGGAGGAACATGCCAAGACACATATTAACCAAACTATCAAAAATTGAATACAAAAAAAAAATTAAAAGAAGCAAGGAAAAAGCAACAAATAATATACAGGGGAATCACCATAAGGTTAACAGCTGATCTTTCAACAGAAACTCTGCAAACCAGAAGGGAGTGTCAGGACATATTTAAAGTGATGAAAGGGAAAAACCTACAACCAAGATTACTCTACCCAGCAAAGATCTCATTCAGATTCAACAGAGAAACTAAAACCTTTACAGCCAAGCAAAAGTTATGAGAATTCAACACCACCAAACCAGCATTACAACAAATGCTAAAGGAACTTCTCTACACAGGAAACACAAGAGTGGGAAAGACATAAAGAGAAATGAAATTGAGTTATTTGTAGTGAGGTGGATAGACCTAGAGTCTGTCATACAGAGTGAAGTAAGTCACAAAGTGAAAAAAAATACTGTATGCTAACAAATATATGGAATCTAAAAAAAAAATTGTTCTGAAGAACCTAGGAGCAGGCCAGGAATAAAGATGCAGGTGTATAGAATGGACTTGAGGACACAGAGATGGGGAAGGGTAAGCTGGGATGAAGTGAGAGAATGGCATGGACATATACACACTGTGTATGTAAATGTAAAATAGATAGCTAGTGGGAAGCAGCCACATAGCACAGGGAGATCAGCTCAGTGCTTTGTGACCACCTAGAGGGGTGGGGAAGGAAGGGTGGGAGGGAAAGAAAGAGGGAGGGGAAATGGGGATATAGGTATATGTATAGCCGATTCACTTTGTTATACAGCAGAAACTAACATACCATTGTAAAGCAATTATACTCCAATAAAGATGTTAAAAAAATGGCAATAGGGACATACATATCGATAATTACCTTAAATGTAAATGGATTAAATGTTCAAACCAAAAGACACAGACTGGCTGAATGGATACAAAAACAAGACCTGTATATATGCTGTCTACAAGAGATCCACTTCAGACCTAGGGACACATACAGACTGAAAGTTAGGGCATGGAAAAAGATATTCCATGCAAATGGAAATCAAACCAAAGCTGGAATAGTAATTCTCATATCAGACAAAATAGACTTTAAAATAAAGACTATTACAAGAGACAAGGTCACTACATAATGATCAAGGGATCAATCCAAGAAGAAGATATAACAGTTGTAAATACTTTTTGCACCCAACATAGGAGCACCTCAATAAATAAGGCAAATGCTAACAGCCATGAAAGGGGAAAATGACAGTAACACAATCAAAAGAGGGGACTTTAACACCCCACTTTCACCAATGGACAGATCAGCCAAAATAAAAATAAATAAGGAAACACAAGCTTTAAATGACACATTAGACCAAATGAAATTAATTGATATTTGTAGGACATTCCATCCAAAAACAACAGAATACACTTTCTTCTCAAGTGCTCATGGAACATTCTCCAGGATGGATCATATCTTGGGTCATAAATCAAGCCTTGGAAAATTTAAGAAAATTGAAATTGTACCAAGTATCTTTTCCAACCACAGTGCTATGAGACTAGATATCAATTACAGGAAAACAACTGTAAAAAATACAAACACATGGAGGCTAAACAATATGATACTAAATAACCAAGAGATCAGTGAAGAAATCAAAGAGGAAATAAAAAAATACCTCGAACAAATGACAAAACATGACTATCCAAAACCTATGGGATGCAGTAAAAGCAGTTCTGAGAGGGAAGTGTACACCAATACAATCCTACATTAAGAAACAAAATCTCAGAAAAACAACCTAAACTTGTACCTAAAGCAATTAGAGAGAGAGGAACAAAAAAAACCCAAAATTAGCAGAAGGAAAGGAAACATAAAGATCAGATCAGAAAGAAATGAAAAAACAATGAAGGAAACAATAGAAAGATCAATAAAAGTAAAAGCTGGTTCTTTGAGAAGATAAAAAAAATTGCTAAACCACTAGCCAGACTCATCGAGAAAAAAAAGGAAAAGACTCAAATCAACAGCATTAGAAACGAAAAAGGAGAAAGTAACAACTGACACTGCAGAAATACAAGGGATCATGACAGATTACTACAAGCAACTATATGCCAATAAAAAGGACAACCTGGAAGAAATGGACAAATTCTTAGAAAAGCACAAACTTCTGAGACTGAACCAGGAAGAAATAGAAAACATAAAGAGACCAATCACAAACACTGAAATGGAGACTATGATTAAAAATCTTCCAACAAACAAAAGCCCCAGACTACATGGCTTCACAGGTGAATTCTATCACACATTTACAGAAGAGCTAACACCTGTCTTTCTCAAACTCTTCCAAAATATGGCAGAGGGAGGAACACTCACCAACTCATTCTATGAGGCCAACATCACCCTGATACCAAAACCAGACAAAGATGTCACAAAGAAAGAAAGCTACAGGCCAATATCATTGATGAACATAGATGCAAAAATCCTCAACAAAATACTAGCAAACGAATCCAACAACACGTTAAAAGGATCATACACCATGATCAAGTGGGGTTTATCCCAGGAATGCAAGGATTCCTCAATATACACAAATCAATCAATGTGATACACCATACTAACAAATTGAAGGATAAAAACCATATGATCATCTCAATAGATGCAGAAAAAGTTTTGACAGAATTCAACACCCATTTATGAAAAATACCCTCCATAAAGGAGGCATAGTGGGAACTTACCTCAATATAATAAAGGCCCTATATGACAAATCCACAGCCAACATCATTCTCAGTGGTGAAAAAATGAAACCATTTCCCCTAAGATCACGAACAAGACAAGGTGGTCCACTCTCACCACTATTATTCAACATAGTTTTGACAGTTTTAGCCACAGCAATCAGAGAAGAAAAAGAAATAAAAGGAGTCCATATCTGAAAAGAAGAGTAAAACTGTCACTGTTTGCAGATGACATGATACTATACATAGAGAATCCTAAGGATGCCACCAGAAAACTACTAGAGCTAATCAATGATTTTGGTAAAGTAGCAGGATACAAAATTAATGTGCACAACTCTCTTGCATTCCTATACATTAATGATGAAAAATATGAAAGAGAAATTAAGGAAACAGTCCTATTTACCATTGCCACAAAAAGAATAAAATACCTTGAAATAAACCTACCTAAGGAGGTAAAAGACCTGTACTCAGAAAACTAAGACACTGATGAAAGAAATTAAAGATGACACAAACATATGGAGAGATATACCGTATTCTTGGATTGGAAGAATCAATATTGTGAAAATGACTGTACTACCCAAAGCAATCTACAGATTCAAAGCAATCCCTATCAAACTACCAATGGCATTTTTCAAAGAACTAGAACAAAAAAATTCACAATTTATATGGAAACACATAAGACCCCAAATAGCCAAAGCAATCTTGAGAATGAAAAGCGGAGCTGGAGGAATCAGGCTTCCTGACTTCAGATTATACTACAAAGCTACAGTAATCAAGACAGTATGGTACTGGCACAAAAATAGAAATATAGATCAATGGAACAGGATAGAAAGCCCAGAGATAAACCCACACACATTTGGTCACTTTATCTTTGATAAAGGAGGCAAGAATATACAATGTAGAAAGGACAGCCTCTTCAATAAATGGTGCTGGTAAAACTGGACAGCTACATGTTAAAGAATGAAAATAGAATACTTCGTAACACTATACTCAAAAATATACTCAAAATGGATAAAAGACCTAAATATAAGGCCCGACAGTATAAAACTCTTAGAGGAAAACATAGGCAGAACACTCTATGACATAAATCACAGCAAGATCCTTTATGATGCATGTCCTAGAGAAATGGAAATAAAAACAAAGATAAACAAATGGAACCTAATGAAATCTACAAGCTTTTGCACAGCAAAGGAAGCCATAAACAAGACGAAAAGACAGCCCTCAGAATGGGAGAAAATATTTGCAAATGAAGTAACTGACAAAGGATTTATCTCCAAAATATACAAGCAGCTCATGCAGCTCAATATCAATAAAACAAACAACCCAATCCAAAAATGGGCAGAAGACCTAAAGAGATGCTTCTCGAAAAAAAGATATACAGATTGCCAAGAAACACATGAAAGAATGCTCAGCATCACTAATTATTAGTGAAATGCAAATCAAAACCACAATGAGGTATCACCTCACAGCAGTCAGAATGGCCATCATCAAAAAATCTACAAACAATAAATGCTGGACAGGGTGTGGAGAAAAGGGAACCCACTTGCACTATGGTGGGAATGTAAATTGATACAGCCACTACAGAGAACAGTATGGAGGTTCCAAAAAAAACTACAAATAGAACTACTATATGACCCAGCAATCCCACTGCTGGGCATATACCCCGAGAAAACCATAACTCTAAAAGAGTCATGTACCACAGTGTTCATTGCAGCAGTGTTTACAATAGCCAGGACATGGAAGCCACCTAAGTGTCCATCGACAAATGAATGGATAAAGATGTGGCACATATATACAATGGGATATTACTCAGCCATAAAAAGAAATGAAATTGAGTTATTTGTAGTGAGGTGGATGGACCTAGATTCTGTCATACAGAGGGAATTAAGTCAGAAAGAGAAAAAGAAATACCGTATGCTAACACATATATATGGAATGTAAAAACAAAAAAAAGTTTCTGATAAACCTAGGGGCAGGATTGGAATAAAGATGCAGACGTAGAGAATAAACTTGAGGGCATGGGGAGGGGGAAGTGTAAGCTGAGATGAAGTGAGAGAGTAGCATTGACATATATACACTACCAAATGTAAAATAGATAGCTAGTGGGAAGCACCTGCATGGCACAGGGAGATCAGCTCAGTGCTTTGTGACCACCAAGAGGGGTGGGATAGGGAGGGTGGGAAGGAGGTGCAAGAGGGAGGGGATATGGGGATATATGTATATGTATAGCTGATTCACCTTGCCATACAGCAGAAACTAACACACCATTGTAAAGCAATTATACTCCAATAAAGATGTTAAAAATATATATATTTTTTAAATGGGGCATTTGTGGAGGCCGAAGATGAAAGGATTCAGAAGAATTTATTGTTAGGTCAGAGGAAGACATTCTAGTCCTTCAAAGAAGTTCATCAAGGGGTAAAGAGAAAATGCACCCAACATGAGTAGATCTAGTTGATAGGGCAGCCCAGGCACACCATAACCAGAGTGCTAGGCCAGTAGGTTGTCAGGAATATTTAGTCACAAGAGTTAGAACAATCTGGGATTCAGGAACAGAACTCCAGGTACTTAGAGCAGCTTACTTAGAAGAAATTACCAAGATAAAACATAAGCACACAGAAACAATGGTTATAATGGGGTAAATAAATTAGTGAGTTAATAAATAAGGTAGTCACCACTGTGCTATCTTTTTAGATGCATCTGCTCATTCATTCACAGTACAATTTTAAGTGTGGAGTACAATTTCCACCTTATAGATGAGGAAACATTAGTTTAGAAACCCAAACTTCATGAAACCAGAGTCTATAACTACCTTGTTCATTAATTATATTCCCAGCACCCAGCAAAAGGCCTGATACATGGTAGGTAGTAAATAATTATTCACTGATTGAATCAATAGGCCGTCAATTAACTTGTAGTTGAATGATGCAACTAGGAATTAAACCAAAGCCATGATTTAAGTCAACACAACAAAAACAGAAAGTACAATAAAGAAGAATAGCATAATTAGAAGTATATGAGACATAAAAATAAAAACAACAGTAACAGGATTAAGCATGCTATCTCCCAAATTTTCAATTTTATTATTGTAAAAACACAGCAATATATGCAGAGAACCAAATAGTTTATCTTGAGTCATCTCTTATTAATTGATATTACTTGATTAATACTCTCTGAAAATTGATTGTTGATTCATCTGTCAATTAACTTATTTTAACATCCAGCCCAGATTTTTTTTTTCTTTTTTTGCTCTTTCAGATAGTTTTATACTTTCATACAGCCTGCTGAGGTCAAAGTCTAATAATATTAGGCAGCAAAACATAATGGAAAGATAATGAACATTGGAGTTAGTGTATTCTCCTTTGATGCCCAGCTCTAGTACCTACCAGTTTTGTTACCTTGGGCGAATTATTTAATGTCTCTAAACTTCAGTTTTGCTTTATCTATTCAAAGGGAGTTAATATGGTTTGAAGTGGAGATGCAATTAGATAATTCATGTAATGTGCCACCACCACAAAGTAGATGGTTCATTAATCCAGTAACCCAACAAAACAAGTGAAATGAGTTTTTTCCCAGAATTAATTTTTATATAACATTGTCATTTTCTCCCACAGAGCTCATCACTTAACATCAACTAGTTCATCCTTTACAAAATTAAATTTTAAATAATTGTTTCTTCAATTGTCCTGCTACTGCATTTGACATGGAAACTCACCCTTCATTTCTAAAACTCCTTTGTCCCTTGGCTTTCTTGATTCTAAAGTTTTTTGATATATTAGTTGTTCATTCTTCCTTTACCAAGTGTATACATGTACATACCCATATTATCATGAACTTCAGTCAAGATTTCTGGCTGATTTTAAAAATACATCCCATGTTTTGGTACATTTCATACAATATGAATTGTGCATCCCTAAGGAAGAAGTCAGAAAACCCTGTCTTGGCCTTGAAGGTAAGAGGGGATAGACATGGAAATTAGGCTCTGCCAGTCAAGTGCCTCTATATGAGACTTAACTGGGAAGTGAGGAACAAGGCTGGGTGAGGATGAAGGTGGAAGCATCCAGCCTACAAGCACAAGGCAAGGAGATCCTCGTCCGTGGCTGGTCCGGTGATGCCAGTTGAAGTGTCAGGATTTTTGCTTGTCCATTCCCGTGATATAGTCAGGAAACTTTTGGCTGCCTAGTCTCTAAGCCTGAATCACTAGAAGTCTCCTATATTCTTTGAGTTTAATTTCTGAATTTCTTTTCTCCTTAAACTAGTTGCAGTGCTTTCTGTTGTTAGTAACAAAGATTAGTGACTGACACAGGGTCTCTCAAATGTTTATCCATGACCTATGCCTTTTCTTCTCTACTCCAGTCCTAAGTAAAACCGTTTCACAATTTCAGCTAAAACCTAGAAGTTAATAACCACCAAATATTTATTTCTGTCTTTGACCTCAGAAATTTGAACATCACACTTTTTTTCTGCTTGTTTATTAATCATCTCCACATAGTTATTTACCAAAAGTACTCAAACTAAATATATTCACAACTGTACTCACTACATCACACCCAAAGTCAGATGTATTTTATCAGCCAAGTCAACAAGTTTTTATTCAGCTGGTTCTTTACCCCTGCTTCTAGATGTGATTAAGTTCCGTCTGAATCTTAGTTTATCTTCTATAACTGCCCTGTCTAGTACACATTTTTGCCATGATGGTAATCTTTTAAGTCTGTGCTGTACAAAATGGTAACCACTACATGTGGCTATTGAGCATTTGAAATATGGCTAATACAAATGAGAAACTGAATTTTTAATTTTGTTAAATTTTATTAATTTTAAATTCAAGTTTAAATAGCCACAGTGTGGTTCTGTATTATATTCCTCAGCTTTGGTTTAATTTGCAGATGTAGCAAATTGTATATTTATCCAGATGCTACTGTTAGAAATATTTAAAATAGACTTGAGGCTTTTCATTTAGAAATAATGCTTATTAAATTCTTCAAGCCAGCATTTTACACTGAAAATTTTGGGGGTATTAACCATTAACTAGTTATATGGCCACTAAGTGTAGTGTCTAGACTATCCTGACCTGTTGATGTATGCCAAGTAAAACAGAATCAATAAGCTTCCTGAAGTCAAGATCTATGATCTCTGTGTTAGCAGTGTTGATCATCTGAACCTGCCAAGTACTTAGGCTTTGTATCAAGTGAGAGAGCAGGTGTTTACCTTGCTTCTGTAGGAATCTGTATAGTCCCTGCCTAAAACAAAATTGCTGGTACAATCCAAATTTGGAACTGATCCACTTTTTAAACATATTTTAAGTAACAAAATTCCTTAGTGCAGACACTTGGGGATGAATTACAGATTGTGCTTACTTAGAACACCTGGATTAATTGGTCTGTTGGAAACTGTTGGAAATTTAACTCAACAATAGATTTGATGATTTTCTCCTCTAAATTGACCAAAGTCACATATGCTTTATTATTCTATTTTACCAAGGTTTGGCAAAATTTTTCTCTAAGCGGTCATATAAAAATATATTTTAAACTTTGGGTCAAGAGGCAAAATCAAGGATATTATATAAGCACCTATATGGTTATTTACAAATGTAAAAGCCTGATCTACTATTAAACAGTATATGGTCTCTGTCTAAGCGTTGTAAACCTATGTCTATGCATTTGTAATTTATAGATATCTGCTGTTAATGTCTTATTTTGTTCTTTGGAGAATTATTCTCTTGTTTTACAGTTTACAGAGATAATTGATTTTAAAGACATTTTAGAGATTGTTCTATGAGTCTAATGTATCACAATTGCTCTGAAATGTTGGTGCCTTTCATAGTTTTTCTCAGGAAGTTTGGAAATTTAATTGATAGGGTCTAATTCTGTGGGAAGATTTTTCTCATGCAATGTTCCCCTCAGTCTTTGCATTTAACAATTTCCTCTTCATAGGCTTTGTGGGCACTCTCAGTGGACTCCTGGTACAGACTCAGGTGTTCTATCAGTGGTTAAAAGTTTCTGTCTCACAGTAGTATTATTGTTGTTATTCCAGCTCTAGTTATTCAACGAGAGGGTGACTTGACTCAAGCTCTGTCTGCAGTGATTTCTCCTACAACCACAAGTACACTGATTGATATCAGCTCTAGCCGTGGGCAGCATTTCCCACTTATTTTCAGCCTCCTTTGTTCAAGTAGTCAGTCTTGATTCAGACCTCTGCCGCTTGTAAGTTTTTCAATTTCTGCTACCCAAGTGCCCTGTCACTCCATCTTTAGTTTACTTCTGTATATTTATAGTCCATGGAAAACTTTTTTGTTGAGGCTGTGTTGTTTTACTTTATAGCATTACAATTTATTTGAATATTTAAATTTTAATTATCATTACTTAGTTGTATGGAAGGAGAATTTTCTAGTGTTTTCACATCCTAACCTTGACCACAGCCCTTAATGAGTTTTCCAGAACTTATTGGAAATATTCATAGACCTAGAAACTTTTCTCTTTGAGTTGAATTCCTTTTTAAATGAATAGAAGTTCTTCTGACTAGCTTTCCTGTAATTTCTCTGCAACAGTTGAAGCCTTCTTGTCTATGTGGCAGATGTAGCAGCTTAAACTGTTCTTGTATAAATATCTATCACAAACACTGTGAACTTGGCATACATTGTTGGTGAGTTCTCTCACCTTCAAGTCCAATTGTGTTTTTTATTTTATTTTGAAATAATGATAGATTTACAGGTTGTATAGAAATGTACAGAGTTTTCTGCCTTCTTAGTAAACGTTGCATAGTACTGGATTTTCTTAAGTGTTTTTGTTGCTATCTTCCACATTCCTTTCTAAATATTTGACATGCATTTGTACATAAAGATAGCTGGGTCCTCAACATATTTGCTTTTAGACAAGTTTGGGCATGTTCAGGGTGGTATGGCTGTATACAACATATATGCTTTTAAATTCCAAATTATTCCTTTAAAGTTTTCTGTAAATGACCAAGTTGGTTTTTAGCGATGCAAACTAAAATTAGCAAAAGTTCAGGAATAGTTACTATATAATGATGTTGTTTCTATACTTAGATAAGCAAAATTAAACTTTATTTTCATATATACACATAAATACATACATACATACACATAGACACAAATTCTTTGGAATTTGCACAGGCCAATACTATATTATAGCGTAGTGTTTCTCAAAATGAGAATTAGAGTTGACCCTTGGACAATACGGGTTTGAACTGTGCAAGGCCAGCTCACTTACACAAAAATTTTTTTCAGTAGTAAATACTACAGTATTACACGATTTGAGGTTGGTTGAATTTGGGGTTGCTTGAATCTGAGGATGTGAAACTGCAGTACATAGAGGGCCAAGTATAAATTATATGCAGATTTTTGACTGAATGGTGGGTAGGTGCCCCAACCCTGCTGCTATGTGAAGGCCAACTGTACTGTCTTACAAAAGGCCTGGACAATGAGAACACCACCACCTTTCTGAGAGCTTTTGAACAAAAATAATAGGATCCTCTGCCTTCTTTTTATCCAAGCCCTGGCTCACTTCCTTAATATTGTTTGTCCTGTATCTTATCACTTTTTTTCTCTATCATTACTTCCTCTAACTTCTTTCCCATTATTCATTGTTAATTACTCTTCTCTCTTTGTAGTAAAATTCCCCTCTTCTTCCATCTCTCTCCAAATTAGCAGGCCATCCATGTATTTAAAATATCATTTATTTATTCATTCACTAGAGAACGCAGCATTGGTTCTGCCTATTAATAAGTACTATGAGTGTCACTAAATGCCACATTAGGCCAGAAACAAATAATTGGGAATATGTCCTAAATATCAGCAATAGCTCTTTAGTGGAAACTTCAAAAAAGAATGAAAAGAAAGAAAAAAATAAAAGCTTCCTATTTAAGAAATTTAACATCCAAAAACCTGAAATCTCTCTCCCCTCAGAACATATATGACTTAAAAACTCCATTTGAGTTTTTGAGAATTTTTGCTTAATTATCGACTTCAGCCAGTTATAAAAAGTGTATTTGTTTTAGTAGTTATTGCCGATTTTCTTTCTAAAGGGTCTCCAGGTCTCTCTCTCTTCCTTCACTACATTTTCTGCCAATCTTATGTAAAGAAAGAAAAAAGAAAAATGGAAAAAGAGGCTAAAAGAAAAAAGGCAAGCTAGAGAGAAAGGCAGAGTGACATTTGATTATATTTTGAAATGAAGAAAAGTTAGAATAATCTATTTTGCTCACAATTCTACTCCTCAGTATAAAAATATAGTTAAGTGCTTTGTCTCCAAAATGTGGCTAATAATAGATACTGTTATACATTGTTTTTAGACTTGCAAATATTTAGAGACTCTTTTAGAAGTATGGCAAATAAAACTTTAAAGTGATACACAATTACTCAAAGGAGCATTTGAAAAATGTATTTCAAAAGTTGCTTTACAAAAATTATCTTAAAGATGTATATAAAGCATCTCCTAAATTTATAATACACATGAAATAGTTCCCTTTTTCTTTTTTGTTCCTGAAGTCTTTACTTTCTATGGTGTTAACAAAGAAAGTAATTGCAAAAAGCGATTGCCCCCCAAAGAAAGAAACTGGAAATGTTTATCGCAAAAAACAGATACTACTTTTCTCATATGAAATGCTTAAATTGCCACATGATGTTAATGCATAGAGAAAATTCTATTGTGGTTGTATTTATTTGTTCGATTGTTTACTTATTTGTTTCTCTTCTGATCAGCTTCTTCTGTTTCTTCTGAACTCATTTGAAATTTTTTATCTCAGAACTGTGCAAAAGAAATGTTTCTGCTATTTATTTATAAGAAAAGGCTTTTTTTGACTTGAAAATAATACTACCTTTAAAAAAGTATATAAGTGTACTTACAGATTTTTGCAGTGGCCTTGGAGTTTATATAAAATATACACACACAAGATTCAAAACCTTAAAAGGTCGACCTAGTTCTCTGGGAACATAAAAAGATGTGGAAAACAGTCTCGATGCATTTATGTAGGACATAGTTGTCACAGCAGGGCACATCTCAGCAATATCCTCGGTGCTGAGGTATAAAATACTGGAGGCTGGGACTTCCCTGGTGGCGCAGTGGTTAAGAATCTGCCTGCCAATGCAGGAGACACAGGTTCAAGCCCTGGTCCGGGAAGATCCCACATGCCACGTAGCAACTAAGCCTGTGCACCACAACTTCTGAGCCTGAGCTCTAGAGCCCATGAGCCATAACTGCTGAGCCTGCGTGCCACAACTACTGAAGCCCACACACCTAGAGCCCATGCTCTGCAACAAGAGAAGCTACCACAGTGAGAAACCAGCGCACTGCAAGGAAGAGTAACCCCCGTTCACCGCACCTAGAAAAAGCCAGCGCACAGCAACAAAGACCCAACGCAGAAAAAATAAATAAAAATAAATAAATAAAATAAAGTAAAATAAAACACTGGAGGCCAGCATACCTCGTATCAATATCCACTGATAATATTTTGTGCTTTTTAAAAAATTTTATTTATTTATGTATTTTTGGCTACGTTGGGTCTTCAGTGCTACGCACTGGCTTTCTCTAGTCGCAGCGAACAGGGGCTACTCTTTATTGCGGTGAGTGGGTTTCTCACTGTGGTGGCTTCTCTTGTTGTGGAGCATGGGCTCTAGGCATGTGGGCTTCAGTAGTTGTGGCATGCAGGCTCAGTAGTTGTGGCTCGAGGGCTCTAGAGCACAGCCTCAGTAGTTGCGGTGCACCGGCCTAGTTGTTCCACAGCATGTGGGATCTTCCCATACCAGGGCTTGAACCCACGTCCCCTGCATTGGCAGGCGGATTCTAAACCACTGTGCCACCAGGGAAGTCTAATATTTTGTACTTTAGAGAAACCAGAAAATAACACCAGGGGGTAGAAAATAGGCCCTCAGGTCAATGTTCTTATAACTGTACTTTCATTTGCACCCTAAACTAACCACACTCTGCAGTGCATAGGCACTGTATCCAATTTTATTACCTACTCATTTTGACTTATATCCTAAGCCAAAATGGACCACTGAATAATAAAGGATCCAGTTTTCTGTGCGTTTAGACTATTTGAATCTTTTCTACCTAAAGCCACAACCCTCTAAGCTACCTTACACCAATCAATCAAGCTACCTTCTGCCCTTCTGTGATTAAAAAGGGTATATTATCTAATGATCACATGTAAGAAATGGAAAGGGGCAAGGGAATTCAGTTAAGAAGATATATAAGAAGTATCTTCCCTATCCAAGGCCCGTACTTCACCCCTGCTATGAGCTAATGAGTTATTTTTCTCTTGAAATTTCTTTACCAGAATATTCCTTATACCATCCACAACTATGACAACTCAGAGCTTCAAAGGTTTTAAAATGTTCTTTCTCTTCTCCTTTTTTTTTAAAATCACTATGCATTGATCTAGGAAGTCATTCTAGAATTCCAAGCCTAATTAACTTTAATGAACATTTAAAAAAATTGCTTTATACAGTACCATGTTACCCATTAAAAAAAAAAAGAAGCCTTAGATATCAGTGTTCAAAATTTGTTCTCAAGAAATTATTATGAATATTAGAAGAATATGCCTCTCGCTTCAAGGAGCAGAGTGACTGATGTGCTCCCAAAATGTGGTAAAAAGGAGAATAGGCAGAAGACATGTCTCAAAACATAGAAGAGAGTTCAGTTCATCTACTCTTATAAAGTGTCAGTGAATCATGCTTTTTATTTACGGTATTACGCTCAGCAATAGGTAAAGCTTGGGATCTGCTATTATCCTAGGAATGCATTTGAGCCTGACTGAACAGAGATTCAGCTGGATAGGGATGACCATCCTCTCCCATCACGGGTTAGATGAATGGAGATCTCCAGAGATCCAAAAAGCAGCAGCTGAACTTTAGAGTCATCTGTGGATTGCTATAGGCCAGGTGTAACAGAGCTTCGGGGGCCATGTTCTGAATCTATAGGAGGTAAAAGAGGTCAAGTAAGAGGAATGATATTGTGGTGGTAGATAGGCCACCCAAATAGTAACTTAGAAAGGGATTGCCAAAGAAGTTTCACCCTGACTACAGATTGGGACACAGTGTGGGACTTGGAGCACAAGAGTTCACAGTATATTAGCACCAAGCTTTTCAGAGAATCTGAATTACTGAGGACTCATCAGTAAAAAAGAAATTCAGTTGGGAACCATAGTCGAAATCCAGTGCTAAGTACTAGACTTATAGATGTGGCCAAGGATTGTTGTAGGAAAAATGGGGCATGAGAGGATAGTCATGTCCCAGGTCTCAAGTGAGTCCCTGAGACAGGTCACCAAGTGAGGGTCCTTGGCTTCACACAGGAAAGAATTCAAGAGGGAGCCATAGTAAAGTGAAAGCAGGTTTATTCAGAGAGATACACATTCCACAGACAGAATGCAGTCCATTTCAGAAAGTGAGAGGGGCCCTGAGGTGTGGGAATGGTTGTTTTTATGAGCTAGGTAATTTCATAAGCTAACGAATGGGAAGAATATTCTAAATATCTTGGAGAGGGTGTAGGGATTTCCGGGAACTGGGGCACCATCCACTTTCTGGCCTTTTATGGTTGGCCTCAGAACTGTCATGGCACCTGTGGGTGTGTCATTTAGCATATGCTAATGTATTACAATGAGTGTATAATGAGGCTCAAGGTCTGTTGGAAGTTGAATGGCTCTTCCACAATCTTGGGCCTAGTAGGTTCTAACCATTTTTTGTGGTATTCTGTTCTTCTTAATGGTTATGTCATTCTTTTAATGGTTGTGCCCTCCCACTCACCTTCTTGTCTCAGGATAAGAAATAAAAATAGGACTTTTGGATCTGGGGAATAGCATAAGACCCAGCATTTACCTGCACCATTGCGCCACTCCCACCCCATGCCAGAATAATTTAATATTACTGTCAACTTTTGGGGAGGCTGAGGTTGCCTTTGTTTCTGCTTTTGTGAGTCTCGTTTGGCCTGGGAACCAGTGATACTGAGCCTGCAGGACAGGAGTTCAGTAGGACTGAATGTGAGGATCTAGGGGTGGCAGAATCAGTAGCTGAGAGCCTGACAAGGGTTTATTCAATGCAAGGATGCCTCCAGGAATCCATAGGTCACTCTGGTACTCTTCCTACTTACTCCACACATAAATATAGCTCATGAACTTGTTGTATAGATATATATTACAAGTTCAGTTCAATTGCAATTCGTTCATGTGATATAATGTTATACAAATATTTTAGTTGTGTATTTTTTTGAACTTTGCACTTTTATTTTCTATTTTATAGATGATACTCTCTTCTGTTTTCAATTATTTTATAGGCCCTTGAAATCTTAGAGGACTAGACACTGTGCTGACAATATCTAATGACAAAAAGAGTCCAGACTAAATAATTAAGAATCCACAGCACATTGTCCATGTGAATATTATATTCCCCCTCCTCCTTTTTCTACACCAGTCCTGTGCTATAAAGTCCATGTGTGTTCAGCTGCATTTTCTGTAGTTGATAAAATTTCTCACAGATTATGGCAATAAATGGCCTATATATCTGATTTTTTTAAATTTTGCTGTGTGTTTTCACACTTTTCTGTGCCTGCACAAATATTAAAAATATATTTTTTTTCTTCTACTCATTCATCATTGCTACAAAGGCAGTCTAATAATCCTAACTAATAGTGCTTCAGTAGCTCCCAGTGTATAGGGTTTTTTACTCCTTCTTGCCTTGGCTGCAGAAACCTTAGTAATGGACCTTAGGTATGTATTTGAGAGAGCGAGAGAAGTGGTGGATGATAGCACTTAAAAACCTGATGTTGGGGTCAAGCTGTCTGGATTCAAATCCCAGCCTGTTTTTTTAACTGGATGTACAGTGTTGGGGTCCTTGGGTATGTTTCTTTCATTCTCTAGGGCTTAGTTTCTTCATCTGTATGATGACATTATGAGAATGTACAATAAAGTGATACAGAAGAAGCAATTAGGACAGCACCTGGTATAGAGTATTAGGGCTATTACAGTTATTATTACCTTTGAAAACCAAGGGTATAATATTATACCAATTACTTTGAAATCTGCATTCAGCATTTTTTTGGTTGCATCTTGATAGTACTTATAGCAACAGAAGCCAAAGATATATGCCTCCCTTAGTAAGTTTTCAAATAATACTGATAATTATAAAAATGAATAAATGCTAAAATCTGTGGTTTATTATTATTAGCATGGTTTTAAAGGTTCCTATCATTGGGTGGTAAAACAATTATAAATCCAGTGACTCAATATCATAGTTTAAATCAAAATCATATTCATGATCAATCAAGTTACCTTGTATTTTACTTTAAAAATATTGAAAGATATCTTCCAATGTGATTAGATGTAAATTTATAATTATTATAACAAATTGTGCTGAGTAGTGTGAAAGCAAAGCAAGTGGCTTTATTATTTTTTTCTGTTATTTTTATAACTTTATTTGGCATAATTTATCTTTTTAAAAAATTTTATCATATTTAACACTTTTCCTCTGGTGGCTGAACTTTACTGTTCTTAATGGCACTGAGCCAGAAAGGGAATGAGCTCTCTAAAACACTGAAGCTACAAGTTTGTAGGTATTGTTTTTGAGGTCTAGCAAAAAAAGAAAGTAGAGCCCTTGCCTTCTTACCACTGATAGAAAACTGAAACCAATGGCATGGAGATCAAAATCCCAAAGTTGACACACTTCTACACTTCTCTTATTTATAACAATACATCTACATTGAGGAAAGCCTACCCAATTTTTTATGACTTAATTGCTTCTCTCTTTGCATTTATAACACGAATCTACTTTCTGTCTTTTAACACACATTCCCAAAGAAAGGAAATAGAAAATAAAGCACATTATTCAGTAGAATTTCACTGTTCACTGAGGGTAAAAACAGGCATGTATAAATGGAAATGCATTTGAAAGCCTTCCCCACTGAAATCTGTCAGGAGGTAAAACACTTCATTAGGGTTTGTAACATCGATGGCGAACGGCTTTACACAAAGTGCTACCTTTGTGAATAAGGCACAAAATTAACTGTCAAGGAGATGTAAGACCATAGCAGATTCCAATCCATTTTGCACCAAGTACTCTATGGGAATACTGTACCTCTGCAAATCCAAGATTTAGGTTTTATAAACCATTGGTAGAGATTCACCACTGAATCTTCATTTAGTTCTGAAATAAGGTCTCTTTATAATGACACTGTGAAGGGCATAGCTACATCCTGGAAGTCAGTGCACATTTTATTGATATGCTCAAAGAATTATACACAAAAAGTAATCCATATTCCCTAAATTTTAAATGAAGACAGTGGCGTATCCTAATACTATAACGATTATAATTATATGTCACTTGGCAAAATGTATGGTTAAAGATAATGTCAGAGTTGCTTTTTAAAATTCAGGGTCAGACACTTACAATGTAAAGCCTCTGATCTTCTGCTCATATCAACTTCTGTTATTGACAAGGTTATTAGTATTAATAAGTATGTTTGCTTGGCTGAATTACAGACACACAACTTGCAAGTACTTTTAAAACATATCCCACTCTTCAGTATTTAACAGTCTCTTTACCATCCCCTTCCTCCCAACCACTATTCTTCTTCCTGGCTGACATTTTTTCCTGGGTAAGAGTCAAGGCATCAGGAATGACCCTTTCTTTCATTATATTTATAAATAGCACATATGTCATTTAATTCTTCATATAAAAATAAAAAGCTACGAATTTAATTGCTTGCAGTGTCCAGGTTGAAGTAAAGATCAGCTCCACAGGACCTTAGTTTCCCCCTCCTTCCATGGAAAGCGTATGACTTGTTTTATTTATTTATTTATTTTGCATTAGATTTTAAGAAATCTAGATATAATTACCATGCTTACATGTGGTTTGGATCACATACCCTGGTGTGAGATTCTTAATATTCCTAATTTTCCTTTTACTGAAGGATTTTATCTCCATTTTCACCTTGTTTTCAACTGTGTTGGTAGATTTTGAGCTCCTCAAGGACAGGGACTATGTCTGCCTCTTCTGTACCCTAAAGTGCTAGAGTGCCTATGGAATAAATGTGTTGAATTTTAGTTATGTGACTATTAAAATGTAGTCTTTTAGGAAAAGTGATAGCTATATTTTTTAATTGTGTAGAATTAAAGAGGTTCATAGTTTAAATGGCTTGGAATAAATTATTTAAGAAAACTGCATAGCATCATTATTATTTCTAGATGGTTTCAGCAGGGACCTAGTTTTACGTTGTCTTCTTGTGATTTTGAAACTTCTCTGCAGGTAAGAATCACCTTGGATACTTGTCAAACAGACAGATCCTACAGAATCAGAATATGTAACAGAGTAGATTGAAATCTTAGATTTAAGTTGTAGGGACAACTGTTAAATAGTGCTTAAAGAGCAATATTGAAATGTGCAATGAAAGAAGAAAGTGATGTGAAAGTATCAGGAATTGAGGAGGAAATGAAAGTATCACAAGAAGCAACAGGGAGCTGCTGCTTTCAGTAGCTCCACTGACCCTATTCCTGGGAGTTTTCATTAGAAAGAAAAGTTGACAGACCTTCAAATACTCTGTTAGCCAGGGTTCCACTAGAAGTGGGTGGAGTGTCAATCTGGGAAAACCATATTGGTTGAAAATCCTTTTTCTGTATCATTGTGAATCACTCCTAAAATCTAATGTGGGAATGATTAAAAGGACAAGACTGAGAAGAGAATAACCATAACCTCACCAGGACATCTGGAACCAGAGTGGTGGTCTTAAAAATCATTTAAGACGGGCTTCCCTGCTGGCGCAGTGGTTGAGAGTCTGCCTGCTGATGCAGGGGACACAGGTTCGTGCCCCGGTCCGGGAAGATCCCACATGCTGCGGAGTGGCTGGGCCCGTGAGCCGTGGCCGCTGAGCCTGCGCGTCCGGAGCCTGTGCTCTGCAACGGGAGAGGCCACAACAGTGAGAGGGCTGAGTACCGCAAAACAAACAAAAATCATTTAAGAAGGCTAACTACCAATAGTTGAATTGAGCCATGTGGTTTAATTGTTTTGTTTGTTTGTTTGTTTGAGATTTATTAAACTATATACTCTCTCTTATTTGATCACATTTCACTGCACATGGGAAAACGTTCTCTTTAACTTTTTTACTTTCTCCTATGTCTCTAAAATAGGAATAAGTTAGTCTTTCTTTCTCTTTGCACTTTGTCCCATTTCTGAGTCAATAAAGTACTATTATTATAGCTGATACACATTAGAGGACTTTATCCTTTTTGTAATATTTACTGGGTGTCCATTAACTGAATAAGTCATACTTGGCAGGGCTCTGAGGGGAGAGTGACAGAATATGGTACAGAGCTGATCACAGGAGTGATTGGGGCAGTTCCTATTTTGCTTAATGTCTAGTAGGTTAGGCAGAGAAATAAATAAGCAATTACTATAGTATCTGAATAGTACTATCGATGGGATAATATAGGGAGTTATAAAGCCATAAACGAGAAAAAAAAACTCTGTTATGGATAGTACTTTATTGGTTATCTACTCCTGCATAACAAAATACCCCAAACCATAGCAGACTGAAACAACAGAGCTTCTATGGGTCAGAAATCTACACACTGTGTAGCTGGCTTCCTTACTCAGAATTTCTCCCATGGGTGCACATAAGGTGTAAGCTAGGGTTGTAATAATCTAAGTATTCACCTGGGGGAGAATTCACATCCAAACTCAATCACAGGGTTGTTGGCAGGGATTGGTTCCTTGTAGTCCACTGGTCTGAGAGCCTCAGGCCTTTGTGGCTGGTGGCTGGAAGTCAGCCTCAGTGCCTTCCCATCTGTGTCTCTCTCCATTGTTTAACTCATATGTCAAGTGGATTCCATCAGAGTCAGCAAGTAAGAGAGCGAGAGAGGACCAGCAAGACAGAAACTAGAGTCTTTTTGTAACCTTACCTTGGAAGTGACATTCATTCTCTTTGCCCAATTCTAATGTTTAGAAGTAGATCACACTCTCTTTTAAATGCACACTGAAGGGGGTTGGGGGGGATTATACGAGGTCATAAATACTAGGAAGCAGGAAACATTAGGACCATTTTAGAGGCTGCCTATTACAGTTGCTAATTACAGATTTCTAAAAACAATAGAACAATCAGAGCCCTAAGTTTTTGTTTTTGTTTTTGTTTTTTTTGTGGTATGCGGGCCTCTCACTGTTGTGGCCTCTCCCGTTACAGAGCACAGGCTCTGGACGCACAGGCTCAGCGGCCATGGCTCACGGGCCTAGCCGCTCCGCGGCATGTGGGATCCTCCCGGACCGGGACACAAACCTGTGTCCCCTGCATCGGCAGGCGGACTCTCAAGCACTGCGCCACCAGGGAAGCCCTGGAGACCTAAGTTTTGATGTGGAGTCAGGTGTAACAATGAATGCTAAATATTAGTGGTAATGATAGGAGCTGTGGTAGTAATCATGATAATAGTTGCAACAGTAGCAGTAACAATAACAAGTTCAATAATAATAGTACTCCAAAAGAAAGAAAAAAATATTTTTAATATTTAATAATATAATATCTACTAATTCTGTATTCTAGATACAGCAGCTGGATTAATTTCAGAGGCAGATAACTTTGATATTTTGGAAAAAACCCTTGACTGATACTTTTTTGTTGTGATAGGTGAAGGCTTTGTGGCATGATCTGAAAAATTTTTTACACACTGTAAGTCAAACTCATTAGTGTATTATGAAATCAATTAAGTGGATTGAGAGCAGGATGCAGAAGACAGAGACTGAAAAAGTTAACTGTTCAGTATAAAAAAAATTAGGGATATGAAGTCTTATCTAGAAAAGGAAAATGATATGGGAGAAACCTTGCATGGAAAATTGACCTAAGGCAAGGGAGGAAGCTTGGAATTGGTTCTAATATTTTTTCACTATTTAAAATTCTTCCTAAGTACCCATATATTTCATCAGAATTTTTTGCTTGTGTTAGTGGTATATGGAGACAGTGAAGGAAAATGTGTGTGGGGTGCGTGTTACAGAGAGAAGTCAGTGACATGGAAGCAGTGAGCAAGGACTGAGATCTGGGCAAGAAAGCAGGCAGCTGCAGGAACAGCTCAGATTCAGACATGAGACCCAGTTAGGTTGCCTTCAATATCCAAGGAATGAGACTAGAATCCACATCCAGTAGTATCTTAGGTCAGACCAGCACTTCACTCAGTAGTACCATGCTGATTGGGATAGGAGTAGGAGACTAGATCCAAGATGTTGTGATTGAAAATGGGACTTGAAACCCAGGATCAAAGCGAAGGCTAGTATAATCAGACACAAAATCCTAGTACATAGAGAGAAGGATGAGACAGCTCTCATTTGACTGGCTTAGGAAAGCAAGACTGCCATGGCTGATAGAGTTCACCAGTATCCTTCCTTGACATGGGAAGACTTATGAGCCTTAATAACATCTCCTTCTGACTTCACCACAACAGTCTCACATGTATGTGTCAGAAAATGTTTGGAACTCTGCATTCAGCTCATGATCTGATCCATGCCACCTTAAACAAACAAACAAATTCCAGGTTTTACCAACACCGAAGTTTACCATTCTGGACTCTGTTCCTTCTCCTTTTATGGAGGTATTTTCAATCTTAAATTCTTTCATTCTTTGATTTTTAATACTATAACTACATTAATATCCATTATTAATATTTAAAGAAATTCAAATTACCCGTTCTCTTGAAAATCATGTACAATTCATTTTAGAAAATGCCCTTTATATACTTAAATTATTCTATTGATATTTTAGGAATAGCTTTATTTAAAATTTCAGAAAACATGGTTTATAACTGCAGTATAGTTTATTCTACTTTACATGTTTATTCATTGTGATTCATTTTCTAATGTGTTCTTTTATATATTTGAATTTTGTGATGGTTTGGTATAAAAAAATTCCTAAAAAATGGGAGCTCGAGGATATTAGCACCTGCTTCTTGGCTGAAGCAGTAATTGGTGAAATGAACTCAGGCACAGTTAGTGATTTAAAGATACTGAAGAAAACTAATGAAGGACAGGTGTATAATGAAATCAGAGTTGGCTGTGTTTCTGGATCTTTTTCCTGCTGAGAAAATATAGTTATTTGTTCTGCACAAGAGGGACATACAGTAGTCTCATATTCAAATGAAAGTTGTAATAATTCTTTTTTGCATTAGCAGTTGAGCAAGCACAAACATTTATCAGATTGTGAAGGAAGAAAAAAACTAAAAAAGAAATGAAAGGGACTCTGAGAGGGCTCATGCCAAGGAGTACTTACCAGAACTTCTGCTGCCAGTGTCCTTGTCCTCAGAGTGAGCCACAGCCAACCCCACCTCTGCAGGAGACCCTGCAACACTAGCAGCAAGCTCTCCAGCTGAGTCTAATGCTTGGTGGCATTCAGTAACCACTGGGTTACAGTGGGCTGTGGACGGGCATCACTCCAGGCAGAGATCACGGCCACAGCTTCTTAATAGCAGCCGAGTGGAGGGCAGGCTCTTGGTGCTTCAGCCAGGTGTCAGGGCTGTGCCTATGAGGTGGGAGAGCCAAGTTCAGGAAACTGGTCAACAAGAGACTCTCAGCTCCACATAATATCAAATGGTGAAATCTCCCACAGATCTCCATTGTAATGCCAAGACAAAGCTCCACTCAATGACCAGCAAGCTACAGTGCTAGACACCCTATGCCAAACAACTAGCAAGACAGAAACAAAACCCCATCCATTAGCACAGAGGCTACCTAAAATCATAATAAGGCACAGACACCCCAAAACACACCACCAGATGTGGACTTGCCCAACATAAAGACAATATCCAGCCTCATCCCCCAGAAAACAGGCACTAGTCCCCTCCACGAGGAAGCCTACACAACCCAATGAAACAACCTAACCTGCTGGGGACACACACTAAAAACAACAGCAACTACGAACTTGCAGCCTGTGAAAAGGAGACCCCAAACACAGTAAGTTAAGCAAAATGAGAAGACAGAAAAACACACAGCAGATGAAGGAGCAAGATAAAAACCCACCAGACCTAACAAATAGAGAGGAAGTAGACAGTCTACCTGAAAAAGAATTCAGAATAATGATAGTAAAGGTGATCCAAAACCTTGGATATAGAATGGAGAAAATACAAGAAACGTTTAATATGGACCTAGAAGAACTAAAGAGCAAACAAACAGTGATGATCAACACAATAAATGAAACTAAAAATTCTCTAGAAGGGATCAATCACAGAATAACTGAGGCAGAAGAACGGATAAGTGACCTGGAAGATAAAATAGTGGAAATAACTACTGCAGAGCAGAATAAAGAAAAAAGAATGAAGAGAATTGAGGACAGCCTTAGAGACCTATGGGACAACATTAAATGTACCAACATTCGAATCATAGGGGTCCCAGAAGAAGAAGAGAAAAAGAAAGGGACTGAGAAAATATTTGAAGAGATTATAGCTGAAAACTTCCCTAATATGTAAAGGAAATAGTTAATCAAGTCCAGGAAGCACAGAGAGTCCCATACAGGATAAATCAAAGGAGAAACACACCAAGAAACACATTAACCCATCTATCAAGAATAAATACAAAGAACAAATATTAAAAGCAACAAGGGAAAAACAACACATAAGGGAATCCCCATAAGGTTAACAACTGATCTTTCAGCAGAAACTCTGCAAGCCAGAGGGAGTGGCAGGACGTATTTAAAGTGATGAAGGAGAAAAACTGACAACCAAGATTACTCTACTCAGCAGGGATCTCATTTAGATTTGATGGAGAAATTAAAAGCTTTACAAACAAGCAAAAGCTAAGAGAATTCAGCACCACCAAACCAGCATTGCAACAAATGCTAAAGGAACTTCTCTAGGCAGTAAACACAAGAGAAGGAAAAGACCTACAATAATAAACCCAAAACTATTAAGAAAATGGTACATACATAATGATAATTACCTTAATTGTAAATGGAATAAATGCTCTAACCAAAAGACATAATTTGGCTGAATGGATACAAAATCAAGACCCATACACATGCTGTGTACAAGAGGCCCCCTTCAGACCTAGGGACACATACAAACTGAAAGTGAGGGGATGGAAAAAGATATTCCATGCACATAGAAATCAAAAAAAGCTGGAGTAGCAATTCTCATATCACACAAAATAGACTTTAAAACAAAGACTATTACAAGAGACAAAGAAGGACACTACATATGATCAAGGGATCAATCCAAGAAGAAGATATAACAATTGTAAATATTTATGCACCCAACATAGGAGCACCTCAATACATAAGGCAAACACTAAGAGCCATAAAAGGGGAAAAGGGGAAATCGACAGTAACAAGATCATAGTACAAAATCATAGTACAAAATCAAACCACTTTCACCAATGGACAGATCATCCAAATGAAAATAAATAAGGAAACACAAGCTTTAAATGATACATTAAACAAGCTGGACTTAATTGATATTTATAGGACATTCCATCCCAAAACAACAGAATACACATTCTTCTCAAGTGCTCGTGGAACATTCTCCAGGATAGATCGTATCTTGGGTCACAAATCAAGCCTTGGTAAATTTTAAGACAATTGAAATCGTATCAAGTATCTTTTCTGACCACAGCGCTATGAGACAAGATATCAATTACAGGAAAAAATCTGTAAGAATTACAAACACATGGAGGCTAAACAACACACTACTTAATAACCAAGAGATCACTGAAGAAATCAAAGAGGAAATAAAAAATAGCTAGAAACAAATGACATTGAAAATACGATGACCCAAAACCTATGGGATGCAGCAAAAGCAGTTCTAAGATGGAAGTTTATAGCAATACAATCCTACCTTAAGAAACAAGAAACATCTCAAACAACCTAAACTTACACCTAAAGCAATTAGAGAAAGAAGAATAAAGAAAACCCAAAGTTAGCAGAAGGAAAGAAATCATAAAGGTCAGATCAGAAATGAATGAGAAGGAAATGAAGGAAATGATAGCAAAGAGCAATAGCCAAAGAAATCTTGAGAATGAAAAACGGAGCTGGAGGAATCAGGCTTCCTGACTTCAGACTATACTACAAAGCTACAGTAATCAAGAGAGTATGGTACTGGCACAAAAACAGAAATATAGATCAATGGAACAGGATAGAAAGCCCAGAGATAAACCCACACACATATGGTCACCTTATCTTTGATAAAGGAGGCAGGAATGTACAGTGGAGAAAGGACAGCCTCTTCAATAAGTTGTGCTGGGAAAGCTGGACAGGTACATGTAAAAGTATGAGATTAGAACACTCCCTAAAACCATACACAAAAATAAGCTCAAATTGGATTAAAGACCTAAATGTAAGGCCAGACACTATCAAACTCTTAGAGGAAAACATAGGCAGAACACTCTATGACATAAATCACAGCAAGATCCTTTTTGACCCACCTCCTAGAGAAATGGAAATAAAAACAAAAATAAACAAATGGGACCTAATGCAACTTCAAAGCTTTTGCACAGCAAAGAAAACCATAAACAAGACCAAAAGACAACCCTCAGCATGGGAGAAAATATTTGCAAATGAAGCAACTGACAAAGGATTAATCTCCAAAATTTACAAGCAGCTCATGCAGCTCCATAACAAAAAAACAAACAACCCAATCCAAAAATGGGCAGAAGACATATAGACATTTCTCCAAAGAAGATGTACCAAATGCCAACAAACACATGAAAGAATGCTCAACATCACTAATCATTAGAGAAATGCAAATTAAAACTACAATGAGATATCATCTCACACCAGTCAGAATGTCCATCATCAAAAAATCTGCAAACAATAAATGCTGGAGAAAGTGTGGAGAAAAGGGGACCCTCTTGCACTGTTGTTGGGAATGTAAATCAATACAGCCACTATGGACAACAGTATGGACGTTCCTTAAAAAACTACAAATAGAACTACCATATGACCCAGCAATCCCACTACTGGACATATCCCCTGAGAAAACCATAATTCACAAAGAGTCATGTACCACAATATTCATTGCAGCTCTATTTACAACAGCCAGGACATGGAAGCAACCTAAGTGTCCATCAACAGATGAATGGATAAAGAAGATGTGGCACATATATGCAATGGAATATTACTCAGCCATAAAAAGGAACCAAACTGAGTTATGTGTAGTGAGGTGGATGGACTTAGAGTCTGTCATACAGAGTGAAGTAAGTCAGAAAGAGAAAAACAAATACCATATGCTAACACACATATATTGAATCTTAAAAAAAAAAGGTTCTGAAGAACCTAGGGCCAGGACAGGAATAAAGACAGAGATGTAGACAATGGAGTTGAGCACATGAGGAGGGGGAAGGGTAAGCTGGAATGAAGTGAGAAAGTGGCATGTACATATATATACTACCAAATGTAAAATAGATATCTAGTGGGAAGCAACCACATAGCACATGGTGATCAGCTCGGTGCTTTGTTTCCACTTAGAGGGGTTGGATAAGGAGGGTCAGAGGGAGACACAAGAGGGAGGAGATATGGGGAGATATATATATATATATATATATATATATATATATGTATGTATAGCCAATTCACTTTGTTATACAGCAGAAACTAACACACTATTGTAAAGCAATTATACTCCAATAAAGATGTTAAAAAAAGAAGTAAAAATAACTGTTAAAAATTACCAGAGCCAAAATATACTTAAAGCCTAATGATTTTGTTAACTATTTTCAAGTTACACTTTGATAGGTAGAGATGAATTGAATCATTCATAGTATTTTTTCATAATACCATAGCGTTCAAAAAATAGGGGGAAACATCAGGAGTCACACTGCATTCCTGTCTCCATTACATGAATGAATACAGAAAGGTGATCTGAAACAGCATTTGCAATCTTCATAAAAATTTGTTTGGCATATCACCACATTTACTTTTGCCTGTTACTGGAAAATCAATTCAAGTAGATTTCCCCTAACCATGAGTCATATGTATCATTATTGTACATGAGACATGCACAGTGTGGAACTCTACATAGTTCATGGCCTTATTATACCATTGGCAGAAAGTACTGATATGAGAATATCACTCACTTTCTGCCCAAAGAGATTTGATTCATCAAGCACCCACTTTATCCCCTGTTGGTGTGTAAGGAAAGTGCACCAATTCTTCTGTGTCGCTATACTGTCCATAATTTTATGAAGGATAGAAGTGAGCAAGTATAGAAAATATTGAAACAAACTAACATCAATTCAAAATTAATGTATTGAACTTCTACTTGTGGCAGTATGGAAGACTAGACATTTTCAATAGTTTTTTCTATTGTAAACACCTAAATGTTAGATAAACTAAAACAAACTTTTAAATGCATTGCAGAAATATATTCTCAATAACTTTTCCCTATTCTCTATCATTTCCACCTTATAATCAAATTACGCATATATTTGTCTTGATACTATACCACAAGTCACGGAACTCTGTATTCTTCAATATCCTTACTCTCTGTTCTTCAGACTGAAGATTTTATATTGGTACATCTTCAAGTTCACTAAAAGTCTATTTTGCTGTCTTTTTTCTTATTAAGCCCAGTAAATGGAATTTTCAACTCAGGTCTAGATTTTTGTTTTCTTTCATTTTAATTTACATTTCTCCATTTGAATTCCTCATTGCTCACCACTATGATCAACTTTTCCCCTACATTCTTGGAGACATTATAGTAGGTGATTCAAATTCAGTGTCTCCTAATTTAAACATCTGGGGAAACTCTTGTTCTTTCTATAAACTGCTTTTATACAGTGATGTACTGTAAGGTGTCTGGATTAAGTCTTCTTGCTCTGAGGAGTGTGGAGATGTTTTCGCTGGTCATGAAATTACTAGGAAATCTTTTTGCTCCCCTCAGATAGATTTAATTCTTTGTTGTAACAAGTGTACAATGATTTGAACCTCAGTCCTAGGGAATGGCCTTTAATCTAGGGTGTGCTCCATACTATAAGGCATGCCTGTATTTGGGGGTTTAATCTGAATGTACTGGGTGTTCAGTGAGGACTGTACTTCTACTGGACCAGAACTCCAATATGTATTCCCAAGGGATGCATAACCTCTGATATTATCGGTAAGTTCTCTGCCCAGAAATAAATGATATCTGTAGGTCTCCTGGAGTCTTTGCCAGCACTTGAGAAACACAGCCTTCAGTGAGGTAATTGTGGTAAATTCCCATGCAAGTTCTGTGCACCATCATGCCCGGCTTTATTTTTCCCTGGAATCCTATCATTTTAGTAGACAGGAACTGTAACGTCTGCCTCCTTAGCTCAGTCAAGGTACTCTTTAACTCATCTCAGAAAAGCATCCCATGCAGGAGGTTAATATGATTTACATGAGGCTTTCCTCTTGTGTTTTTCACTTTGCAGGAATCATAGTCCTGTGCTGCCTGTCGTTCATTGCCTACAAACAGGTGCCTCAAATACGTTGCCTAGCATTATAGTTGTTTGTTTGCTTGTTGCCTGGAAAAGGAAATCTAGTACCCGTGACTGTGTCTTGACTGAAAGCAGAAGACTTATGGATATTTTTCTATCTAAAATTATACATTGGTTGTATAGAGTAACATTTTGTATGCCTTTGTTCCGTAAAACTATCTTGGCATCATCAGAATACTCCAACAAATAACCTCCATCCATAACAGCTTATGTTTTTTGACTAAACTGGCTAAACATTATTACTACTGTTTTTCAAATTTTTTTTCTAAAAATTTGAAATGTTTTTTAGCTGCTTATAAAAAAAATAGAACCTAAATGATAGAATCATAGTTTAAGTGCTTACATTTGGAGGACTAATGTTCTCTTAATTTGGTTCATTACCAAAAAAAATAAAATTTCTTCTGTAGGAAAAAAATGAAACTGTTTTTTACTGCTTTGTTTTAGTCATAGTGCATCAAGAAGCCTTTAGTGCTGCAGGCAGTGAAAACTGTTAATAGTTGGAAAAGGTCATTTAGTTTTCTTCATTAAAATTCTGAAATCAAATTGGATCTAAATGGTTCTTCACTTGAAAATAATCAATCCAAGGTGATCTTTACAGGATCATTTTAAAAGCCCTCTAGATCACTTATTTTGAAAAATTGCATTGATTTTTTTGTGACTAATTATAGCATTTTAAATAAAATAAATCCATGTAAGACACAAATATAGACGCTCTGCTAACATTCAAAGACATTTAAAGGGGGTTTAATGATTACTTTTCATGATAAAACAAAACCATTCAGAATCTGGTTATAACACTTTATTAGTATTAATTCTGAAGAGTAATATTAGTTCTGAATTGGCAATTGTTATAAGTAGGTATTTATGTCTTCAAAACTAAACTTTTGAAACTGAACTTCGAAATCAAGTTCAGGTAAGCTGCTGGTTATTGGAAGCATATGTCATCTATTTAAACTGATTTTATGCTAGTTTACGAAAACAAATTGTATAATCTAAATTCAGGTGTATCTTTCAGGGTTCAATCAGAGAAACAGCCAGTGGCAGATATATATTTTAAAAGTTACTGCAAAGAATTTACTTATGAAATTGTGGGTGCTGGCTAGGTAAACCTGAGATCCATAGGGGCAGACCGCCAGGAAAGGCAGGCTAGCTCTTTCAGATGTGGGCTAAACCTGCATTCCACAGGCATAATTTATTCTTTTTTGGGAAACCTCAGCTCTGCTTTTATTTATTTTCTTCTTTCATCTTTATTCGAGTATAATTGCTTTACAGTGTTGTGTTAGTTTCTGCTGTACAACAAAGTGAATCAGCTATATGTATACATACATCTCCATATCCCCTCCCTCTTCAGTCTCCCTCCCACGCTCCCTATCCCACCCCTCTAGGTCATCACAAAGCATTGAGTTCAGCTTTGCTTTTTAAGCCTTTTCAGCTGATGGAATGACCACCAAGATTATCTAGGATAATCTTCCTTATTTAACTCAGCTGATGATGGACTTTAGTTTCATCTATAAAATAATTTTACAGCAATAGCTAGAAAAAAATGTTTTATTGAATAACTGGGGACTTATGCTATGGTCTGAATTTATTCCCCTAAAATTTGTATGCTGAAGGAATGCTAACCCTCAGCTGATGGTATTAAGACATGGGCCCATTTAGGAGATGATTATGTCAAGAAGGCGGAGCCCTCAGGTATGGAATTAGTGCCCATATAAAACAAACCCGAGAAAGCGTCCTGGCCCACTTCCGCCATGTGAGCAAGAAGTAAGAAATCTGCATCCCAGAGGAGGATCCTTACCTGAGCATGCTGGTACCTTGACCTCCACCTTCAGAACCGTGAGAAATAAATTTCTGTTGTTTATAAGCTACCCACCCACCCTGTGGTATTTTGTTATAGCAGCCGAAGCAGACTAAGATCGTGCCTAGATCATGCCTGAGAGTTTCATCCGGCCCTTTATGACAGCCTGCTCTATGAATTTCAGACCTGCCTTGGCAGCCGTGCAATTTTGTATGCCATTTATTTACAATAACTCTTTTAATATATATATATCACTGGTTCTGTTTCTCTGGTTGAACTGTGACTAATCAGATTTTCATACCTGGAAATGAGTGCTGCTATAACAAACACCTGAAAATGTTGAAGTGGTTTTGGAATTGACCAGTTGCCAGAGGCAGAAGGATTTTTTAAGGAGCATAATAGAAAAAGCCAGACTTCCTTGAACAAACTGTGAAAGAAATTTGGATGATAAAGATCCTGCTGGTAAGGGCTCAGAAGGTGTCTTGCAGTTATGTAGAAATCAAAATTTGTAAGCAATAAACTTGGTTATTTAGCTAAGGAGACTTCCAAGTAAAGTACTGAAAGTGTGGCATGGGGTAGTCTTGCTGTTTAAAGTAAAATGCAACAGGAAACAGGAAAATGGAGGGAAGAAATGTTAAGCAAAAAGGAACCAGATCTTGATAATTAGGGAAACTCTTAGTCTATCCAGGTTGCAAAAGATAATATAATGAGGAGTGGCAGAAAAGTGTGCTCTTAAGAGAAAGTCAAATGTGTAGCTGGGCAAACTTTTTTTTTTTTTTTCCTGGTACGCGGGCCTCTCACTGCTGCGGCCTCTCCCGTTGCGGAGCACAGGCTCCGGACGCACAGGCCCAGCGGCCATAGCTCACGGGCCCAGCTGCCCCGCGGCACGAACCCGCGTCCCCTGCATCGGCAGGCGGACCCCCAACCACTGCGCCACCAGGGAAGCCCTGGGCAAACTTTTATTGGTGCATTGGAAGGATCAAATAGAGTATCCAATCACACAGGGAGCTTTTTGAAGAGATTATGAGTGTCACTCTTGGATCCCCTCAATCATTTAAGCAGAACCCAGGAATAAGGATGGATTATCCACAAAAGGTCTGTGGAGGAGCCTCTTGTCAAATGAAGTGAGTCCCATGACATACACAGACAGTGTTCTTGAGAATATAATACCAGAAGAAAGAGTAATCTTGGACTGAAGGAGGTAGAGAGATGGCAGTGTGGTAATAGAAACAGAGGGAAAGAACATGATGTGATGATAGAAGCAGAGGTCAAAGTGATGCGGGATCACAAGACAAAGGCAGTGGGTAGTCGCCAGAATCTGAAAAGGACAAGGAAAACAAATTATCCTCTAGAGCTTCCTGAAGGATCCAACTGACACCTCGATTTTAGACCTTTAGTCATTTTGGGTTCATGTCCTCCAGAACTCTAAGACAGTAAATGTGTTGTTGTAAGTCACTAAGTTTGTTGTAATTTATTATAGCAGCAATAGGATACTAATATATCAGGAGTCTTTCATTAATCATTTTCTTTTAGGTTTTTTCCCCCTGTAGCTATTGAGAGGATCACATAATTTGGTTTATTTTATTGATGTGATGTATTACATTAATTTTTCAGATGTTAAACCAACCTCTCATTCCTAGAATAAATACTCCTTGTATAATTATTTTTTATAGATTGCTGGATTCACTTTGCCAGTATTTTGTTAAGGATTTGTGTCCATATGCATAAGAGATATTGGTTTATAGTTTTCCTTTCTTGTGATGCCTTTTTCTGGCTTTGGTATCAGGGTAACACCTAGAGATCGAGTTGGGAATTGTTGCCTCCTCTTCTGTTATTTGGAAGAGTTTGTCAATAATTGGTATAAATTATTCTTTAAATGTTTGGTAGGTTATAGCAGTGAAGTCTTCTGCATTTGGGTTTTCCTTGTGGGTAGTTTTATTAGTAGTAGAAGTAGTAATAGTAGTAGTAGTAATAATAATTCAGTCTCTCCACTTGTTATAAGCCTATTTAGTTGATGACTTTTGGAGCAAGTTTTGGTAGTTGGTGTCTTTATTAAAAACATGATCCATTCCAACTAAATTATCTAATTTCTTGGTATATGACTGTTTACATTATTTCCTCCTAATCTTTTATTTCTGTATGGTTAGTAGTGTTCCCTCTTTCCTATCTGATTGTAGTCATTTGAGTCTTCTCTTTTTCCCTTGATTAACTAACACTTGGTCAATTTTGCTATCTTTTTAAAAAAATAAGATTTTCGTCGCTTTGACTTTTCTCTATTGTTCTATTCTCTCCTTAATCTTTTGCCTATCTTTATTGTTTCCTTCCTTATGTTTGCTTTAGGTTTAAGTTTCTCATTTTCCCAGTGTCTTTGAGTGGAAGGTTAGGTTATCGATTAAAATTTTTTTCAACTCAATAGCAAAAATAGAATTTGATTAAAAAATGAGTAGAGGATCTGAAGACATATTTTTCCAAAGAAGATATACAAATGGCCCACAGGTACATGAAACGATGCTCAAACTTGTAAACATTAGAAGACAGAAAATCAACACTAACTTAAAGATATCTGTACCCTCATGTTCATTGCAGTGTGATTTATAATACCCAAGACATGGAAACAACTTAAGTGTCTATTGATGGATAAATGGATGAAGAAAATGTGAGAGATATATGATGAAATATTATTCTGTGGTTAAAAAAAAAGGCAATTCCACCATTTGCAACAACCTAAATGGACCTTGAGGGCATTATGCTAGAATAAACATAATTTTTTGTCTTAATACACCCATTTATAACTATGAATTTTCCTGTGAAAACTTCTTGCATTGCATCTGACTGAATTTTAGTATGCTCTGCCTCATTTCAATTGATTTCAAGGAATTTTCTGATTTTCTTTTTGACTTCTTATTTGACTCATTAGTAATATTAATAACATCCATAAGAAGGTTGTTTAATATTCGGATATTTGTGAGTTTCCCAAATCTTTTTATCTTGCTGATTTCCATTTTCTAAAGTATAGTTGATTTACAATATTATATATAGTTTCAGGTGTACAATATAGTGAGTCAATATTTTTATGTAATAGATTATATTCCATTTAAAGGTATTATAAAACAATGGCTCAATTTCCCTGTGCTTATATTATAATCTTGTAGCTTATTGATTTTATAATGATAGTTTATACCTCTTAATCCCCTATCCCTCTATTTCCCTTTCCCCCCTTCCTCTCCCCACCAGTAGCCACTAGTTTGTTTTCTGTATTTGTGAGTCTATTTCTGTTGTGTTGTATTCATTAATTTGTTTTATTTTTTACATTCCACTTAGAAGTGATAACATACACTATTTGTCTTTCTTTGTCTGACTTATTTCACAAAGCATAATATCCTCCAGGTCCATCCATGTTTGCTAATGGCAGAATTTCATTCTTTTTTATGGCTGAGTAATATTTCACTTTGTGTGTGTGTGTGTGTGTGTGTGTGTGTGTGTTTGGTATATATATATATATATATACCAAACACACACACCACATATTCTTTATACATTCATCTATTGATGGACAGTTAGATTGCTTCCATATGCTGCTTATTGTAAATAATGCTGCTATGAACATTGGCGTGAATATATCTTTTCAAACTAGTGTTTTGTTTGTTTCAAATATATACACAAGAGTGAAATTGCTGGATCATACAGTAGTTCTATTTTTATTTTTTTGAGGAACCTCCATACTTTTTCACAGTGGCTGTACCAATTGACATTTCCACCAATAGAGTACCAGGGTTCCCTTTTCTCCACATCCTCACCAATATTTGTTATATGTAGCTTTTGAATGATAGCCATTCTGACAGGTGTGAGGTCATGTCTCATCGTGGTTTTGATTTGTATTTCTGACTAGAAATGTTGAGCATCTTTTCATGTACCTGTTGGCCATCTGTTTGTCTTCTTTGGAAAAATGTCTAATCAGGTCTTCTGCCCATTTTTTAATCAGGTTTTTTGTTTTTTGATGTTGAATTGTATGAGCTGTTTATATATTTTGGATTTTAACCCCTTATAGGTCATATCATTTGTAAATATTTTCTCCCATTCATTAGGTTGTCTTTTCATTTTGTTGATGACTTTTTTGCTGTGTAGAAGCTTTTACGTTTAAGTAGGCTCCATTTGTTTATTTTTGCTTTTGTTTCTTTTGCCTTAGAAGACAGATCCCCCAAATTATTGCTACTATTTACATCAAAGTATGCTCTAAGTTTTCTTCTAGGAGTTTTAAGGTTTCCAGTCTTATATTTAGATCTTTAATCTCTTTGAGTTTATTTTTGTATATGATGTGAGAAAATGTTCTAATATTATTTTTTACATGTAGCTGTCCAGTTTTTTCAGCATTTTATTGTGTTCCTCTGTCTCTCCTTTACTGCTTTATCTGTATTGCAAATATTTTCCCATGAAGCATTTTACCTTACTTTTTTTTACTTTATTTTTTAATCATTTTTTTAATGGCTGACCTAGGGCTTACCATATGTATTTCACTTCATATATATCATTGGCATCAGATTTATACTAGCTTAATTTCAGTGGCTGAAGGAATGTAACTCCAATATATCTTTATTACCTTATGCTCCTTTTATGATGTTTTGTTATATATATTACATCTATTAACATTACAAATGCAACAATATAGTCTTATAGTTATTACTCTACCATTTGTAGTCATTTCTTTATTTTGCTCCCACCTATGTCTTTTTTTTTTTTTTTTTTTTTTTTTTTTTTGCGGTACACGGGCCTCTCACTGTTGCGGCCTCTCCCGTTGTGGAGCACAGGCCCCAGACGCGCAGGCCCAGTGGCCACAGCCCACGGGCCCAGCCGCTCTGCGGCATGTGGGATCCTCCCAGACCGGGGCACGAACCCGCATCCCCTGCATTGGCAGGCGGACTCTCAACCACTGCGCCACCAGGGAAGCCCCTCTTTTGTGTTTTTATTGCCAAATATTTTATAAATAAATTAAGTTCTGTATGTTATAGACCCAATGATACACTATATACATATTATTTTATGCAATAGGTTTTTAAATTAGGTAGGGAGATTTTACACTTATGCTGTATTTTATAAGATATCATTTCTTTTACTGGTGCTCTTCATATTTTTGTGGGATTCAAATTAATATCTTGAGTCACTTGCTTTAGCCTGAAGAACTTCTTTTAATATTGCTTATATTAATAAGTTGAGTATAGTAGCAGAAAATGCTCTCAGTTTTTGCCTGGAAATGTATTAATTTTGCCTTCATTTTTGAAAGATAGATTTGCTAGCTGACAGTTTTTTCTTTGATATTTTTGAGTAGGTTATCCTACATCCTATGGCCTACAATGTTTCTAAGAAGTGAGCTGTTATCTTTTTTAACAGATTCCTTTGTAAGTGATGAGCCCTTCATCTCCAGCTGCTTTCAAGAGTTTCTCCTTGTCTTTGACTTTCAGTACATTTATTATGAGGTGTCTGTGGATCTCTGCATTTATCCTCCTTTGCATTCATTATGCTTTTTGGATGTACAGATTGTTTGTTCAATATATTTTGAAAAGTTTTCAGCCTTATTCCTTCAGATAATTTTTCTGCTCCCTTTGTTGTCTACTGACCTCTGGTACTCTTCTTGTATATATGTAGTGCATTCAATACTGCCCCACATTTCTCTGAACCTCCATTTATTTCTCTTCATTATTTTTGCTCTCTGTTCTTCAAATTGCATAATATCTATGGACCTATCTTCAAATTCATTAAGTTATTCTTCCACAAGGTATTTGGTATTGCTTCTAACCCCATGAAGGCTCCTCCCAAATGTCTTCCAGTGGTTCTCTCTTGCAAATTAGCCAGCCTACAATTTGTCCTGTATCTTCAGTAGGTCTAGGAATTTCCTCGCAACCTTTCAGCTCAACCTTCAGTGTTTACTGAGTATCCTTAGTCTTGAAATTCTCTAGGTCCTGTTGTACTGTAAATTAAATTGGTTCCTTTGGAAAGAGATTAGGAGCTATCTGTTTTATGTCCTGCTTCTCACTCCAGGTGAAATCTCAGAGCCAAGCCCAGGGATCTGGAAGTGGGAACAATGGCACACTTTTCTCTGTGACACCCCCTCTTTAATTTTTAATCATTCAGTGGGTGGAGGGGTGTGGACAGTAGCCTAAGGTCTTCTTGGCTTGTTTTGTTTGCCATGGAACCAGCCTTACAACCCAAGGCATGGTTGTTTAGGGATCCAGTGTTCTCATGGTTCTGTGAGTAAGATAGAGTTTCTATTCCATAAGTGGAGGCTGGACAGAAGGAGAGAGCCCCATCTTTCAACCATACAAACCCTGAAATTGTGTACACCAATAGGTAACAGGACAGGCTAAAACATGTTGATGTCTTAATCTTCCCAAGAATAAAGCCCCTGGTTGGGAGCTGGCAGGAGAGGGAGCCCTGGTTTCTTGGGTACACTAGTCTAGAGTTTTCATTTCATCTTGCTAAGCTGAGAGGTGACATGAAGGAGCAGTCTTGGTTTAATATTACATATTCGCTTTTTTTTTCTGAATTTTCACAAACTTTCTTGAATAGATGTTTCTTCATTTTCTGTATTCCTTTAAAACCATTTCTAGAGACATTGAGTTATTATCTTTTGTTAAAATTTTTCACCAAATCACTGGGGAGGTGGTCTACAGAGCTCCATGTGCCGTTCTGTTATAAATTGCTCTAGGTATAAATTTTTGAACCTCATTTCTGAAGTAATAGCATTCTAAAAACACAAGCGTGCTTACACGAGAATCTGTCAACTGTTCATGGAAAGGTTTGAAATTACACATTCTTATTGGGAAAAACAGTTGCATATTTTTTTGACCCAAGGCTCATTTTCTAGTCTGGAGACACATTTTTCCATTATTTTTTTGGCTATGGTTTCATTTCCTTATCGGCATTTACGTTTCTTTTAAGCACTTTAGTAAGACAAATATTGTATTAAAAGAAAATGAGAAAATATGAGAGTGGCTCTAATCAAATTTAGTAAGGTTTTTCGTTTTCCAGTCATATAAACTGCTTGAGCTTTGTATCATTTTTCTGAAGGAAGTGGGAAATAAGTCATTCTATTTGTCCTCTGTTATTCTTCAAGAAATAATTCCATAATGAAAAAGAAACTTAATGTATCAGATTCGTTAACTCAGCCATTAGTCAAGTCTATTTTTTAAACAGAGGTGAAAAAGGTCTGTATTACAGATAGACTAAAAATGCCAGAATTCACATAATCTATTTTTTTCTTCCTCAGAGCTCCAGCTCCAATGCACCTACTCATAGAATCATAATTTTGAGAAAAAAAGTTATGATGATAGCCAGTTTTCAGTTTGAATGCTAAATACAACACAAAAATTATCTCACATTCCATGACTTCCAAATGCCAAGTGTTTTCAAATAACAAACACAAAGCACCATAAGAGTCCAGGGTAATTGCTTTGTTTTGTTCTTGTTGTTTTATCGCTTTTTAAAAAATTATGATGTATGCAATTCCAAATACAATTTTCCAAAACAGCAAACATTTATACATCCTCAAAACTTTGAGTCCTTAGTTGAAAACAAGTTTACACAGTCTGTTTGAGAAGAGCCATAGAACTTATACACCAAGATAGAGAAATTTCAAAAGCTCTGCTTTTTCATAAGAGTAACTTACAAGGATTGGAACTTTCCTTTCTTTTATTTGCTATTGTTCTTAAAACTGTCAGTCAGTACTTTTAAATGCTCAACACATCATGCAAGATTGGATAAAAGGGCAAAGAGTTACAAAAGAGGGAGCCGTGAGAAGCATTTTTCACTTCATCTAGTTGTGGATATTGCCATATCATTATTATGTTTTCATTTTTTTAACATCTTTATTGGAATATAATTGCTTTACAGTGGTGTGTTAGTTTCTGCTTTACAACAAAGTGAATCAGCTATACATATACATATATCCCCATATCTCCTCCCTCTTGTCTGTCCTTCCCACCCTCCCTATCCCACCCCTCTAGGTGGTCACAAAGCACTGAGCTGATATACTTGTGCTATGCAGCTGCTTCCCACTAGCTATCTATTTTACATTTGGTAGTGTATATATGTCCATGACACTCTCTCACTTCGTCCCAGCTTACCCTTCCCCCTCTCCGTGTGCTCAAGTCCATTCTGTATGTCTGCATCTTTATTCCTGTCCTGCCCCTAGGTTCCTAGAACCATTTTATTTTATTTTATTTTTAGATTCCATATATATGTGTTAGCATACGGTATTTGTTCTCTTTCTGACTTATTTCACTCTGTATAACTGACTCTATGTCCATCCACCTCACTATAAATAACTCAAATTCATTTCATTTTATGGCTCAGTAATATTCCATTGTATACATGTGCCATATCTTCTTTATCCATTCATCTGCCAGTGGACACTTACATTGCTTCTGTGTCCTGGCTATTGTAAATAGAGTTGCAGTGAGCATTGTGGTACATGATTATTTTTGATTTATAGATTTCTTAGGGTATATAACCAGGAGTGGGATTGCTGGGTCATATGGTAGTTCTATTTTGAGATTTTAAAAGAAGCTCCATGCTGTTCTCCATAGTGGTTGTATCAATTTACATTCCCACCAGCAGAGCAAGAGGGTTCCCTTTTCTCCAAACCCTCTCCAGGATTTATTGTTTGTAGATTTTTTGATGATGACCATTCTGACGGGTGTGAGGAGATACCTCACTGTAGTTTTGATTTGAATTTCTCTAATGATTAGTGATGTTGAGCATCCTTTCATGTGTTTGTTGACAATATGTATATATTCTTTGTAGAAATCTATTTAGGACTCTATATAGGAATAAGTATATTTAGGTCTTCTGCCCATTTTTGGATTGGGTTGTTTGTTTTTTTGATATTGAGCTGCATGAGCTGCTTATAAATTTTGGAGATTAATCCTTTGTCACTTTCTTCATTTGCAAATATTTTCTTCCATTCTGAGGGTTGTCTTTTCATCTTGTTTATGGTTTCCTTTGCTGTGCAAAAGCTTTTAAGTTTTATTACATCCCATTTTTTAATTTTTGTTTTTATTTCCATTCCTGTAGGAGGTGAGTCAAAAAGGATCTTGCTGTGATTTATATCATACAGTGTGCTGCCTATGTTTTCCTCTAAGAGTTTGATAGTTTCTGGCCTTACATTTAGGTCTTTAATCCATTTTGAGTTTATTTTTGTGTATGGTATTAGGGAGTGTTCTAATCTCATACTTTTACATGTACCTGTCCAGTTTTCCCAGCACCACTTATTAAAGAGGCTGTCTTTTCTCCACTGTATATTCTTGCCTCCTTTATCAAAGATAAGGTGACTGTATGTGCATGGGTTTATGTCTGGGCTTTCTGTCCTATTCCTTTGACCTATAATTCTGTTTCTGAGCCAGTACCATACTATCTGGATTACTGTAGCTTTGTAATATAGTCTGAAGTCTGGGGGCCTGATTACTCCAGCTCCATTTTTCTTCCTCAAGATTTCTTTGGCTATTCAGGGTCTTTTGTGTTTCCATGCAAACTGTGAAATTTTTTATTCTAATTCTGTGAAAAATGTCATTGGTAGCTTGATAGGGATTGCATTGAATCAGTAGCTTGCTTTGGGTCGTATAGTCATTTTCACAATGTTGATTCTTCCAATCCAAGAACATAGTATAGCTCTCCATCTGTTTGTATCATCTTTAATTTATTTCATCAGTGTCTTATAGTTTTCTGCATACAGGTCTTTTGTCTCCTTAGATAGGGGTATTCCTAGGTATTTTATTCTTTTTGTTGCAATGGTAAGTGGGAGTGTTTCCTTAATTTCTCTTTGAGATTTTTCATCATTAGTGTATAGGAATGCAAGAGATATCTGTGCATTAATTTTGTATCCTGCTACTTTACCAAATTCATTGATTAGCTCTAGTGGTTTTCTGGTAGCATCTTTAGGATTCTCTATGTATACTATCATGTCTGCAAACAGTAACAGCTTTACTTCTTCTTTTCCGATTTGGATTCTGTTTATTTCTTTTTCTTCTCTGATTGTCATGAGTAAAACTTCCAAAACTGTTGAATAATAGTGGTGAGAGTAGACAACCTTGTCTTGTTCCTGATCTTAGAGGAAATGGTTTCAGTTTTTCACCATTAAGAACGATGTTGGCTGTGGGTTTGTCATATGTGGCCTTTATAATGTTGAGGTAAGGTCCCTCTATGTGTAGTTTCTGGAGGGTTTTAATCATAAATGGGTGTTGAATTTTGTCGAAAGGTTTTGCTGCATCTATTGAGATGGTCATATGGTTTTTCTCCATCAATTTTTAAATACCATTTATCACATTGATTGATTTGCGTATATTGAAGTACCCTTACATTCCAGGGATAAACCCCACTTGATCATGGTGTATGATCCTTTTAATGTGCTGTTGGATTTTGTTTGCTAGTATTTTGTTGAAGATTTTTGCATCTATGTTAATCAGTGATATTGACCTGTAGTTTTCTTTCTTTGTGACATCTTCGTCTGGTTTTGGTATCAGAGTGATGTTGGCCTCGTAGAATGAGTTTGGGAATGTTCCTCCCTCTGCTATATTTTGGAAGACTTTGAGAAGGATAAGTGTTAGCTCTTCTCTAAATGTTTGATAGAATTTGCCTCTGAAGCCATCTGGTCCTGGCCTTTGGTTTGTTGGAAGATATATAATCACAGTGTCAATTTCAGTGCTTGTGATTGGTTTTTTTAATATTTTCTATTTCTTTCTGGTTCAGTCTCAGAAGGTTGTGCATTTCTAAGAATTTGTCCATTTCTTCCAGGTTGTCCATTTTATTGGCATATAGTTGCTTGTAGTAATCTCTCATGATCTGCTGTATTTGTGAACTGTCAATTGTTACTTCTCCTTTTTCATTTCTAATTCTGTTGATTTGAGTCTTCTCCCTTTTTTTCTGGATGAGTCTGGCTAATGGTTTACTAATTTTGTTTATCTTCTCAAAAAAACAGCTCTTAGTTTTATTGATCTTTGCCATTGTTTTCTTCATTTCTTTTTTATTTATTTCTGATCTGATCTTTATAATTTCTTTCCTTCTGCTAATTGTGGGGTATTTTTGTTTTTCTTTCTCTAATTGCTTTAGGTGTAAGGTTAGGTTGTTTATTTGAGATGTTTCTTGTTTCTTGAGGTAGGATTGTATGGCTATAAACTTCCCTATTAGAATTGCTTTTGTTACATCCTATAGGTTTTGGTTCACCGTGTTTTTATTGTCATTTCTTTCTAAGTAATTTTTGAATCCCTCTTTGATTTCTTCAGTGATCTCTTGGTTATTTAGTAGTGTATTATTTAGCCTCCGTGTGTGTATTTCTTCCAGATTTTTCCTTGTAATTGATACTGTCTCATTTTTTTGTGGTCGGAGAAGTTTCTTGATACAGTTTCATTTTCTTAAATTAACCAAGGCTTGATTTGTGACCCAAGATATGATCTATCCTGGAGAATGTTCTGTGAGCCTTGAGAAGAAAATGTACTCTGTTGTTTTTGGATGGAATGTCCTATAAATAACAATTAAGTTCATCTTGTTTAATGTACCATTTAAAGCTTGTGTTTCCTTATTTATTTTCATTTTAGATGATCTGTCCATTGGTGAAAGTGGGGTGTTAAAGTCCCCTACTATGACTGTGTTACTGTTGATTTCACCTTTTATGGCTGTTAACATTTAGCTTATGTATTGAGGTGGTCCTATGTTGAGTGCATAAATATTTACAATTGTTACATCTTCTGCTTGGAATGATCCCTTGGTCTTTATGTAGTGTCATTCTTTGTTGTAATAGTCTTTATTTTAAAGTCTATTTTTTCTTATAAGAGACTTGATACTCAAGCTTTCTTTTTATTTCCATTTGCATGGAATAACTTTTTCCATTCCCTCACTTTCAATCTGTACGTGTCCCTAGGTCTGAAGTTGGTGTCTTGTAGGCTGCATCTATATGGGTCTTGTTTTTGTATCCATTCAGCCAGTCTGTGTCTTCTGGTGGGAACATTTAATCCGTTTACATTTAAGGTAGTTATCGATATGTGTATTCCTATTACCATTTTCTTACTTGTTTTGGGTCTTTTCCTTCTCTTCTGTTTACCGCCTAGAGAAGTCCCTTTAGCATTTGTTGTGAAGCTGATTTGGTGGTGCTGAATTCTCTTAGCTTATGCTTGTCTGTAATGTTTTTCATTTCTCTGTCGAATCTTAATGAGATCCTGATAGGTAAAATAATCTTGGTTGTAGGTTTTTCCCTTTCATCACTTTAAATATGTCCTGCCACTCCCTGCTGGCTTGCAGAGTTTGTGCTGAAAGATCAGTTGTTAACCTTATGGTGTTTCCCTTGTATGTTCTTTGTTGTTTTTCCCTGCTGCCTTTAATATTTTTTCTTTGTATTTATGTTTTGGTACTTTGATTAATATGTGTCTTGCTGTGTTTCTCCTTGGATTTATCCTCTATGGGAATCTCTGTGCTTCCTGTACTTGCTTGAGTATTTCCTTTCCCCTATTAGGGAAGTTTTCAACTATAATCTCTTCAAATATTTTCTCAGCCCCTTCCTTTTTTTCTTCTGGGCCCTCTATAGTTTGAATGTTGGTACGTTTAATGTTGTCCCACAAGTCTCTGAGACTGTCCTCAATTCTTTTCATTCTTTTTTCTTTATTCAGTTCTGTGGTAGTTATTTCCATAATTTTACCTTTCAAGGCACTTATCTGTTCTTCTGCCCCACTTATTCTGCTATTGATTCCTTCTAGAGAAATTTTAATTTCATTAATTTTGTTGTTCATGATTGTTTGTTTGCTCTTTAGTTCTTCTAGGTCCTTTTTAAATGTTTCTTGTATTTTCTCCATTCTATTTCCAGGATTTTGGATCATCTTTACTATCATTACTCTGAATTCTTTTTCAGGTAGACTGCCTATTTCTTCTTCATTTGTTTGGCCTGGTGGGTTTTTACCTTGCTCCTTCATTGCTCTGTGTTTCTCTGTCTTCTCATTTTGCTTAACTTACTGTGTTTGGGGTCTCCTTTTCGCAGGCTGCATGTTCGTAGTTCCCATTGTTTTTGTTGTGTGCCCCCAGTAGCTAAGGTTGGTTCAGTGGGTTGTGTCGGCTTCCTGGTGGAGGGGACTGGTGCCTCTCCTCTCATGGATGAGGCTGGATCTTGTCTTTATGGTGAGCAGGACTGCATCCAGTGGTGTGTTTTGGGGTGTCTGTGGCCTTATTATGATTTTAGGTGGCCTCTGTGCTAATGGATGGGGTTTTGTTCCTGTCTTGCTAGTTGTTTGGCATAGGATGTCCAGCACTGTAGCTTGCTCCTCATTGAGTGGAGCTAAGTCTTAGTGTTGAGATGGAGATCTCTTGGAGAACTTTTTCTGTTTGATAGTACGTGGAGCTGGGAGATCTCTGGCAGACCAATGTCCTAAACTCGGCTCTCCCACCTCAGAGGCACAGGCCTGACACCCTGCTGGAGCACCAAGGCCCTATCAGCCACACAGCTCATAAGAAAAGGGAGAAAAGAAAGAAAAAAGAAAAATAATAAAGTTATTAAAGTAAAAAATAAAAAGAAGAGAGAGAAAAGTAAAGAAGGGAGGAATCAAACCAAAAAACAAATCCACCAATGATAACAAACACTAAAAACTGTACTAAAAACCCAACCAGCAAGGAAACAAACTAAAATGGATGACAGAACCCTAGGACAAATGGTAAAATCAAAGCTATACAGATAAAATCACACAAAAAAGCATACATATACACTCTCACAAAAAGAGAAAAAGGAAAGAAATATATATATCTATACATTAAGAAAAAAAGGAAAAGAGCAACCACATCAATAAACAAATGTACCAATGATAATAAACTCTAAATACTAAACTACAATAAGCATAAAACCAGAAACTAATTAGATGCAGAAAGCAAACCCCAAATCTGCAGTTGCTCCCAGAGTCTACCACCTCAATTTTGGAACGATTTGTTGTCTATTCAGGTATTCCACAGATGCAGGGTACCTCAAATTGATTGTGGAGATTTAATCCACTGCTCCTGAGGCTGCTGGAAGAGATTTCCCTTTCTATTCTTTGTTCGCACAGCTCCTGGGGTTCTGCTTTGGATTTGGCCCCAGCTCTGGGTGTAGGTCACCAGAGGGCGTCTGTTCTTCGCTCAGACAGGACGGGGTTAAAGTAGCAGCTGATTAAGGGGGTTCTTTCTCACTCAGGGACGGGGGGAGGGAGGGGTATGGAATGCAGGACAAGCCTGTGGTGGCAGAGGCCTACGTGAAGTTGCACAGCGTCAGCCACGCCGTGTGTTCTCCTGGGGAAGTTGTCCCTGGATCACGGGACCCTGGCAGTGGCGGGCTGCACAGGCTCCCAGGAGGGGAGGCGTGGATAGTGACCTGTGCTTGCACAGAGGCTTCTTGGTGGCTGCAGCAGCAGCCTTAGCATTTCATGCCCGTCTCTGGTGTCCACGCTGATAGTTGCAGCTTGCTCCCCTCTCTGGAGCTCGTTTAGGCGGTGCTCTGTATCCCCTCTCCTCATGCACCCCGAAACAATGGTCCCTTGACTCTTTGGCAGTTCCAAACTTTTTCCCGGACTCCCTTCCAGCTAGCTGTGGTGCACTAGCCCCCTTCAGGCTGTGTTCACGCATCCACCTCCAGTCCTCTCCCTCGGATCTCATCTCCGTCACTTGAGCCTCATCTCCCAGCCCCCACCCACCACAACAGGTGAGCAGACAAGCCTCTTTGGCTGCTGAGTGCTGGTCGGCACTGATCCTCTGTGTGGGAGTATCTCCGCTTTGCCCTCTGCACCCCTATTGCTGTACTCTCCTCTGTGGCTCCAAAGCTTCACCCTGCCACACCCATCTTCACAGTGAAGGGGCTTCCTAGTGTGTAGAAACTTTTCTTCCTTCACAGCTCCCTCCCACTGGTGCAGGTCCCGTCTTTTGTCTCTGTTTTTTTCTTTTTTCGTTTGCCCTACCCAGATACATGGGGAGTTTCTTGCCTTTTGGGAGGTCTGAGGTCTTCTGCCAGCGTTCAGTAGGTGTTCTGTAGGAGTTGTTCCACGTGTAGATGAATTTCTGGTGTATCTGTGGGGAGGAAGGTGATCTCCACGTCTTACTCCGCTGCCATCTTGAAGGTCTCCCTCTGTGCTTTCATTTTTGAAGTAATTGTACACTCAGAGAAATAGTGTCAGAATAATAAAGAACTGCTGGTTACTCTTTACCCAGATTTATCAACTTTTAGTATTTTGCCACATTCTCTGCCCCTTCTGTCCCCTCCAACTCCTCCTCCCCCCATATTTTTTTCTTTTTTTAAAATTTCCATTTTATATTGGAGTATATTTGGTTAACAATGTTATGTTAGTTTCAGGTGTACAGCAAAGTGGTTCAGTTATACATATACATGTATCTATTCTTTTTCAAATATTCTTTTCCCATTTAGGTTGTTACATAATATTGAGCAGAGTTCCCTGTGCTCTACAGTAGGTCCTTGTTGGTTATCTATTTTATATATAGTAGTGTGTATGTGTCAATCCCAAACTCCTAATTTATCCCTCCCTGCCAGCCTTCCCCTTTGGTAACCATAGTTTGTTTCCTAAATCTGTGAATTTGTTTCTATTTTGTAAATAAGTTCATTTTTACCTTCTTCTTTTTGTTTAGATGCTGCATATAAGTGATATCATGTGATATTTGTCCTTCTCTGTCTGATTTACTTCATTTAGTATGATAATCTCCAGGTCCATCCATGTTACTGCAAATGTCATTATTTCATTCTTTTTTAATGTTTGAGTAATATTCCACTGTATATATGTACCACATTGTCTTTGCCCATTCATCTAAATGTTGATGGACATTTAGGTTGCTTGTTCATTGCAGCGCTGTTTACAATAGCCAGGACATGGAAGCAACCCCCTTGTGTTTGAGTGTACATTGCTCATATCACATCTTTTTGCACACAGTGCATGAGGATGGCAATCCAAGAATTGGGATATTCTTGTATGCAACCTCACTACAGTTACCAAATTCAGCAAATTAACATTGATAACATTCTTTCAGCTATCCTTCATAATCCAATTTGGTCAATTGCCCCAATAATGACCTTTAGTCTTCTTCCATTCCAGAATTATTTAGCCTTTCTTTTTCTCTCATGATATTGACATTTCGCTACATAATTTTTTAAAGGTTTAGTTACATGAAGGACAATTTAACTTTTTGAAGGTTTAGTAATTACCAAGGATAATAAATAGGTTCCAACTAACATCACTTAGCCAAATATATGGTAACCAAACTAGCCTTGGTTATTGCCTTGCGTTAACTGATGTGTTTCTTTTACATCAAGGACCCAGGAAATACTAAGAAAACTTAGACAACAAAATGAAAGCCTCTACCAAAATTAGGTGTATCCCTATTTTGTGAATTTTAGAATTAATATAGTTCAAAATCTCTATTAAAGTTATTGAAGCTACAATGAGAGAATATACAAAAAAGATAGTAAAGACAAAACTTTCCTACAAACAATATTACCATTACTTAGATAATTTTACCCCAAACACTCTTTTGTGATAACAGAATCAGAATTTCTATATAGAAAGCTTCCAACCTCTGTATACAAAACTTGCCTTGATATTGTTACAGAGCAAGGGCTCATTGCCCCTGCACAAGATCAGATACTGAGGCAGCAGTCTTGTAGAGGAAAAAGGCTTTATTGAAGGGCAGACAAGCAAGGGGACAGGAGGCAAAGCTCAGATCCTCTGTTGAGTGGGATATTTATCATGGAAGCAAGGAGTAAGGGAGTGGGGCGTGGCTCAGAAATAATTGGTGGAAAGCAATGTGTAAGTTTCATGAGTTCCCTGCACAGGTGCCATTTCTTTGCGTGCCTCTTCAGGGATCACATGTGCAAACTGGGGGTGGGGTCCATATGTAACGTGGTGAAAATTCAGACTGTGATGTCAGAAGGTCACCCATTGGACAAGGAAATTTATTCTGTGCAGACTCCAATCAGTCATATTGTTGGTTCCAACCAGTTTCAGCCAAATTTGTTATATTACAAGTGTTGGGGATTTCAAAAGCTGTTTCCTTTTCTGCTGTCCGGTAAGACAAGCTCAAGAATTTCTGTTAGTCACAGAAATGGACATGGTTTCAATACAGCATTGCAAAGCAATGTCGACTTAACTTGCAACTCTCATGTTGTATATTTTTTTTAAGTTTTATTTGGGGCAAGATGAGGGCTATAGCCCGGGAGACAGCATTTCAGATAACTCTGAGAAACTGCTCCAAAGAGATAGGGGGGAAGGTCAGTATATATTTGATTTTGGTGAAAGAGGAGTACATACAATCAAGTACATATTTTTTTTTGCAGAAGTTTTCTGCTAGTCACAAGGAGCAGTCATCACCATGAAGGATTTTAGTACTTTTCTAGATATGAGGAGATATATGAGAAGAATTGGGCTCATAAAATTGGCACCTGAAAATATCCATCTATCTGAAGACCTGTTCTGCCAGTTTTTCCCAGAGGACAGAGTGCCTCATTTCTGCTCTCCATCCTGAGCTCCTTTCAGGGGGGTGTTGAAAATCAGCAGCTGCAGCAGCATGATTTAATCCTTGTAGAGGTAGTTGTCAATGCCAATTTGTTGTTGACGGCAAGTAGATGATTTTTACTGGAATTTTATTTTATATGTGAAAGGTAGACAGTTGCTTTTGTAAACAACTTATGTGAGATTTAAAAAACATTGTTGATAAAAATATTATTGCATAGTACTTAGTATGATTAGTATTTCATAACTCTAGTACATAATTCACTGTTTTATACTTTGCCTTATTCCTAATAAGTTTAATTTTAAGTATCCTAAATTGATATTAATTTTCATTCCTCTTTTGCATTGTTTCCCCTTATGACTATCCTTATTTTTTTTCTCAAACATGCCCTCCTTAATCTAACATCTACAGTTTATCACAGGCCATTCTTTTTATCTATCCCACGCTTCCACTCATCTTGGGAAGTGGAAAATTGTGTGTGTGTGTGTCTTTGTGTGTTTTAATCTTTATTAGAGTATAATTGCTTTACAATGGTGTGTTAGCTTCTGCTTTATAACAAAGTGAATCAGCTACACATATATCCCCATATCTCCTCCCTATCCCACCTCTCTAAGTAGACACAAAGAACTGAGCTGATCTCCCTGTGCTATGCAGCTGCTTCCCACTAGCTATCTATTTTACGTTTGGTAGTGTACATATATCCATGCCACTCTCTCACTTCGTCCCAGCTTACCCTTCCCCCTCCCCATTGTCCTCAAGTCCATTCTCTATGTCTGTGTCTTTATTCCTGTCCTGCCCCTAGGTTCTTCAGAACGTTTTTTTTTTTTTTTTTAAGATTCCATATATATGTGTTAGCATATGGTATTTGTTTTTCTCTTTCTGACTTACTTCACTCTGTATGACAGACTCTAGGTCCATCCACCTCACTACAAATAACTCAATGTCGTTTCTTTTTATGGCTGAGTAATGTTCCATTGTATATATGTGCCACATCTTCTCTATCCAACCGTCTGTCAGTGGACACTTAAGTTGCTTCCACATCCTGGCTATTGTAAATAGAGCTGCAATGAACATTGTGGTACATGACTTTTTTGAATTATGGTACATGACTTTTCTGAATTATGGTTTTCTCAGGGTATATGCCCAGTAGTGGGATTGCTGGGTTATATGGTAGTTCTATTTTTAATTTTTTTTGGAACCTCCATACTATTCTCCATAGTGTCTGTATCAATTTATATTCCCACCAACAGTACAAGAGGGTTCCCTTTTCTCCACACCCTCTCCAGCATTTATTGTTTGTAGATTTTGTTTTATTTATTTATTTATTTATTTATTTATTTATGGCTGTGTTGAGTCTTCGTTTCTGTGTGAGGGCTTTCTCTAGTTGCGGTGAGCGGGGACCGCTCTTCATCACGGTGCACGGGCCTCTCACTATCATGGCCTCTCTTGTTGCGGAGCACAGGCTCCAGATGCACAGGCTCAGTAGTTGTGGCTCACGGGCCCAGTTGCTCCGCGGCATGTGGGATCTTCCCAGACCAGGGCTCGAACCCATGTCCCCTGCATTGGCAGGCAGATTCTCAACCACTGCACCACCAGGGAAGCCCCTGTAGATTTTTTAATGATGGCCATTTGACGGATGTGAGGTGATACCTCATTGTAGTTTTGATTTGCATTTCTCTAACGATCAGTGATGTTAAGCATCCTTCAGACTATACTACAAAGCTACAGTAATCAAGACAGCATGGGGCCTCCCTGGTGGCGCAGTGGTTGAGAGTCCGCCTGCCGATGCAGGGGATACGGGTTCGTGCCCCGGTCTGGGAGGATCCCATATACCGCGGAGCGGCTGGGCCCGTGAGCCATGGCTGCTGAGCCTGTGCATCCGGAGCCTGTGCTCCGCAACGGGAGAGGCCACAACAGTGAGAGGCCCGCGTACCACAAAAAAAAAAAAAAAAAAAAAAAAAAAAAAAAAAAAAGACAGCATGGTACTGGCACAAAAACAGAAATGTAGATCAATGGAACAGGATAGAAAGCCCAGAGATAAACCCACGCACATATGGTCACCTTATCTTTGATAAAGGAGGCAAGAATATACAATGGAGAAAGGACAGCCTCTTCAATAAGTGGTGCTGGGAAAACAGGACAGCTACATGTAAAGGAATGAAATTAGAACACTCCCTAATACCATACACAAAAATATACTCAAAATGGATTAAAGACCTAAATGTAAGACCAGACACTATCAAACTCTTAGAGGAAAACATAGGCAGAACACTCTATGACATAAATCACAGCAAGATCCTTTTTGACCCACCTCCTAGGGAAAATTGTTGATAAGGTTAGATTTAGATATCCCCTCTAGAAAGCATATCCCACTATGTACAGTTGGAATTAATCTTTGCCCCAGTCCTTTTACAGTAACTGCACTTCTAAGATAGCTTTGATCTGCCCTGTAGTAAATTTACTGCCATCAATGTAGTTCTAAATTTGCACATATTTAAGAATAAGTGAATGATTTGTAAGTTTTTGTTTTTCATTTGGGTTTGTGTTTCTTGAGAGGAGGGACTTTGTATCCTCCATGGTGTTGTTCAAAGTTTTACGCATAATATATACTAAATAAATATATTTATTGAACCTTATCTCATGGGGTTTTACATACTCAAGAATAGGAGACTGCAGTACCTGCCTCCCTGAAGAGTTTTGGCTGTAGTTATAAACATAATAGGCAGTGAACTTTGATGTGTTTTTAGGAATATTGAAATGGGCAGTTTTGTTTGTTTGCTAGGGCTGCCATAACAAAGCACCACAGGCTAGGTACCCTTAAACAACAAATTTATTCTTTCATTTCTGGAAGCTAAAAGTCCAAGATCAACGTGTCAGCAGGGTTGGTTTCTTTTGATAGCCCTGAGGGAGGGATCTCTGCTCAACTTTTGCCCTTAGCTTACAGATGGTTGCCTTCTCCCTGTCTTCACATTGTCATCTTCTTACAGAACACCAGTTACATCAGATTTGGTCCCACCCTAATCACTGCATGTAAAGATCCTGTCTCCAAATACAATCATATTCTGAGGTAGTGTGGGCTGGGTTGGGACTTAAACATACACCCTGAAGGGGTAGGGGGAAACAATTTAGCCGACAATAGCATCAGTGCAAAAACTCTTTTGCACATTTATGACTGTAAATATTTTTATGAAGATGGATATTGTATGTTACAATTAGGCAATGGTAAAAACCACTGGAAATCTTAATACATTGACATAATATATACGTGACTGCTAAAAGATGCTACTGGGGAGGGCAGGGTTTGATAATACATAGAAAGAAAAGAGAAAAGTGGTAGAATTTTTAAAACACAAGGATTCTAAATCCCTGGAAGAAGAGAAACATATTTCATGCATTGGGTCAAGTGGCAGGAACATAAAAATGAGAGATGCAAGCACTAGGTACAACTTAATGCTCAAATTTCCCTAGAGATGACCCAGACAAAATTGTTAAACAATTTCATGTTCATTATATATTCTAATTGTAATATAGCAAAAATAGAATACCCCAAACTTGTGAGACACTTGTGGATATGGTAATAGAAAACATTGTCTTGGTCCCCCTCCTTGAGAACTCTCTGGGCGAAACAATAGCACTGGTTTTGCCATAAGAGAACCTGTTTTCTCTTGTGGGATAATATTTATGATGACCAAGATAAAAAAAATTGTAAAAACTACGACTCTGGCCACTTAATTCTCTGTTTATGTAATTCCAAATGAAACACAAAATTCTTGACTTTACATTGGAGTAAACGGCATCTTTTTTGTAGGGACAGATTACTCTGTTGATAAATTTTTCAAGCCCATCTTACTCCAGCTTCTTCCCTCCTGAGGCTTGTCTTTAGCACCAATTCCTTGCTCATTAGCACTGCTGTCAAAGGGTAAATACAGGAAATAAAAGAAGATGAAACAATCAATTTGGTCCTTGTTATGGACTCATAAAAATATTTAATGAAAGATGATGCTGAATTTTATAGGATGGATAAAAGTAATGGTGGTTTTCAAAAAATACTTCCTTTAAAATTGTAATGAGCAGCTTATTATTTTTTTAATATTGCAAGAAAAATTATGAGGGAAAAAACATGTTAAAGCCCACTGTGATCATCCCAAAAGCAATAGTATTCATTACAGCCTCTGAAGATACATAAAGTCCTTCAATATTAGATTGCTACTTAAGAAAATTCAGTAGCAATTACAAATAGCGTAATGTGACCTTTTTCTAAAGTGATACAAATAATATAAAGCTATTTGTCACCTGTTACATCTTTAGTTCACTTACAGTGACTATTTTCAATAGTTTAAGAAATTTTGGCCACGTCAAAACCCACAGAAGTATCCCCCTATAAATTATGTCCCCACTACTAATATTGTGTTAGCCAAGGACTTTTCTTTGGAGAAGTGCCTGCTTCTGCCACCACTTGCCACATACTGATTTTCTGTGATAGAGACGAGCAGTTCTATTTCCAAACTTGGCTTCTCTGAAAATATTGTTGGCACTATTCTTTCTTTTCCTCAAGATGGTAAATTGACTTACAAAACAGATTCATGGAGACTTCTATCCACAGTGAATTAAAGAGAAATCAAATTGTTGTAAAGTTCTTTTGAAATAGAAAGTAAGCTTTAAAAGATAAATCTGAAGTGTGAAATGAAATATTGCTCAGCATATTTTGACAAGTATTTTGGAAGCTAAGGCAGATTACTTTAAAAAATAAAGAAAAAGCTTATTATAAATTGATAGAGGCTACTTCAGGAGATAACTTTTTTTTTGATACTACTGAGATGATGATCCAACTTTTAATGGTTTTCACTCTCCTTGCATCCATAGGCAATTTTTCCAACAGTTATCCTCTACTGCTAAAAGTAATTTTGTTTGAATAGTAATAGTAACTGTGAACAGTTTTATAGTGCTACTGTGTTCCAGAAATTGTTCTAAGAGTGTTACTTGTATAAACTCATTAACGTTCTCAACAAGGAAGGTGCTATTATTTTAAATACAAGAAGACTAAGGCAGAGTTAAATAGCTTGTCTAATAGTGCCTTGAGAGATAACTGAAGGTCCCCACCTACACTTTCTTTTTTCTCTCACCCACTCTTTTTTTTTAATTGTGGTAAAATACACATAACAAAAACCTTACCATCTCAATCATTTTGAAGTGTACAGTTCAGTAGTATTAGGTACATTCACACTGTTGTGCAACTAATCTTCAGAAGCTTTTTCATGTTAAAAAATGAAAACTCTATACCTGTTAAACAACAACTCCTCTATACTTCCTCCCCATAGTCCATGGCAATAATGATTCCACTTTCTATCTCTATGAATTTTACTGCTCTGAGTGGAATCAAACAATATTTGTCTTTTTGTGACTGGCTAATTCAATTAGCATAATAACCTCAAGTTTCATCCATCTTGTAGTATGTGTCAATTTCTTTCCTTTTTAAGGCTGAATGATATTCCATTGCATGTAATATATCACTTTTAATTTATCCTCTCATCCATAAATGAATACTTGGCTTGTCTCCACCTTTTGGCTATTGTGAATAATGCTGCTCTGAACATGGGCGTACAAATCTCTTTGAGACTCAGCTTTCAATTCTTCTAGGAATGTATGTATCCCGAAGTGGAATTGCTAGATCATATGGGAATTCTATCACTAATTTTTTGAGTAACCATCATACGGTTTTCTACAGCAGCTGTATCATTTTACATCCCCACCAACAGTGCACAAGAGTTCCAATTTCTCCATATCCTCACCAATACTTCCTATGTTCTGCTCTTTATTTTTATAGTAGCCATCCTGAAAGGCGTAAGGTGGTATTTTATTGTAGTTATGGTTTGCATTTTCCTGACAAGTGATGTTGAGCTTGGTTTTATGTGCTTGTTGGTCATTTGTATATATTTTTGGAGAAATGTCTATTCAAGCCCTTTGCCTAGTTTTTAACCAGGTTGTTTGTTATTGTTGAGTTGTAGGAGTTCTTTATATTTTCTGGATATTAATCCCTTATCAGACAAATGATTTGCAAGTGTTTCTCTCATTCCATAGTTTGCCTTTTCACTCTGTTGGCTATGTCCTTTGATGTACTGGAGTTCTAATTTTGATGTAGTCCCTTGTATCTATTTTTCTTTTGTGGCCTATGTCTCCCCATCCTCTCATGCATGTCTTAGCCACTAAATCTTCTCCTATTCCCTAATGATAAAATTTTAAATGCCCAAGCAATGGCTTATAAATTGACAAGAAAAATTTCTCCCTTTCCTGAGAAGTGACCTCGAAACAAGCTGAATTCTGCTTACTCCCTCCTGCTAAAGCCATATAAAAAATTTCACCCTCCTTCTCCAAGTTGGAAGGCTCACTCAGATTTAGGAACTATTTGAGCCTGGATTGGAACCCCAACAGTCTGATTCTAAAATCAGTTTTCTTAACCACTGTACCCACTGCAACCCTATCTGTAATCAGCATGGAAAAAAAATTATTGAATGTATTACCTGCAAAACCTAATATTTAAAAAAATTATATAAAGATGCAACTAGATTCTTTAATTTCTATTTACAGCAAATGTTAAAGCAGAACTGTTTAGTTCAAATAAGTATACAACTCTATTAAAATAAGAAAACAATTTAAATGTTTTGACAATTGCTGTGGAACTTCATGAGGAAATATACTAATGTGTGAGATGATTTGAAGCTGGTTCATGTCTCAGTGCCTCAACTCTGTGTGTTTAATTTCCCTTTAGGATAAACTCTACAACTCATCATTCAGATATAGTAGGAAATAAACATAATAAATGTATAGTTTGTAACGACTAGCAATAAACCCCTCCTCTATTTCTTATTACAAATTAATAATTATTTAGTTTTTTGTTTTAATTTAACATTTTAAAAAATTTTGTGTCTACTAAGCACCCAGTATTATGTGAGGTGGTAATATTAGCAGAGTAAACTTTTTTTTTTAATTTCAGTGTGCATACATTCTATCTTAAAATGCAATTTTTTAAGGAAATAAAAATGAAAATAGGTAATTCTAAATTAGTTCACCCTGAAGTGTCCTAAACAAAATATGCCCAAACTTAATGTATCACTTAAATATTAATATGACAATATTTGTATTTTACTTAAAACTTATGAAAAGCATATGAATATATAATTTTACATGGTAAGAGGCAATTACTGAAAGGTTTTTCAGAATGAATATTATTATTCCTATACTGGAGATGTGTAGTACACAAGAAAAGATTAAGCTGGTGTTACACAGAGTTTTATCAATACAGCTCACAGCATCAATGACTTCACACCAACCCAGTAGAAGAGAAAAGCAGAAAGTTCATCTAAACTACTTGCACAAAAGCTAAATTACAGACACAAAAAATGTCCCCTTAAAGTTCAATAACCCCTCACCTTTTGCTAATAAAATATTTTAATCAATAAGGAGTAATTGAAATAAAGGTAAATCTAATTGTTTAAAGTTAACAGTCTTACTTAGTAAAGCAGTGTATGTGCCCTACCATAAAAAATATATATACACATTTTAAATCAGAATAAACACTGCCCTTTCTGTAGCTACTCTTTCTGTGGATTCCACCTTGAATTGTGATCTAGCATGAAGTGCCTTCATCTGAACTCTTTCCTTAAAAATAAGAGCCTTTTAAAAATATAAACTCTGATTGTTAATGGTTTCACAATTCATTTGGAAAATAGAACTCGTATAATTTATGTTTACTTGTATTTGAAAGTTTCATCCGTGAAGAGGAATCTTTTTCTTGTACTTAAGTTTAGTTTAAAATTTGGCTCATAAATTACTGGCAGATGATTTTCTGTAATTCTCATCAGGAGACCTCAGTTCTAGCCCCAGCTGTGCTCTCAACTATCCATGTAATGATTAGTCTCTGAACTCCACATTCCCCAATCATTAAATGAGTGTGTCAATAACAAATTTCCCATCCACCTTATATATAGCTGTAGATTATTGAAAGTCTAAAATGTGCTGAGATATTATAGGTACTATCTTCGTTTTACAAATATATTGGAGGCCAACAAGGGTAGCATGGTCGTTTCATAGAACAGTCTGTGTTTGTAGATCTTCCTGTTTCCAAATTCCCTTCCCAGGGTGTTATGCCAGTTTCCTATGATTGTGAAGGTCAACTGAGCCAGTAGCATGGCTAGCACTTTGTAAAGCAAAGTTCTTGGTGTAAACTTAAAGTTCTTGGTGAGCCAGATGGCCAACACCTTTACACTTCTTCCCTTGTCTAAAAGGAGAAGAGAAGTAGCCTATTAAAGTATAGTGAAAGAGCATTGGAGTAGGGATTCGAAAATATGTTGTAGCCTTGTGTATTAGTTTCCTGTGGCTGTCATAAGACTGTAATACAAAATTGACTTAAAATAATATGCGTTTATATAATTTGGGGGGTCAGAAGTTTAAAAAAAGTTTCACTGAGTTAAAATCAAGGTGTCAGCAGAGTCTGGCTCCCTCTGCAGGCTCTAGGGGACAGGCTGCTCCCTTGCCCTTTTGCACCTTTTAAAGCTGCATTCCTTATGGTCCTTGATTCATGTCCCCTTTCTCCAATATTGAAAGCTAGCAGTACGGCATCTTGCTTCAGTAGTCACATGGTCTTCTTCTGGGCCAAATCTCCTTCTGTCAGCCTCTCTTTAGCGCTGTAGGGGAGAAAAATTTGCCACTTCAGAATGTCTCTTTGGCATGCAGATTATTTTGAATAGAAAACAATCAAGACCCCAAAGACTCAGAAAGAAACTTCAATCTTTCCCCTAACTGCCTAAAAGATTTTAGAGGGCCTGTTCCTGAAATAAAACTATCACCTGAGATATCTGCAAAGAATATAGGCTAGGTTTGGTGGGGGAAACTCAACAGAACCTAGAGATCAGAGTCCATAATGCTGTGTCCCATTACCTCTGCAAGGCCCAGCAAACATTTGTTTGCCAAACATTTGCTTTTCCACCTCCTAGGGAATTGCCTTCCTCTTCTTTGAAGTCCCAAACCACTACCTCCAATGTTCTCTTTTGTCTTTTGCTAACGATGGTTTTTATGATAAGGGTTTTGGCCATTTTGACAAGTTACTAACATTTCCTAGTTCTCTCTCATGTATACATGTTATTAAATTGTTTGATTTTTTTTTCCTGTTAATCTGTCTTATGTCAATTGAATTCAGGTCAATTTAATTTAGACCAGCCAGAAGAACTTAGAAGAGTAGAAGAAAATTTTTCTCCTCCCTAACGGAACCTCTGTGATTATATTGGACCCAGATGGATAGTACAGGAAAATCTCCCCATTTCAAGATCCTTAGTCGCATCTGCAAAATCTTTTGCTATATAATGTGACATTCACAGGTTATGATGATTAGGACATGAGTATCTTTGGGAGCCATTGTTCAGCCTACCACATCCTGACTGTGTCACACTGCACTGTAAATACTTATCAGTCTTCTTCACTGTTTTTCTTTTTTCTTTTTTTTTTTTTTTACATATACAGGAAAAGCAGATAACTTTTAATGAAATGGGTGGGCTCTAAAATGGAAAGTATAAGACATCAATAGATTTTTTTTCCCCACCACCACCACTTCACTGTTTTTCATTAATGTGTTTCCTGTGCTTAGCATAGTATCAAACACTTAGGAAGTGTTTGAAGTGCTTTGCCATTTTAAAGATATGTATGTATTCCCTCTATCATAGGCCATTTTATCATATCCTTGGTACAGCCAAAATTGCTAAAGACAAATAGCAATGGAAGTACCACTTTAAAAATAACACTTCTGCTTTAAGTACTAAAGCCTAGATGACTTCTATAAGCATTCGCTTCATTTGCTTATTTTTTTTAAAGTATTTAAAGTAAAATGCATATGTTGGAGTCAAATCAATAGTAAAATAAACAAGATCAACACCAATCTTGTATCTCTCAGTGCCACTGCTGGTATCTCAAGTGGTTTGTTTTCCAACATTTTAACTGCCTGAGCCCAATAAACTTGAAAGTTAGAAATCTGTCTCAAGGTTGAAGAAATTAAGAGAGAAGATTATTTATTCATTATGGAGATTCTACAACTAGAGTTAAATTTTTATCTATCTCATGGCCAATGAGAAGCACTCTTTAAATCTGTCACAGTGAAAATATAATAAAGAAGATACAGGGAATTCCCTGGTGGCACAGTGGATAAGACTCTGCGCTCCCAGTGTAGGGGGCACGGGTTTGATCCCTGGTCAGGGAACTAGATCCCACATGCATGCTACAACTAAGAGTTCGCATGCCACAACTAAGGAGCCTGTGAGCCGCAACTAAGGAGCCCAACTGCTGCAACTAAGACCCAGCACAACCAAATAAATAAATATTTTTTTTTTAAAAAAGAAGATACATTCCCATTGGGATTAACTGTGATGCTAGATTCCATAACTCATTCTAAAGACGTGACTGAAATCCCCTTTGAAGATGGTTATTTCTCTTAAATAATTTTTATCCCATAATTTTGAGTCTGCAAACAGATTATTTATGTATTCCTCTATTGCTAGAGTTAGAGATGGGAAGATAATATCATAATAGTAATATTAATATAGTATATCACAATAATAATGGTATCAACAAATTTGGGGGGAGTTTACAGTGTTTAGAACATCTGTATTTTCTTTCACAGAAGTCTTATATAGTAGTTTCTATTCTAATTCCCATTTGATTGAGGACAATATAAGATGTTAATAAGTTATTTATCTTATTTACTTTCAAATATCTTGTTAGAGGTGAGGATTAGTTTTAAACACAGGCAATACTACACAGCTGAATACACAATATTGCTTAAATAATTTTGCTTTTTCTGGGTTAGGAAGATGTTTTATTTTCTACTTATCAGGCCATATTTTCATCTGTATACTAAGCACAATCTATATAGGCAATATGCCATTTTAATTCACAGACATTTAGTGGTAAAATTTTATTCCCTGGAAAAACTTTTTAGCCCATTGAATATGTAAAATTTGCTCACTCTAGATGTAATATAATTACATGTCATTAAATTCAATTTATAAGAAAATATAATATCCTTTCAAGTAGGAGATCCTTCCAATATTATGATTCAAGCAGATGCCATGGTGCTGATATAAAACAGTAATGCTTTAATAGATTTGTTTTTACTTTTATAAAATTATATCACTAAACTCTAATTGATGAGCTGCTATGAAGTAATTTTTTACAGTCTTGATTATCCCCACAAACACTCTGGGTTTACAGAGTAAAATAGTCACTGTGAATGATCTTAAGAGAAGCTCTTTTGGTTTCAGAGGCCCGTAAGTACAGAATTCTATTCTGTTCTTATAGAATATTCTCCAAGATAGACCACGTGCTAGGCCATAAAGCAAGTATTCACAGATTTAATACTATTAAAAATATAGAATACATGTTTCTCTGACAAAAAACAATGGAGTTATTAGAAATCATCAACAGAAGAACATTTGAGAGATGCACAAATGTTTGGAAATGAGGAAAATTTTTTTTTCTTTTCTTTCCACGGTACGCGGGCCTCTCACTGTTGTGGCCTCTCCTGTGGTGGAGCACAGGCTCCGGATGCGCAGACCCAGTGGCCGTGGCTCACAGGCCCAGCTCCTCCGCGGCATGTGGGAGCCTCCCGGGCCGGGGCACGAACCCACGTCCCCTGCATCGGCAGGCGGACTCCCAACCACTGCGCCACCAGGGAAGCCTAAATGAAGAAATTTTAACTTTAAAATTTTATCATTTAGAAATTTAAATATCTCCAAAGCCATCAGTCAAAAATTTATAAGAGAAATTAGAAAATAAGATTTGGAAGAAAATAAAAATATACCAAGTTTTATGGGATGTGGCTAAATTGATACTTAGAGGAAATTTATAGGTTAAAACCCTGTATAAGAAAAGAGGTAAAGTCTCAAATGTAAGAATTCACCTTTAAGATCTACAAGAATAAGGGCAATCAAATTGAAGGAAGCAGAAAAAGAGAATAATATTTGAATGAAAATTATTGTAATAGAAAATAGAAAAACAGCAGAGAAAATCAATGGGACTGCCCACTCAGTGCTAAGTATTATAAGTAATACTTACAATAAGATAAGGAAATGAATACGCACTACTATATATAAAATAGATAACTAATAAGGACCTATTGTATAGCACAGGGAACTCTACTCAATATTCTGTAGTGGCCTATATGGGAAAAGAATCTAAAAAAGAGTGGGTATATGTACATGTATAACTAATTCAGTTTGATGTACACCTGAAACTAACACAACATTGTAAATCAACTATACTCCAATAAAATATTTTTAAAAAACAAGATAAGAAAATGATAAGCAAAACACTGTGCCAACAAATTCAGTAACTTAAAGTGACCAAATCCCAATATGTCTCATATTACCAAAACTGACTAAAGAAGTATAAAATCTGAATAGACATAACAAATGAAGAAATTAAATATGTAATACAAATCCTTTCATCAAGAAAATACCAGACCCAGATGGCTTCATTAGTAAATTATAATAGACATTTAAAGAAGAAATAATACCAATATTCACCAAAATCTTCCACATAACATAGGAGGAGAGAATGCTTCACAATTCACTCTAGGAGGTCAGTATTAACCTATAGCAAAGCCAGCTACAAATATCACAAGGAAGATAACCTACAAACCAACGTCCTTTATTAATATAGATGACAGTCTTCATCAAAATCCAGCAACATATTAAAAGAATTACTCACTATGAATAAAGTCAGGTGAGTTTTTTTAACACCCAGAATTGATTAATATATGTATCATATAAACTATCAATTATATAATATGGATCATATACACCAATAGGTGCAGAAAAAGAACAGATAATACACAAGACCAACCATGATAAAACTTCTTAACAGACATGAAATAGAAAAGATTTTTCTAAACCTGAAAAGGACATCTATGAAAAATCTGCAGTAAGCATTGTACTTAATAGTGAAAGAGTAATGTTCTTTCTTTTTTTTTTTTAACATCTTTATTGGAGTATAATTGCTTTACAATGGTGCCTTAGTTTCTGCTTTATAAAAAATGGAATCAGCTATACATAAACATCTCCTTCCTCTTGCATCTCCCTCCCACCCACCCTCTCCCGACCCTCTAGGTGGATACAAAGCACCGGGCTGATCTCCCTTGTGCTATGCAGCTGCTTGCCACTAGCTATCTATCTTAAATTTGGTAGTATTTATAAGTCCATGTCACTCTCTCACTTTGTCCCAGCTTACCCTTACCCCTCCCTGTGTCCTCAGGTCCATTCTCCACGTCTGCAGGTTTATTCACATCCTGTCCCTAGGTTCTTCAGAACCTTTTATTTTTTCTTGGTTCCATATATATCTGTTAGCATATGGTATTTGTTTTTCTCTTTCACTCCTTCACTCTGTATGATGGAATCTAAGTCCATCCACCTCACTACAAATACCTCAATTTCGTTTCTTTTTATGGCTGAGTAATATTCCACTGTATATATGTGCCACATCTTCTTTCTCCATCCATCTGTCGATGGACACTTAGGTTGCTTCCATGTCCTGGCTATTGTAAATAGAGCTGCAATGAACATTGTGATACATGACTCTTTCTGAATTATGGTTTTCTCAGGGTATATTCCCAGTAGTGGTATTGCTGGGTCATATGGTAGTTCTATTTTTAGGTTTTTTTGGAACCTCCATACTTTTCTCCATAGTGGCTGTATCAATTTACATTCCCACCAACAGTGAAAGAGGGTTCCCTTTTCTCCACACCCTCTCCAGCATTTATTGTTTGAGGATTTTTTGATGATGGACATTCTGAGTAGTGGGAGGTGGTACATCATTGTACTTTTGATTTGCATTTCTCTACTGATTAGTGATGTTGAGCACTCTTTCATGTGTTTGTTGGCAATCTGCATATCTTCTTTGGAAAAATGACTATTTAGGTCTTCTGCCCATTTTTGGATTGGGTTGTTTGTCCTTTTGATATTGAGTTGCATGAGCTGCTTGTAAATTTTGGAGGTTAATCCTTTCTCAGTTTCTTCATAGATAAATATTTTCTCCCATTCTGAGGGTTGTCTTATCATCTTGTTTATGGTTTCCTTTGCTGTGCAAAAGCTTTTAAGTTTCATTAGGTCCCATTTGTTTATTTTTGTTTTTATTTTCATTTATCTAGGAGGTGGGTCAAAAAGGATCTTGCTATGATTTATGTCATAGAGTGTTCTGCTTATGTTTTCCTCTAAGAGTTTTATAGTGTCTGGCCTTACATTTAGATCTTTAATCCATTTTGAGTTTACTTTTGTGTATGGTGTTAGGGAGTGTTCTAATTTCATTCTTTTACATGCAGCTGTCACATTTTCCCAGCACTACTTATTGAAGAGGCTGTCTTTTCTCCATTGTATATTCTTGCCTCCTTTTTCAAAAATAAGGTGATCATATGTACGTGAGATTATCTCTGGGCTTTCTATCCTATTCCATTGATCTATATTTCTATTTTTGTGCCAGTACCATACTGTCTTGATTACTGTAGCTTCGTAGTGTAAGCTGAAGTCAGGGAGCCTGATTCCTCCAGCTCCGTTTTTCTTTCTCAAGATTGCTTTGGCTATTTGGGGTCTTTTGTGTTTGCATAGAAATTGTGAACTTTTTTGTTCTACTTCTGAGAAAAATGCCATTGGTAGTTTGATAGGGATTGCATTGAATCTGTAGATTGCTTTGGGTAGTATAGACATTTTCATGATGTTCATTCTTCCAATCAAAGAGCATGGTATATCTCTCCAACTGTTTGTATCCTCTTTCATTTCTTTCATCAGTGTCTTATAGTTTTCTGCATACAGGTCTTTTGTCTCCTTAGGTAGGTTTATTCCTAGGTATTTTATTCTTTTTCTTGCAATGGTAAATGGGAGTGTTTTCTTGATTTCTCTTTCAGATTTTTCATCATTAGTGTATAGGCATGCAAGAGATTTCTGTGCATTAATTTTGTAACCTGCTGCTTTACCAAATTCATTGATTAGCTACAGTAGGTTTCTGGTAGTATCTTTAGGATTCTCTGTGTATAGTGTCATGTCATCTACAAACAGCAACAGCTTTACTTCTTTTCCAATTTGGATTCTGTTTATTTCTTTTTCTTCTCTAATTGCTCTGGATAAAAATTCCAAAACTATGTTGAATAATAGTGGGGAGAGTGGACAACCTTCTCTTGTTCCTGATATTAGTGGAAATGGTTTCAGTTTTTCAACATTGAGAATGATGTTGGCTGTGGATTTGTCATATATGGCCTTTATTATGTTGAGGTAAGTTCCCTCTATGCCTACTTTCAGTAGGGTTTTTGTGATAAATGGGTGTAGAATTTTGTTGAAAGATTTTTCTGCATCTATTCGGATGATCATATGGTTTTTCTCCTTCAGGTTGTTAATTTGGTGTATCACATTGATTGATTTGTGTATATTGAAGAAGCCTTGCATTCCTGGGATAAACCCCCACTTGATCATGGATTATGATCCTGTTAATGTGTCGTTGGATTCTGTTCGCTAGTATTTTGTTGAGGACTTTTGCATCTATGTTCATCAGTGATATTGCCCTGTAGTTTTCTTTCTTTGTGACATCTTTGTCTGGTTTTGGTATAAGGGTGATGGTGGCCTTGTAGAATGAGTTTGGGGGTGTTCTTCCCTCTGCTATATTTTAGAAGAGTTTGAGAAGGATAGATGTTAGCTCTTCTCTAAATGTTTGATAGAATTCACCTCTGAGGCCATCTGGTCCTGTGATTTTGTTTGTTGGAAGATTTTTAATCACAGTCTCAATTTCAGTGCTTGTGATTGGTCTGTTTATATTTCTGTTTCTTCCTGGTTCACTGTCAGAAGGTTGTGCATTTCTAAGAATTTGTCCATTTCTTCCAGGTTGTCCATTTTATTGGCATATTGTTGGTTGTAGTAATCTCCCGTGATCCTTTGTATTTCTGCAGTGTCAGTTTTTTTTCATTTCATTTTTTTCATTTCTAATTCTCTTGATTTGAGTCTTCTCCTTTTTTTTCTTGATGATTCTGGCTAATGGTTTATCAATTTTTAAAAATTTTTTCAGAGAACCAGCATTTACTTTTATTGGTCTTTGCCATTGTTTCCTTCATTTCTTTTTCATTTATTTCTTGTCTGATGTTTATGATTTCTTCCCCACTACTAACTTCGGGGTTTTTTTTGTTCTTCTTTCTCTAATTGCTTTAGACGTAGGGTTAGGTTGTTTATTTGAGATGTCTCTTGTTTCTTGAGGTAGGATTGTATTGCTGTAAGTTTCCCTCTTAAAACTACTTTTGCTGCATCCCATAGGTTTTGGGTCATCATGTTTTCCTTGTCATTTGTTGCTAGGTATTTTTTAAATTTCCTCTTTGATTTCTTTAGTGATCTTGGTTATTTAGTAGTGTATTGTTTAGCCTCCATGTGTTTGTATTTTTTTTTACAGATTTTTTTCCTGTAGTTGATATCTAGTCTCCCAGTGTTGTGGTTGGAAAAGATACTTGATATGATTTCAGTTTTCTTAAATTTACCAAGGCATGTTTTGTGAACCAAGATATGATCTATCCTGGAGAATGTTTCATGAGCACTTGAGAAGATGTCCATAAGTACGTATGTAGTATTGAACATAATGATGATCTCTTCTTTGACTATTTTGGCAAGTACCTGTCATGAAATGTCTTGCCATAGCCCACATAACCAAGATGTACCATGAAGAAGCCTTTTGGTATGTAATATGTCCCTCTAAATTCCAGTCGGACTTTCTAGAACATTTAGACCTATTTTATGAATAAATTCAAGCCAGAGAAGAAAAACAGGGTTTTTGATGTTACATAAATGCTTTTGTCCAGTGAAATGAGTCAGAATAATGGAATTCAAATTTTTATTTTGTCCCTCACTAGCTGCTTGACTTTAGGTATTTATTTTTACCACTCTGAACTGTTCTTTCATCATGTGAAAAATAAGAGGAGTATGAAACAGACTACAAGAGCTGTTTAGAGAATTATATAAGATGATGTTTTAAAATATCTATGAAAGCATCAGAATATTACAAAGCAAAATTTATTTTTGTGAGTTGAATTAAACATTTAATTCAATATTTATATCATTCATTTATTATTTACCTATGTGAACTGTTTTGCTATAACAGGATCAGGTTTTTCTATGCATAAGAATTCTTTCAACTATGTGTCTGTCTATACATGTTCTATTCACCAACCTTTGAGTACCTTCTCCTCCTTTCTCCACCTGTTCAAATCTCAATCTGTTCCCAAAAGTGCCTCATAGTATATACTCCTTCACGAAGCCTTCAAATCTGTGGAAACCCACAGTGGTATCTCTATTCTTTAAATTAATAGCACTGACTTGAGTTTCTTCATTTAACTCTTACAAGATATATCCATGACTTTTTCCTCTAAATAAATTAACGTTTAGAGATGTGACTCCAGTTAGGTGTATAGTAACAAATTAATTTTTTGTAGGAAGTATGACAGTGAGCCAACTCTAGCATATAATCTTATCATATGAGTTTTCCCCATGATTACTAATTAATAGGTAGTGTACCACATCACACTAGCCTCAGACACAAGTGATGAGGACTGGCATAGAAAATTGATCCAAGTGAGCCAATCAAGAATCTATACATTCAAGAAGAACACAGATAGTAATCTTCAGAGAGAGAAAGAATGAAAATGATGCACAAAAAGAAAAAAAGAAAAAAAATGCAGACTGTCATCAAGAGGAAGGGGGGGAGAAAAGGAGGAATTATTGTTTTGGGGAGGTGTTCTATAAAATCCTTATACATACATTCAATATACTTTCCTCCATACTTTCAACATACTCCTCCTTTATATCCCATTTAGTTTAATTACCTTGAACCAAATAATTCATATCTAAGAAATTTGTGAAATGCATTCTTTGAGTAAACTGAAATATGTAAACTCATATGCCAGATGGCATTAATTATTCCTTCAAAGAGCATCAAGGAAAAAAGTAATGTCAGAGACATGGCTGTCAAAAATCATCATTTGTTCACTCAATTTTTGTTTTTTTATACAGCAGGTTCTTATTAGTTATCTGTTTTATACATATTAGTGTATATATGTCCATCACAATCTCCCAATTCATCCCACCACCACCACCACCCCCACACCCCACGATCCCCTCCTTGGTGTCCATATGTTTGTTCTCTCTATGTGTGTCTCAATTTCTGCCTTGCAAACTAGTTCATCTGTACCATTTTTCTGGATTCCACATATATGCGTTTATATACAATATTTGTTTTTCTCTCTCTGACTTACTTCACTCTGTATGACAGTTTCTAGGTCCATCCACATCTCTACAAATGACCCAATTTCGTTCCCTTTTATGGCTGTCTAATAATCCATTGTATATATGTACCACAACTTCTTTATCCATTCGTCTGTCGATGGGCATTTAGGTTGCTTCCATGACCTGACTAATTTAAATAGTGCTGCAATGAACATTGAGGTGAATGTGTTTTTTGAATTATGGTTTTCTCTGGGTATATGCCCAGTAGTGGGATTGCTGGGTCATATTGTAGTTCAATTTTTAGGTTTCTAAGGAACCTCCATACTGTTCTCCATAGTGCCTGTATCAACTTACATTCCCACCAACAGTGCAAGAGTGTTCCCTTTTCTCCACACCCTCTCCAGCATTTGTTGTTTGTAGATTTTCTGATGATGCCCATTCTAACTGGTGTGAGGTGATACCTCATTGTAGTTTTGATTTGCATTTCTGTAATATTTAGTGATGTTGAGCAGCTTTTCAAGTGCTTCTTGGCCATCTGTATGTCTTCTTTGGAGAAATGTCTATTTAGGTCTTCTGCCCATTTTTGGATTGGGTTGTTTGTTTCTTTAATATTGAGCTGAATGAGCTGTTTATATATTTTGGAGATTAATCCTTTGTCCCTTGATTCATTTGCAAATATTTTCTCCCATTCTGAGGGTTGTCTTCTTTTCTTGTTTATGGTTTCCTTTGCTGTGCAAAAGCTTTTAAGTTTCACTTGGTCCCATTTGTTTATTTTTGTTTTTATTTCCATTACTCTAGGAGGTGGGTCAAAAAAGATCTTACTGTGATTTATGTCAAAGAGTTTTCTTCCTATGTTTTCCTCTTAGAGTTTTATAGTGTCCATCCTTACATCCAGTTTTATAGTGTCCATCCTTACATCCAAATACAATCCATTTGGAGTTTATTTTTGTGTATGGTGTTAGGGAGTGTTCTAATTTCATTCTTTTACATGTAGCTGTCCAGTTTTCCCAGCACCACTTGAAGAGACTGTCTTCTCCATTGTATATCCTTTCCTCCTTTTTCATACATTAGTTGACCATAAGTGTATGGATTTATCTCTGGGCTTTCTATCCTTTTCCATTGATCTATATTTCTGTTTTCTGTGCCAGTACCATGTTTTCTTGCTTAGTGTACCTTTGCAGTATAGTCTGAAGTGCGGGAGTCTAATTCCTCCATCTCCAATTTTTTTTCCCTCAAGATTGCTTTGTCTATTCGGGGTCTATTGTGTCTCCATACAAATTTTAAGAGTTTTATTCTAGTTCTGTAAAAAAAAAAAATGCCATTGATGATTTGATAGGGATTGCATTGAATCTGTAGATTGCTTTGCGTAGTATAGTCATTTTCACAATGTTGATTCTTCCAATCCAAGAACATGGTTTATCTCTCAGTCTGTCTGTGTCATCTTTGATTTGTTTCATCAGTGTCTTATAGTTTTCTGAGTACAGGTCTTTTACCTCCTTAGGTAGGTTTATTCCTAGGTATTTTATTCTTTTTGGATGAAATGATTTTGGGAGTTTTCCTACCTCTGCAATTTTTGGGAAGATTTTGAGAAGGATGGGTGCTAGCTCTTCTGTAAATGTTTGATAGAATTCACCTGTGAATCCATCTGGTCCTGAACTTATGTTTGCTGCAAGATTTTTAATTACAATTTTAATTTCATTACTTGTGATTGGGCTGTTCTGATTTTCTATTTCTTTCTGGTTTAGGCTTGGAAGGTTATACCTTTCTAAGAATTTTTACATTTCTTCCAGGTTGTCCAATATTGGCATAGAATTGTTTGTAGTAGTCTTTTAGGATGCTTTGTATTTCTGCAGTGTCTGTTGTAACTTCTCCTTTTTCATTTCTAACTTTGTTGATTTGAGTCTTCTACCTCTTGATGAGTCTGGCTAAAGGTTTATCAATTTTGTTTATCTTCCCAAAGAACCAGGTTTTAGTTTTATTGATCCTCACTATTGTTTTCTTTGTTTCTATTTCATTTATTTCTGCTCTGATCTTTATGATTTCTTTCCTTCTACTAACTTTGGGTTTTGTTCTTCTTTCTCTAGTTCCTTCAGGTGTAAGATTAGATTGTTTATTTGAGATTTTTCTTGTTTCTTGAGGTAGGGTTGTATTGCTATAAATTTCCCTCTTAAAACCGCTTTTGCTGCGTCCCATAGGTTTTGGATCATGTGTTCTTTGCCATTTGTCTCTGGGTATTTTTTGATTTCCTCTTTGGGTTCTTCATTGATCTCTTTGTTATTTAGTAATGTATTGTTTAGCATCCATGTGTTTGTATTTTTTACGCTATTTCCCCTGTAATTGATTTCTAATCTCATAGTGTTGTGGTAGGAAAAGATGCTTGATACAATTTCAGTTTTCTTAAATTTACTGAGGCTTGATTTGTGACCCGAGATACGATCTCACCTGGAGTATGTTTCATGAGTGCTTGAGAAGAAAGTGTATTCTCTTGTTTTTGGATGGAATGTCCTATAAATATCAATTAAGTCTATCCGGTCTAATGTGTCTTTTAAAGCTTCTGTTTCCTTATTTATTTTCATTTTGGATGATCTGTCCATTGGTGAATGTGGGGTGTTACAGTCCCCTACCATTATTGTGTTACTGTCGATTTCCTCTTTTATGGCTGTTAAGCATTTGCCTTATGTATTGAGGTGTTCCTATGTTGGGTACATAAATATTTACAATTGTTATATCCTCTTCTCGGGTTGGTCCCTTGATCATTATGTAGTGTCTTTCTTTGTCTATTGTAATAGTCTTTATTTTAGAGTCTATTTTGTCTGATACGAGAATTGCTACTCCAGCTTTATTTTATTTTTTCTTCTTCTTCTTTTTTTTTTTTTTGCATTATGCAGGCCTCTCACTGTTGTGGCCTCTCCCATTGTGGAGCACAGGCTCCGGACGCACAGGCTCAGTGGCCATGGCTCACGGGCCTAGCCACTCTGCGGCATATGGGATCTTCCCAGACTGGGGCACGAACCCATGTCCCCTGCATCGGCAGGCAGACTCTCAACCACTGCGCCACCAGGGAAGCCCTCCAGCTTTCTTTTGATTTCCATTTGCATGGAATATCTTTTTCCATCCCCTCAGTTTCATTCTGTATGTGTCCCTCGGTCTGAAGTGTGTCTCTTGTAGACAGCATATATATGGGTCTTCTTTTTGTATCCATTCAGCCAAACTATGTCTTTTGGTTGGAGCATTTAATCCATTTACAATTGAGGTAGTTACCAGTATGTATGTTCCTATTACCATATTCTTAATTGTTTTTGGGTTTGTTATTGTAGATCTTTTTCTTCTCTTTGTTTCCTGCCTAGAGAAGTTTCTATAACATTTGTTGTAGAGCTGGTTTAGTGGTGCTGAATTCTCTTAGCTTTTGCTTGTCTGTAAAGCTTCTGATTTCTCTGTCACATGTGAATGAGGTCCTTGCTGGGTAGAGTAATCTTGGTTGTAGGTTCTTCCCTTTCATCACTCTAAATATACCATGCCACTCCCTTTTGGCTTGTAGAGTTTCTGCTGAGAAATCAGCTGAGAAAATCCTTATGGGAGTTCCCTTGTATGTTATTTGTTCTTTTTCCCTTGTTGCTTTTAGTAATTTTTCTTTGTCTTTAATTTTTGTCAATTTGATTATTATGTGTATTGGTGTGTTTCTCTTTGGGTTTATTCTGCCTAGGACTCTCTGCACTTCCTGGACTTGGGTGGTATTTCCTTTCCCATTCTAGGGAATTTTTTGACTGTAATCTCTTCAAAAATTTTCTCACGTCCTTTCTGTCTCTCTTCTCCTTCTAGGACCCCTATAATGCAAATGTTGTTGCATTTAATGTTGTCCCAGAGGTCTCTTAGGCTGTCTTCATTTCTTGTCATTCTTTTCTCTTTATTCTCTTCTGCAGCAGTGATTTCCACCATTCTGTCTTCCAAGTCACTTATCCGTTCTTCTGCCTCAATTATTCTGCTATTGATTCCTTCTTGTGTATTTTTCATTTCCATTATTGTATTGTTCATCTCTGTTTGTTTGTTCTTTAATTCTTCTAGGTGTTTGTTAAACATTTATTGCATCTTCTCGATCTTTGCCTCTAGTCTTTTTCCAAGGTCCTGGATCATCTTCTCTATCATTATTCTGAATTCTTTTTCTGGAAGGTTCCTATCTCCACTTCATTTAGTTGTTTTTCTGGGGTTTTATCTTGTTCCTTCATCTGGTACATGGTCCACTGACTTTTCATTTTGAATATTTTCTGTGAATGTGGTTTTCACTCCACAGGCTTCAGGATTATAGTTCTTGCTTCTGCTGTTTGCTCTCTCATTCATTCTTTCTTAAATAATATTTTGAAAAATAGTTAGGTACATACCCAATCAGCTACATAGTTCCTAAACTCCCTTGTCATAGTTGTGGCAGTAAGATTAAGTGATACAGTTTTTGGCAATGAATATGAACAGAAGTGATGAGTACCATTTCCATGCCAGTACTTTGAAACAGTGAGCACACTCCTCCCACTCTTCCCCCTTCCTAGAAGCTAATACGTGGTGGTACCTAGGATACAACTTTAGCCATGCCTACAAATATGATTCCTCAGGGGATGACATAGAAATAAGATGGAAGGAGTCTGAGGGCCTAAATAATCTGAGGGAGCAGAGATATCCAGACTTGGGATGGACATCCAGACTCACTTTGGACTGTCTTCAGTATGTATGTGAGATATTGTATATATATAAATCTTTTAGATCTTACTGTCTTGTTCACAAGCAGCTTAACTGTCCTGTACTATTACACTAGGAAACAAAATGTGACTTGTACAGGGATTGATATTGGAGGCATGCACCATGATTGAACAGAGACCCAATTGCTGAGGGGCTGCCAAGAATCAGTATTTCCCCTTACTCAATTTCCCTCCTGTGTTATGAAGTTCTATCATGACACCCTCACCCATGTAAAGCGTTGTGATTGCTTTCTGTCCTCAGCTGAAGAGTTTATGAACAAATTCACATACAGTAACCCCTTTGTTCCTCGTACTAATCTCTTAAGTTGCTATGAATACAGGGTATGTTGATTATTCTCTCTTCTCCCCTTCACCTGATCCATTCTTTGCCTCTCTTTTTGTCCCATAACCAAAAGAAGGCAATGGCAACAATTTGGTTTGGGGAGAAAAGAGGGAACTGTCAGGGTTTTTATTTCCAACTCTGTTCCTGCTTAGTCATTGTGTCTCTTACTTAGATTCATCTTTCCGTGAAATCAGGTTCTGCTACCTGGCCCAAAATTATAGTTCCCCTTTCACCAGTCTCCAGCTACACTATTTGTCTCCCTTGTCCCTTCAATCATAGTGATGGTAACATCTTTGCTCTGTGGTTAATTTTTTGTGCCTCATCATCCCTTGTTTTCTTTATTTTTCTCTTAACCCTAATATACATCTATAAATAATTTCTTTGTTACTATCTCTTTAACTGATCTTTTTCTTGCTGCTATAATATATTGCCCCCATTTTACAGATGAGGAAACATAGGTCCAGAAAAATCAACACCCAAGTTCACTTAATGAATGATGTAATAAAGATTTGAACCAGGCAATCTGATATAGTGTCTGTGTACCTGAATGCTAGGCAATGGTGCCCTCCATGTATCAGTGCATGGAGACTGCATAGAATTTCTCAGAAAGACCTTGGAAATAAAATAAATATATCACATTCTGCAAATTAAACTTTAAATGATTACAATGTGAATCAGAAAAGAGTTTGGAACTTTTTTAATGACCAGATACAGTTCCAATTTTAACTGGAAAATAATATAAACAGTCTTTAAAAATGAAAAAAAAAAAGATGTAAAAGGAGAGTGTAGTCTACCTGGGAGAAAAGCAAAAGGAGTTCAATAAAGGAAATGATGACAGACAGTGTCCAACCCTGGCTGTTCAGAGTATTTTAAAATTTAGGCCCATTGTTAAGGTCTTTCCAAATGTGTAGGACAAAAGAGGCTATCTTATTTTGGTGCCACTAAATATTTAATACATTTCACTAAAACCTTTTATTCGTATTAGATGCACATCCAGCAGCTTTACGATTTTGATTTGTGTTTGTTACTCTGCCTATAAGGGAAGAATGGCCTAGTTAGTGCAGACTAATGGTATGCTGTTCTTGTAGGTGTGTTTGCATTTTAAAATACTGGACAGAATGATATTCTGCATGATATATCAGCCCTATCAGTTGGTTAATGGTTATCTGGCCCTGTAGGGTAGAGCTGCTTTCAAGGATCTGAGAAAATTTTATTTTTAAACCTGTAAGACAGAATGACAATCATTTTATTATAGAGAGCAAATCTTTTTCAATTTGAATATTGGAAGGAAAGGAGTAATAGAAAGGCAATGTTCCCTACAGTTAGCTAAGAATCATGTAAAAATGCTAGCTAAGAGAAATATTTCTTAGGAGATATCAATTATCAGCATCAACCAAAAAAAACACTGAAGACACAAGTTTCTGTATGCCAGTTTCTTCCAGTCACTCAAGTTAACAGACAGTTCTCGAAGGATTTAGACTTTATAGCCTAACATAGAATTTGTCATAAAAAATACACAAACAACCAAACATGAGTATTGAAGCCAGCTTGACAGTAATATTTTCAGGGTAAAATAATAAACTGTCATTCTGTTCTATAAACAAGTCCTTCCTGAGTTTTATTTTTATCAAATCATCCCTGAGGGAGCTGACTTGATCAACATTTTTCCTAATCCTAAAATGCTGAAACCCAGATCTCAGACCCAGAATGACATAGATTTCCAGAGAGACTCAGTCTAATAACTTTAGTTCATCTGATTCTGATGCCTGTGACTTCCAAAGTAGTTCTTAAGAACCTGGACTTTGTAAAGACAAACCTGGGTTTGACTTTTGATCTTGCCACTTCCCAGCTGTGTGATGTTGGGGGTGTCTTCATGTGTAAAAGTGGAATGCTATTGCCTGTATATCAGGGTGATGATAAAGATGAGATAAAATGGTATGAGTCTGGCTTGTGAACCACATATAGCAGCTATTATTATTATGGCCATTAGAACTCTGATAAACACAATTTAAACCTGTCTTTGATTAGTAGAAGTTACACCAGAATCTTGTAGAGTTTTGAATTAGCATTATGAATATTAATCATTATTTTACTACAGATGAGTAGATGAACAACTGCATGGAGATCTACAGTTAATAAATGCTATATACAGCAGCTTTTACTAGATTTACATGCCTGTATAAAACGTAGACTGGTGAGATAATACTTATTACTAATATATTTTTAATCACTAGATAATAGAGATACTCAAAATTAAACATGTGCTTCAAAAATATTTCATTGTAAAAGTAGTTCTAGGATCTGAGTCAGGAAAATTTCTTAAAACTATAGCAGATATATTTGAGCTATTTTAATTGCAAAGAGTTAGATTTTAGTAGGAGATTTGAAAATAGACATTTTCTTATTGAATGAATATATGTTGTTATTAGATAGTAAATAATGTCTAGAATCTATGGATGCAGAGATGAATGTGAGAAAAAGTGTCTATTCTTAAGGAGCTTACATTGAAGTACATTTAATGTGCAACATTTGTTATTTCCTTGTATTCTTATGCATAAGTTAACATAATTAGTTGTGTAAAATTAAATGGGGAAAACAGACCCTAAACAAATAGAGATTTAATTACAAGGGTATTATTTATGTATTTATTATTTATATTCTAACCTATAGTAGTGATGCAAGAAAATAACTCAACTCTGCTAAAATGATTTTATCAGAGGTGGATATGAGTTAGCCAGACAATGTGTATGTGGTGAGACGTGAGAGAAGAAGGGGGAAAAAAGATTCTATGTAAGGTAGAAACCTTGGCCCAGAGGATACATGGTATATTTGAAGGACTGAAAGATGTATTGGATATAAAATAAAAATAGATCTGGGGAGATAGGCAGGGTCAAATAATAAGGTGCTACATAAGGAATGGGCTCAATGAGAGATTTGCTATGGGAAGACAAAGTCATGGTGTAGGTAGGCTTATGGTGATGGCCTGATTCAATGTGTTGATGGACTTATAAATGAAGTTGACAATACAGAAAGGGAACAAATTCGAGGAAAACAATATTTTTGATTGGGAACCATGTTTATTAATAATTTTGACTTACAGATTAGATATTTAAACCCAACTATCACTCACTTAAATTGTAAAGTCAAAGGCATATATTTATTGGTCTCTTAAAAAACACCAAATCTTTAGAGCACAGTGTTGAGTTGTTATATTAATAGTTTATAATACTACAAAACAAAAAAAGAAAAGAGAATCCTGAAAATGTAGGAAAGAGGTTTTTTTTTTTTGGCCATGCTGTGAGGCATGTGAGACCTTAGTTCCCCGACCAGAGATCAAACCCTTGCCTCTTGCATTGGAAGCATGGAGTCTTAACCGCTGGACCACCAGGGAATTCCCAGGAAATAGTATAACTCTAAAAATCATCCACTGCAGGAACCAGAGGAAGAGCAGAGAGAACCATTTGGCATCTTTAGTAGAATTTAAGAAGACAGTGGACTTGTATAGCAGGCTAGGAATCATTCTAAGAGTACAGTCATGAGAGAAAGCGGACAGTGGATGAAGACATATCAGTTGCATGATGCCACCCCCAGACTAAATTAAAGTTGACAATGGGAAAAATAAAAACGAGAATTGACAGTGCCAAAAACTGAATTGGAAATATGCCTCAGTGAATTAAAGATTTTCTGAAAAATCCATATTTGTTTTTTAAATTTTAAGTATGATGGGAAATGCAATAAACCACATTGCCCCTGTATTCTTGTGAATAGAGAAATTCCAGTATGACCTTCACAACCAGCCTCTGACTAAAGCAGAACTTTATCCTATTAGTCAGCACTATCTTACTTTTCCTACTGTAAGAAAGACAAAAGTCTCTTCAATTAACGAATATTTTAACATTCGTATAAGTGACTCTTATCAGTGCCAACATGTCTTAAGTTGCACTTAATACTCAGACCTACCAGACAGAATATCACAAATTTTTAATGTTCCCACATATTCGTAAATGATATTTTATAGAACTTATCAACTCTCTTGAACTCGAGATGTATTGTTTTAATATAAGGGAGATAAACAGGTCCAAAGTAGTTCTCTAAAGATGATTGGTCTGGTTCACTCACTCACAAAAAACTCTAAATGGCCAAAGTCTAAACATCATCTAAGAAAAATTGTCTGTCTGGCATAGTAATGACACAGCTGCATCAAACTATATGAATCTGTCTTTAGAGTGACCACTAAAGAGATCAATGAGTTTTCAATAACTAAATGCTTAAAACACATACCCACAAATATAATATATACATGAATTTGGGTATACACAGTGGTAATTAAACGAGTTTAGAGAAAAGTCTCAGAACTGATCACAAGATTACCTGAATTGAAAATATTCAATAATACCTGATTTATTAGAAATCACAAGAAAAGGTATTTAAGGTCTTTAAAAACAATTCATAATGTCTTTGAAGTAAAAGTCTATTATTGAAATTCAGATGAATAATTGTCCATGGCCTTGGCTTGCATGGTGTCCGACAGAGTGTCATAACTGCCATAAAATCTCCTAATTAATTACATATGAGACCAGTCTCTCTACTTTCTTGTTTCAGGAGCAGAATGTTCCAAAACACTTCTAAGATAGATGACCTGAAAAAGAGAGAGAGACAGAGACAAAGGCAAAAAGAGACAGGCAGAGAATGTAGCAACACAAGCACATCATCTAACATACTTAGTAAAGATTAGCTTATGGAGAAAATTTAAAAGCCCCTATGCTACAATTCCCCAATCACCATACCTTCTTCCCACAGGTAACTAACTTTGATCAATTTGGATTTTTTGCTCCCCTGATACTTAATTCCATGTTGCTAAATATTTTAAATGTTTAGATATTAACTATTTTCTCCCTAATTTAAAGAAAAAGTTAACTTTCACCATCTTATTCCTCAGCCATTTCTCTTCCTTCATGATTCTAATAGTTATTTTTTGAGTCATTCTTTTGACTATAATTTTCATTTTGAACAATATTCTTAAGAGTTTTCATTTTTCACAGGAGCAAGGAAGCAGCTTTGAGTTATTCTCTACTTCCTCACTTAACAGCAATAGATACTAGCCATGGGAATGAAAACAAGTCCCCACAATTTATACCATTAGTAAGACAGAGGCAGAGATTTCCAGAAAATTCCCAGTTTAGATGTAAGTGATTGGGAAGAGAGGGACATCCAAACCTCACAGAATAACTGATAGTAGCTATGATGGTGTGGCAGGTCCCATGAGGGAAATGGAGGCGCTCAAGCAGACCTAGAGAACGTAGTGCCAGAGAACACCACAACTAGGACTCAACACCACCAGAATGAGAGCATCCTACCCCACCCCCAGGAGAAACTGATTCTGTCAATTCTAAGGACAGTAGGGCAGCAAAGGAGTGCCTGAAAATGGCAAAGGGGAAGAGGTGTGATAAGGTACAGAAAAAAGGGTGTGAGAGGACCATATGTTAAAGAGACTGCACATCACATGAAACAGAAAAAGGTTTTGAGCTGTTTAAACCCCTCCCTTTCTCCTCCAAGGGATCCAGGGAAGTCCCAAGCATGTAAATATGAATTATTTAAACATGAATACAGATTTTAAAACATTCATAATCATATAAAGATCTTTTTTAAAGATTAAAAATAAATGCCATTTGCATCAATGTGGATGGACCTAGAGATTGTCATACTGAGTGAAATAAGTCAAAGACAAATATCACACGATATCACTTATATTTAAAAATAGTTACAAATGAACTTATTTACAAAACAGAAATAGAGTCGCAGATGTAGAAAACAAACTTATGGTTACCAGGGGAGAAAGTGGGGTGGGGAGAGGGATAAATTGTGAGACTGGGATTGACAGATACACACTACTATGTATAAAATAGATAACTAATAAGGACCTACTGTATAGCACAGGGAACTCTTCTCAATACTCTGTGATGACCTATATGGGAAAATAATCTAAAAAAGAGTGGATATATGTGTATGTATAACTGGTAGTTTCTGCTGTACAGCAAAGCGTAACACTAGAATAAAATAAAATAAAATAAATAAAAGCAGCTGGAAGAAAATTAATTAATTAATGTGGAGATCTTCAGCATAAATAAGTAAGTAAGTAAATAAATAAATCACCAGAAAAAGGCTAAAATGAAGTAGAAGAAAACAATAACAAGGCATAACTTCAGTTTAAATATATATGCATTGGAACTCTGAAACAATAACAAGAAACTAAAATAAAGGAATTTGGAGGAGAACTCCGATACGTAAAATGCACATTTTTAACATGCCCTTTGTTTATGTGACAAAGATATTTTCAGTTAGTAATAATAAAATAAAATAAATCGTAATGAACAGAAAGGAGATTCAGAGAATTATTTTCAAGTTTGGATAATCATGCTAGTAAAAATAAGAACTAATATAAAATACTAAAAGTAATGAATTAGTTCTAAACACATTAATAAAGATATCTTGATAAAAAGTAAAAAGGAAACATATCTATGTTGATCTGTCATCAAAAGTAATGTAACATTATAATTCCTGTTTTCAAGACTTCTGTAAATTCAATGATCTTCACGTATTCATGTTTATTAGAAAATCACATATAGCAAATAGAAAAATCTGAGCAGATTCTTTTGTATCCACATTTTCTTTTGGATAACACAGGACTTTGAAGGTTGAAATGAACTTTGTAAAATTTCTCTTTACTGTGTTCACAACTTGACAGTGAGCAGCACACCAGCTTTTGTGGGAAATTCCTTTTACTTTTACATCAGTAATCTGCAACATGGTCACACTGAAGAACAGAACTAGAGTATTTCAAGTCCTGCATCTTTGGCTTTACAGTTGCTGCACTTATTGTTTATCTGAATTTGTTGTTTACAGAAAAGGCTATGTTGTATCACCAAGGTGAGAGACACAAACTGAATTAGAAGACAGCTAGAATGATTTTGAAACATTACAAGTTTACTTCTTGAAAAGATCACATATGGCTGAGTCTGCATATTTCCAGGCTAGTTGTATAACAGTTCTCTAAAGTAACTTCCAAGTATAAAATATTTATTAAAGAGAAGTAATAATTTGCTATTAGGAAGCATATTTATGTGTATGCAAGTAAAACTCAACAGTAGAGTAATTGTTTAGAAAATTAGACAAAAAAAAAGATTTGGGGTAATTAAATTCTTGCTAGCAATATTGAAATTGCTGGCACCTAATGATAATAAAAAAAGTAGATTAGGTGTTAGTAAATGTTATTATTGATCTAAAATCCTCTAAAGAAAAAGCATTCCTTTGTTACCTACACCCAGATTTGACCACTCCAACCACAGTGACCTTGGAATCTGAATGAGTGGAATAAATTCTAGGAATTAAAGGAACACAGAGAAATTCTATACTTCACTCAGCACTTTGGTTGTTTGTAGTAATGTCAGCATTTTTATTTTAAAACTTTTTACAAGGGAGAATAATTATGTTAATTATGTTATGAATAAGTAGATTCAATATTAGAGAGATGAAATTGTAAAATCAAGTAGATTAAGTGAAAATACCATAAAGTTAAAATTAAACTGAAAATATTTTGAAATAATGATATCTGTATATTAAAAATATATACTCTTACAGGAATGTCTTCACAGTAACAATAAATACTGCTAGTAATACCATATTTAAGTCTCTGAGAGTTACGCTCTAAATGGAAACTGGAATTCTCAGAAATGCCTGATTTGATTACAGATCCTTTTTTTAGAGATTTTTAAAAATTATTTATTTATTTATTTATTTATTTATTTATTTATTTATGGCTGCCTTGGGTCTTCGTTGCTGCACGCGGGCTTTCTCTATTTGTAGCGAGCAGGGGCTGCTCCTCGTTGTGTTGTGCAGGCTTCTCATGGCAGTGCCTTCTCGTGTTGTCGAACACGGGCTCTAGGTGTGCGGGTTTCGGTAGTTGTGGCCCAAGGCTCAGTAGTTGTGGCTCATGGGCTCTAGAGTGCAAGATCAGTAATTGTGGTGCACGGACTTATTTGCTCCGCAGCATGTGGGATCTTCCTGGACCAGGACTCGAACCTGTGTCCCCTGCACTGGCAGGTGGATTCTTAACCACTGCACCACCAGGGAAGTCCCTGATTATACATCCTGAATATAAGCCTGGAGAGCAGAAAGAGGGAAGCATTGAAAAGTAATAGGATCATGAAAAAAGTCACAGGTGTCAGCCTGAATTCATGCCTACTAACCAAAACTGTGACAATGTTAATATTAGAAAAGAAATAATAATTTCAATACTTTAAACATGTGTAATCAATGAAAATAAAGGAGCATGAAATATATTTATTTAAGAAGGAAAGCCAGAAAAGAATTCTTTGTAAGCATACGGGGGGTCAGTTGAACCATTACTTTTTCAAATTTGAAAGACACATACCTAACTTTTTCTGATAGAAGAAAGTGATCCAAGTTTACTATAAAGTAATCAATTCAAGTAGAATGTTATCTTTATACACCACCAATTGGATATATTTACTCAGGCAAAGGTTACCAAGTGGTGATAAGAGCATTAGTTACATGGTTAAAGGAAAAAGAGACATTCATATGATACCAAAATAATATTATGCAAATTGTAGAAATTATTTTTAGTCACAAGTTATAAAATAAAACTAATGAAAGGGTTAGAATGTCATAATTATAATAAAATAGCCTATTTAAGCATCATTAAAGAATGGTCAGCCACACATTTGTGTTTCATGCCATGATGCATTTTGAACTATAAAACAGCCCTAATTACGCACTAAGATTTAAAGGTATTTTAGCTACATTTAATATATGGACACATCAAGACTTTAGAAGTATTTCCCGTTTACGTGAGGAGAAGACAATACAGATATAGCTATACACCACCATAATATTGTCTTTGGTAACACTCATTAATTTACCACTTTAATCTCTCCAATTTTCTCCAGTAGGTGACTCATTTCATAAAAAGGGGTTATGTGTTTGTCTTACGCAATTTGTTTTTTTTAAATTGAAGTATAGTTAGTTTACAATGTTGTGTTAGTTTCTGGTGTACAGCAAAGAAATATATATATATATATATTCTTTTTCACATTCTTTTCCATAGTTTATTACAAGATATTGAATATAGTTCCCTGTGCTATACCTTGTTAGGAATTTATTGCTTATCTATTTTATATATAGTAGTTTGTATCTGCTAATCCAAATTCGTAATTTATTCCTTCCTCACTTTCCCCTTTGGTAATCATAAGTTTGTTTTCTGTCTGAGTCTGTTTCTCTTTTGTAAATAAGTTCATTTGTATCATATTTTAGATCCTATATATAAGCGATATCATATATTTGTCTTTCTCTGTCTGACTTACTTCACTTAGTATGATAATCTCTAGGTCCACCCATGATGCTGCAAATGGCATTATTTCAATTTTTTATGGCTGAGTAGTATTCCATTGTGTGTGTGTGTGTGTGTGTGTGTGTGTGTGTGTGTATTGATATATACCACATCTTCTTTATCCATTCACCTGTCGATGGACATTTAGGTTGCTTCCATGTCTTGGCTATTGTAAATAGTGCTGCTATGAGCATTGGGATGCATGTGTCTTTTTGAAGTAGAGTTTTCTCTGGATATATACCTAGGAGTGGGATTGCTGGATCATATGGTAACTCTAATTTGTGTTTGTAAAGAAACTTCCATACTGTTCTCCATAGTGACTGCAGCAATTAAATTCCCACCAACAGCATGGGAGGGTTTGTTTTTCTCCATACCTCTCCAGCATTTAATATTTGTAGACTGTTTAATGATGGCTATTCTGAGCGGTGTCAAATGATACTTCATCGTAGTTTTGATTTGCATCTCTCTAATAATTAGCAATGTTGAGCATCTTTTCATGTGCCTATTGGCCTTCTGTATGTCTTCTTTGGAAAAATGTCTATTTCTGTCTTGTGCCCATTTTTTTTATTGTGTTGTTTGTTTTTTTGTTATTGAGTTGTATGAGCTGCTTAGAAGGTCAAGGACAGTGTCTTACTCAATTTCTGACCTCCAGAAATCACAATTTTGTCCCATAGTAAATGCTCAATACATAGAGGTGAAGTGGAATAAAAATCCTTAACCTATAATATATGCCTTTAAAGCTTGAGGAAAAAATTTGCATAACTAGTATTCTTATAAAGGAAATCATCTTTATAGGAGAAATCCTTCACAAGGAATGAATGGGTGGTATCAAGTTCAAGTGCAAAAAGCTTAATCTTGGTTTGAATATTGTAACCTCTGCTTATTAGTTTTGTCTGAGGGCAAATCACTCATCATACTCATTGGTGAACAGAGGATAATGATATTTATTCCACAGAATTTTGAGAACATCACAGGCCAAATACAATGTCTGGCTTATCTATCAAGCACATTCTAACTCTTCCTCACATGAATATACCTGCATAACTCCAGAATTTTGAAACAAGTTCTCTCAGAGTTTACAACCATTCTAAACAAAATAGTTGATTATCCAAGTGTTGTCTTGATCTGTGGATAATCTCAATTTAATCTACTCTTAAAACCAGTGATAGATTTTACCTTTGGCCAACATTCTAGTTAAGATAATTATCAACAGGCTAGCTATGAGTTCTCTGCCCTCTGAAGCAATAGAGCAGATTAAAAGCAAATTTAAAGAAAAATGCAAATGTTTTTCTATTTTAAAACTCATATTGATATCACCTAAGAGCCCATAAATTGGGTGTCTTTAAATGGAAGTCAGAGACATGACCCATATTTCTCAGAATTAGGAGAATACCATCCTAGAATAGATTATTTGCTTTTATTTATCTTTTGTCATTTTTACCCTACTTAGGGAACAAGGTCACTTAAACTTTACTTCCCTAGCAATGTGTTAGTTTATGACAAAGCAGGGTCTTATCTAGTTTTTGATCTGTAGGGGTCTGTTGGATTGTGGAAAGCCCAAACTATTGCTGGGAATACAGATTAAAAGATAAGTGAAAAATCTGTGAAAAGATAAAAATTAACCATTGAAATAGTGCTGTGTATTTACAGTTATGAATAATCCTTTGTAGGAAAATTATAAAATTATAAGTTAAGAAGTAATCTCATAAATTTTATTATGGGAAGCTTTCCAAATTTAAGGTATTTTTAAAATGTTACCATCTTAAATAGATTTTAAGGCCACAACATTTGACCCTGAACAAATATATACATTGAATAAGTTATAGAAGTCTTTTCAGCTTCCTGTAATATAAAGTGGTTATTATAATAGTAACTGCTTCAAAAGATTGTTGTGATGATTAAACATGATGATATGAATAACTAACTTAGAAAAGTGCCAGTAGTAGAGTAGTAGCAGTAGTAGGAGTAGTACATTCTATGATTCTGCACTGTGTACTCATTGATCCAACCATGTCAAATTACAATACTTAAATTTTGGTGTGCTATAATGTCTAATGATTCCAGGCCTTTGAACATGCTTCTCCCTTTACATAGAACGTCCTTCTGGCTCACATGGCAAGCATTGACTCACATTCAGGAATTAGTCAATCCTTCCAAGAGCCCAGAGGCCACAACTGACCCACTTAGGCAAGGTTTATATATCTTTTTAAATCACCTAGAATTCTCATTAATCATTGTTACGTCAAATGACTTGCCTGTACTCTCTTAAAAAAAAAATTCACTCACCAGTCTGCAGATGTAATAGCCACATCCTTTTAAATTCAAAGCAGTAATGATTTAGAAATTGCCATTTAGAATTGCCAATATAATGAGCATGAAGGGCAAAATTTTTGAAGATGATATTAGGAAAACCATGATAAATCCACAAATTTGAATTTCAGAAATATGTTGTCATTTATCCTAACTTATTATTGATATTGATAGAAAATATGGGATGTGGATTTCACTAATAATGAGAGGAAAACAGAGATAAAGAAAATTTGAACAAAATTGAACAAAACAGGCAGGGAAAAATTTTTTTTTAAAGCAAAAAGTAATTATAAGCAAACACATAAAATTACATACTTGAACAAACTTGAATGTTGTCATGATAAAATTGTGAAATTACCTTACATATTGAAAGAGTTAAAATTCCAGCAGTGATAAAAGTTATTGTAGGCAGGTACAAAAAATGTGAGGTAAGCAATATTATTATAAGAAAATAGAATTGAAAACAAGGAGCATTGTACGGTTTAAATACATCTATTTTATGTTAATGAAAGCTATAATTTATCAGTAATATGCATGGTTTATGATCTTCAAACTTTTAGTGTTGTCTGGGAAGGGGAATTTCCCCATCTACTTCTCTTGAATTCTTGTGGATGAACTAAGGAATAAAATTGACACAAAACAGAACAACATGAGAGAAAGAAACAAATTTTAATTTGTGTGGAAGGAGGTCTCATAGAAGTAGGATCTAGGAAGTGGCCAAAGAAGGCAGCTTTTGTATTCTTTAGTTAAAGAAACAGTAAATCTGAGGAATTAACAGGACAAGGAAACTTAGGTTTTGAATGCTCAATTAGCAAAGAATGTAAATAGAATTTGGGCTTGGGGTAGTAAATTAAAGAATAACAAGGTTTGTTCATACAGGCTTCTCACACCAAATTCCCTGTCTCTGGTGAAAAGACTGTCCTTCTATCTCCAGATGCAGGGAGTGCACCTTTCACATGAGAGATTTTTTTCTTGCTTTCAGAGAGACAGTGAGAAGGATAAGAGTGGCCCTCTTACATTGGCTGTTTCTTAAGACTACTCAAGACTTAAGAGTAACTCATTTCTCTCAGAATTTGACAGACAGATTAGATAGTAAATAAGTATTTGTGTAAGGTGTGATTAATATTATCAACATCCTTGATTACAAATATATACATCCACATTCGTATAAATAATAATGTAGTCTACAGAGACTATGCAAGGTTTGTAGCTGTCCATGAATATCATTCTATCAAGAGTGGTCATATAGAATATCACAAACTCTCAATGCAATAATAAATTTTATAGCCCATATACACTATAGTGGAATAAAGGAAATGCACATTTTGGATGCAGCCTAACCATAATCAGAAAAACATCCACACAAATTTAAATATTTATAGTTAGAAGTAAAAATTGAAAAGATACAAAGCAAGTAGTCATCTCAGAAAAATATAAAAATTAACAAATAAATAGAAAGAAAAACAGAAGGAAGAAATAAAGATATAAGCAGATGAGAGAAATGCTGTAAGTGTTAAATAAAATAAAGAACTAATTTTTGGAAGCAAAAACATAAAATGTACTGTGGAAACTATGCTCAAGAAACCACAAATACACCATATCACTTATTAGACAATACAAAGGAAGATTAAGGGTGGCAATATCTGCAAATCACGTAATTCATCTATGTAGAAAAACAGAATCAACAAAAGCGTTTTATAACTGATAATATAATTTACTAAGATAGCAAAATACAAAATACATATTGAAAAATCACAAGGTGTTTTTAATATCAGTAATAAATAGCTAGAAAATTGAATTTAAAAAAACCTGAGTAATGTCTGCAAGACGGTGGAATAGGATATCTCCAGACCTTATACCCCCACAGAAACAATGGCTTGGCAGCCATTCATGGACAAAAGCCCCATGGTTTTCCATGAATGAAAGAGTGATAAAGACTAAACCAGACAAAAAATGAGGGAGTTCACGACCACTAGACCTGCCTCATGAGAAGTGTTAAGGGAGATCTTCAGGTTGAAACAAAAAGATGGTAACACCAACACAAAAGCATATGGAATGTATAAACCTCACCACTAAAGATAAATACAGTATAAAAAGAATATTATTATCTGTAACAGTGGCTTAAAATCAGTTCTAACACTAGAATATAAATTAAGAGACAAAAGCAGTAAGTGTAACTGTAACCACAGAATTTGTTAAGAGAAACAAAACATAGAAGTAAAAATCTGCCACCAATTCCATAACGTGTGTATGGGGAGGCGTGAAGGATAGAATCTGCCTGTTACCAAAGTCGGCAGTTTAAAAGAGACTGCAATAACTGTGAAGTGTTCAATGGAAATCCCATGGTAACTACAAAAACAAGTACAGTAAATACACAAAACATAAAGAGAACAATCAAAACATAACTACAAAATAAATCAAACCAGAAAGATAACAAAAGGAAGAGAGAACTACAAAACAAACACAAAACAATGAACATAATGGCAATAGTAAGTCCTTACCTATCAAATATTACTTTAAATGTAAATGGACTTGACAAGGGTGAAATAGACAGGAAAACAATGATATTCTGAGGAGTTTTTATCATGAATTGGTGTTGAATTTTATCAAATGCTTTTCTCTGCATGGTTTTATGTAATTATGTGAGTTTTTTTCTTTAGCATGTCAATATAATAGATTAAATTTTTTACATTTATTATATGAAATGAACCTTGAATCCTTGGAGTTAATCCCAACTTGGTCATGGTGTATAATTTTTTGTATATTGCATAATTCTATTTGATAATACTTTATTAAGAAATTTTGCATCTATATTCGTTAGAGGCATTGGAATATAGTTTTATTTTTTTGTTAGTGCTTTGTCTTCAGTATCAGGGAAATATTAACTTCATAAGATTGATTGGGAATTGTTCCCTCATCTTATATTTTTCAGAAGAGATTGTGTAGAAATGGTGTTAATTCTTCTTTATGTTTGGTAGAATTCTCTAGCAAAACCATATGGGCCTTTGGATTTCTTCATTGGGCATTTTAAAATTATGAATTCAATGCCCTTAATAGTTATAAGAGAGTTATAAGACAATCGAATTATCTATTTTATATTTGATGAGTTGTGGTAGGTGGTGTTTTTTGAGGACTAGGTCTATTTCATGTAAATTTTCAAATTGATGCATTTAGAGTTGTTCATAGTATTCTTTCTTTACCCTTCAGATGTCTGCAAAATGCATAGTAATATTCCATGTTTCATTCCTAATATTGATGATTTGTGTTGTATTTTTCTTTTTGTTAGTCTTGCTAGAGCTTTGTCAATTGTATTAATCTTTTTTAAAGAGACTTTTGTTGTTGTTGTTTCATTGATTTTTCTCTATTGCTTTTTTTGTTTTCAGTGTTGCTGACTTCTGCTCTTACCTTCATTATTTCCTTTCCTCTACTGGGTTGAGGTTATCTTGCTCTTTATTTTCTAAGTTCTTAAGGTGGGAGCTTAATTATCAATTTAAGAATTCTCCCCTTTTCTAAGGTACACCTATTTATTGCTATAAATTTCCCTTACAATATTGCTTTAGCTGTGTCACAGAAATTTTGATGTATTGCATTTTAATTGTCATTTATTTCAATATATTTAAAAATTTTCCTTGATACTTCCTCTTTGACTCATGGATTATTTAAAAGTGTGACGTACAGTTTCCAAGTGTCTGGAGTTTTTTCCTTTTATCTTTCTGTCACTGATTTCTAGTTTGATTACATCGTGGAGAAAACATTGCATGTGACTTCATTATTTTAAATTTGTTTAGATTTGTTTTATGGTCTAAGATATGGTCTATCTTCATATATGTTCTGTAGACACTTGAAAAGAATGTATTTTGCTGTCACTGGATGGGATGTTGTAAAAGCATTGATTCAATCCCATGGGTTGATAAGTTTGAGTGTGATTTCTTTCATATTCTTATTGATTCTCTGTCTAGTTGCTCTATCAATCAGTGAGTGAGAAGTATTAAAGTCTCCAGCTATACTTGTGGGTTGGTTTATTTCTCAGTCATCCATTGATTTGTTGGCACTTGCAAGTTGTCAGCCTCCTCAGGTTCGGGGCTAGGTTATATATAGCAAAAAATAAACCCAAAGAACTCATTATTATTTTATTCCTTGGAACCTGGGAACCCTAGTCAGTCTTCTTTCTTTTATCCATATTTCAGAGATGTCTTACATTTGTTTTATATATTATGTCCATGTTTCATAGCTGTATTTAGAAGAATAGTAAAAAGTGTGTCTATGTCACCTTCCTAGAATAGGAAGTCCTTTATCTTTTTATTTTTACTTTCTAGCTCTGGTGTATAACAATCCCATAAAAAATATTTACCTGTCATTTTAAAGTAGCGCTTCTCAACTTGGGTCAAGTTAGAATTATATGAAACTCTTAAAACATTACTAATATCTTAATGATCCCCTTAAATGTTCTGCTTTATAGTTTTGAGTTATTACCTGGATATGGGATGTATAAAAGCTCTCCTTAATAAATCAAATGGGAAGGAAAGGTGAAGGGTCACTATTTTAAGTAATTTGTGAAGAATTAGAATGTAAGTTATCCTGACATGATCCAGGTAGCTGAATCTCTCTCTTCCATGAGATTCTAGGTCCATAACCTTGAATTACAAGAATATCACCACTTAGCCTGAGTCATTGACAGTTAGGTACATGTTGGTATTATTGTATCATCATTTTCCTTCCTAATTGAGAGAAAAACATTTTTATAAAAATCCATACATAGAAACATCAGCAAAATGGTAGAATAGGAGACTACTACTGACTTTTCCCCCTCCATGGACACACCAAATATACAGCTACTCATAGATCAGTACCCTCTGAGAGAAATTCAGGAACTGGTTGTGTGACTTCTACCCAGTGGACAACTGAGAAAATACCCATATCGAAACAGGTAGGAAAAGCTTAGACATACTCAGGCTGTAGACGCACCCCTGGGACAGTGCCTGACATTCAGGAGGGGATCTCTAATCCTCAGTATCTCCCTGGTACATCTAGCCCCCTGACTTTTATGAGTGCCACCTGAGGAACTGGCTCCTAAACCCTTTAGCTTGAAGAGCCAATAGAGCTTGGCATTTGTGAGCCCCCAAGGACCACATAAAATAAATAGGCTGTTTTTAAACAGTGATTTTTTTCAAAGAAGATATAAAATTGCCAACAGGTATATGAAAAGATGTTCAACATCACTAATCATCAGGGAAATGCAAATCAAAAGCACAATGAGGTAACACCTCATACCTATTGAGATGGCTATTATCAAAAGACCAGAGATAATAAGTGTTCATAAGGATATGGAGAAAAGGGAATCCTTGCACACCATTGATAGGAATATGAATTGGTACAACCACTATGGAAAACAGTATGGAGGTTCCTCAAGAAATTAAAAATAAAGTTTCTATATAATCCAGTAACTTCACTTCTAGGTATTTATCCAAAGGGAATGAAAACACTAACTTGGAAAGATATCTGCACCTCCATGTTCATTGCAGCTGTATTCACTGTAGCCAAGATATGAAAACAACCTGGTGTCCACTGATGAATGAATAAAGAAAATGGGAGGTATATATGTACAATGGAATATTATTCAACCTTAAAAAAGAAGCAAATCCTGTCATTTCCAACAACATGGATGAACCTGGAAGACATTATGCTAAGTGAAATAAGCCAGGCACAGAAAGACAAAGATTGCATGATCATACTAATATGTGGAATATTAAAAAAATTAAGTACAATAAAGCCAAACTCATAGTAACAGATCAGAATAGTGGTTACCAGAGGCTGAGATATAGGGGAAAAGAGGAGATTAAAAAAAATAATAATGAAGAGAGAAAGTAGAACAGTGTTTTCTAGGGCTGAGGGGTTGGAGTCATGGGGATTTATTTATTGGTTCAGAGTTTCTGTTTTGCAAAATGAAAATAGTTCTGGAGAAGGATGGTGGTGATAGTTGCGCAGCAATGTGAATGTCCTTAATAGCACTGAGCTCTACACTTAAAAATGGGTCAGATAGTAAGTCTTATGTTCTACATATTATAATAAAATATATATCTATATAAATATAATAAAATATATATCTAAATATATATACTTTATTGTGGTGTATATATTTATATGTGTGCATGTGTGTATATATACACACATATTTCCTTGTTACAATTTGATACTCAGTTTGGTAACTATGATTTTCTTAACAGTATTTAACATAATTGCATTTAATTTGAGGAGTTAAATGAATAAATTTCTGAAAATATGGGCTATTTAAAAATGTAAAATATCTGGTAAATGAAAATTCTCTCTTTTTGACATATCTGCTCAGTGGCCAAATATTCATTGCTTTTTATACTCCCATGTCTTTGGTACCAAAAATTTCTTTTGAAGTTAAAATGTTAACAGCAAGACTTTGATCCTATAATTGGGGGAAAATGTCATATAAATATAATGCTCCTAGGACCTGAGCTTTGGCATGTGTAATATAAATCAGTGGGTAATCTTTTCTACTGGACTATGCTTTGGTGATATTTGTGCAAAAAGAGTCAACACAATGAATAAATTCCTATTTAGAGTGAATGCCTAGTTTATACATTTGTATAGACTGTATGCCTAAAATACACTTTTTTTCTCTTCTTTCTAACTAGAGAACAATCAGTAACATTCATTTTTCAGATCCTTGTAAGTTAAGCCAATTCTAGTAATATAACAGATAAACGTTGAAAACAGTGGTTTAAAAAGAAATTAAAGTTTATTTCTCTCCCAGTAAAGTCTCAATTTTTGACTCTGCATAAGGCAGTCATCCAGGCACCCAACCTGACAAGAGATTTGCCATTTTCAACAAAGTTTCCCTGCACCAGGAGAAGGGGGAAGAAAAAGTGGAGAGTTATGCCAGAAATTTTGTTTAATGAGCTGAACGTGGGAGAGTGTACATTTCCTTTACCCACATCCTATAGCTTCAAAATCCTAATTACATGCCCACACCTAAATAAAAGAAATGCATTAATTAGCAGCTAGTCAGTCTCTACATTTCCTTGTCCTGTTACATGTATTGTCTAATTTTATATTCACAACAATTCAATAAAATTAAATTTTATAGATGAGAAAGCCGAGGCTTCAAGAGATCAAGCAGATACCCCAACACCATCAAACTAGTAAATGGTAGTTAGAAATGGGAGCCCAGAATTTTCTAACTCTAAAACTTAAACTATTTCATAAACAAAATGAAATTTCATTTACAAAGCACTTTAGCCATAGAAAACTGAGGAGAGCTCATTTATTTTATAATTTCTAATTCACTAAAAATCAGAAACCCTTTTTGGCTTGGGTGTTGTATAATATTAAAATTTTTATGGTATATCCACAAACATCTCTTTTTTAATATGATAAATCAGTGTTATCAACTTGAGAAATAAAACCACAGGCCCAAAGCAAACTTTTTCTCCATGCAAACTATTGAAGCTGTGGCAAATTTTTCTGGCTATTAAAACACTTGGTTGCCTTTAGTTGATCAAGGCAAAAATACAAGTATATATGTCAATTCCAATCTCCCAATTCATCCCATCACTACCACCCTTTCCCCAACCACTTTCCCCCTTGGTGTCCATATGTTTGTTCGCTACATCATCTGTGTCGCTTTCTGCCTTGCAAACCAGTTCACCTGTACCATTTTTCCAGATTCCACAAATATGTGTTAATATATGATATTTGTTTTTCTCTGGCTTCACTCTGTATGACAGTCTCTAGGTCCATCCACGTCTCTACAAATGACCCAACTTCGTTGCTTTTCATGGCTGAGTAATATTCCATTGTATACTTGTACCACATCTTCTTTATCCATTCCTCTGTTGATGGGCATTGAGATTGTTTCCATGACCTGGCTATTGTAAATACTGCTGCAATGTACATTAGGGTGCATGTGTCTTTTTGAATTATGTGTTTCTCTGGGTATATGCCCAGTAGTGGGACTGCTGGATCATATCGTAATTCTAGTTTTAGTTTTTTAAGGAATATCCATACTGTTCTCCATAGTGTCTGTATCAGTTTACATTCCCACCAGCAGTGCAAGAGGGCTCCCTTTTCTCCACACCCTTTCCAGCACTTGTGGTTTGTAGATTTTCTGATGATGCCCATTCTAACTGGTGTGAGGTGATACCTCATTGTAGTTTTGATTTGGATTTCTCTAATAATCAGTGATGTTGAGCAGCTTTTCATGTGCTTCTTGGCTATTTGTAGGTCTTCTTTGGAGAAATGTCTATTGAGGTCTTCTGCCCATTTTTGGACTGAGTTGTTTGTTTTTTTAATATTGAGCTGCATGAGCTGTTTATATATTTTGGAGCTTAATCCTTTGTTGATTCATTTGCAAATATTTGCTCACATTTTGAAAGTTGTCTTTTCGTCTTGTTTATAGTTTCCTTTGCTGTACAAAAGCTTGTAAGTTTCATTAGGTGCCATTTGTTTATTTTTATTTCCATTACTCTAAGAGGTGGGTCAAAAAGATCTTGCAGTGATTTATGTCAAAGACTGTTCTTCCTATGTTTTCCTCTAAGAGTTTTATAGTGTCTGGTCTTACATTTTGGTCTTTAATCCATTTTTAGTTTATTTTTGTGTATGGTATTAGGGAGTGTCCTAACTTCATTATTTTACATGTAGCTGTCCAGTTTTCCCAGCATCACTTATTGAAGAGACTGTCTTTTCTCCATTGTATGTCCTTGCCTTCTTTGTCATAGATTAGTTGACCATAGGTGTGTGGCTTTATCTCTGGGCTTTCTATCCTGTTCCATTGATCTATATTTCTGTTTTTGTTCCAGTACCATATTGTCTTGATTAAGGTAGCTTTGTGGTATAGTTTGAACTCAGGGAGTCTGATTCCTCCGGCTTCATTTTTTCCCATCAAGATTGCTTTGGCTATTGAGGGTCTTTTTTGTCTCCATAGAAATTTTAACATTTTTTGTTTTAGTTCTGTAAAAAAATGCCATTGGTAGTTTGATAGAGATTGCATTGAATCTGTAGATTGCTTTGGGTAGTATAATCATTTTCAAAATATTGATTCTTCCAATCCAAGAACATGGTATATCTCTCCATCTGTTTGTATCATCTTTTCATCAGCATCTTATACTGTTCTGCATACAGGTCTTTTGTATCCTTAGGTAGGTTTATTCCTAGGTATTTTATTCTTTTTTTGCAATGGTGAATGATATTATTTCCTTAATTTCTCTTTCTGATCTTTCATTATTAGTGTATAGGAATGCAAGCGGTTTCAGTGCATTAATTTTGTATCCTGCAACTTTTACCAAATTCTTTGATTAGCTCTAATAGTTTTCTGGTAGCATCTTGAGGATTCTCTATGTATAGTATCATGTCATCTGCAAACAGTGACAGTTTTACTTCTTTTCAAATTTGTATTCCTTTTATTTCTTTTTAATCTCTGATTGCCATGGCTAGGACTTCCAAAACTATTTTGAATAATAGTGGAGAGTGGACATCCTTGTCTTGTTCCTGATCTTAGAGGAAATGCTTTCAGTTTTTCACCATTGAAAATGATGTTTGCTGTGGGATTGTTGTATATGGCCTTTATTATGTTGAGGTAGGGTCCCTCTATGCCCACTCTCTGGAGGGTTTTTATCATAAATTGGTGTTGTATTTTTTCAAGAGCTTTTTCTGCATCTATTGAGATGATCATATGGTTTTTATTCCTCAATTTGTTAATATGGTGTATCACATTGATTTGCATATATTGAAGAATCCTTGTATTTTTTCAAGAGCTTTATCTGCATCTATTGAGATGATCATATGGTTTTTATTCCTCAATTTGTTAATATGGTGTATCACATTGATTTGCATATATCGAAGAATCCTTGCATCCTGTAGATAAATCCCACTTAATCATGGTGTATGATCCTTTAACATGTTGTTGGATTCTGTGTGCTAACATTTTGTGAGGACTTTTGCATCTATATTCTTCAGTGATACTGACCTATAATTTTCTCTCTTTTTTTGTATCTTTGTCTGATTTTGGTATCAGGGTGATTGTGGCCTCATAGAATGAGTGTGGGAGTGTGACCTCCTCTGCAATTTGTGAAGAGTTTGAGAAGGATGGATGTTAGCTTTTCTCTAAATGTTTGATAGAATTCACCTGTGAAGCCATCTGGTCCTGGACTTTTGTTTGTTGGAAGATCTTAAATCACAGTTTTAATTTCATTACTTGTGATTGGTCTGTTCATATTTTCTATTTCTTCCTGATTCAGTCTTGGCACGTTGTGCATTTCTAAGAATTTGTCCATTTCTTCCAGGTTGTCCATTTTATTGGCATACAGTTGCTTGTAATAGTCTCAGGATGCTTTGTATTTCTGCCATGTCCATTGTAACGTCTCCTTTTTCATTTCTAATTTTATTGATTTGATTCTTCTCCCTCTTTTTTATTGATGAGTCTGTCTAAAGGTTTATCAATTTTGTTTATCTTCTCTAAGAACCAGCTTTTAGTTTTATTGATCTTTGCTATTATTTTCTTTGTTTCTATTTAATTTATTTCTGCTCTGCTTTTTGTGATTTTTTTCCTTCTTCTAACTTTGGGTTTTGTTTTTTCTTCTTTCCCTACTTTCTTTAGGTGTAAGATTAGATTTTTTATTTGAGATTTTTCTTGTTTCTTGAGGCAGGATTGTATTGCTATAAACCTCCCTCTTAGAACTGCTTTTGCTGCATCCCTTAGGTTTTGGATCATTATGTTTTCATTTTCATCTGTCTCTAGGTGCTTTTTGATTTCCTCTTTGACTTGTTCAGTGATTTCTTGGTTATTTAGTAATGTATTGTTTAGCGTCCATATGTTTGTTTTTTTACATTTTTCCCCCTATAATTTATTTCTAATCTCATAGCATTGTGGTCAGAAACAATCCTTGATATGATTTCAATTTTCTTAAATTTACTGAAGTTTGATTTGTGACCCAAGATGTGATCTATCCTGGGAAATATTCTATGTGCACTTGAGAAGAAAGTGTAATCTGCTGTTTTCAGATGGAATGTCCTATAAATATCAGTGAAGCCTCTCTGGTCTATTGTGTCATTTAAAGCTTGTGTTTTCTTATTAATTTTCTGTCTGGATGATCTGTACATTGGTGTGAGGGAGGTGTTAAAGACGCCACTATTGTTTTGTTACTGTCAATTTCCTCTTTTATAGCTGTTAGCATTTGCCTTATGTAGTGAGGTGCTGCTGTGTTGGGTGCATATATATTTATAATTGTTATATCTTCTTGGATTGATCCCTTGATCATTATGTAGTGTCCTTCCTTGTCTCTTGTAACATTATTTATTTTAAAATTTATTTTATCTGTTATGAGTATTGCTACTCCAGTTTTCTTTTGATTTCCAATTTGCACGGAATATCTTTTTCTATCCCATCACTTTCAGTCTGTATATGTTTCTAGGTCTGAAGTGGGTCTCTTGTAGGCAGTATATATATGGGTCTTGTTTTGTATTCATTCAGTGGGCCTGTGTCTTTTGGTTGGAGCATTTAGTCCATTCACATTTAAGGTAATTATCAATATGTATATTGCTATTACTATTTCTTAATTGTTTTGGGTTTGTTTTTGTAGGTCCTTTTCTTCTCTTGTGTTTCGCACTTAAGGGAGTTCCTTTTGCATTTGCTGTAGAGCTCATTTGGTGGTGCTGAATTCTTTAGGTTTTGCTTATCTGTAAAGCTTTTGATTTCTCTGTTGAATCTGAATGAGATCCTTGCCAGGCAGAGTAATCTTGGTTGTAGTTTCTTGCCTTTCATCACTTTAAATATATCAGGCCACTCCCTTCTGCTTGTAGAGTTTCTGCTGAGAAATCCACTGTTAACCTTATGGGAGTTCCCTTGTATGTTATATATTGTTTTTCCATTGTTGCTTTTAACAATTTTTCTTTGTCTTTAATTTTTGTCAATTTGATTATTATATGTCTTGGTGTGTTTCACTTCATTTATTATATTTTTCATCTCTGTTTGTTCTTTAATACTTCTAGGTGTTTGTGTTTGTTCTTTAATACTTCTAGGTGTTTAATAAAATAAAATAATGACTAAAGTCCCTTTAATCATCATTCTTAAATTGAACCCTTGCCTCTCTTCCCAAAAGATAATTATAGTTATGAATTATTCATTTTTTATTTATTCACACATATTTGTGTTTCTGAACTCCAGCACTATTGGTATTTGTTGTTGGAGACTATACTGTGCAATGTTGGCTATTTCGCAGCTTTCTTTGTCTCTGTGCCTAGATGTCAGCAACCACACCCAAGATGAGACCATCAAAAATGATGTGTGGCCAAATGTCCCTAAGGGGCAAAATCACCCCTAGTCAAGGAGAACTGACATATACATGTATGAATCCATAGAAAGTGTATATTAAGGGAATTTCAGTTCAACACAGATATGGAAGATATTTTATAGAAGCTCACTCAACTCCATTCTAATTCCTAACTGCATGTTAGTGATGGAACGCTAAAAGCCATATTTCCAGGACTCATTACAGTTCAGATTCTGCTCTTTATCTACATTAAACCAAGCCAAACACCAGCATTTAGCATTAAAGGCAAGGAAAATACGAAGCAGATATATGACTTCTCTGGCAAGCATGACCATAATCATGTTGGGTTTTGTGTGTGTGTGTGAACCGCATCAGAAATCCAAATTCAGGAACTTTGGATGTAGAGCAAACATCTTATTGGCCCAGTTCGTAGCAGACATAGTGTGGCCCTAGAGTCAGCAACAGTGATGGTAGTTTCTTAATTCTGTAACATCCCAAACATCACAAAATCAGCAGCTACATTAGTGGTCTAGTTCAGCAGTGTTGTTTAGGGAACTAGTCAAGAGCTGCGTATCTGGCCTCTTCAGTGATTTTGTAAACAATATAATAATGAATCATAAATAATAAATCCTCCTCTGCTTAATCTACTGAGAGGGAATCCAACGGGCAACAGCTGAATCCATACTCATTCTCTGCCACCTTCTGAAACTTCAATAAAATAAAAAGATTTTTAATTGTAAATTTATGATTACAAAGAGAACATGAGTGGAGACTGTAGTGTATAAAAGATGTTAACAAATTTTTAATGATGAAATGGGGATGAAGCATTAACAGATTCAAACCGTTGTTGTTAGCTGCCTGCACAGGATAATGCAAATGGAAAGCACAGTGATTCATCCTGCAGAGCCCTGAGTAGACTTAGAAATCAGAGGCACTGATATTATTGAGTGAGGTGAAGAGTGGGAGTGAGGACTGTGTATTATGTGTGGGGCTAAAATCCGGGAAATTGGTTAAAAAGCACAATATGGAGCTGGTATACCCCCAGGTTACTTTCTCATTCCATGCATCCCAGTGACAACCTGTCCCAAACTTTGGTTGTTTATCAGGCAACAGGAAAAACTGAACTAGAGAGGCATCAGACTCAGAGATACTGGTCACTGCAGGAAGAGAGAGAGAGACAGGGAGAGGGAGAAGGAGAGGGAGAGGGAGGGATGGAGGGAGAGAGCTGCTTTCCAAAGAACAAAAGTGTTAACTGAAATTCAGCACATGGAATGGGGGGACTTCCAGTCCTCCTGTATATGATAAAACTTCTTAGAGTCCTGGTAGACAGATATATGTATTCCAGGTGAATCCTTCTATAGAGACACTAAATAACCCAATAAAACAGACTTTTAGATATTGATATTTAGAACTCCCATCACTAAATGTATGATTCCCCAACCTGCCCATCTGATATTTCTCTGAGGAAGATCATTTAGTTGACAACCTTCTTCCCCCACCCAACTTATAACTTCCATCAGTATTTTAGTGTCCTGAATTTAAACATGAAAGATAACATAAAATATCAGGTGTGTGTGTGTGTGTGTGTGTGTGTGTGTGTGTGTGTGTGTGTGTGTGTGTGATAGGGAAGGAGGGCTGATGTGAGAGTATCCAACAATATGAAAGATAGAGACCAAAACAAATAATTAAGGGAAAAAAAGAACTAAAGGAGAAAATAAGGTGTATATACAAATGTCTACTTATCTTTCTATAGAGAGAGAGGGATATACCTATATACATAAATATATAATATTTAACTAGATCACACACACACACATACACACACACACACACACACACACACAGAAGCTCTCAAAATGAGCCAGCCATGAGCCTATTCTCCCCTTCTAGAGCATGCTGTTATGACCCACGGGCTTAACAAACCTCATGTAATAAAATACTTGACCCATGGCAAATCTTTGAAACTCCATGGGCCTCAGCTGTGTCATTTGTAAAAATGAAGAGCTTGTACTTGATTTTGAAGACCCTTCAAACACTAATATTTAAAATTTTTCATCTCTTTTGAATTTTTTTTACTATACACAATAACATATTTATTTACAGGGTCACGTAAACAATAATTTTGCAAAATACTTGCAAATACTTCTGTTTCCAAAAGACATGAATTAAACACACATAAAGCAGCAGATGTAAAGTCATTTCTGTACCTTTTATTCTTCCACCCATTTAGAAAGCAAGCCTTGAACTAGGTGAGCAGTAGTGTCCCCATTGACCAAGGGGGTCTCTTGCAGTGACTTGGCATCTTCTGGCTCATTTTTCCCTTACACTAAGTTAAGGTGACAAGCCTAAAACAATTTTCCTATGCAAGATTTAGCATGGAAGGAATTACTGAAACCACAGGGTGGAAATTAATGATTAGCTTGAGATGCTATTAGCATACCAGCAGGAGAAAAGACTAAATGAGCTATGATCTGAAGTAAAATATGTCATCCTGGAAATTGCAAATGATGTGATGGAGAAACAGTGCTGTGTAATAGGGGAGGAGAAGGAATGAGCTATTAGACTGAGAGGCAAGGAAACAAGCATTTAAATTAAGAGGACAGGACAATGAGAGAGCATGAGTTAATGTGCAATCACCCAGACTGAAAGACACTGTGGTTAGTCACTGCCGACAGGAAACAATCCATCAGCTGGGCTAGAATGCAGCACTAAGGAAACTAGGCAAGGAAAAGGATGCAAAGTACTTTTCTACTTGGATAAAGGAAGCAGACATAAAATTCATCCCGAGCACTTCTTCCCTTAAGTGACATCATTAAGGGCTGCCATGAGCAAAAGGCTCACTCATCAGAAAATTACTGAGAAAAAAAATGGGGTGAGGAAATAGAAAAAGCCTGGGTAAATGTCTGAGAGAAAATGCAAAAAAAAAAAAAAAAAAAAAGCCTCTCTCTACTGTTCTGGCAAAGGAAGATTTCAAAGTACAATATTCATAATTATATTTAAGGCGTGGTGGGGGGGAGAGAACAAGAACCGGCAAAATTGCATCTGTGTTGCAATGAGCCAACTTTTATAAATCTAGCCAGCCTTGTGGGTTCAGACAGGTCATATTATCAAGAACTGGTTTCTTTGTTTTGGAAGGTAAGGTGTGTGTTTAGCTGTATAACACTGTTACTTCACGGTGATGTGCAAGCTTTACTTCTAGAATGTTATTGCACCCTGTGTGTCTGTCTCCAGAAAATATGAGTGGAGCAAAGATAGCAATATTATGAACCTGTAGCTGTACTGCAAATAGGCCAAGGGAGAGAAGTATAAGTTTTTTTTTTTAAATATTGTGTATGATTGAGAATAACTAATGAAACTAGCTAAGACATTAGATTACACCCTTTGATCACAAAGAAGTATTTTTCCCCACTATTAGCCACAAAGTTATAGGAGTTGATAAGGAACAAATATATATGAGCCCATAAATTTCCAGGTTCAAAGTTGGATTACTGATTCCAGCAAACCCTATTTAATAAACACCAACCCTAAACCCTCAGAATTGAGATTTGTAATCTCAACATCTTTGTTTCCAGTTGTTTTTATTTTATTTTATTTATTTTATACAGCAGGTTCTTATTAGTCATCAATTTTATACACATCAGTGTATACATGTCAATCCGAATCACCCAATTCAGCACACCACCACCATCACCCACCGCCGCTTCCCCCCACTTGGTGTCCATAGGTTTGTTCTCTACATCTGTGTCTCAGTTTCTGCCCTGCAAACTGGTTCATCTGTACCATGTTTCTAGGTTCCACATATATGCGTTAATATACGATATTTGTTTTTCTCCTTCTGACTTACTTCACTATCTATGACAGTCTCTAGATCCATCCACGTCTCAACAAATGACCCAATTTCGTTCCATTTTATGGCTGAGTAATATTCCATTGTATATATGTACCATATCTTCTTTATCCATTCATCTGTCAGTGGGCATTTATGTTGCTTTCATGACCTGGCTATTGTAAATAGTGCTGCAATGAACATTAGGGTGCATGTGTCTTTTTGAATTATGGTTTTCTCTGGGTATATGCCCAGTAGAGGGACTGCTGGATCATATGGTAATTCTATTTTCAGTTTTTTAAGGAAACTCCATACTATTCACTATAGTGGCTGTATCAATTTACATTCCCACCAAGAGTGCAAGAGGGTTCCCTATTATCCACACCCTCTCCAGCATTTGTGGTTTGTAGATTTTCTGATGATGCCCATTCTAACTGGTGTGAGGTGATACCTCATTGTAGTTTTGATATGCATTTCTCTAATAATCAGTGATGTGGAACACCTTTTAATGTGCTTCTTGTCCATCTGTATGTCTTCTTTGGAAAATGTCTATTTAGGTCTTCTGCCTATTTTTGGATTGGGTTCTTTGTTTTTTTAATATTGAGCTGCATGAGCTGTTTATATATATTGGAGATTAATCCTTTCCCCGTTGATTCTTTTGGAAATATTTTCTCCCATTCTGAGCATTGTCTTTTTGTTTTGTTTATGGTTTCCTTTGCTGTGCAAATGCTTTGAAGTTTCATTAGGTCCCATTTGTTTATTTTTGTTTTTATTTCCATTACTCTAGAAGGTGGATCAAAAAAGTTCTTGCTGTGATTTATGTCAAAGAGTGTTCTTCCTATGTTTTCCTCTAAGAGTGTTATAGTGTCTGGTCTTACATTTAGGTCTTTAAACCATTTTGAGTTTATTTTTGTGTATGGTATTAGGGAGTGTTCTAATTTCATTCTTTTACATGTAACTGTCCAGTTTTCCCATCACCACTTATTGAAGAGACTGTCTTTTCTCCATTGTGTATCCTTGTCTCCTTTGTCATAGATTAGTTGACCATAGGTGTATGGGTTTATCTCTTGGCTTTCTATCTTGTTCCACTGATCTATGTTTCTGTTTCTGTGCCAGTACCATATTGTCTTGATTACTATAGCTATGTAGTATAGTATGAAGTCAGGGAGTCTGATTCCTCCAGCTCTGTTTTTTTCCCTCAAGACTGCTTTGACTATTCAGGGTCTTTTGTGTCTCCAAGCAAATTTTAAGATTTTTTTTTCTAGTTCCATAAAAAATGCCATTGGTAATTTGATAGGGATTGCATTGAACCTGTAGATTGCTTTGGGTAGTAGAGTCATTTTCACAATATTGATTCTTCCAATCCAAGAACATGGTATATCTCTCCATCTGATGGTATTGTCTTTAATCTTTCATCAATGTCTTATAGTTTTCTGCATACAGGTCTTTTGTCTCCCTAAGTAGGTTTATTCCTAGGTATTTTATTCTTTTTTGTTTCAATGGTAAATGGGGGTGTTTCCTTAATTTCTCTTTCAGATGTTTCATCATTAGTGCATAGGAATGCAAGAGATTTCTGTGCATTAATTTTGTATCCTGGAACTTTACCAAATTCATTGATTAGCTCTAGTAATTTTCTGGTGGCATCTTTAGGATTCTCTATGTATAGAGAATATCTATATTCTCTATATCATGTCATGTATCATGTCATCTGCAAACAGTGACAGTTTTACTTCCTCTTTTCCAATTTGTATTGCTTTTATTTCTTTTTCTTCTCTGATTGCCATGGCTTAGACTTCCAAAACTATGTTGAATAATAGTGGTGACAGTGGACATCCTTGTCTTGTTCCTGATCTTAGAGGAAATGCTTTCAGTTTTTCACCATTGAGAATGATGTTTGCTGTGGGTTTGTCATATATGTCCTTTATTATGTTAAGGTAGGTTCCCTTTATGCCCACTTTCTGAAGAGTTTTTATCATAAATGGGTGTTGAAATTTCTCAAAAGCTTTTTCTGCCTGTATTGATGATCATATGGTCTTTATTCTTTAATTTGTTAAAATGGTGTATCACATTGATTTGTTTGCATATATTGAAGAATCCTTGCATACGTGGGATAAATCCCACTTGATCATGGTGTATGATCCTTTTAATGTGTTGTTGGATTCTGTTTGCTAGTATTTTGTTGAGCATTTTTTTACATCTATATTCATCAGTGATATTGGTCTGTAATTTTATTTTTTTATAGTACCTTTGTCTGGTTTTGGTATCAGGGTGATGGTGTCCTAATAGAATGAGTTTGGGAGTGTTCCTCCCTCTGCAATTTTTTGGAAGAGTTTGAGAAGGATGGGTGCTAACTCGTTTCTAAATGTTTGATAGAATACACCTGTGAAGCCATCTGGTCCTGGACTGTTGTTTGTTGGAAGATTTTTATTCACAGTTACAATTTCATTACTTGTGATTGGTCTGTTCATATTTTCTATTTCTTCCTGGTTCAGTCTTGAAAGGTTATACCTTTCTAAGAATTTGTCCATTTCTTCCAGGTTGTCCATTTTATTGGCATACAGTTGCTTGTAGTAGTCTCTTAGGATGCTTTGTATTTCTGCAGTGTCTGTTGTAACTTCTCCTTTTTCATTTTTAATTTTATTGATTTGAGTGTCCCCTCCCTCTCTTGATGAGTCTTGATGAGTCTGGCTAATGGTTTGTCAGTTTTGTTTATCTTCTCAGAGAACCAGCTTTTAGTTTCATTAATCTTTGCTATTGTTTTCTTTGTTTCTATTTCATTTATTTCTGCTCTTATCTTTATGATAGCTTTCCTTCTGCTAACTTTGGGTTTTGTTTGTCCTTCTTTCTCTAGTTCCTTTAGGTGTAAAGTTAGATTGTTTATTTGAAATTTTTCTTGTTTCTTGATGGAGGGGTACATAGCTATAATCTTCCCTCTTAGAACTGCTTTTGCTGCATCCCATAGGTTTCAGACCGTCGTGTTTTCATTGTCATTTGTCTCTAGCTATTTTTTTATTTCCTATTTGATTTCTTCAGTGATCTCTTGGTTATTTAGCAATGTGTTGGTTAGCTTCCATGTGTTTTTATTTTTAAAGTTTTTTTTCCCCTGTAATTCACTTCTAATCTCATAGTGTTGAGGTCAGAAAAGATGTTTGATATGGTTTCAATTTTCTTAAATTTATTGTGGCTTGATTTGTGACCCAAATGTGATCTATCCTGGTGAATGTTCCATGGGCACTTTAGAATAAAGTGTAATCTGCTGTTTTTGGATGGAATGTCCTGTAAATATCAATTAAATCTATCTGGTCTGTTGTGTTAGTTAAAGCTTCTGTTTCCTTATTTTCATTTTGGATGATCTGTCCATTGGTGTAAGTGAGGTGTTAAAGTCCCCCACTATTTTTGTGTTACTGTCGATTTCCTCTTTTATAGCTGTCAGCAGTTGCCTTAGCACCTTGAGGTGCTCCTATGTTGGGTGCATATATATTTATAATTGTTATATCTTCTTCATGGATTGATCCCTTGATAATTATGTAGTGTCCTTCCTTGTCTCTTGTAACATGCTTTATTTTAAAGTCTATTTTATCTGATATGAGTATTGCTACTCCAGCTTTCCTTTGATTTCCATTTGCATGGAGTATCTTTTTCCATGCCCTCACTATCAGTCTGTATGTGTCCCTAGGTCTGAAGTCGGTTTCTTGTAGACAGCATATATACAGGTCTTGTTTATGTATCCATTCAGCGAGCCTGTGTCTTTTGGTTGGAGTATTTAATCCATTCACGTTTAAGGTAATTATCAATATGTATGTTCCTATGATGATGTTCTTAATTGTTTTGGGTTTGTTTTGTAGGTCCTTTTCTTCTCTTGTGTTTCCCACTTAGAGAAGTTCCTTTAGCATTTGTTGTAGAGCTGGTTTGGTGGTGCTGAATTCTCTTAGCTTTTGCTTGTCTATAAAGGTTTTGATTTCTCTATCGAATCTGAATGAGATCCTTGCTGCGTAGAGTAACCTTGATTGTACGTTCTTCCCTTTCATCACTTTAAGTATATCATGCCAGTCCCTTCTGGCTTGTAGAGTTTTGCTGAGATATCAGCTGTTAACTTTATGGGAATTCCCTTGTATTTTATTTGTCATTTTTCCCTTGCTGCTCTCAATAATTTTTCTTTGTCTTTAATTTTTGCCAATTTGATTACTATGAGTTTTGGCATGTTTATCCTTGGGTTTATCCTGTATGGGACTCTCTGCACTTCCTGGACTTAGGTGGCTATTTCCTTTCCCATGTTAGGGAACTTTTCAACTATAATCTCTTCAAATATTTTCTCGGGTCCTTTCTCTCTCTTCTCCTTCTGGGACCCCTATAGTGCGAATGTTGTTATGTTTAATGTTGTCCCAGAGGTCTCTTAGGATGTATTCATTTCTTTTCATTCTTTTTTCTTTAATCTGTTCTGCAGCAGTGAATTCCACCATTCTGTATTCTGGGTCACTTATCCGTTCTTCTGCATCAGTTATGCTGCTATTGATTCCTTCAAGTGTAGTTTTCATTTCATTTATTGTATTGTTCATCTCTGTTTGTTTGTTCTTTAATTCTTCTAGGTTTTTGTTAAACATTTCTTACATCTTGTCGATCTTGCCTCCATTGTTTTTCCAAGGTCCTGGATCATCTTCACTATCATTATTCTGAATTATTTTTCTGGAACGTTGCCTATCTGTGCTTTATTTAGTTCTTTTTCTGGGGTTTTATCTTGTTCCTTCATCTGGTACATAGCCCTCTGCCTTTTCATCTTGCCTATCTTTCTGTGAGTGTGGTTTTTGTTCCACAGGCTGCAGGACTGTAGTTCTTCTTGCTTCTGCTGTCTGCCTCTGGTGGATGAGGCTATCTAAGAGGCTTGAGCAAGTTTCCTGATGGGAGGTACTGGTGTGGGTAGAGCTGTGTGTTACTCTGGTGGGCAGAGCTCAGTAAAACTTTAATTTGCTTGTTTGTTGATGGGTGGGGCTGGTTTCCCTCCCTGCTGGTTGTTTGGCCCGAGGCAACCCAACACTGGAGCCTACCCAGGCTCTTTGCTGGGGCTAATGCAGACTCTGGGAGGGTTCAAGCCAAGGAGTACTTCCCAGAACTTCTGCTGCCAGTGTCCTTGTCCTCTCAGTGAGACACAGCCACCCCCGCCTCTGCAGGATACCCTCCAATACTAGCAGGTAGGTCTGGTTCAGTCTCCCCAGGGGTCACTGCTCCTTCCCCTGGGTCCCAGTGGGCACAGTACTTTGTGTGTTGCCTCCAAGAGTGGAGTTTCTGTTTCCCCCTGTCCTGTCAGAGTCCAGCAGTCAAATTCTGCTAGCATTCAAAGTCTGATTCTGTAAGAATTCCTCCTCCCGTTGCCTGACCCCCAGGTTGGGAAGCCTGACGTGGGGCTCAGAACCTTCACTCCAGTGGGTGGACTTCTGTGGTATAAGTGTTCTCCAGTTTGTGGGTCACCCACCCTGCAGTTATGGCATTTGATTTTATTGTGATTGCACCCCTCCTACCATCTCATTGTGGCCTCTCCTTTGTCTTTGGGGTATCTTTTTTCATGAGTTCCAGTGTCTTCCTGTTGATGATTGTTCAGCAGCTAATTGTCCAGACAGTTTTTTTTTTAATTTACGTCAATCACATATTCAGCTTAAAACTATCCATTTGGTAGTATTATAGTGCTTTTAAATGATTACTCATGTTTTTTTTTTTTTTTTTTTTAAAGAAGATGTTGGGGGTAGGAGTTTATTAATTTATTTATTTATTTTTGCTGTGTTGGGTCTTTGTTTCTGTGTGAGGGCTTTCTCTAGTTGTAGCAACTGGGGGCCACTCTTCATCGCGGTGTACGGGCCTCTTACTATTGCGGCCTCTTTTGTTGCGGAGCACAGGCTCCAGACGCGCAGGCTCAGTAGTTGTGGCTCACGGGCCTAGCTGCTCCACGGCATGTGGGTACCTCCAGGACTGGGGCTCGAACCTGTGTCCCCTGCATTAGCAGGCAGATTCTCAACCACTGCACCACCAGGGAAGCCCCCAGACAGTTATTTTTAATTGAAATTTATTTTTGCTATGTGCTTGAAAATTGAGAATAACAGGGTTTTTTTTTGTTTATTTGTTTGTTTGTTTTTACCATGCCACACAGCTTGTGGAATTTCAGTTCCCAACCAGGGATTGGACCTGGGCCCTCAGCAGGGAATTCCCAAGAATAACAAATTTTACCTATAGCTTTTCATTGTAAGTGAAAAGGAAGTAACGCCTTAATAAAATTATCATATGTTAGGATTTTTTAAAGTAAGCTCTCATCTTGTCAATCGTATTTCCAAACTGTTTTATGTATTAGCAATTTCTTTTGTAAGTTTTATTTCCAGGAACTAGCACTACATAGGTAAATAGGACGCAGTCTCTTTCCTCATGTAATAACATTCTAATATGGGAGTCAACATTTTACAATGAATTCGTTCATTGAGAAAAATTCTGTACTATCTATGCATATTAGAAACAGTGAGGAGACTAAGATGGCATTATCGGCTTTCTTGATAAAACAATTCTTCCCAGAGAAGATGCTTGAGCTGGAATCTGAAGAATGAGGAGGGCTTGCCAGTTTGTAAAAGTGGAGTTTATTTGGGGCTGACACCAGCATCTAAATAGGCTTGTTAGTGTGAAAAAAACATGGGTAGGGGAACTGTAAATGTATCTATATGGCTGGAGCTTAAGGAGTGAAGAGGGGGGCCAGTGAGTAGGTATATTTTATTATAATATTATAATAGTTAAACATATTATAATAGTTATAATAGAACTATTATAATAGTTAAACAACCTAAAGATAAAATACAATTATCTGCCTTACTGAATTCCCATCAGATTAACAATATGAGGTGGAGCTTTGTTTTACCATAAGAGCATGTGACTTGCTTGGTCTGCTTGATTTGATCCTGGTGATCAATATTAATATATACTCTGTCAAGCAAGTCAATTTGTCATCACAGACTAGTTTCATCTATTGATTTGCTTTTTACCAATTTATCTAGCTCCACAGAATCTTTCAGAAGGGCAACAAAAGTAGATCCTATTTCATATTCAACAGATACCTAGACATGCTATTATTTTACATTGGACAAAACATAGTTCTTTTCTCCTTCCTGTGTTTAGAATAACAGATTTCTCAGCCCTTCAAATGCTTTCTTTACTAATTGGTGAAATTGATTATTCAGACAGATGGCTTATTTAAGGAAAGTAGTTACTTTTATATCCCTTGGGAAAGAGCCATCTGCTCTGATTGGCGGTGGGGGGAAGCAGATGTTGTAATTTCCCTATAACCTGTGGAGTCTTTGTAACCCATTATTTCAACTATGATATAGTACTACCTGTAGAATAACAGCAGTTTACATAATTCTTTCCATTAACACATGTAAAATATCTAGATACAGCCAAAGCCAAATATATTGGATTGAGACCAGAGTTCTTTACCTCATCTCTCCTGTTCCTTCTCCAATTTCACATTTTGATTCAAAGTTTGACTCATTCTAGTGGATTCAAAACTAGAGTAGATAAGAAAAAAGCCCAGGTAAAATGGGCAAAGGACTTAAATGGACAGACATTTCTCCAAAGAAGATCAACAAATGGCCCATAACCACATGAAAAGATACTCAACATCACTAATAATTAGGAAAATGCAAATCAAAACCACAATGAAGGGCTTCCCTGGTGGCACAGTGGTTGAGAGTCTGCCTGCCGATGCAGGGGACACAGGTTTGTGCCCTGGTCCAGGAGGATCCCACATGCCGTGGAGCGGCTGGGCCCGTGAGCCATGGCCGCTGAGCCCGTGCGTCCGGAGCCTGTGCTCTGCAACAGGAGAGGCCACAACAGTGAGAGGCCTGCATACTGAAAAAAAAAAAAAAAAAAAACACAATGAGATACTATCTCAAACCCATAAGGATGGCTAGTATTAAAGCAAACAAACAAAATAACAGTCATTGGCTATTTTCAAGAAACAAACAGAAATAGCAAGTGCTATGTATTGGCAAAATTATATATCCAAAAAAATAAAATCAGGGATTCATATCTGTACATTCATGTTCGTAGCAGCATTATTCACAATAGCTAAAAGGTGGAAGCAACTCAAGTATCCATATATGGATGGATGGATAAACAAAATGTGGTATGCATTCAATGAAAAATGAGTCAGCCTTAAAAAGGAAGGAAGTTCTGACACATGCTACAACATGAACAGACTTTGAAAACATGATGCTAAGTGATTAAGCCAATCACAAAAGACAAGTGCTGTATCATTCTAGGTACCTAGAGTAGTCAAATTGATGGAAAGTAAAATGTTGGTTGCCAAGGGCTGGGACCAGCAGGTAATGAGGAATTAATGTTTAATGGCTACAGAGTTTCAATTTGGGAAAATGAAGAGTCCTGGAGATGGATGATGGTGACATTTGCACAACAGTATGAAAGTATTTAGTGTCACAGAACTGTACACTTAAAATATTTTAAGTGGCAAATGTAATGTCATGTATATTTTAACATGTTAATAATAAAATAACACAGTGAAATTAGTTTGATTATTTCTATTTCAAAACTAATAGCATGTGTTCTAACTTGGAAGTTGTGCTTCGCTTTTCCTTCCCACCTTGTGGAAATTTCATAAGAAAGCTCATAGCATCTGCTCTATTTTCTTAACCTTTTATCTCTCTACTAAGTTGATAAATATGTGATATTCTGCAATACAGTCAAAATATCTCTCATTATACCCATAGACTAAATTTCCATATTGGATCAAGGATGGCAACACATTATAAGAGCTGAACAAGGAAAGAAGACATGAGAGGAGGCTACAAAAGAAAGACACTACTGGGATCACAATGAATCTGAGGTCACAAAAGTAAGTAAAACCCAGAGAACATAAAATTGGAGTTCAGAGTATAGTGGGAAGTCTATGTGAATACTCATGAGCCAGACATCTGCAGAACCTAAAGATCAAGAAAAATGGTCAAGCAAAGCAGTCATTGATCAAAATCCAAAGAACTAACAGAAAATTTGTACTATGCTAACCCTGGGAAATGAGGGATGCTGTGATGGGCTTTCCCACATAATTTAAAAGACCTCTTCTACTCTGTATTCTTACCACCTCCACCAGTGGCAACCTATACTAAAGAAAGCTGATAGAATGATAATAAGAATCACTGGCAAAGTTACTCTTTCCCTACAGCACCATGCCAATATAAATAATTAATAATGAGAACTAGCATTTGCATAGCGCTTGTCATGCTTCTTATACCTAGCTGTGATGGTTATACATTTTCTGCACCAAGGTTGTAGCTCTATACTAGAAGCAAAACTCATGCCAATTCTCCTTGCTTTGTCTACCAGTGATGAATAAGTACTTCTGATAATGTCAAGAAAATTCAGTGATTTGAGTTTCATCTGTTCAAATATTTATAATGTAAGAGGTAAAAGTAATAAACATTTATGAAAAGGGTAAATTTTTAACTATTTAATTTATAAAAACTGCAAATATTAATGTACATTTCTTTATAAAAGGAATAATCCAAGTTAAAAAATATTAAATGCAACATGCATGGCTTACTATATTAAAAAAATCAGAATCAACTTAAATGTTCCATTGTAGGGAGATATTTTAAATATATTGTAGAAACATGACAAAATTCATAAATGGTAATGTGGGAAAAAATGCAAGATAAAAATGATACACTAAAATCACAACCATGTTAAAACATATAACCATAAAACTTAAAGTGATTACACATATCTTTCAGTCAATGAAAATGTATGTGATTTTTCTCTTCTTTTAAACTTCGTATAATGATGCTATGTTAATTTAATAAGAAATGTATGGATTTAAGTAGACATGGGGTTAATAGCTCTTATTTATACAATATTTACATTACTTTAGTAATCTGGGAAACCTGCAAGGTAAGTATTGTTATCTAAAATAAAAATGGAGGAGAAGCAGCAGTAGTAGTGGTAGTGGTGGTGGCGGTGGTGGTAGTAGTAGTAGTAGTAGTAGTAGTAGTAAGTAGTAGTAGTAACATGGTTAAACTTGTCACACAGTTATCAAGCAGAAGATTCAAGATTTGAAAAGTGATTGGTCTGCTTCTGAAACTTACGGTCTTTAATCTATATCATGCTTTCTCCAAGCTCTACCTCATGCTGCTGCCGGGCCTTGGAGCTCCATGTTATTTTTCCAGCACACCACCTTCCATTTGTGATGAAGAATGGTAAGTAGACATACCCTTAAATGAAAGAGCCTTTAAACCTTCCAAGTTTCTCTCACCCACTCTCCCTATAGGCCTAATTTTCTTCCTCACATAAATATTTGTACAATATGTCCTGATAGAAGTAAACAGTGGCCCCCCAAATGTAGACTTTTTCTAACAGTGAAATTTTAAAACTTAGATGGAAAAAGTGTGTTCCCTCAAAATCTGTATTCTCATGCTAAAACTTTTTTTTAACTTTTAATTTTGAAATGTTAGACTTACAGGTTGTGAATAGGTTCCTGTACATCTCTCATCAGCTTCTGACAAAATGATCAACACTACCAAGAAACAAGCATAGTTATAATACTATTAATTAAACTACAGATCACATTCAAGTTTCACCAGTTTTTCCACCAATGTCCTCTTTCTGTTTCAGGATCCAATACAGGATCCTGCATTGTACTTTCTTCCCTTAGTCTGTCAATCTGCAACAGTTCCTTAGTCTTTCCTTATTTTTTTTTATAATCCTGACACTTCTGAATAATAGTACTGTTTAATTAATTTGTAGAATGTCCTTCAATTTGCATTTGTCTAATATTCCTCATGACTGGACTAAGGTTAAGCATGATGAGCATAACTACCACAGAAACGACAATGTGTCCTGAGTTCTCAATGCATGGTATCAGAATAATGTCACTTTGCCTTTTTACTGGTGATGTTAACTTTGATCCCTTGGTTAAATAGTGCTTGTGGGTTACTCTCTTTCCATTTGTAGTTAATAAATACCTTGGGGTAGATACTTTGAAACTATGATAATATCTTATTTCTTCTCAAATTTTCACGTGCTACTCAGCAACCTATGGTGGGTCCTGTCTACAACAGTTATGTCTGTGGTGTTTGCCTAGTGCTGATATTCTACTGAAACGTAATTTGAATCTTTAGTAAGTGAAGGGCACATACATTGCACAAGTCACAATTTTTTTTTCCTTCCTCAGATCCTCAATACTTATAGGAATGTATCTCTTAATACTGTTCTTTCCCTTCATCAGCATTGGATTCATGAAAAATGCTACTTACTTTCAGTCATTAGTGGTGTCTTACTTTTCTCAGCCACCTAATTTACTTTGGAACTAGAGTAGGATGAGTGAAAAATAAGACTACACTGCACAATGTGAGGATATGAGTCTATTTCCTGCATAAATTCTGATAGGGGAAAACATTGGCAGTATTCCTTTTAATATGATAGATGTCAACAACCAAAAAATCCTCATTGATTTTATTAGATATCCTCTAGTTTGTGCCTTTAATGAAACAAATCTGATTACATATAAGAAAAAAAATCTCTTCAGGTTCAGTTTGTTTTATTATTGTCTAGCCCTTCTTATCCTAAGTTGTTTTTCAAGGGAATCATAATAATAGACTGGGATATCATATTCCCACAATACTGAAGGAAAAGTTTCCCTTAAGGAAAAAATGTGGAAAATTAAGTGACTCAGAGATCTCCTATCCTCCCACTCCATTAAAACAAGGGATTAGGGGAAGCAATTTATGGAGTGGGCATGGCTATGCATCTACATTTATGTGTGTCCCAGGGCAAGTCTTTCTTCCATTTCAGTTTCTCTAAAACTAAAGACAGGCAATTAAGTGCTCTCTAAGATCTCACATTTCATGGAACTTTGAAAATATAATTTACTCAAACTGATACAGGCAGGTGTATATTAGACAGTTAAGCAAATAGCATTGGTTTTCCTGAAAATATTTTTATGCATTTTATTTATGAATAACACTACTTGTTATTCCACTTGCCTCCTTGTTGCAGGTTAACTCTGACAAGTAGGAGGTAGGTTAAATTAATCCTTATAACGTGTATATGAGTAGCTTTATTTCTATCATTTGCATATTACTTCAAATATGCACTCTTTTATAAATGATATCAAGACATAAAAAGAAGCATGTTCATTATTTTCTCCAACATATATAGAGTATTCATAACAAATGTTTTTTTTTCAATTTACATTTGCTTTTTGATTTACCTATACCAGAACAATCTTAGGAAAAATTGTACAGTAAGTAAATTTAGTCTTTGCATTCTCTTATTTTCCTTCTTTACTAAGTTCCACATATAAAACTGAATTAATTGAAGACAGGATCTTTGTCTTAGCCATATCTATATTTTCATTGCTTGTATAGGACTATCACAAGCAGTTTATTATTATATAGGTGTTCAGAATTATAGGTATTATAGGTATTCAGAATTATAGGTATTCAGAATATGTTTTGCTGAATTCAATGGAATTTGATTGAAATGGAATGGAATACAAGGTTATCTCTGGTTAGGGATGAGAGATCAGAATATGGAGACAGAGAATCTGAGGTCAAATCACAGCTCAATCACTCAAAAACTATGACACATAGACATTTATCCAGCCCTCAGTTTCTTGACTAAAAGAAAAGTTAAAAAAAATTCTTACAGAGTTGCTGTGTGGATTAAATCATGGCATCCTGAACTTCCACTCCTGTGACAGAGTATGTGTCCATAATATAAAGAGGCACCACTAGTGAGCCAGAAAATTAAAGAATTTCTGGAATATAGAAGGCAAATGAGATTAGATCAAAAGCAAAGCAAAAGCATCATAGCTCCAATACATACAACACAAGCTGGAGAAAATGTCAGCAAGAGGGAAAGAAATTTTCAGACATGCCAAGTTCTAGGTAAAATATATCCTATTCTTAAAAGCTGTGCCTACCTTACTGTCCTATGAACATTTTCTTTCTAAAGCAAGTCTAAGTTCTACCCAAAGGAAGGGCCCATGTGCAGGTATTAGGATCAGAAGAAAAAGTGGGCATAGCTGGACTTTCTAAATAATCAAAAAGAGAAAAAAGAGTTCTATACATAAAAGAAATTTACCTTCTTATTCTGGAAATTGGTGGGTGCTTAGTTTGTCTGATACATAACATGCTAGAGCAAAACCTATTTTTTGGCATATACTACAAACCTAGCAGACCATTTTAATAGAATCTGCTGTTTATGCACATCTAGGGGAGGGAACTATTGGGAAAAGAGGCCTGCATATCTGCAGAGAAAACACATGCAAGGTATCTATTGATCAGCCTGATTTTCCACTCAAAAATGTGGCAAACAATCCTGATCACCTGGCAATTTAGGCAAAGCAAAACCCAGAAACACCCACCTATTTGAAAAAAGAGCAAGATGTGCAAACAGAAAACCCAACTCAGAGGACATAAAATAAGAATTTAAAAACCTCTAGTCAGTATACTCAGAAAGGTGTGAATAGTCATTGTCTCTATAAAATAAGGAGTAAAGAAGCACAACAAAAATGAACTGGGAATTTAAAATAAAATTACAAAATAAAGCTTAAATAGAACGCATAAATAATAGGATGAATGCAGCTATCACACATTTTGTTGGGAGAAAAAAATCCTAGAATCCAAGACAAGAAGGAAACAATAGAAAATATAAAAACATTGAGAGACATGGAGCATTAATACACCTAATTAATAGAAGAGTATTTTTCTTATCTAAAACATCTTAGCAATTTTATATTTTCAAAATGAAACAGTATGCTTTGTTATAGACAGAAGGAATGATAAATAATATGCACCTATATATTTCAGAACTCCATTTATGATGATATTCCTTTCAGGAAGATGAAATTGGTTACCTACAAATGAATGCAAGTCATGGGCATAACTTCTAATCAATAACATATGAAGATAGAAAATAACGTTAAATTTTCTATAAAATTCTGAGAAAATTAATTTGTTCTAAAAATTTTCTAGCCAAAATAGCAATCAAAAACTATAGGTGTGTGTGTGTGTGTGTGTACACGTGTGTGTTCAGTGAATTGAATCCATGCATATTTTCTTTATTTGAAAAAATTACCAAAGATCATATGGTGAAAGACCGGAAAATAAAAAGCTTGACATATGAAATATCACAGAAAAAAATATAATTAAGTATGGCCCTTAAGACATCAATAAATCATGAAAGGAATTACAGGAAATTTCACTTCACCTTAAAGATTAGAAAATTTTTCTTCAAACAGCGTATGTTTACTTATTTTTCTACAAATGCAAACACAATGCTTATTCTGCATTTCTATTTACATGATGCATTAAAACTATCTTATACACTGAATATCTGTATGAAACATTTCCAGCAATCTGGATTATGTATAAATTCTATAACTGTTCCAAATTTACATGTTAATTCTGTCTGTTTACTTCAGAACAATTAATTTTTCAACAGTGAAACCCCACTCTCTATAAGCATTCCCCCCAATATCTCTCCCCACAAACAAAACCCCAAATGTGACGCTGTTCTTTCTGGAGAACAGGTCTGTCAGCATTTTTACAATATAAGTGTTTCAAATAAATCAGATGAGATCAAAGAAGCAATTTCTTTTCAATTTAGTGAAAAGAAAAATATTCTAAAAGAAGAAAAGCTTTATAATTAGTCAATGAAGTACCTGTATTATGAAAAGGACAGGATAAACCCATTCATGCTCCATATACAAAGAAAAATATAAAATAATGAAAGTGAATATAAATTCTTTGTACAAAGAAGTACCCCAAATTTCATAGGAATAATTTAGATCAAAAGTGAGAAGGAATATATGTAACATATACATAAGGTTTGAATTTAGGGTTATAGACAAACATTAATTTACATTTTCATACATCTGTATTTTTTTCTGTTCCAACTATTATAGAGAAGATGTTTCAAAGGAGACACCATATTGACTCCTAAAACTTATTCATCACTACATTTTCAATTGACATACTTAAGACTTTAATCCCTCTCACTGGTGTCCCAAATACTACAGTGGATGATAGTTTAAAATGTTGTATTATATTTCTGTTGTTGCTATAAAGTTATACAAAATTCATGGTTTAAAACAATGCAAATGTACTATCTTATAGTTCTGTAGATGTGAAGTCCAACATGGGTCTCAATGGGCTAAAATCAGTGTGTGAGGAAGGCTGTGTTTCTTCCTGGAGGCTCTAGCAGAGAATCCATTTTCTTCTCTTTCCCAGCTTCCAATGAACATATACATTCCCTGGCTCTGTACCCACTTCCTCGGTCTTGCATCTCTCTGACCATTCTTTTGAAGCCAAATCTTCCTCTGACCCTGACTGCAGCCAGAGAAGGTTCTTTTAAGGACTGATATGATTAGGTTGGACCCCTCTAGATAATCCGGGATAATCTCCCATCTCAAAATCCTTAACCTTAATCACATCTGCAAAATTCATTTTCCCATGTAAAGACAACGTGATTACATGTTCCAGTGATAAGGATGTGGACACATTTAGGGGCCCATTATTCTGCTTACCATAGTCCTCTTTCTGTCCCCCAAAGACTTTTATTCTTTTCATATACAAAATATACTCAATCTATCACAACAGTATAAAAAGTCTCAACCCATTACATCAACTCAAGTTCAAAATCTTGTCTCAATCTAATTAGCCAAAAGTCTGAAATCTCATCATCTAAATCATCTAAATTAGATATTGGTAATATTCTGGTAATAATCCCTACTGGGGCATCCTGTTCATCTATGAAGTCATGGATCTTAAGAAGCAGTTATCTGTTCCTAAAATAATATGGTGAGACAAGGCATAGGATAACAGTTATAGAAATTCTGGTTCAAGATACCCAAAAATAGAAGGAAAAAGAGTTACTGGACCCAAGCAATTTCAAAATTGAGCTAGGAAAACTCCATTAGATTTTTTTTATAATAAATTTTTTAAAAACATCTTTATTGGAGTATAATTGCTTTACAATGGTGTGTTAGTTTCTGTTGTATAACAAAGCGAATCAGCTATACATATACATATATCCCCATTTCTCCTCCCTCTTGCAGATATCTCCATCCCACCCTCCCTATCCCACACATCTAGGTGGACACAAAGCACGGAGCTGATCTCCCTGTGCTATGCAGCTGCTTCCCACTAGCTATCTATTTTACATATGGTAGTGTACATATGTCCATGCCACTCTCTCACTTTGTCCCAGCTTACCCTTCCCCCTCCCCACATCCTCAAGTCCATTCTCTACATCTGCATCTTTATTTCTGTCCTGCCCAAAAGAGTCATGTACCACAATGTTCATTGCAGCACTATTTACAATTGCCAGGACATGGAAGCAACCCAAGTGTCCATCGACAGATGAATGGATAAAGATGTGGCACATATATACAATGGAATATTACTCAGCCATAAAAAGAAACGAAACTGAGTTATTTGTAGTGAGGTGGAGGGACCTAGAGTCTGTCATACAGAGTGAAGTAAGTCAGAAAGAAAAACAAATACCATATACTAACACATATATATGGAATCCACTAAATTTTAAGTGCTGTGATTAATCCTATGTGGCTCAAGTTATTTGGGCTCTTGGCTCTGCCCTCCTGGGCATCCTCCATTTTTCATAAATGGTAGTACATGTTTTGCAGCTGGGTAGTTTTATCAGCCTATTTCCTGCCTGTAGAAATGTATGGTTCTACCAGCCTTCTTTAATTTTGTACTTCATCCCTTTCATTCCCAGCAAGCAGTGCTTCTGCTGGCTAATTCTGGAGACTCTTGTGGCTCTCCTGTATATGTCATGGGATTCACTCCATTAAACAAGAAGTTCCTCCACAGATCTTTCCTAGATAACCCAATCTCTATCTTTGCTTTTTTTTTGTTTTTTTGGGAATGACTGAAGAATAATGCCCTAAAACTTCCTAAATGTTTTCTAGTTATATTAAAGTGATCTGTGAGATGAACTTTAATCTCCTCAAAGAGCCATTTGTGTGAATGAACATTATAACCTTTTGATTTTTCTGAGGTATTGGCAAAAAATGGCACAGCCTCATGCTTGGCTTTTTCCTCTACGTCATGATTTCCAGGCAGCAAATCTCTTTAGTACTTTTTATTCTACAATCTGAATAGGCTTAGAATTTCCAAAATCATCCAATACTGGCATGCTTTTCTGTATGTTTTTTTGTTTGTTTTTCTTTTTTGTTATTTTAATTGTTCTTCCTCAGTTAATCTCCTTCCACTAATATTTTACTATAAGCAGCAAGAAGAAACCAGGCTGCATCTTCAACACTCTGCTTAGAAATGTCTTCAGTTAAATGTACAATTTCATCATTTACCAGTTCTGCTCTCCACATAACTGAAGGACACAGTTCTGCTAAGCATTCTGCCACTATGCAACAAAGATGTTCTTTCCTCTAGTTTCCAATAACATGTTCCTCATTTCCTTCTCAGCCTTCAGCAGCTGTTCCATTAACATCCATATTTTTCTTAACAGTCTGTTCACAATGATTTTGGATCCTGTAAGATGATTTATGTTTTCACAGTTCTGCTTCTCACTTCTTTCTGAGCCCTCATTAAGAATAGTTCCCATCAATATTTCTACTAACAGTTTCTTCAAGGAAATCTAGCCTTTTTCTATCATTCTCTACAAAATTCTTCCAGTCTCTCCCTATTGTGCAATTCCAAATACATTTTCACATTTTTAGATATTTGTTATAGCAGCACCTCACCCCTGGTACCAAATATATATTAGTTTATTACTGCTGCTGTAACAAATTGTCCAAAAACAGTAGTTTAAACAATGCAAATGTATTATCTTATAGATCTGTAGGTTAGAATTGCAACAGAAGCTTTATTGGGCTAAAATTAATGTGCCAGCAGAGCTGTGTTTTTTTGTGGCATCTCTAGGGAAGAATGTTTCCTTGGCTTTCCCAGCTTTTAATGGCTAACCAAATTCCTTGACTCTTGCCCCCGATCCTTTATCTTAAATCCAGCAATATTGCATCCCTCTAATCATTCTCACAACTCCTTTTCTGACCACAGTTAGGAAAAGCTTTCTGTATTTACGGATCTCTATGACTAGACTGGGCTCCCTTGATATCCAGTACCATCTCCCCATTTCAAGGTCCTTAACATTAATCACATTGGCAAAGTCCCTTTTGCCATATAAGGTAACATGCTCATAGGTTCTGGAGATTAGGATATGGACAACTTTGGCAGCCATTTTTTTTCCTACTTGGCTTCATCTGAACAGACTTGACCACTATCCAGGGCTTCTCTTTTTCCTTCTTTGAGTACTTGCTGTCCCACATCTACATGTTTTTCATCTTTTGAGTGAGTGTGACCATTTGTCTAATCATTTTAACCAATTAGCCTTGCTTGCTTAATTCCTGTGGATCCCTTGGTAGCTGACAGGGAATATGGACTCAGATTATTGTAGACCTCCCTGAAGCTTGGGTTCCCCAGAAAACAGACTGTGAGGTGGGGCCTACATTCTAGGAAGTTGGTTAGGGAGTGTTTTGGAGATCATCACTGTAAAAGAGGAAGGAAAGAAGCTGCAAGGTTGGGCAGAGGAAGAGATCAGGCTGCAAAGTGGTCTCAACAAAAGCCTCAGGTGACCAGATGTTAGAGAAGGAGTTTCTGAAACCAGATGGACCCCTTAGATTATTCTGTGTTACAGTGAGAGAACAAGGCCTTTCTGCTATAGAAGCTACTAATCATCGAAGGTAGGCTGCCCACAGAGAATTAAAGCAGTCTCTCCAACCCAGGGCAACTTCCAGAGAGGGCTTGCAGTTGAAAGCCATCAGACAGCAATACTCACAACAGATGGGGAAGTAAGCCCTTTAGTCTTGAATGAGAATCTGGAAAGTATATTACAGCACCCACTACTCCTCCAGATTTTGATTTCTTAACTTAGATCTGATCTTTGCTTCAGTATATGTGTTATCTGTTTCTCTGGTGATGATGTTTACCGAAGCGACACATACTGCCATCACCCCAAATTTGCATTAAAACTGAACATTTGCTTGTTTGTTTATCTATCTATCTATCTATCTATCTCTCTCTCTCTATATATATATATCTTCCAGCTCTATTCAGTTCCTCCTGTTAACAAATGCTGCTAAATCACTCCTTTCTCATTTGAGGTCTTAGTGTACTAGAATAAATTTGGTGGAGCTAAAGAATGTAATTTTCCTTGTACAGGGCTGGTTGTTTTCTACAATAATTCAACTTCCAATTTAGTCCATAGAATGGGATGGTGTTAGGTAAAAGGGGAGCCTATACTATACATTCCTAAAGTTATCTGCGGATGAGAACTAGAATTGAGAATTCTTTCTCCCTCTTTCACTATCCTGTGCAAAACTTACTAGTTTTGTGACTTGTGGCCAAAAACCTTAACTATATTAAGCCTCGATTTCCTTATTTGCAAAATGTAAATTATTCACTTTACAGGGTTGCTTATGTGCTGAAAAACATAGTGGTATAAAATCTTAGTGGGTGGCACAAAATTATTGTTCAGAATGCATTACTTTTCTTTTTCTCTTAGGTCATTTTTATTTTTATTTTTTATTTTATTTTTTTTGCAGTACATGGGCCTCTCACTGCTGTGGCCTCTCCCGTTGTGGAGCACAGGCTCCGGACGCGCAGGCTCAGTGGCCATGGCTCATGGGCCCAGCCGCTCCGCGGCATGTGGGATCCTCCCAGACCGGGGCATGAACCCGTGTCCCCCGCATTGGCAGGTGGACTCTCAATGACTGTGCCACCAGGGAAGCCCCTTAGGTCATTTTTAAATCTTTAATAAAATAGTCCTTCATCTCTCTTTCCTTTATCCCTATCCTTTCATAGGCCACCGTCCTCATTATGTACTTATTACATTGTATATCTATTGTCATAAGCCTAGCAATGTAATATTTATATAAATTTAATTCATGAAATGCTGTTTTAAGAAGTAAATAAATTTAGGAAAAATAAAATATATAATATGCTTTATTCACACTTTTATACGTCTAAATGTTCTTTCATTTTTATATAAATAAAATTTTTTATTTATATAAATAAATTTTTATTTATATAAATAAATTTTGTATATAATGTAATTAGAATGTAAATTTAAGTTGGGAACAAAGAAGCAATTATTTCGGGTACATCTGTTTGCAAAATAGACATATGAATATAAATTATTATATTATTTTCATATTTCAAAATATCCCTGTTCTAAAACTACAAATATAATAATTAAATTTGCTTTATGATAAGTATGTCTCTTGAGTTTTTTGAAAACAATATTTTTATAAACCTCAGATGAAAGGCAAAACACTTTTCCCAGAAAATGTGCATAAACAGAGAGTTTTGAAGACCACTTTTAGGGGATGTGAAATAAGTGAGGTAGAACCATAAATTCTCACACAGAGTGGCTATCAAAACTTTAAATATCTATGTATAGTATAAGTATACTTTAACAACTCTGTGTACATGCACACACTTATGTACACAAAGGAAATAAAATGTTCATGAGACAACACCTATACTATATATATATATACTATATGCTGTGCACTCTGATTTTTGCTGTTTTGTTCTATCGTATTCTATTTTATTTAAAAAATTGTTGCCTAACCCCCTAACTTGATCTCATGACCCACTACTCCATCATAACCCATAATGGGTCAGTTCACAGTTTGAAAAACACTGCTGTAAGGCTCCTAGGTTTCCATATTAAAAAGTAACGCTTGAGGGTCTAGATAAAAATACAGCTAGAGAGCTTCCCTGGTGGCGCAGTGGTTGAGGGTCCGCCTGCCGACGCAGGGGACACGGGTTCGTGCCCCGGTCCGGGAGGATCCCACATGCCGCGGAGCGGCTGGGCCTGTGAGCCATGGCCGCTGAGCCTGCGCATCCGGAGCCTGTACTCCGCAACGGGAGAGGCCACAACAGTGAGAGGCCTGTGTACCGAAAAAAAAAAAAAAAAATACAGCTAAAAACTGCTATGACATAAGGAATTAGGTATATCTTAGTTGTGTTAAAGTTATAATTCCTAAAAAAAGCAAAAAACAAAACCAAACAAACAAACAAAAAATACACAGGGAAAGAGGAGAAACCATTACCACAAAACAAAAGGCAGTCACACTGTCCATTTATGTATCTGTCTGCCTATATATCTGTCTATCTGGAGAGAATTATATTCATCAATTTCAAGAAAAATTATGAAATCATTTTATAATATGGTGTATTAAAAATACCCAATAGATACATATTTTTCAAGTAGAGCTTTGTCTAATTCCAGTTCCTGAGCTATTCTATTGTTACCATATGTTTAATTTTATGTCTTCAATTCATTATCTTCTCAAACTCAAAAAGAAATAAAGATATGTGTGAATTAAAACCAATTTATTTTTACCACTAGTTTATTTCTTAATTTTATGCGTTTCTAAACACAGCAGTTTCATTCCCTTGTTTCAAAATAGAAGGAATCAAAAGCATGTAAGATGCAGTCAATCCTGTTTTCATTCATTCACCTTGCTACAAGGTATCAGGGCATACATGTTTGACAGAACTGCTGATTACATTTCTAGCTCATACCTGAAAATGGCACGAGATTATGCATCCTTGAAAGTGCCTTTGTATAATCTAATCCTGGGGCACTGCTAGTTTAAGACACAAATCACAAGATATAAGATTCAAAACTAGGTTAATATCACTCTCTTTTCATGTTTCTTTCTTTCTGTTAAATTCAAGGTATAAGCAGCACACTAGTGAGCAATTTTATCATTCCTGTATTCTAGTACTATATTCTATTTTAAGCAGAAATGTACAATGTATATTTTCTAAATTAATATACATATTTTCTGAAAATAAGGGCCTGGTCATATAAAAGCCTCAGAAACTTTGCATGCCAAACTCCTTTTGAATAATAACAGTGTTCAAAGATTATAAAAATTCCTGCAATCAATAAAACAAACTAATCTAGCATTTCCTAAAACATCTGGATATAAAGTCTCCCTCTTTTTTTGTAACAGCTCAATTAATATCATATACATATTACTTTAGACTAGAAATATAATTATTAATGTTTGAAGCCTCTGATTTTTGCTAAGTTTAATATCCTCACTAAGTATTGGTTTCCTCAGAGTTACTTCATAGTGATGATTAAACAGGAGTTCCTCTGTAAATTGTGTGGCAGGTAGCATTTTGTGACAAAGTGGATGGCCTATTTTTGTTATTGTTGTTGTTCTTTATCAGTGTATTTATTTATTATACAATTTTTAAAGGTTACATTCCATTTACAATTATTACATAATATTGGTTATATTCCCCATGTTTTATAATATATCCTTGTAGTTTATTTTATATATAATAGTTTGTACCTCTTACTCTCCTACCCCTAAATTGCCCCTCCCCGTTCCCTCTCCTCACCGGTAACCACTAGTCTGTTCTCTATGTCTGTGAGTCTGCTTCTTTCGTTACATTCACTAGTTTGTTGTATTTTTTAGATTCCACATACATAGTATTTGCCTTTCTATGTCTGACTTATTTCACTTCACATAATACCCTCCCAGTGCATCCATGAAGCTGCAAATGGCAAAATTGTATTCCTTTTTATGGCTGAGTAGTATTCCATTATAAAAATGTGTGTGTGTGTGTGTGTGTGTGTGTGTGTGTGTGTATCTCACATCTCCTTTATCCATTCGTCTGTTGAGGGATACTTAGGTTGCTTCCATATCTTGGCAATTGTAAATAATGCTTCTGTGAACATTGGAGTGCATGTATCTTTTCAAATTAGTGTTTTAATTTTTTTCAGATGTATACCCAGGAGTGGAATTGCTGGGTAGTTCTCCTTTTAGTTTTTTGAGAAACCTCCATACTGTTTTCCATAGTGGCTGCACCAATTTACTTTCCCACCAGCAGTGTACAAGGGAGAAACCACATCTTGATTCTTCACATATTGATAATATTTTGGACTTGAAGTCAGGTGGCTTGATGTCATCATCTGCCTCCAATTACCAGGTGTACTAACTTAAGGCTGGGGATATATCATCCCTAAGGTTAAGTTTCTTTACCTGAAGCTGTAGTTTTTAATAGTATCTATCTCAGAGAATTACTGTGAATATCTAACGGTGTGATATGTGAAAAGCACTTAGAAGTTTGCTAGCACAAAATGCAAGTTTAGTAAACATTAGTTATCCTTATTATTTTCTTTCCACTACCTCCTTGCTCCTCCTTCCATCCAAATAAGCTCCAGTAGTGAAGTATGTAGATATGTACCTCAGAGAATGACAGGAAAATAACATTAAATCTTACCCACTTATTTTCACACTTCACATCCAAGTCTGTCAGCTCTCCTTTCACAATATATGCAGAATCTGAGGGCCATGGTTCAAAAGGGTTATTGCAATGATCTTCTGACTGTTCTCCCTGCCTCCACCCTTGCCCCGCCATAATGAATTCTCAAAGCCAACAGCTGGGAGGTCTCACACAACCCTTCCTTGGTGGCCTCTCTGACTCAGCTCTTACTTCACTCCCCGCTGCCACTTCAGCTTATTATTCTTTGAATGTGACAAGACATGGCTTTTGTCACAGGATTTACACTTGCCGTTACTTCTGCCTGGAAATTTCTTTACTCATGGTTCACAAACCCTTTGTTGTCAAGTCAGTGCTAAATATGATTTTATCAGAAAAGTCTTCCTCAAGAGTATAATCAAAATACACCATCTTTCTCTCTTCCCATTACCTATCTTATTTTTCTTCTTTGAACTTATCACATCTGATAATTTCATTTTTGTCTTAGTAAAATGTAAGTTCCATGAAGAAAATAAGTAACTTTTTTTCCTCCCACTGATACATTCTTAGAACCTGCAAAAGTATTTGACACACATTGGTGCTTAATAAATATTTACTGAATGGATTCCTTTGTTGAAGCATAAGTGCTTAGATTTTGCCATTTTTTATCCATTGAAGAAGTTAGTGTGATATTTCTTAATGCTTTTAACTACCTTGCAATAAAAGAGCACAGATGGGCAGAAAAACTTAATACATGCATTGCCAGGCACTGTTATAGGCACAGAAAATGTCACACAATCTACTGAAGATAACACAGATGGAAAGGAAAAACAAAACAAATGTTCTTTTATTCAGAGAAGCCTATTTTTGCTTTATGAATGTGAACTCTTCTTGAATTTCTGACAATATAAACTAGATATATATTTTTTTCCATTTTCTATTTTCTTGAAAGTTGGTTTCTTTGTTTGTTTGGCCTTTCTGTTTTCCCTCTCTTCGTTGTCCTCACATATCTAGTGATAATTCATTGTCTATTCATGTAAATAATAGTGATCAGTAATAATTAGTAATAATAAATTATCAGTATTAGAAACTAATGGGTTTCCTTATAGAGATCACTCTTTCTCTAGAAGGAAATGCAATTGCGAGTGGCAAAGCCCTGTTCTGATAAGTGGATAAGATATTTTTACAGTCTGCGAGCTGTATACACCACTTGGAACAGACTAAAGTGACCCAAAATACCATCTTTTTTTTTTTTTTTTGTAACCCTATCCTACTTTCTAGGCGACTCCATACACAAATTCTTCATTTTGCTTTGAGGGCTGGTATTACTAGCTATACTAACCCTGTAAGCAAACCACAGTAGAGCTGGTTTTGTATGGGGGGGAAGAGGATTAGCCAATGAGTTACCATTTCAGACACCATACTGCAGATGCCAGCTAATGGCTTCTAGGAGCTGTCCAAGGCTACCTTGTTATATAAATATGCATTTCTTCAGCAGCCCTTCTATGTCTGCTGATTTCTCTGGCTATATTAGATGTGTTATTGATTTGAACAAAAGAGCTCTTTAATTTCCATAATTCTTTGATGCACCTGGTTGACTTTCCTGATTATTTGGGAGGCTATACATTTATTTAAATTTCATCTTTTCAGTATATCTTTTCAGTAAGAGTTTGGAACAAAAGCATTGCACCCCTTCCTTTCAATCAAATATGTGTTGGGTGTTTAGTAGTTTCTATGCATGTCCATGAATATAGGTGAAGGATTCATGGTTACTGGTCCAGGTTGTTCCAGCAGAGGAGACAGAAGAGATAACAGATAATGTAGTAGACTAAACACTACAGAAGTGGTAAATGTGAGATAACATATTTAGCAAACAGAAGGAGTACTAAAACCAGCCTGAGGATTTGAGATTGTTTTTAGAAGAGATGATGCTTATGCTGAGTACTGAAGAATAGGATTTAAACAGGCAGAGAGGGCTAAGGGAAAAAAGCCCAGAATCAAAAGCTTTAAAAAGAATATTCTAGGTGGGGGAATTCTAATATGATACAACATAATACAATACAATGTAATAAAATAACCTGTAAAACATTTGCATCTTTAACACCTACTTGCTACAATTAGAATAAAATATTTCCTGGCAAAAGGAAATGGGAATTTACAAACTGGCTGCTAGACATTCTTACTTTCTTCCTCAATATTGTTTTTCATAATACAATATTTTTGTTTTCAATGAGGCAGATTGTTAGGCCAGAGTAATGCTATAATGTACCTAAAACATTTTAATGTCAATGTCCAAATAAACACAGATCCCCTGCTCTTTTGAAAGTCATTAGGCCTTATGATAATGAAAAATAGCAGCTGATTAATTTTTTGCAGTTATGTCTCTCATTTTATGACACCCCAGATGCTTCCTTTCCCTTCATTTAAACACTACACAGAGTGCAAAGCATAAACACATTTGTTTTCCAATGTGCAATTAAAACTGCCCAAACTCTGGAGACCATAAGCAATATTATTTGACCTTGTGTGGTCTGTAGTTACAGTATTCACTAGCCAAATGAAAATAAAACAAATAATAGGTTAATGAATTTGCTTTGCTTCTTTTAAATTTACAGTATAGTGCTAATTAAAAATGTTTGTTTGTACTTCTTTCTGTCTTTCTCATTCTGTCTCCATTTTGCCCTATATTTACATTGTCCTTCAAAGCTTCATCCAAAATTGTTTCAATTATTTTGCATTACTAACTTCCTTATATGTATATGTATGTGTTTGTTTTCTTCAAGTCTACTGCTTGTTTTTTTGGTTTTTTTGGGTTTTTTTTTTTTTTGCGGTACACGGGCCTCTCATTTTTGTGGCCTCTCCCATTGCGGAGCACAGGCTCCGGACGCGCAGACTCAGTGGCTATGGCTCACGGGCGCAGCCGCTCCACGGCATGTGAGATCTTCCCGGACCGGGGCATGAACCCGTGTCCCCTGCATCGGCAGGCAGACTCTCAACCATTGCGCCACCAGGGAAGCCCTACTGCTTGTTTTTTGATTCTTTTTACAGTTCCTTTCAAAGAACAGATGCTTTTAATTTTAATAAAGTCCAGTTTATTAATTTGTTCTTTCATGGACTTTGTTTTTTGGTATCATATCTTAAAGTAAGTTTATATAGCCCAAGGTCACAAAGGTTTTCCCTTATGCATTTTAATGGAAATTTTATAGTTAAAGGTTTTATATTGATCCATGATTCATTTTGAGTTAATTTTTGTACATGGTATGAAATAAGAATCTAAGGGGTTTATTTTGTTTGTTTTACTTATAGCTGTTAAGTGTTGCAGCTACTGAAGTACTTTTTTCCCTTTTTTGTAAAAAATCCGTTGCTTATATATGTACAAGAATAATTCTGGAATCTTTATTCTGTTTTGTTCCACTGATCTATTTAACGGTCTGTATGCCAATTCTGCACTGCTTTGATTATTGCGCCATTATAATAGGTATTGAAATCAGGTAGCCTTAGTCCTCCACCTTTGTTCATCTTTTACAAAATGTTTTGGCTATTCTAGGTTCTTTGCATTTCCTTGCTAATTTAAATGTAAGAATATGATTAATTTTTTTAATTAATTAATGAGTAAAGATTAACTATACATAATGTTCATCTAATACCCCAGGTAAATGCTAAGTAGAAAATAAAATGTAAAGATAGGGGCTCCCCTACTTTACACTTTTTTTGAGTCACTTAAAATATTTCAAGTTAATTACAGCTAGTGAGTTGACAAAATAAATACACTGAATTGGTGCCTTGTATCTAAAATGTATATGGATTTTAAATAAATGAAGAATTCTCTTCTAGAGAGTTAGAATACCTCAGAGCTGGGAAGAATGATCTAGTTCAACTGCATCTTGAGCCTCAGGGAAGTCGGGAGGTTTGCAGAGGATTAAAACACTACTACTATGTATAGTAGGCAAAGTTAAGATTCATAGCAGGTGGGCCCTGATCAGTATATTTTATATTATGCTCATCTGTAGTTTCCTCAGAGCTACTGAGAGGCTGTTTCCTGGGCTATCGTCCTCAATAAACTGAACCTCACTGCTAGCTAGCTATAAGTAAATCTACATTCTTGAAGAAATAAATGAACAAGCCATTACTACTGCTATATTTTACTTTATGCAATGTAACTATATCCATATCACTACTGTTAATATATAATGGAAATCTAATGCGCTTTGATCTTTGGCCATAAGGTGCATATTTCTTCATCTTCCACATCATCATCTTAATGAAGTTTATTTTACATTAAAATTCTGGTAGGCATTGCTCAGTGTCCTCTGATAGACTCTATCCAGCTCTGTGAATTTGGCCAAACCATTTTAGTAAATGTCTTAATTTCCCTATCTAAAAATGACAGCTTTATATATGAAGGTACATATTAGGACCCCAAATATTAAATTATATAGTATCTATTAGATATTTGAAAGCAATGGATGTGTAGAATCAGTCAGCATGTTAACAAATAGATGTATTGAAGACACAGAAACTCTGGTTCAGAAATAATTCAGGAGTGCCTGAGCAAGTGGAAGAGTAGATATGTCAAGGTGAGTGAGGATAGCAGTTATTCCTGAAATATTTGTAATTCCTATTTTAAGTTCTATATGCAAGAGAATAACACAGAGATAATGCTATTGAGTCTTCTGCATTAGGAACAAAATTGCCAACCTAGGATGCAACCAAATGATCAACCAGAGAAAGGACTGATTAAAATATACTTGCATTGGAGATTAGGTCTCATTCTCATTGCCAGTGTCTTGTTAACTCTAGAATTCATTTTGTGTTCATTTGTGTTTATTAATCTTCATAGAAGGCCATTGTTTTTTACAGAATATTTCAAGCATCCTATGAAAAAAGACAGTGTAAAATGTAATCATCCACTTTATACTATCTGGCTATGCTACCAACATTGGCAGGAGCTTAATGACATTCACTTCAACCTCCAAGCATCCTTAATCATTAACCCAATAATAACATTGTCTCTGGTCCAAAGCTACTCTCCTGTAGCTGTCACCTTTCCTCCTAAACCCCTTCAAATGATCTTCAGGCAGTCCTGTGACAGCACTTCCCAAATTACTCTCTAACATGATTTCTAGGGTGCACTTGTCACATTGCTGAGAAATTTGGTAGCAAGAAATATATTTTTCTGAATAGCAAGCTCAGTAAGAATAAGATGGTTGCAGAACAACTCTCTAGATGATCATGTTTATGTTAACATGAGGAAAATTTGCTTTTTGCAAAATACTGTGATATTGTAATATAAATCTTGCTATGTTTTCATTGATATCACATAACAAGAAGTTAATAAAATAATATATATGATAATAAACAAATTTAGTTGCTACAACAATGGGTTTTCACCTTGTAAGTTGGTAATAACTCAAAACGTAAAAAAAATTTTACATTCATGAGCAACTTTTCTGTTTCTTTCTTGACTGTTTTTATAATTCAACTATTTAAAAAAGTTTTCAGTTCCTCAGAAGAATAGGTCAGGATCATATCAAAGCTCTCTTTGAAATTTTGGAGTTCTTTACATATTGAGGCATAAAATGAATTGACGATATTGCAACAATTCTTAAAATGTGTTATTTCACCTTTAGACTATTGTAACTTTGTCACTAGCATCAACAGATTTTTAAAGACAGGTAAATCTAAATAATCCAGAGACCTCAGAATCATGAGTTGCTAGTTAAACGTGTTAATGCTATTCAGAATAAAGCCTTGTTATCTGAAGAAAATGAAGTTAAAATTATGTTGTCTGCTGATTTTTTTCCCAAAAATTATACTGTAAATAGAAAATTTCAAATTTCCACATATACTTTGTAGTGATTGGACTCTGTCTGTTTGTAATTACCTTTACATGGGTAAATATCTATTTGAGTTACATAATTAAATCTTTTTTAAGAAAATGTATATTCACTTTATTCTTAAAATTTCAGTAAATAATATTAAATTATAGTACTGTTGTTTTAACTAAACATGGCCTTATTTAGTGTAGGCATTAAAATGTGCAAACCAGGAAGACCAAACTAAAGAACTGTTGAAACAAGAGATATAAATGCATCTTTAGACCCCTTCCCAACATATTATATATAAAGTGATCAATAAGCATTTGTCAAGTGAAAGAATCATATGAACTGTGATGTGGGAATCTAAGTTGTCAGGATGACATGCTAGCTCTTTGTTCTGTCAGAGAGACAAAGATATTACAGAGCTCTGAAGTTCTTGGAATATTATTAAGTTTCATAAAGTTAGGTAGAAATATTAGAATATGTCATCAGATTATTTTCCTAATTTGTAAACATTCAGGTCTGAGTGATCTGAATGACTGCTTGTAACAATTAGGAGGACTTGGAAAAACAACTCAACATCTTCACACAGAAAAAAAAAATGAGTAAATGAGTAAATTATATCTATATATACCTGATCTAACTGCAAAGTAATAATGTCCCCCCAAATACCTACTGCTCTCAAACTCCTGCCTAGAAGTTGCCAGGGTTAACAGAGTTTTAAAAATCACTTCATCCTCAAAAACAAAAAAGAAAAAATGTTCCTTCCAATTTACATTTCTCTTACTGAATCGTTTTTTTTTTAACACGTTTATTGGAGTATAATTGCTTTACAATGGTGTGTTAGTTTCTGCTTATAACAAAGTGAATCAGTTATACATATACATATGTTCCCATATCTCTTCCCTCTTGCATCTCCCTCCCTCCCACCCTCCCTATCCCACCCCTCTAGGTGGTCACAGACCACGGAGCTGATCTCCCTGTGCTATGCGGCTGCTTTCCACTAGCTATCTGTTCTATCTTTGGTAGTGTATATATGTCCATGCCACTCTCTCACTTTGTCACAGCTTACCCTACCCCCTACCCATATCCTCAAGCCCATTCTCTAGTAGGTCTGTGTCTTTATTCCCATCTTACCCCTAGGTTCTTCATGACCTTTTTTTTTTTTTCTCAGATTCCGTCTATATGTGTTAGCATACGGTATTTGTTTTTCTATTTCTGACTTACTTCATTCTGTATGACAGACTCTAGGTCCATCCACCTCACTACAAATAACTCAATTTTGTTTCTTTTTATGGCTGAGTAATATTCCATTGTATATATGTGCCACATCTTCTTTATCCATTCATCTGTCCATGGACATTTAGGTTGCTTCCATGTCCTGGCTATTGTAAATAGAGCTGCAGTTTTATGTGTTAGTTTGGAATACATCAAATGGATTCTGTCCTTGGGCAAGTCACTCTGCCCCAAGGGGTGCTCCTTTGCTTACATTTGTGTTAAGGAGGAACGTAAAGTAACTGATATAAAATTATGGCAAGTATTTGGATCCAAGCAAATATACAGTTGCAAATGATTATAGTACGTCACCAGGAAAGATTGATTGGCTATATTTTAGAATCTTCAAATTTCAAAGCAGACATCTTTATTTCATATGACCTGAAAGCTGTCAGTGCCATTTAGTATACCAAGAAGATTTCAACATCAAACAGAACTCTGTTTTTAATCCCAGGTCTGTCACTTGTTTAAAATAGTAACTTCTTATGCTAGAAAATTTTTCTTATTAACTTACTCTGGTATTTTATTTCATTTTATTATTTTATTTATTGTATTTTAATCTAAGTAATATAGCCTTAGTTTTGTAATGAAAAACAGGGAAAATATCAAAACTTGAGGTTGTTATGAAGATTAAACAATATAACTAATTAAATAATACAGTAGGATTAAATAATACAATATATAAATATAAGCAGTCTAATTCCTACCTCATTATGACCTTTGTATCCCCAGTACCTGCCTTACTAGTACCAAGAATCCAAAAATATGTATTCTTAGAAATTAACATATGAAGATGCAATAAAAATGGGTGCCTGGAGTTCCTTCCACCAAATATCCAGGGAGTCAGTCTAAAGAACACAATAAGAAAAAAGAGTGTAGGTTCTTACTATATATAAAATAGGTAGCTAATAAGGACCTACTATATAGCACAGGGGACTCTACTCAATACTCTGTAATGACCTATATGGGGAAAAGAATCTAAAAAAGAGTGTATATATGTATATGTGTAACTGATTCACTTTGCTGTACTATAGAAACTAACAAAACATTTGAAATCAACTATACTCCAATAAAAATTTTTTAAAATTGTGTAGGTTCTACTTTTTATTGAAGATTGTTATTTAACCTTTTAGAGGAAACTTACTATATTTGTGGCCTTGAATTCCATCTTCAAAAAAATCAAAAAAGTAACTATTAAAAGAGATATATTATTAAGCTAAAAAGGGTTTTCCTTTTTTTCTATTTTTTTCTCAAACAGAATTTCATGAGAGATCATGTGGATTATTACTGGGTTGTCTTTAAGTTAACTGTCATATTGATTCAATATAGTATTATTTACAAACTATGAATTTAGGATCCAGGATTGGCATAAGACTAAAGAGTAATCAACATAAAAGCAAGAGGTTTCCTTTTCTTACGTTTACCATACTTTATTTTAAATACTTGTGCAGTGGTCTTTTTTCCTGGGTAGTTTCTAAATATTTTTGAGATTAGCAATTAAAATTTTCTATTTATACTATTTGTCTGTGCCTAGTATAGTACATGACATGTAGAAAACACAAGAAATATACATTAAATTGAAAGATTAAAATGATCATAAGAGGACATAGAGGAGGTTGAGTTCCTCTTTCACATAAGGTAGTTGAATTCAGATCTAGTTAAATTATGGTTGTAGAATTTGGAGTGGTTGTCAGGTATACAAGCTAATAAATTACCCTAAAAGAAGCTATACTGTGACTATCATAAGCTACACAGTAAAGTATAGCCTCATGATCTTGTCTACTAAAGAAGCCTCTAGCTTTCTTACTGCTTGAAATGGGTGGAGAAGAGAAAAATATTTCGCAATCTTACATGCTTTGGAACAAAAATTAAAATGACAAAATATTGTAATAACAACTATACTTCAGAGTTTCCAACTTGGGTAGAAACACAGAGTGAAGATACTTTGTAGTCATAGCCTTAGAAGTATTTGAGATATAACAGACTTTTACATTTGGTTGGACAACCAAATTTTTATGATTACCAACATGGCATATCATAATATTTTGCAGCTACCCCTCAGTATAAAGAAAAAAGGAGATGAGGGAACCACATGGCCACCTAGTGATGGGTGAGTACCTTATATTCTGAGTAGAATGGATTTTTTTCTTCTGGTTTTATTGAAATATAATTGACATCCAACACTGTATAAGTTTGAGGTGTAGAGCATAATGGCTTGACTTACATATACTGTGAAACAATTACCACAATATGTTTAGTTAACATTCAACGCCTCATATAGTTATAAAAAAGGTTTATTTTGTGTGTGTGTGTGATGAGAACTTTTAGGATTTACTTTCTTACCAACTTTCAAATGTACCATACAGCAGTGTTAATAGTCATCATGTTGTGTATTACATCCCCAGTACTTATTTATCCTATTTCTGGAAGTTTGTACCTTTTGACCACCTTCACCCAATTCCCCCACTCTCCACCCCTCGCCTCTGGAAACCACAAGTCTGATCTCTTTTTCTATGAGTTAGATTTCTTTAGATTCCATATCTAAAATTAAGATTATGCAGTATTTGTTTTTCTCTGTCTGACTTATTGCACTTATATAATGCTCTCAAAGCCCATCTATGTTGTCACAAAAGACAGGATGTCCTTCTTTTTAGTGGCTGAATAGCCACTATATGTACAGTTGACACTTAGACAACTCAGGGGTTGGAATGGCGAGCCTTTGCACATTTGAAAATCGATGTATAACATGTAGTCAGCCCTCCCTGTACTGGGTTTCTCATATCTGCACTCTGCATCTGTGGATTCAACCAAACTCGGATCATGTAATACATAGTATTTACTATTGAAAAAAAATCTGAGTATAGGTGGAGGTGTAATGTTCAGACATTTGTTGTTAAGTGGTCAACTGAATATACCACAACTTCTTTATCTATTCATCTCATGATGGACACTTACATTGTCTTTGTCTTGACCATTGTAAATAATGCTGTAAGAACATTGGGTCCATATATCTTCTCAAGAAATTTTTTTTTTGTTTTCTTTGGGGAAAAAAACCAGAAGTGGAATTACTGTATCGTATGATAGTTCTGTTTTTAATTGTTTGAGGATCTTCTCTACTGTTTTCCATGGTAGCTATAACAGTTGACATTCACACCAACAGTACACAAACAAGGGTTCCTTTTTTTCCATATCCTTACCAGCATTTGTTATTTTTCTTTTCTTGATAATAGCCATTCTAACAGGCATGAGATGATATCTCATTGTGGTTTTGATTTTCATTTCCATGATGATTAGTGATGTTGGGCATCTTTTCATGTACTACTTGGCCATTTTAATGTATTTTTGGGAAAATGTCTATTCAGGTGCTTTGCTCATTTTTAAATTGGATGATTTGTTTATTTGCTATTCAGTTGTGAGGTCTTTATATATTTTGGATATTAACTCCTTATCAGGTATGTGGTTTGCAAATACATTTACCTATTCAATAGACTGCCTTTTCACTTTGTTGATTGTTTCTCTTGCTTTGCAGGAGCTTTTTAGTTTGATGTAGTCTCATTTGTTTACTTTTATTTTGTTGCTTTTGCTTTAGGTGTCATAGCCAAAAAATTATTACCAAGACCCATGTCAAGAAACTTTTTATCTAAGTTTTCTTCTAGGAATTGCTTGGTTTCAGATCTTACATTTCCAAGTCTTTAATCAATTTCAAGTTAATTTTTGTGAGTGGTGAATGGTAGTGGTCTATAGTCACTCTTTCACATGTGAATATCCTATTTTTCCAGTGCCATTTATTGAAGAGGCTGTCTTTTCTCCTTTGAGTATTCTTGACTCCTTTGTCAAATATTAGTTGGCCACATAGGCAGGAATTTATTTACAGGCTCTCAATTCTCTTACATTGGTCTACATGTCTGTTTGATGTCAGTACCATACTCTTTTGATTACTATAGCTCTGTAATATAGTTTAAATTTCAGGTATGGTGATGCTTCCAGCTATGTTCTTTATTCTCAATATTGCTTTGTCTAATCAGGGTCATTTGTGGTTCTACACAAATTCTAGGATTTTTTTTCTAGTTCTTTAAAAAAATGCTTTTGGAATCTTGATAGGGTTTTCAATAAATCTGCTGATGGCTTGAAAATAATGTCTTAAAAAGAAAGCCATTTCATGCAAATGTAAACTGGCAAATTTTAAGAATTTAAACGAAATTTTAATTTTCAAGTTTTTCAACTTGAGTACTAAGGAATCAGGATGCTAGGCACTAATAGAAGTATTCTTGTTATTTTGAAATATTATAATTCAAATAGAGCACCTGTTGCATTTTCTGCAAATAGGATTGAATTATACAAGAAACATTCATTTCTCTTCAGAAAAAAATGACTTTTCCAGAACAATGCTTTTAAGAATCAAGTCCACAGTGGTATAAATGGAAAATATTTAGATGTGTTCCCATGTACTTAAGGAGGTATATGTCTTTGAAGAAACAGACTTCATAATACTAAAGAAAAGGAAAATAATTCAGATTTCCTTTTTATATTTTCTTATTATCCCTAAATGAGTGAACTATTTCACTATTTTGTTTCTATTAATTTTTTAAGCTTTTTGTTTTGGGATAGTTGTAGCATCACATGAGCTATAAGAAATAAGACAGAGAGGGCCCTATACTATAAATCACAATAAGAATATTGGCATTTTAGAAATCCTTTGACCTTACTCAAGTCCACCAGTTTTACATGTGTTAATTGTGTGTGTTCATGTTTAGTGCTATGCTATTTTATTACATTTACATTAATGTGCCCAGCATGTAAGTCAAGATACAGAACAGTTTCATCACAAGGATCACACATGTTGCTTTCTTATAATCACAGACGCCTGTCTCCACCACCACCTCCAACCCTCTTACCTCTATAATTTTGTCATTTCAAGAATGCTATATAAACAGAATTAAATAGCATGTAACCTTTTGAAGACTGGCTTTTTATTCAGACTGAATCTACCCAGGCTGTTATGTGTATCAGTAGTCTCTCTTGATGAGTAGAATTTAAAGACATGGATGTACCACTGTTTATTTAACCATTCACCCTTTATTTTTTCTTAATTAATTAATAAATATATTTATTTTTGGCTGTGTTGGGTCTTCATTGCTGCATGCGGCCTTTCTCTAGTTGCAGCAAGCGGAGGCTACTGTTCGTTGTGGTACATGGGCTTCTCATTGCGGTGGCTTCTCTTTGTTGTGGAGCACGAGCTCTAGGTGCACAGGCTTCAGTAGTTGTGGCACATGGGCTCAGTAGTTGTAGCTCTCAGGCTCTAGAGCGCAGTCTCAGTAGTTGCAGCACATGGGTTTAGTTGCTCCGAGGCATATGGGATCTTCCTGGACCAGGGCTCGAACCCATGTCCCCTGAATTGGCAGGCAGATTCTTAACCACTGTGACACCAAGGAAGTCCCCATTCACCATTTAAACATTGAAGTTTGTGATTCTTACAAATGGAGCTGCTATAAACATTTGTTGACACATTTTGTGTGAACATAATATTTCATTTGTTAGACATAAATGCCCAGCAGTGCAATTGCTGGATCACATGGGAAGTGCATGTTTAGATTTTTTTTTTTTTTAAGAAACTGCAACCTGTATTTTAGAGTGGCTGGACCATTTTACATTCCTTGAAGCATTTCATGAATGATCCATTTTCTCCACATCTTTACCACCATGTAGTATATCCACAATTTTTTTTTCAATTTTATTTATTTTGGTAGGAGGTACTGATACCTAATTTTTGGTCTTAATTTGAATTTCCTTTATGGAAAATGATGTTGAACATATTTTTATGGGCTTATTTTCCAATCATGTAGCCTCTTCAGTGAAATGTTTGTTCATTTATTTTACCATTTTTTCATCGTATTTTTGTTTTTGTTTTGTTTTGTTTTTACTGTTTTGAAAGTCTTTATATATTCTAGATGCAATTCCTTTGTCAAAATGTGCTTTGAAAATACTTTTTTCCAGTACCTAGTTTATCTTTTTATTTTCTTCACAGGGTCTTTAACAAGGCAAAAGTTTTTTTTGTTTTTTTTTTTCATTTTGACATAGTTTAATTTGTCAACTTTTCCTTTTTTGGATTGTGCTTTTAATTTCAATTCTAAGAACTTTTCACCTAGCCTTAGGTCCAAAAGGTTTTTCTCCAGTTTTTATTGAAACATTTTATAGCTCTACATTTTAGTTAAAATTGTTATTTAAATTATATACAGGCATGAAATTTAAGGTGAGACTAATTTAGACACCCAATTGCTTCAGCATCATTTGTTGAAAAGGTGCTCCTTCCCTTATTAAATTGCTTTGATACCCTTATAAAAAAAGTCAGTTGGACAAATATATGTTGGTCAACTTCTGGGTTCTCTATTTTTTTTCCTTTGGTCTTTTTGTCTGTTTCGCCAGTAGTACGACATTGTCTTGGTTGCTGTAGCTGTCTAATAAGCCTTGATGTTGGGTACAGAAATTTCTCCATTATATTCTTCTTTTTTCAAAATTATTTGAATAATTCTAGGACCTATACCTCTCACACAAATTTTAAAATAAGCTTGTCTGTGTCTAAAAATATATTGCTAAGATTCTGGAAGAAATTGCATTAAACATATGGATCAGCTTGGAAATAATTAAGATTATTAGTCTGTTAAATCTTCTAATCCATGAACACAGTGTTTCTCTCCATTGATTTAGAGCTTCTTTGATTTCTTTAATTTACATTTTGAAATGTTCATGTTACAGATGCTGTACCTGTTTTCTTAAATTTATACCCATGCCATTTTCTTCAGAGGATTTGTAGATATTTTTAAATGTTTAATTTTGGTTTCCATGAGACTGTTATTAGTCTGTAGAAAGGCAATAAATTTTTGCATTTTGATAAATTGTCTGGAAAACTTGCCAAACTTACTTATTACTTTTAAGAATTTTTTTGGGTAGATTTTGGAATTTTCTAATGAGACAACAATATCACATACATGTGCAGATTAGTTTACTCAGTACTTTCCAATATATATGCCTTTTCTTTTACTTGCCCTAGTTCAGTAAATAGAACTTCCAGTATTATGTTGAATGTATTGTTGAGAGTAGATGTCCTAGAATGAGTCCAATCATAGAAAATGTTTAGCATCTCACCATTAAATATGATGTTCACTGTAGATAATCCTATTAACTTTGAGAAATTCTCCTTTATTCTTAGTTTGCTGAGGTTTTTTTTAAATAAATGGGTATTGATTTTGTCAAATTATTTTTTTGTTTCCATTAATTATGATTGCATGATTTTTCTTCTATATCCTATTAATATTGTTGATTACACTGATCATATTTGAATATTGAACTAGCCTTGCATACCTGGAAGAAACACCATTTATTCATAGTATATATATTTTTTATACATTACTGGATTTGATTTGGTAATATTGTCTTGAGGATTTTTGCATCTACGTTCCTGAGAGATATTGTTCTGTAGCTTTCCTTTTGCACTATCTTTGTCTGATTATAGAATCAGGATAATAGTAATTTCATCAAATGAGTTGGGAAGAGTTTTCTACTGACCTATTTTCTGGAAAAGTTTTTGTAAAATTTATGGTTACTCCTCTTTAAATGTGTGCATGATTCTCTAGTGAAATCATGTGAGCTGAGGTATATGTATCCGGAAGATTTTAAATTAGAAATTTAATTTCTTTGGAGATAATGAGTCTAGTCAGAATGTGTATTTCCTTTTGATTAATTTTGTGAATTTGTGATTTTCAAGGAATGGAAATGGCTTAGGATCTGTTATTATATCCCCATTCCCTTCCTAATTTCAGAGTTATTACTTCATTCTTATGTTTGTTAGTCTTTCTAAAGGTTTATCAACTTTATTGATTTTTACTAAAGAACAAACCTTTGACACATTGATTTTTCTCTATTTCAGGTTTAATTTTTTGATTTCTTTATTATTTCTTATCCCTACATTGCATTTATTTTGTTCTTCTTTTTCTAGTCTCTTGAAGTAGATTAGATTACTGATTTAAGATATTTCCTCTTTTTCTAATGTAAGTGGTATAAATTTCCCTCTCAGAAATGATATACCTGTGTCCTACATATATTGTTATCTTGTATTTTCACTCAGTTCTATGTATTTTTGTCACTAACTTTGCAACTCTTTCTTTGACTGGTAGATTATTTTAAAATGTACGATTTATTTTCCATGTGTTTGGAGATTTTCCTGCTGAATTTCTATTATTTTTTCCCCTAATTTGATTTCACTGTGGTCAGAAATCAGGATCTATCTGATTGCAATTTATTGAAATTGGTTAAGGTTTTGTTTTGTGATTAAGACATGCTCTATCTTGGATAAATTTTGAGAGGGGTGTTGAAGTCTCCAAGTATAATTCTTGATTCATCTATTTATCCTTTCAGTTTTATCTGTTTTTGCTTCGTGTATCTTTCAGTCTGTTGTTCAGTGCGTATTCATTTAAAATTACTGTATCACTTTGGTAGATTGACTCATTCATCACTGTAAAATGTATCTCCTTATCCTTGGTAATTTTTTTTTGTTATGAAGTAAATTTTACCTCATATTAACATAGCCACTCCTGCTTATTTTATTTTATTATTTTATTTATTTATTTTTGGCTGTGTTAGGTCTTCATTTCTGTGTGAGAGCTTTCTCTAGTTGAGGCGAGCAGGGACTACTCTTCATCGTGGTGCGTGGGCCTCTCACTGTCGAGGCCTCTCTTGTTGCGGAGCACAGGCTCCAGATGCGCAGGCTCAGTAGTTGTGGCTCACGGGCCTAGTTGCTCCGTGGCATGTGGGATCTTCCCAAACCAGGGCTTGAACCCGTGTCCCCTGCATTAGCAGGCAGATTCTCAACCACTGCACCACCAGGGAAGCCCCCCTGCTTACTTTTGATTAATGATTTTACAGTATATTTTTGCCAGTATTTTCACCCTACTTATACCAATATCCTTAAAATGAGTTTCTTGTATAAAGTGTGTAATTAGGTCATGTGCTTTGTCCACCTGATCTCTATCTTTTAATCGATATATTTAAACAGTTTACTTTATTATTTTTTTTTGCGGTACGCGGGCCTCTCACTGTTGTGGCCTCTCCCGTTGCGGAGCACAGGCTCCAGACGCACAGGCTCAGCGGCCATGGCTCACGGGCCTAGCCGCTCGGCGGCATGTGGGATCTTCCCAGACCGGGGCACGAACCCGTGTCCCCTGCATCGGCAGGCGGACTCTCAACCACTGCACCACCAGGGAAGCCCAACAGTTTACATTTAATGTTATTATTGCTATGTTAAATTTTAATTCTGCTGTTTTTTGTTTTCTGCTTAGTATCTGTGTTTTTGTTTCTGTGTTTTCTATTTCCTGTTTCTCTAAAGGTCACTTAAATATTTTTTTGGATTTCATTTTTATTTATCTCCAGTATTCTTGAATATATCTCCTTACATAGCTTTGTAGTGCTTCTTCTAGTATTATGTTATATATAAATAATTTAGCACATCTACAATGTTGACATTTTACCAATTTGACTGAAGTATAGAAAACTTACCTTCTTTTATGCCTCTTTGCCCTCTTCATTTATAAAAAAAAATGGCTTAAATATTTTCTGTACATATTTAGATAATATCAGATGGTATTATAATTTTTGCTTCAAACATGATTTAAAAATCTCAAGAAAAGGAAAATGTAGTGTATTGCCCATATACATAATTTTTTTTCTATTTTCATTGCTATTTCTTCCTTCCTAACATTATGAAGTTTATTCTTTTATTATTTCCATTGTGTTTGTGGAACTCCTTTTAGAATTTTTTTAGGGCAGATATGTTCACACATACCCAAATGCTATTTTTCTAAGTATAAAATTTTGATTTGACAGTTTTCTTTCAGCACTTATAAAAATGTGTTTACTTCCTTCTGATATATATAATTTCTTTTTTTTTAATTTATTTTATTGAAGTATAGTTGATTTACAGTGTTGTGTATTTTCTGCTCTACAGCAAAGTTATTCAAGTATACATATATATATATTCTTTTTCATATTCTTTTCCATTATAGTTTATTATAGGATATTGAATGTAATCCCTGTGCTACACGGTAGGACCTTGTTTCTGGTATCTATAATTTCTGATGTGAAATGAGGCCATATCTGAATATTTTTCATCTTAATAAATAAATAGTTGTTTCTCTTTTGCTGCTTGCAAGAGATTTTGTCTTCAGTTTTCACAAGATTGGCTATGACATGTCTTGTAATTTATTTCTCTTGGTTTATCCTGTTCTAATTTTAGGTTTATGTCTTTTGCCAAATTATGGAAAATCAGCAGTTATTTCTTCAAATATTTTTTAGCCTACTCTTCTGTGACTCAGCTGCTATGATTGAGATAGACATAGATGTAGATATAGAGATTATAGTACCACAGGTCCCTGAAGCTCTTGTCATTTTTCTCTATTTTCTCTCTCTCATTCAGATTGTATAATTCTATTATTCTAGCTGCATGCTCATTGACTTTTTTATTCTTTCCATTTGCTCATTAGTCCATCCATTTAGTAATTGTTGTTGCAGTTTTCACTACTAAAATCCAGTTTATTATTTTTTTAAAATTTCAAGTTAAATTCATATACCATAAAATCCACCATTTAACCATATTATATTGTGCAATTCAGTGATTTTAGTACATTCACATGTTGCGTGTTCATCAATGCTGATTCCTGAACATTTTCATGACCCTTTTGATAACTATAATTTATAGTAAGAAATATATATTTGATCTTTGTCCCCATCTGTGGCACACAGCTCCTAAAATGCTTGGAATTTTCTAAGTGATGAGAGTGATAAAGGTATCTTTGTTAGTTTTATGAGGTTATATTTGGAACACACCTATGGGGCTGATTGTCTTTGGAGCCAAGCATGTGGTTAGAGAGTTGGAACTTTCAGTTCCCCAAACCCTCCCACCCCACCTCAAGGGAAGGGAGAAAGGCTACAGATTGAATCAACTGCCAATGGCCAATGATTTAATCAACCATGCCTGAGTAATTAAATCTCCTTTAAAATATAAAAGAACAAGGTTCAAAGACCTTCTGGATTGATGAACAAATGGAGATTCAGAGAGAGGAGCATACTTTGAGAGGGCATGGGAGCTCTATGCCCTTTCCCATACCTTGCCCTATGAATCTATTCCATCTGGCTTTTCCAGATGGAAACTGAAATGTTTCTCTGAGTTCTGTGAGTTGCTCTAGCAAATTAATCTTACTGACCAGGGGGTTGAAGGAACCTCTTACTTGTAACCCATTGGTCAGAAACACAGGTTACAACTTGAACTTGCAACTGGTGTCTGAAATGAAGGAAGGCTTTTGTGGGACTGAGCCCTTAACCTGTGGAATCTGATGCTATCTCCAGGTAGATAGTGTCAGAATTGGCTCAAATTCTGGGATACTCAGCTGGTATAGAAGAGTTTTTGGTGGTGGTGAGAAGGCAAGGGGAAACCCCTCTAACACATTGGAATTGGGTCCAGAACCTAAATAGCCCCAAAAGAAAACCTACACCTCCCCTTATCCCTTGAATAACCAATAATCTATTTTCTGTCTCCATGAATTTGTGTAATCTTGATATTTCAGCTAAACAGACTCATACAGTATGCCTCCTTTTCTTTCTAGCTTATTTCATTTGGCATAATGTTTTCTACATTCATTCTTGTGGTAGCATATATCCATACTCCACTCCTTTTTATGGTAGGATAATATTTCAGTGTATGGATATACCACATTTGTTTATCTGTTCATCAGCTGATGGACATTTGCATTTTTTCTACCTTTTGGCTATTATAAATAATGCTGTTATGAACATCAGTGTATAAATATTTGAGTAGTCATATATTTTAATTCTCTTGGGTAAAGACCTAGAAGCAGAATTGTTGGGTCTTATACTAATTCTGTGTTTTACTTTTGAGGAAATACCAAATCATTTGCTACACTGTTGAATCATTCTACATTCCTGCAAGCAATCTATGAGGGTTCTAACTTCTCTACATCTTTACAAACAATTGTTATCATTATTTTTATAGTCATCCTGAACAGAGTGAAATAGTGTCTAATTACAAATTTGATTTGGATTTTCCTATTAATTAATGATGATGAGCATCTTTTCCTGTGTTCACAGACAAGGGTTGGTGCTGACTCTTCTTTAAATGATTGATAGAATTCACTAGTGACACCATCTAGTCCTGGGCTTTTCTTTGATTGGAGGTATTTAATTAATAATTCAATCTCTTTTTGTATATTCATATTATCTATGACTGTATGAATCAGTTTGAATATTTTGTGTGTCTCTAAGAATTTGTCCATTTCATTTAAGTTAGTGTGCTTGACGGTGCCCCACAGGTCTCTTAGAATGTGTTCACTTATCTTCGTTCATATTTTTTCTGTTCCTCATATCAGATATAATTTGAAATAATTTATCTTGAAATTCACTAAATCTTTATTCTGCCTGCTCATATCTTCTGTTGAACTCTGAGTGAATTTTTTATTCTAGCTATTGTACTTCCCAGCTTTATTTTGTATATATGTATACTTATATTTGTATTCATGTAGGATCTCCTTTTTAGAATTTCTGTCTTCTTATTGATATTTTCTATTTGGGGAGACATTATTCTCTTGGTCTCTTTTAGTTGTTTAGACATGGTTTCCATTAATTCTTTGAAGACAGTTAAGTGTGTCTTAAATTTTTTACTAGTAAGCCTAATGTCTCAGCTTCTTCATAAATAGTTTCTATTGATTGTTTTATTTCCTGTATATATACCATGCAACAATAGAATCTCAGGGATCTGTTGTTGCTGAAAATTGGACTTTTTGAATATTACAGTGTATAAACTCTGGTAATCATATTTTCCTTCCTCCTTTTCATAGTTTATTGTTACTGTTTGTTGGAGTTGTTGCTATTTGTTTGTTTAGTGGCTTTCCAGAACTAATTTTACAAAGTCTATATTTCTGTCATTTGTAACCTCTGGAGTTTCTATTTTATTAATCTTAGTGATCAGCTAATGAATAGGAAAAAGATTTTAAATTTCTGAGACCAAAATATCTCCCAGTCTTTTAATAAGAGTTCTATGTATTTGAGCACACTTTCAACACATAGTGAGGCAGTTTACAACTCTCTCTTAACCTTCACTTCCTCATTGTACAACGCCTCAAGTTCATTCAAGGAGATAGCAGCCAGCAATGATGCTAAAGCTGAGGATCTTACTAATGTGAAAGACGTCTATGAATACATATATCTAGGTGGATAGCATGTATAAATAAATACAGAATTAAGTTTTCTGCAAGGACAGGAACCAACTGTTAGTGATCATTTTCTCTGGGTGGTGTTGTGAGGTGACTTAAACTTTCTTTTTGGCTTTTTTATTGTTTAAATTTAACAAATTTAACAAAACAAATAAAATATTTAACAATGAATAATATATTCTTTTGAGACAAATAATTTTTTAAATTATCTTTTCAATTTGTTTTCATCACTTAGACACCCTTCTCCACTCTGGTTATAAACCAATGAGTTTTAATGTTTTGTATGAGCAGATAATTCTTATAAGGATTTATCAGGAGATACATTGGTACATTGTGTTATGATGAGGGGAGAATATGATAAGTTACTTTGGTTTACAGGATAATTGGCTAAGCTTCTTCCAATCTAAAAACTCCAGTGAGTTTTGAAAAACTTTAAAAAAGGGTGTGAAGGAGTACCTGAGTTAAAGTGTAACATTTATATAATTTACCCAGTATTGCACATCACTAGTTAGAAGGCAGCTCTAAGGACAAATAAAAATATTTTGTATAAAACTACAAATTTTGGGCCTCCCTGGTGGCGCAGTGGTTGAGAGTCCGCCGGCCGATGCAGGGGATACGGGTTCGTGCCCTGGTCTGGGAGGATCCCATATGCCACGGAGCGGCTGGGCCCGTGAGCCATGGCCGCTGAGCCTGCGCGTCTGGAGCCTGTGCTCCGCAACGGGAGAGACCACAACAGTGAGAGGCCCGCGTACCGCAAAAAAAAAAAAAAAAAAAAAAAAACTACAAATTTTAATGGGTGGAATGCCTTCAGAATTATTTCCCTAAGTCTAACTGTATTGTATTTGTGTGCAGCCAAAGAAGAAGATCTCTTTTGTTCCAAAGTCACACATAGTAATTTAACAGTCTACAATTGACATGATAAAACCACTTAGAATAGTCAAGAATATTGCATATAATGTAAATTCTCAGCATAATGAGTACTCACAATAAAATTATCCAAGCAAGCTATTGGTCAGATCTTACTAAGAGAACACCTATCTATTTAGAAATATATTTAAGTAACAATACAGAGCATGTCACTGTTTCCCCTACACTGACAACAACAAAGAAAGGAAGATCATCTTCCTTTTTTCTTGAGATTTTATTTTATTGGCATACAGTTGCTTTACAAAGTTGTGTTAGTTTCTGCTGGACAATGAAGTGAATCAGCTATATATATACATATATCTCCTCCCTCTTGGACCTCCCTCCCACTCCTCCCCCCATCCCACCCATCTAGGTCGTCACAGAGCACCAAGCTGAGCTCCCTGTGCTTTACAGCAGGTTCCCACTAGCTATATATTATACACATGGTAGTGTATATATGTCAATCCTAATCTCCCCATTCATCCCACCCTCCCCTTCCCCCACTGTGTCCACATGTCTGTGTAAAAGATATGGCTATGGAAAGTAAGAAGAAGACAACAGTGTACAACTTCTAAAAAACTGTTAGGAGTATAGATATACTTGATATTCTTCAGAATTGAAGTGTGTTGTGACAAACATGAATTTTATTCACCTGAAATAGACAATTCAAATAAGAATGTTAAATTATTTGAGAAAATGTTTTGGGGAAAGATTAGGAGCATGGGACATTGGAATCTATTTTCATCAAAACAAAAACAGGTATTTATACAATCTTCAAACTCTAGGAGATGTGTACCAGCTAACGGTTTAACTTAAACTTGCTATAGGAAACTATCTTGAAACTGAGTATGGGACTGATTTATGTTTCTTTTAGCTAAAATTATTTGATTCCAGGACAAAATAGAATGTTTATTTACTGATGAATAGGCACCATCACAAACAAAATTCACCAGGTCTCTGAACTCACTCATAGGCACATAAATACCTCCTGTGATTAATATAAAGCTGAAACATCTCTGAATGTATCTAGGAGGTCAAAATATGTAGCAGACGTGGTTGCCAAAGTGTTTCACTGTTAATTCATGTAAATTAATATAATCATTCTGAGGGAGAAAAATAGTGGCCTATTGCTTTTGTCATGAAGGTCAAAGCAGACCACTTTCTACATAAAGAATAATGCTGGGACTTCCCTGGTAATGCAATGGTTAAGAATCCACCTGCAAGTGCAGGGGACACAGGTTTGAGCCCTGGTATGGGAAGATCCCACATGCCACAGAACAACTAAGCCCATGTGCCACAACTACTGAGCCTGTGCTCTAGAGTCTGCAAGCCACAACTACTGAACGCTTTTGCCACAACTACTGAAGCCCACACACCTAGAGCCCATGTGCTCTGCAGCAAGTGAAGCCACCGCAATGAGAAGCCCGCACATTGCAATGAAGAGTAGCCCCCGCTCGCCGCAACTAGAGAAAGTTCGTGCACAGCAACAAAGACCCAACACATCCATAAAGAAATAAAGAGATTTATTTATTTAAAAAAAGAATAATGCTAATCAATAATAGTGATGTAATTCTGACACAGACTGGGAGAAGAACTAAGAACTAGTTGAGGTTTTAACGGTTAATTGGAAGGATCACAACAAAAGCTGAACATCTGCACAGTGGTTTTTTGTACAGTTTTATTGAGATAATTGACATACAGCACTGTATAAGGTATACAGCATAATGACTTAACATATGTATACCGCAAATGACTATCATAAGTTTAGTTAACATACATCACCTTACATAGTTACAAAACAGGTTTTTCCCTGTGGTGAGAACTTTTAGGATTTACTCTCAGAAACTTTAAATATACAACAGTGTTAATTATATTTCTCAGTTTGTACATCCCATCCACAGTACTTATTTATCTTATAACAGGAAGTTTGTATGTTTTGACCACCTTCACCAAATTTCCCCACAACCCCCACTCCCAGGCTTTGGCAAACAGATGTATCTCTTTTATTATAAACTTGGTTGTTTTAGATTCCACATCTAAGTGAGATCATACAGTATTTGTCTTCCTCTGTCTTACTTATTTCACTTATATAATGCCCTCAAGGTCTAGTCATGTTGTCACAAGTAGCAGGATTTCCTTATTAATGCTGCAATGAACATGGAAATGTAGATATCTCTATGAGATCTTTATTTCAGTATCTTTGGATATATATCCGGAAGTGGGACTGCTGGATCATATGTTAGTTCTATTGTTAATTTCTATTGTTAATTATGGAACCTCCATACTGTTTTCCATAACGGTTGAACCAATTGACATTCCTACCAGTGGTGCATGGGAGTTCCCTTTTCTCCATATTTTCACCAATATTTGTAACCTGTCATGTTTTAATGATAGCAATTCTAACAGACATGAAGTAATATCTTATTGTGGTTTTCATTTGTATTTCACTAATGATCAGTGATGTTGAGTAATTTTTTCATGTACCTGTTGGCCATTTTTGTCTTCTTTGGAACAATGTCTATTCAGGTCCCTTGCCCATTATTTTCTTTAGATTATTTGTCTTTTGCTATTCATTTCTATGAGTTTCATAATATAGTTTGGCTATTAATCCCTCATCAGATATGATTTGCAAATATTTTCTTTTATTCCATAGGTTGCTTTTCTTTTTAATTTTTTTATTTCTTTTTCTTCTTTCTTAAAAGGAAGTAAAATTGCTTTACAATGTTGTGCTAGTTTCTGCTGTACAATGAAGTGAATCAGCTATATGTATATCTATATTCCCTCTCTCCTGGACCTCCCTCCCACCACCTCATCCCACCCATCTAGGTCGTAACAGAGCACCGAGCTGAGCTCCCTTTGCTATCAGCAGGTTCCCACCAGCTATCTATTTTACACATGGCAGTGTGTTCATGTCAAACCTAATCCCCCAATTCGTCCCACCCTCCCATTCCCTGACTGTGTCCACATGTCCATTATCTACATCTATGTCTCTGTTTCTGCCCTGGAACTAGGTTCATCTGTACCATTTCTCTAGATTCCACATATATGTGTTAATGTATGATATTTGTTTTTCTCTTTCTGGATTACTTCACTCTGTATGAGAGACTCTAGGTCCATCCACATCTCTACAAATGACCCAATTTCGTTCCTTTTTATGGCTGAGTAATATTCCATTGTATATATGTACCACATCTTCTTTATCCATTCATCTATCATTGGACATTTAGGTTGTTTCCATGTCCTGGCTGTTGTAAATAGTGCTGCAATGAACATTGGGGTATATGTGTACTTTTGAATTATGGCTTTCTCAGGGTATATACCCAGCAGTGGGATTGCTGGGTCATATGGTAGTTCTATTTTTAGTTTTTTTTGGAACCTCCATACTGTTCTCCATAGTGTCTGTATCAATTTACATTCCCACCAACAGTTCAAGAGGGTTCCCTTTTCTCCACACCCTCTCCAGCATTTATCGTTTGTAGATTGTTTGATGATGGCCATTCTTCTGGGTGTGTGGTGATACCGCATTGTAGTTTTGATTTGCATTTCTCTAATAATTAGTGATGTTGAGCATCTTTTCAGGTGCTTCTTGGCCATCTGTACGTCTTCTTTGGAGAAATGTCTATTTAGGTCTTCCATCCATTTTTTAATTGGGTGTTTTTTTTTTTTTTTTTGATATTGAGCTCCATGAACTGTTTGTATATTTTGGAGATTGATCCTTTGTCCATTGCTTCATTTGCAACTATTTTCTCCCATTCTGATGGTTGTCTTTTCATCTTGTTTATGGTTTCCTTTGCTGTGCAAAAGCTTTTAAATTTCATTAGGTCCCATTTGTTTATTTTTGTTTTTATTTCCATTTCTCTAGGAGGTGGGTCAAAAAAGATCTTTCTGTGGTTTATGTCAAAGAGTGTTTATTCTATGTTTTCCTCTAAGAGTTTATAGTGTCTGGTCTTACATTTAGGTCTTTAATCCATTTTGAGTTTATTTTTGTGTGTGGTGTTAGGTATTGTTCTAGATTCATTCTTTTATATGTAGCTGGCCAGTTCCCAGCACCATTTATTGAAGAGACTGTCTTTTCTGCATTGTATGTTCTTGCCTCCTTTGTCATAAATTAGGTGACCATATGTGTGTGGGTTTATCTCTGGGCTTTCTATACTGTACCATTGATCTATATTTCCGTATTTGTGCCAGTACCATATTTTCTTGATTACTGTAGCTTTGTAGTATAGTTTGAAGTTGGGGAGCCTGATTCCTCCAACTCCAGTTTTCTTTCTCAAGATTGCTTTGGCTATTTGGGGTCTTTTGTATTTCCATACAAATTGTAAAATTTTTGTTCTAAATCTGTGAAGAATGCCATTGATAATTCGATAGGGATTTCAGTGAATCTGTAGATTGCTTTGGGTAGTATAGTCATTTTCACTATATTGATTCTTCCAATCCAAGAACATGGAATATCTCTCCATCTGTTTTTGTCATCTTTGATTTCTTTCATTGGTGTTTAATGGTTTTCTGAGTACAAGTCTTTTGCCTCCTTAGGTAGGTTTATTCCTAGGTATTTTATTCTTTTTGTTGTGATGGTAAATGGGATTGTTTCCTTAATTTCCATTTCTGATTTTCCATTGTTAGTGTGCAGGAATGCTGAAGATTTCTATGCATTAATTTTGTAGCCTGCAACCTTACCAAATTCATTGATTAGCTCTAGTAGTTTTCTGGTAGCATCTTTAGGATTCTCTATGTATAGTACCATGTCATCTGCAAACAGTGACAGTTTTACTTCTTCTTTTCCAACTTGGATTCCTTTTATTTCTTTTTCTTCTCTGATTGCCGTGAGTGGACATCCTTGTCTTGTTCCTGATCATGGTGGAAATGCTTTCAATTTCTCACCACTGAGAATGATGTTTGCTGTAGGTTTGTCATATATGGCCTTCATTATGTTGAGGTAGTTTCCCTCTATTCCCATTTTCTGGAGAGTTTTTATCATAAATCAGTATTGAATTTTGTCAAAAGCTTTTTTGGCATCTGTTGAGATGATCATATGGATTTTATTCCTTAATTTGTTAATATGGTATATCACATTGCTTGATTTGCATACATTGAAGAATCCTTGCATTCCTGGGATAAACTCCACTTGATCATGGTGTATGATCCTTTTAATGTGTTGTTGGATTCTCTTTGCTACAATTTTGTTCAGGATTTTCGCATCTATTTTCATCAGTGATTTTGGTCTGTAATTTTCGTTTTTGTGATATCTTTGTCTGGTTTTGGTATCAGGGTGATGGTGGCCTCGTAGAATGAATTTGGGAATGTCCCTCCCTGTGCAATTTTTTGGGAGAGTTTGAGAGGGATAGGTGTTTCCTCTTCTCTAAATTGTTGATAGAATTCACCTGTGAAGTCATCTGTTCCTGGGCTTTTGTTTTCTCGAAGATTTTTAATCACAGTTTCAATTTCATTACTTGTGGTATGTTTGTTTATATTTTCTAATTCTTCCTGGTCCAGTCTTGGAAAATTTTACCTTTCCAAGAATTTGTCCATTTCTTTGTGGTTGTCCATTTTATTGGCATATAGTTGTTTGTAGTAATCTTTTAAAATCCTTTGTATTTCTGTGGTGTCTGTAGTGATTTCTCCTTTTTCACTTCTAATTTTATTGATTTGCATCCTCTCCCTTTTTTTCTTAATGAGTCTGGTTAAAGGTTTATCAATTTTGTTTATCTTCTCAAAAAACCAACTTTTAGTTTTATTGATCTTTGCTATTGTTTTCTTCATTTCTATTTCATTTATTTCTGCTCTGATCTTTATGATTTCTCTCCTTCCACTGACTTTGGGTTTTCTTTGTTCTTATTTCTGTAGTTGCTTTTAGTGTAAGGTTAGATTGTTTATGTGAGATGTTTCTTGTTTCTTGAGGCAGGATTGTATTGCTATAAACTTCCCTCTTAGAACTACTTTGCAGCACCCCATATGTTTTGGGTCCTCGTGTTTTCATTGTCATTTGTTTCTCTGTATTTTTAAATCTCTTCTTTGATTTCTTCAGTGATCTCTTGATTACTTAGTAACACACTGTTTAGCCTCCATGTATTTGTGTTTTTTTACAGTTTTTTTCCTATAATTGATTTCCAGTCTCTGAGTGTTGTTGTCAGAAAAGATGCTTGATATGATTTCAATTTTCTTAGATTTTCTGAGGCTTGAATTGTGACCCAAGATTTGTAATCTATCCTGGAGAATGTTCCATGTGCACTTGAGAAGAAAGTGTAAAGAAAGTGTATTCTGCCACTTTTGGTGGAATATCCTATGAATATCAATTAAATCCATCTGATGTATTGTGTCATTTAAAACTTGTGTTTCCATATTTATTTTCTGTTTTGATGGTCTGTCCATTGGTGTAAGTGGGGTGTCAAAGTCCCCTACTATTATTGTGTTACTGTTGATTTCCCCTTTTATGGTTGTTAACATTTGCCTTATATATTGAGGTGCTCCTATGTTGGGTGCATATATATTTATAATTGTCATATCTTCTTCTTGAATTGATCCTTTCATCATTATGTAGTGTCCTTCCTTATTTCTTGTAACATTCTTTATTTTAAAGTCTATTTTATCTGATATGAGTATTGCTACTCCAGCTTTCTCTTGATTTCCATTTGCATGGAATATTTTTTTCCATCCCTTCACTTTCAGTCTGTATGTGTCCCTAAGTTTGAAGTGGGTCTCTTGTAGACAGCATAAATATGGGTCTTGCTTTTGTATCCATTCAGCTAGCCTGTGTCTTTTGTTTGGAGCATTTAATCCATTTACATTCAAGGTTATTATTGATATGTATGTTCCTATTATGATTTTCTTAATTGTTTTGGGTTTGTTTTTGTGGGTCTTTTTTTTCTCTTGTGTTTCCCTCCTTTAGCGTTGTTGTTAAGCTGATTTGGTGGTGCTGAATTCTCTTAGCTTTTGCTTGTCTGAAAAGCTTTTGATTTCTCTATCGAATCTGAATGAGCTCTTTGCTGGGTAGAGTAATCTTGGTTGTAGGTTTTTCTCTTTCATCACTTTATGTATATCCTGCCACTCCCTTCTGGCCTGCAGAGTTTCTGCTGAAAAATCAGAGGAAAACCTTATGGGTATTCCTTTATATGTTATTTTTTCTTTTCCCTTGTTGCTTTTAATGTTTTTTCTTTGAATTTAATTTTTTGTTAATTTGATTAATATGTGTCTTGATGTGTTTCTCCTAGGGTTTATCCTGTATGGAACTCTCTGTACTTCCTGGACTTGGGTGACTATTTCCTTTCCCATGTTAGGGAAGTTTTCCACCATAATATATTCAAATATTTTCTCTGACCCTTTCTTTTTCTCTTCTTCTCCTGGGACCCCTATAATTCGAATATTGGTGTGTTTAGTGTTGTCCCAGAAGTCTCTGAGATTGTCTTCAATTCTTTTCAATCTTTTTTCTTTATTCTGCTCCTTGACAGTTATTTCCACCATTCTGTTTTCTGGCCCACTTATTCGTTCTTCTGACTCAGTTATTCTGTTATTGATTCCTTATAGTGTATTTTGTTGTTCATCTCTGTTTGTTTGTTCTTTCGTTCTTCTAGATCTTTGTTAAACATTTCTTGTATTTTCTCAATCCACGCCACCATTCTATTTCCACGATTCTGGGTCATCTTTACTATCATTACTCTGAATTCTTTTTCAGGTAGATTGCCTATTTCCTCTTTTTTTTTTTTTTTTTACCTTTCTACTTCATTTTTCTTTGACATATTTTTTTATCATCTCGTTTTTTTTTTTTTTTTGATGTGTGGGATTGTGTTCCTGCCTTATGGGTTGTTTGGCATGACGCTTCCTGCACTGGAGTTTGTAGGCTGTTAGGTAGAGCTGGGTCTTGGTGCTTAGATGAGGACCTCCAAGAGACCTCACTCAGATGAATATTCCCTGGTGTCTGGAGATCTTTGTTAGTCCCATGGTTCAGACTTGGAGCTCCCACCACTGGAGCTCTGGCCCGACCCCTGGCTCATGAACCAAGATCCTGCAAGCCATGCAGAGCAACAAAAAAAAAAAAAGAAAGAAAAAGAAAAAAGAAAAAAAGGAACAGAACAATAACCAAGAGTAAAAATAAGATTAGAAAACTAACACATATGTTAGAAAGAATAAAAAAATAAAAATATAGATGAAACAACTGGAAGGTAAAACAGAACCACAATAGTAAAAAATGAGAAGAATTGTAAAAAAGCAATAGTATAGAATCACAAAAGTAAAAAAGCAGGGGGTGGGTAGTGGTGGTCAGATGAATTGGGAGATTGGGATTGACATATATACACTAATATGTATAAAATAGATAACTAATAAGAACCTGCTGTATAAAAATAAATAAATAAAATGTTTTAAAAAATTGGAAAACCCCTTGTCTGTGGGGCGGGGCTTAGGCAGGGCTGGGGTTTAGGCAGTGGGTGGGGCCTATGCTTAGGACCCACAGGGCCAGAAAAGGCCCTGGGTGTGTGAGGCTTAGGCTCAACACAGCAGGAAAGCCCCAGGAGTGCCTCAGGCCTTGGAGGTCAGAGGACCAAGTCCAGGACCCCAGCCGGCTCACGGCCTGAGTGGGTGGGGGAAATGCTGCGCACATTCCCCCCATCCTTCAGTCCCAGAGGGCCCCTCCCCACTGGCCTCTCTTCTCCTTCCCCCTGCCTCCCTCCTGTGCCCCGAGGAACCACTCGGCTGGAGGGGCCCCAGAAGCCAGGGGACCAGACCCTGAAGTCCAACAGGCTTCCCGGGGTGAGTGGGTAGGCAAAACGCCCTTCACACCTCCCCTGATCCTCTGATCCCAAAGGGCCCCTCCCTGTCTGCCTCTCCTCCTTTCCCCCCCTCCCCCCCTCTTACACCCCAAGGACCCCTGCAACCAGAGGGGTCTTTTCAGAATGGAGGACCATGCCCAGGAGCCCAGCAGGCTTTCCAGGGCCTGAGTGGGTGGGGGAAATGCCCTCCACGCCTCCCCTGATCCTCCAGTCCTGGAGGGTTCCTCCTGCACCATCCACCTCACCTCCTCTTCACTCCTCCTCTCTCCCTCCCATGTCCCTAGTACCTACAAGGCCAGAGGGGGGCCCAGAAAATTGAGGACCAGGACCAGGAGCCCTGCATGCTTCCTGAGGCCCGAGTTGACAGGGGACATGACCTCTGCACCTCCCCTGATCCTCCGATTCTGGAGGGCCCCTCCTGTCCACTTCTCTTCTTCTCCCCTGCCTCCCTCCTACTCCCCTAGGACCACTGCAACCCAGAGGGGGCCTTGGAGGTTAGAGGACCCAGCCCAGAAGCCCTGCAGGCTTCCCAGGGCCCGATTGGGCAGGGGAAACGCTAGGTGTGCTCCCTCCTGATCCTCTGAGCCCCTGGGGGTCCCTCCAGGCAAGGGAACCCCTCTTCCCCTCCCAGCCACCCCTCAGGGGTGTGGGTCCTGTCCTGCCTCCTCTTCTCCTTCCCCCTAACTCCCCCCACATCCTACATTGTCACTCAGGGGTTCCTCCCATCTTCTTGAGCATCAAGTTCCCCCACCAGCATCCAGCAGACACCCTAGTTCCTTAGGTTGCTTTTTGATTTTGTTGATTCTTTCTTTTGCTGGACAGAATCATTTTAGCTTGATGTATTCCCACTTGTTGATTTTAGATTTTGTTGCTGGTGCTTTAGGTGTCGTGTTAAAAAATTTTTTTCCAAGACCCCAGTCAAGAAATTTTTCTATATGTTTTTTCCTAGGAGTTTTATGGTTTCAGGTCTTAAATTTTGAGTTAATTTTGTGAGTGGTGAAAGACAGGGTCCAGTTTCATTCTTTTACAAGTGAATATCCAATTTTACCAGCACCATTTATTGAAGAGACTGTCTTTTCTCATTTGGTATTCTTGACTCTTTTGTCAAATAGTAGTTGACTGTATATGTATGGATTTATTTCTGGTCTCTTGATTCTGTTATACTGGTCTAGGTGTCTATTTTTATACAGTACCATACTGCTTACTATAGCTTTGTAATACAGTTTGAAATCAGGAAGTCTAATACCTTCTGCTTTGTTCTTCTTTTGGGGATTACTTTGGTTATTTGGAATCTTTTGTGGTTTCATTTAAATTTTAAGATTGTTTTTTCTACTTCTGTAAAAAATGACATTGGAATTTAGATTCAGTGTAATCTCTATCAATAGATGGCTCTGTATAGTATAGACATCCTAACAATATTAATTCTTCTAATCCATGACACAAGATATCTTTGCATTTTGTGTGTGTGTTCTTCTATGTCATTTATCAATGTCTTATAGTTTTCAGTGTAGAGGTCTTTACCTACTTGGTTTAGTTAATTTTTAAGTATTTATTCCCTTGTTGCTATTGTAAATGAGATCACTTTATTTATTTCTTATTCAGAAAGTTTGTTTAATGTATAGGAATGTTACTGGTTTTTCTATGTTGGTTTTATACACTGCAACTTTACTAAATTTGTTGACTAGTTCTAGCAATTTTTTTGGTGGAATCTTTGGAATTTTCTCTATATAAAATCACACCATCTGCAGATAGACACAATTTTACTTCTTTCTTTCCAATTCTGAAGCCTAACTAGTACTATATTGAATAAGTGTGGTAAGAGTAGACATTCGTGTCTTGTTTCTGACCTTAGAAAGAAGACTTCCTACCTTTTACTGGTGAGTATTATGTTAGCTGTGGACTTGTCTTCTATGGCCTTCTTTATGTTGAGGTATGTTTCTTCTGTGTCTAATTGGTTGAGAGTTCTTATCATGAATGGATATTGAATTTTGTGAAATGCTTTTTCTGCATACATTGAGATGATCATATAAATTTTATCTTTCCTTCTATCAATGTGGTGAATCACATTTATTGATTTGCTTATGTTGAACTATCCTTGCCTCCCAAGCATGAATCCCACTTTAATATGGTGTATGATGCTTTTGACGTGCTGCTGAATTCAGTACACTAAAACTTTGTTGCGAATTTCTGTATCTATATTCATGAAGAATATTGGCCTGTAGTTTTCTTTCCTTGTAATGTCTTATCTGACATTGGTATCAGGGTAATGCTGGCCTTCTAAAATGAATTTTGGAATGTACCCTCCTCTTTGAATTTCTGGGAGAGTTTGAGAAAGATTGGTATTAATTATTCTTCTTTAAATGTTTGGTAGAATTCACTAGCAAAACCATCTGTTCCTGGGTGTTTTTGGTTTTGGAGGTTTGTGATTCCTGATTTGGTCTCCTTACTAGTAATTGATCTATTCAGACTTTCTATTTCTGCCTGACTCAGTCTTGGCAGTTTGTATGTTTCTATGAATTTCTAAGAATTTCTAGGTTGTCCAGTTTGTTGGCATATAGTTGTTCATAGTAGGCTCTATTATCCTTTGCATGTCAGTTATATCAGTTTTTATGTCTCTTCTTTCATTTATAATGTTGTTGATTTGGGTCCTCTCTTTTTTTCTTGGTTTGTCTAACTAAAGATTTGCCAATTTTGTTTATCTTTTCAAATAATCAACGCTTGGTTTTTTAATCTTTTCTATTGTTTTCCTGTTCTCTATATCACTTTTTCCTGCTGTTATGTTTAACATTTTTCCATCTCTTAACTTTCAACTTTAATTTGTTCTTTTATTTCTCATTCCATGTGGTGTAAAGTTAGGTTGTTTGAGGTATATCTGTTTTTTTTTTTTTTTTTTTTATGTTTGCACTGGTGGTTATAAACATCCCTCTTAAAACTGCTCTTGCTCCATCCCATAAGTTTTGGTATGTTGTATTTCCATTTTCATTTGTCTTAAGTATTTTTGAAATTTCCCTTTAATTTCTTTTGTTGTCCATTGGTTGTTCAGCAGAATGTTGTTTAATTTTCATGTATTCATGAGTTTTCCAGTTTTCCTCCTATTACCGATTTCTTGTTTCATACCATTGTGGTCAGAGAAGATACTTGGTATGGTTTTAATCTTAAATTTGCAAAGACATGTTTTGTGGCCTAACGTATGATCTATCCTAACACAAATGTTCCATGTGGGCTTAAAAATCCTGTGTATCCTGCTATTGTTAGGTAATATTCTGTATATGTTTGTTAGGTTCATTTGGTTTATAGTGTTGTTCAAATCTGTGAGGGTTTTCTTTTATTCTCTGTCTGGATAATCTATCCATTTTTGAGAATGAAGTGCTAAATTACCCAACTATTGTTGTATTGATGTTAATTTCTCTTGTTAGTTCTGTTAGTATCTGCTTTATATATTTAGGTGCTCCTAAATTTAAAAAAAAGTTAATGGGCTTTCTCCAATCAAAAGAAAGAGTGACTGAATGAATAAAAATAAACCAAGGTCTAATAATATGTTGCCTATAAGAAACTAACTTTTAAAAAAATTTTTATTTTTATATTGGAGCATAATTGATTAACAATATTGTGTTTGTTTCAGGTGTACAGCAAAGTGATTCAGTTATACATGTACAAGTGTCTATTCTTTTTCAAATTCTTTTCCCATTTAGGTTATTACAGAATACTGAGCAGCGTTCCCTGTGCTATACAGTAGGTCCTTGTTGGTTATCTATTTTAAATATAACATTGTGTACATGTCAATCCCATACTCCTATCCCTCCTCCCACCCTTTCCCCATGGTAACCATAAGTTCATTCTCTAAGTCTGTGAGTCTGTTTCTGTTTTGTAAATAAGTTCATTTGTGTATTTTTTTAGATTCCGTATATAAGTGATATCATATGATATTTGTCTTTCTCTGTCCAACTTACTTCACTTAGTATGATAATCTCCAGGTCCAATCACATTGCTGCAAATAGTATTATTTCATTCTTTTTAATGGCTGAGTTATATTCCATATGTACCACATCTTCTTTATCCATTCATCTGTCAATTGACATTTAGATTGCTTCCATGTCTTGGCTATTGAGAACAACACTGCAATGAACATTGGGGTGCATGTATCCTTTTGAACCATGTTTTTAAAGTAATTATTGATAGTTACAGACTTACTATTGCCATTTTGTAAATTGTTCTCTGTTTTGTAAATCGATTGTTCCTTTCTTCTTACCCTGCTATTCTCTTTCATAATTTGATGACTTTTGATATCAGTATGCTTTGGTCTCTTTATCAGGTTCTTTTTATGACTCCTTTGGGTTTTTCATTTGTAATTACCATGTGGCTTACATAAAATATATTTAAATTATAACACCTTAATTTAAACTGGTAACATCTTAAATAGTATTTCTAAACTTTACATTTTTACTACTCTACCCCCTTACACTTCACATTATTATTACAGTTTATATATTATGTACCCAATAACAAATTATTGCAGTTATAATTATTTTTAATACACTTTTTTTAACTTTTAAACTAGAGTTGTAAGTGAATTATGCACCATAATTATTATATTAGAGATCTGACTTTGATTATATATCAATTACCAGTGAATTCTACTCTATCTTCATAGGTTTTTATAATGTTAATTAATGTCCCTTTATTTCTACTTGAAGTACTCCCTTCAGCATTTCTTGCAAGGCAGATCTAGAGTTGATTAACTCCCTCACTTTTTGTTACAGTCTTATCTTTCCTTCATTTCTGAAGGACAGCTTTGCTGGGTATAGTATCCTTGGTTGACATTTTTTGTTTTAGTTTTAATATTTTGAATATATCATCTATTCTGTCCTGGCCTGGCTCCTTGCCCAAGTAAGGTCGCAGAATAGGATCCACAGTTGCCTGGACTTTCTGGTCAGGCTTCTTCAGTGGTCAGGACTGGGTACTATGCTCACCAGAAGATGGTGTATGAATTAGCTTTCCTGCCTGGATAGAGAGGTAAACCAAGGTCCAAGGCTAGCAAAGTTCTTGGTTTGGCATCCAAAATCAGGCAGACCTATATCCCATCAAGTTCTCTGGTCAGTACACCACTGTCTTGGTTCTTCAGATGAGCAAAGCTGCTGATAGGATTTCTACTTGGGAGTTGTTATGTACTGTAAACCACACCCCTCTTCTCAATCACATTGATTCACAGTGGTCAAGCCCTTCAGATTTCCCTGTGATCCCTGTGAGGTACAACTAGAGCAGACCCCCTGGAAAGCAACATGTAATGCTGAGGGAATTGTACGTCCACCCTGGGCTCTCTTTTTCCCACTGTAGAAATGACAGTCTTGGGGTGGTGGGGGCCCTCTCAGTGAAATATGCACTGGTCTAGACCTTCTTTAAAAAAAAAAACAACTGTCATTTTACTTGAATTTTTCTTTTGTCTTTTTATTGTAAAATTATATACAGATACAGAAATCTACACAGAAATGAATAGTTTAGTGAAACATTATTAAATGGACACATGTAATCATTACTCAGCCCAGGAACATTGTCAGGAAACCCAGAAGCCCTTGTTCATGCAAATATCAATCACACATTCTTCAATTGCTCAAAAGTAACTACTATCCTGACTTAACTAGTAACCACTTCCTGGCATTTCTTTTTGAATTCATCACCTAAGTATATATTTCTAGGTATTATAGCTTTGTTTTGCCTCTTTACTATCTTGGTAATTTGTTTCTTTTAACCTAAAGATTTCTAGTCCTTTATTTTCCTTATCATTTTTATCTGTTTAAGGTATTAGGCCATTTAATCTAGAATTTCTCACAGTCTGGATTGTGCTTATTGTGTATTCATGGTGCATGTTAGCAATTTATTCACTCATCTTTAGTTACTTCAAATTGGCAATGGACCCAATGGCATGACCAGAATCAAGTACAGTCTCTTTGGCAAGGATATAGATTCACTTGTGCTCCTCCCTTAGGAGGCACGTGTTTGGATGGATTTTCACTCTCTTTGGATGTTAAAATGCATAGGGGCTCAATGTCTAGATCCACTAATTCAAGAAGTTTTCAAGATGGCTCTATTTTCATTGTTATTTTTTTAAATTACTAACTAAAATATTTTATAAGGTGACATTCTTCCTCATTTATAATTTGAATGTCCACAACGTAGAAAAAGACACCTAAAAATGTTTGATTCTTACATTTCATTTACCTGGTTTATATGAAAATTGATTTCTGTCATCCTCAAAAGCTGACCAATTATGTTTTGTTTTTTTTTAATATGGTTATAAACTGAGATTTAAACATATTTGGTGGGGCTCCATCCATAGCAATTCTTATTCATGACACTCAAAATATCCCCTCTTTGGACAGTGGTACTCTTCCAAAATTGCTTCCTATGGCCTTTTGGTTCTTTAGACAGGGCATTAACATTTGTCGATAGCTACCTTATAATCTGGTATGAGAAGTTGATCTGGGCTCATCTTAACACATGGAATCAGCCAATTCTATATTAGCCCTGGATTCCTTTAAAGGGAAATGGTAATTTAAGAAAACAATATGGATGCTCATTGCTACTTCCTTTAAAGATAATGTACAGGATATATATGTGCATATAATGTATATGTATATACAATCATCAGAAAATATATATATCTCCTATATGTGGAAGAGAGGAATAGAGAGATGCAGAGAAAAAGACTTTAAAAAGATAGATGTATAAATATAGGTAAAAGGAACAAAACTTCATGAGTTCCTACTCACACTACTAATACATTCTAATACAGTTCTAATTCATAACTAATTGTAGGGTTTTCACTTAATCTTTTCTATATTATATTCATATTGTATCTGTACATATCCTCTTTCTTCCACACAGAGATCTTAGTTCTAAAGAATACAGAAGGTGGTAGAATTAGAATATTCCATGATTACTCATTTTGCTTTATAGCATATTACATGTGAACAGATTGAGAATAATGATTAATGTCAATATCAATGATGGTTACTGAAAACAGTTTAAACATTTTTTTACATATGATTTCTTCACATTCTCTCCACACTTTCATGTTTACACTGTGTCTACAATAGCAGATAATATGGCCATTACATGCTATAAATTCTTTCTTTAAGACTTCACTTTAGTTCTGTAAGTAACTATGTATATAACTCCTACCACCAGTCCTTAGGTCAGTATCTTTCTAGTTTTTATCATTGCCCAAATCTCTTTCACTAAGAGATAATTGAGGAAAGTCTCATGACAACAATATATTATTAATACTTGTACATTAATAACAGTTGATAGCCTTTCAAAAATGAAGATCAGTTTTGCTGAGTAAGAAATCCTTGTCTCACATTTTCTTTTTTTTAAGTACTGTAAAAATGTTATCCCATTTTACTGTAGTATAAGGTGTAGCAGTCTTAATATCTCATGATAATTTACTTTCTTGTGTAAACCTTGTTCTTTGTTGCTTGAATGGCCCAAGTTTTCTTTCTTTTTCTATTAAGTTCAATCATTTTACAAAAACTTGTTGGTCATTCTGGGTTAATAGTTTCAGATATTTTGTTTTCTCTTTTAAAAAGGACAATTGAAACTTTTTTGTTTTAGTTTTTTGAATTAGAGTTTTAATATATTTTTATGTATTCTATGTCCTTGATGAGACATTCTTCTTCAGTTACTACTGTTATCCATATGTTAGATTTTCTTTGTTCTTGCCTTCATTAGATGTTATTTTTTCTCAAATTTTTTACCTCTTTTTAATCTATTAAATTTCCTTATTTTGTACTGTCAGTTGCTATTGAGGTATTATGTTCTGTTTATTTGCTCCTGTACTGCTTTTACAGTATCCTTATGATTTTTAAAAAATTTATATTTCTTAACTCCTATCATCTTATTTCTACATTTTTATTTATAGTATAATTTCATGCCTGCATAAATATCTAACCTACTCAGCTTATCTTGAAATATACATTAGATTCTTAATGTTTTCTGGGAATGCTTTTCTGGGATGCATAGTTTTTCTGAAAGACTATTATTCTGCTCCTTAGTCTATTTTTTATTTTCTTATACTTGTAGCTTATATGTTATCTGGTCTTAATATTTTTGTGTTGCTTATATTTACATGAATTGAGTTTTCCAAACTTTTACAAGAAAGTATGTTTTAAGATAGTTTTTATAATTTACAAAGCTCCCTTTATTCTTGTTTTTGTACTTTGTTTAAAAATATGGCAGCTTGCTTTCTGAGATTTCCTGGCTATATTTTTTTCTCCACTTTTATCTAGAATTTTTCTCTCTATTGTCTCTGTTTTACTCAATTTTGATTCCATTCCCAGAAATTTTTCCTCAGTGTGGAGCCCTTCCCTGAAGAGATGGCCTCATGGGTCAGTTTTGAGATTTCACAGGCTTTTCTAGCCCAATTAAGACTGACATAGGTATTTGGCATGCAATGAAGAATGCGGTAGGCAAAAACCATATGGTTTCAGCTGATGATCAGTGTTGATGAGTAGGAAATCCTTGGTTCTCATTTTCTTTTGAGTACCTTACATATGTTACTCCATTTTATTGTTACATAAAGTGTAGCTGTCTTAAATATCTCATTATAATCTAACTTACTTAACCATATAAATCTTGTGTTTTGCTGCTGTGCTTTCCGAGGAGTAACTGTTGGATTTTAGGGATTCTTCTTTTCTTAGGCTTTTCAAATGTCCTGTTAGCTCCTGCTGATATTTTCCACACAGCCATTGTTACACACAGGTCTTAAAAGTCTTTAATAATTTGTCTCTAGGGGCTTGTATGGATACTTATTATCCACAGATTTTTGGTTTTTCTATCCAGTTCTGTTTGTTTTTATGTGAGGATTCTTAAAAAATTCAAAAACTAGCCTTCCATTGCATTATCATCATCTTCTTCCCTATAATTTTAACAAAAAATATTCCTGACATTTATTTACTGAAGGTTGATCACACTGAACTTAAACATGGAGATATTTCTTATTTCTTGTAACCCTCATATTAAGTAGATATAGTTGATGTTTGAGTTGCATGGGTCCCCTTATACACAGATATTTTTTCAATAAATATATTGAAAAAGTGTGTATGTAGAGATTAGTCTGTCTTTACATAGTCAAAAAGTGAGTGATATTTAATGTAAAATTATTAATGTGCTAGTTTTCTTACTGTATTATAGCTTTGCTTTCAAAGAATTACACTATTGGGCAGTATGCCTCTATCTCTCCTAATTGGAGAAACTGCATATCAGCCTATCATCACAGGTAAACAGTATTTTTTAAAAATGTTAACAGTTTCCAAAACTGTATTATGAATATGACTGTAATACTGTATTCCATATAAATTTTACAATGATTCATTCATTAATGTAGAGGCTAGGTTACTGTGAAGCAATCATATTGATTATACTAGGCTCCCATAAAGCAATCATATTACTGCTTCTTTGTTATCAATTCATGAATTGTTATATCTATAGATAAATATGAATTTCTTTTTTATATCTTTTCATTTTTGATGTCTAGTGTTAGTAATATAGATAACATCTATAGTGTTTTGTATCATACAAGACAATATTGATGTAGGTACTGACAAGTGATTCATCTTGTAAACAGAGAACATAAACTTACAGTACAGTAAATATACTTTCTTCCTTATAATTTTCTTAATAACATTTTCTCTAGCTTACTTTGTTGTAAGAATACAGTATTTAATATTACAAAACAAAATATGTGTTAATCAACTGCTTATGTTATCTGTAAGTCTTCTGGTCAACAATAGGGTTATTAGTAGTTAAGTTTTAGGGGAATCAAAAGTTCCACATGGATTTTCAACTGTGTAGGGGTCAGCACTCCTAACCCCCACATTGTTCAAGGGTCAACTGAATATTCAACAATGTTGCCTCATGCAACTATCCATTTACTAATGCTGTAACTTTCAGAATCTGGTGCTTTTTGCCCATGCATCTAGAGGTATAATTGTAGGTCCTATATAACTGCCAAGGGAGGATAGCCAAGAAAAATTCATGAGATGATTGACACTGCCTTTTTGTAATCATGATGTACAATTTCTTCTACATATTTTGATAAGACTATTCTTATTACAGCACTAAAAGGTTCAGCTAAATGTTAAATATAACAAGCTGATGAATTTATTTAAATATCAGCAGCACAGTTGAATAAATTTAGATTGCAATATACTCTGGAAGTAGAAAGCATTTAGAATTTTACCTTTTCTTTAAAATGCAAAATATTTTTTTTAAGCAACAAGTCCTGAGAACCCAAGGGAGCTCCAAGTCCCTGTATTAAATCCTGAAGTAGCTTATGAATTGTTTAATATTTGAACATCTACAAAGTGCTCACATCAATTCATCTTCTCTGAAGTAGATACATCTCTAAGAAGGTGCACAACAGCAGCTTAGCTGCAAAAAGTGAAACTGTCATGTTTAATCATTTCTGTTCCTGAGAAGAAAGATTTAAGCATGTGAAAATGGAATCACTCAAGTCAGAATTAGGCCAACTGCTGTGACTAATATCTCCATGATGAAACAAGCTTGTTTATCTTGTATTCCAAGCAACTAGGTAAAAGAAGCACAGTGTATAAAACATAATAGATACCAAAATTTTTTCTTGAAAGAATGAATGAATCAGTGATTGGAAGGACAGTTTTTTAAATTTGTTTTTGAAAGAATGAGTCAATGAGTGAAAAGACAATCATATCTTTATGAAGAGGTAGATAACCATTAAAATGTTTAACAGGGAGGTAGGTCGTAGATAGGAAAGAGTAGAAATTTTTAATCAGATAAAGTCTTTGAATTTAATTATTGTGTGACCTTGAGAAAATGTCTTAGTCATACCTTTCATATCTGTAAATTTTTAAAAATATTATATACCTCACTAGATTTTAACCAAAAATGTTTGTACACAGGACTTGACTACTATTAGCCACTCAATAAGAATTTCTTCCCTTCCCTTTCCTTAGAGCTAGATAAACTCTAAAATTAAGATAATGAAACATTATTAATTACTAAGAAAAACTATGAAAGTTTTCATTTTATGATACTTTTTTCCCTGTTTTGATGCAATATATTTGACATATAACATTGTATAAGTTTAAGGTGTAAAACATAATGATTTTATCTATCTATCTATCTATATATATATCTCAAAATGATTACCACAATAGGATTAATTAACATCCATCACCTCACATAGCTACATTTTTTTTCCTTCCTTGTGATGAGAACTTTTAAGATTTAGTCTTAGCAACTTTCAAGTATAAAATATTGTTTACTATAGACATGCAATGTTGTACATGACATCCCCAGAAATTATTTACCTTATAACTGGAATTTTAGCCACCTTTACTTCACTCTCTCACCCCCAAATCCCACATTTGCCAAATACAAATCTGATCTGTTTCAATCAGTGGCTTTTTTAGGTTCCACATTTAATGAAATCATATAGTATTTGTCTTTCTTTGTCTGACTCATTTCACTTAACACAGATGGACCTTGAGGGCATTATGCTATCACAAATGGCAAGATTGCCTTCTTTTCTATGGCTGAATAGTATTCTATTTTGTGTACCACAATTTCTACATTCATCTCTCTGACACTCAGTGTATTTCCGTGTCTTGTCACAGGTCTATTGTAAGTAATGCTGCAATGAACATAGGAGTAGAGATACTTCTATGAGACTGTGATTTCTACCTCTTTGGATATATATACTCAGAAGTAGGATTCCTGGATCATAGGGTAATTCTATTTTTTAACTTATTTTTAAAAAATTTTATTGAAATATAGTTGATTTACAATGTTTTGTTAATTTCAGATGTAACTGCAAAGTGATGCAATTATACATATATATAAATATGTATATATATTTTTTATATTCTCTTCCATTATAGGTTATTACAAGATATTGAGTAGAGTCCCATGTGCTATATAGTGAGTCATTGTTGATTATCTATTTTATATATAGTAGTATGTATATGTTAATCCTAAACTCCAAATTTATCCCTCCAAACTTTCCCCTTAGTTAACCATATGTTTGCTTTCTATGTCTGTCAGTCTATTTCTCTTTTGTTAGTAAGTTGATTTGTATAATTTTTTTAGGTTCCACATATAAGAGATATCATGTGATATTTGTCTTTCTCCGTCTGGCTTACTTCACTTAGTATCATAATCTCTAGGTCCTACCATGTTGCTGCAAATGGCATTATTTCATTCTCTTTTATGGCTGAGTAATATTCCATCATGAATGTATACCACATCTTTATCCATTCATCTGTTGATGGACACTTAGGTTGCTTCCATGTCTTAGCTATTGTGAATAGTGCTGCTGTGAACAGTGGGGTGCATGTATCTTTTTGAATTCTGGTTTTCTCTGGATATATGCCCAGAAGTGGGAATGCAGGATCATATGGTAGCTCTATTTTTAGTTTTTAATGAACATCCATACTATTCTCCATAGTGGCTGTATCAATTTACATTTCCACCAACAGTGTAGGAGGGTTTGTTTTTCTCCACACCCTCTCCAGCATTTATTATTTGCAGACTTTTTGATGATAGCCATTCTGATGGTGTGAGGTGATACCTCATTGTAGTTTTGATTTCCATTTCTCTAATAATTAGTGATGTTGGTATCTCTTTATGTGCCTCTTAGCTATCTGTATGTCTTCTTTGGAGAAATGTCTATTTAGATCTTCTACCCTTTCTTTGATTGGGTTGTCTGTTTTTTTGTTATTGAGCTCTATGAGCTGTTTTTGTATGTTGCAGATTAATCCCTTGTCCATCACATCATTTAAAAACATTTTCTCCCATTCTATAAGTATGTTGTCTTTTTGTTTTGGTTATGGTTTCCTCTGCTTTGCAAAAGGTTTCAAATTTAAATAGGTCCCATTTGTTTATTTTTGTTTTTCTTTTTATTACCCTAGGAGGTGAATCAAAAAAGATATTGCTGCAATAAGTGTGTTCTGCTTATGTTTTCCTCTAAGAGATTTATGGTCTTATATTTAGGTCTTTAATGCATTTTGAGTTTATTTCTGTGTATGGTGTTAGTGTTCTAATTTCATTCTTTTACATGTAGCTGTCCAGTTTTCCCAGCACCATTTATTGAAGAGACTGTCTTTTCTCCATGGTATATTCTTGCCTCCTTTGTCGTAGATTAATTGACCATAGGTGTGTGGGTTTATTTCTGAGCTTTCTAGCCTGTTCCATTGACCTATATTTCTGGTTTTGTGCCAGTACCTTACTGTTTTGATGAATCTAGCTTTGTAGCGTAGTCTGAAGTCAGGGAGCCTGATTCCTCCAGTTCTGTTTTTCTTTCTCAGGAATGCTTTGGCTATCAGGGTCTTTTGTGTTTCCACACAAATTTAAAAATTTTTTGTTCTAGTTCTGTGAAAAATGCCATTGGAAATTTGATAGGAATTGCATTGAATCTGTAGATTGCCTTGGGTAGTATAGTCATTTTGACAGTATTGATTTTAACAATCCAAGATCATGGTATAGCTTTCCACCTGTTTGTGTCATCCTTATTTTGTTTCACCAGCATCTTATAGTTTTCAGAGTACAGGTCTTTTGCCTCCTTAGATAGGTTTAGATATTTTATTTTTTTAGATGCTATGGTAAGGGGGATTGTTTTCTTAATTTCTTTCTGATTTTTCATTGCTAGTGTATAGAAATGCAACAGATTTCTGCATATTTATTTTGTATCCTGCAACTTTACTGAATTCATTGATGAGCTCTAGTCATTTTCTGGTAGCATCTTTGGGATTTTCTGTGTATAGTATCATGTCATCTGCAAACAGTTACAGTTTTAGTTCTTCTTTTCTGATTTGGATTCATTTTATTTCTTTCTCTTCTCTGATTGCTATGGCTAGGACTTCCAAAACTAGGTTGAATAAAAGTGGCAAGAGTGGACATCCTTGTCTTGTTCCTGATCTCAGATGAAATGCTTTCAGCTTTTCCCCATTGAGTATGATGTTAGTTGTGGGTTTGTCATTAATAGCCTTTATTATGTTGAGGTAGGTTCTGTCTGTGCCCACTTTCTGGAGAGTTTTTATCATAAATGGATGTTGAACTTTATCAAAAGCTTTTTCTGCATCTACTGAGATGATCGTATGGTTTTTATTCTTCAATTTGTTAATGTGATGTGTCACACTGATTTATTTGCAGATATTGGAAAATCTTTGAATCCCTAGGACATATCCCACTTGATCATGGTGTATGATCCTTTTAATGTATTTTTGGATTTGGTTTGCTAGTATTTTGTTGAGGATTTCTGCATCTATGTTCATCAGTGATATTGACCTGTAATTTTCTTTTTTGTGTGATGTCTGGATTTGATATCAGAGTGATAGTGGCCTCTTAGAATGAGTTTTAAGTGTTCCTTGCTCTGAAATTTTTTGGAATAGTTTCAGAAGGATAGGTGTTACCCCTTCTTTAAATGTTTGATAGAATTCACCTGTGAAGTTGTCTGTCCTAGACTTTTATTTATTGGGAGTTTTTAAATCAAAGATTAAATTTCAGTGCTTGTAATTCGTCTATTCATATTTTCTATTTCTTCTTGCTTCAAGTCTTGGGAGATTGTACCTTTCTAAGAATTTGTCCATTTCTTCTAGGTTGTCCATTTTATTGACATATAATTGCTTGTCTCTTATGGCCCTTTGTATTTCTGTGGTAGCAGTTGTAACTTCTCTGTTTTCATTTCTAATTTTATTGATTTGAGCACTTTCCCTTTTTTTCTTGATGAGTCTGGCTTAAGGTTTATCAATTATATTTCAAAGAACCACCTTTTAGTTTCATTGATCTTTATTGTTTTCCTCATCTCTATTTCATTTATTTCTGCTGTGATCTTCATGATTTCTTTCCTTTTACTAACGTTGGGTTTTGTTTCTTCATCTTTCTCTAGTTGCTTTAGGTGTAAGGTTAGGTTGTTTATATGAGATTTTTCTTGTTTCCTGAGGTAAGCTTGTATTGCTATAAACTTCCTTCCTAGAACTGCTTCTGCTGCATCACACAGGTTTTGGATCATCGTGTTTTCATTTGTAGTTGATTTCTAATCTCATATTGTTGTGGTCAGAAAAGATGCTTGACAAGATTTCAGTTTTCGAAAATTTACTGAGGCTTGCTTTGTGGCCCAGCATGTGATCTATCCTGGAGAATGTTCCATGCACACTTGAAAAGAATGTGCATTCTGCTGCTTTTGGATGGAATGCTCTATAAATATAAATTAAGTCCATATGATCTAATGTATCATCTAAAGCCTGTGTTTATTGATTTTCTATCTGGATGATCTGTCCTTTGATGAAAGTGGAGTGTTAAAGTTCCCCACTATTTTCTTACCATTGATTTCTCCTTTTGTGGCTGTGAGCATCTGCCTTATATATTGAGGTGCTCTTATGTTGGGTGTGTATACATTTACAATCATTATATCTTCTTGGATTGATCCCTTGATAATTATATAGTGTCCTTCTTTTTCTCTTGTAACAATATTTTAAAGTCTATTTTGTCTGATATGAGAATTGCTACTCCAGCTTTTTTTTTGATTTCCATTTGCATGGAATTTCTTTTTCCACCCCCTCATTTTCAGTCTGAATGTGTCTCTAGGTCTGCAGTGGGTCTGAAGTAGACATCATATATATGGGTCTTGTTTTTGTATTCATTCAGCCAGTCTGGTTGGAGCATTTAACAGTTTTACATGTAGGGTAATTATCAGTACGTATGTTCTTATTGCCATTTTGTTAATTGTTTTGGATTTGTTTTTGTAGCTCCTTTTTCTTCTGATTTGATGAGTTTCTTTAGTGTTGTATTTGGATTCCTTTTTCTTTTTTGTGTGTATATCTATCATAGAATTTAGGTTTGTGGTGACCGTGAGGTTTTGATATAGCAGTCTATATACACAGGATTGATTTAAGTTGCTGATCTCTTAATTTCAAATGCATTTCAGATATCCTGCATTTGTATTCTCCTCCCCTCTCAATTCCTGTTTTAGATATCATATTTGTGTGTGGATGATTTCCTATCTTTATGGTATGTTTGCCTTTACCAGTGAGCTTTCTCATTTTGTAATTTTCTTGTTTCTGGTTTTGCCCTTTTCTTTTCTGCCTAGAGAAGTTCCTTTAGCATTCGTTGTAAACCAGTGTAGTGGTGCTGAATTCTTTTAGCTTTCACATGTCTGTAAAGCTTTAGGTTTCTCCATCGGATCTGAACAAGAGCCTTGCTGGGTAGAGTATATTTGGTTGTAGGTTTTTCCCTTTCATCACTTTAAATATATCAATCATGCCACTCTCTCTCTTCTGGCCTGCAGAGTTTCTGCTGAGAAATCAGCTGATAAAATACAAAGAACCCCCCCCCCCCCCACCGCCATAAGGTTGGTTGTTGCTTTTCCCTCATTGCTTTCTATATTTTCTCTTTAATTTCTGTCAATTTGATTACTATGTGTTTTGGCATATTCCTCCTTGGGTTAATCCTGTATGGGTCACTCTGCACTTCCTGGAGTTGGATGACTGTTTCCTTTCCCATGTTAGGGACAATTTCAGCTATTATCTCTTCAAATATTTTCTTAGGCCCTTTCTCCTGGACCCCCTCAAATCGAATGTTGGTGCTTCCGACATTGTCCTAGTGGTCTCTTAAACTGTCCTCATTTCTTTGCATTCTTTTTTCTTCATTCTGTTCCAGGGCATTGATTTCTGCCACTCTGTTTTCCAGCTTACTTACTTATATGTTCTTCTGCCTCATTTATTCTGAGATTGATTCCTTCTACTGTATTTTTCATTTCAGTTCTTCAACTCTGGTTGTTCTTTATATTTTCTAACTCTTTGTTAAAAACTTCTTGTAACTTGTAACTTCTCACTCTGTGCATCCATTCTTTTCCTGCGTTGTAAGATCATTTTTATCATTACTCTGAACTCTTTCTTAGATAGATTGCCTATCTCCATGTCACTTAGTTGTTGTTCTGGGTTTTTATCTTGTTCCTTCCTCTGGAGCATATTCCTCTTCTGTCTCACTTTGTCTGAATTTCTATTTGTATTTTTATATATGTGGAAGGTTAGTTATCTTTCTCGACCTTGGAGAAGTGGCCCTCTGTAGGAGATGTCCTATGTGTCCTAGCAGTACACTCCCCTCTCATCACCCTAGCACCAGGGACCAGCTGGTCTCAGGGTAGTTTCTGACCAGTGTGTGCAGACTCAGTTCCACAGGCTGTGGGATTTTAGTTTTCTTGCTTCTGGTGTCTGCCTCCTGGTGGGTGAGGCTGGTCTAGAGGCCTGCGCAGGCTTTCCAGTGGGAGGTGCCAGCACCTGCCCACTGGTCAGTGGAGCTATGTCTTGGCCCTCTGGTGGGCAGGGCCATGTCTAAGGGCGTGTCTAGAGGTGGCTGAGGAAATCTTTAGGGAGCCTGTCTCTTGATAGATGGGGCTGTATTCCTGCCCTGTTTGTTGTTTGGCCTGAGGTGTCCCAGCACTGGAGCCTAGAGGCTGTTGGGTAGGGCCAGGTCTTGGTGCTAATGAACCAAGCAAGATGTCAGTCTGCAGATGAGTACTCCTGGATATGTTCACCACCAACCCTTATGTCCCAGAGAAAGCCACCACCCCCTCTCCACAAGACCTTCCAAGACCAGCAGGTAGGCCTGGCCCAGGCTTCTGTGAAGTCACTGCTTTTGCCCTGGGTCCCAGTACACATGAGACCTTCTCTGTGCCCTGTAAGAGTTGAGTCTCTGTTTCTTCCAGTCCTGTGGAGCTCCTACAATCAAACCCTGCTGGCCTTCAAAGCCAAACGCTCTGGGGGCTCCTCCTTCTGATGCCAGACCCCCATGGTGGGGAGGCTGACATGGGGCTGCAAACTCTCACTCCCATGGGAAAACATCTGCAGTATAATTATTCTCCAGTTTGTGGGTTGCCCACTGTGGGGTATGGGATTTGATTATATTGCAAGTGCACTTTTCTTACAATCTGACTATGATTTCTTCTTTGTCTTTGGATGTAGAATAACTTTTTTGGTAGGTTCCAGTCTTTTTTTATTGATGGTTGTTCATTAGTTAGCTGTGATTTCTGATGGAAGGAGGTGGGTCAAGGTCCTTTTCCTTAAGATCGAGGCCACCTCCACAGGTGTTGAAAGAGGCCAGTGAGCTGGAGTGCTGCAACACAGCCCAGGTTAGAAGCAGGCAGCATGGGGTGACTGCTGTTCCACTGTGAAGCCCGTGGTCAGGGTCTGGCCTTCTCTCCAGAGCAGCAGGTACAGGTCTTAGAAGGTCTTTTTTAATTTATTGAAGAAAATCCATTCTGTTTTGCCTAGTGGCTGTACCAATTTATAGTCACACCAAGGGTATACAAGGTTTCCCTTCCTCTGTGCATCCTTATTGATGCTTGCTATCTCTTATCTTTTCAGTGACAGCTATTCTGAAAGACATGAGGTGACATCTCATTTTGATTTGTGTTTCCCTAATTACTGATGTTGAGCACACTTTTTGTCCCTGTTGGCCATTTGAATATCTTTTGTCTACTTCAGCTCCTTTGCCCCATTTTTAAACTGTATTATTTGTTCTTTGCTATTGAGTTGTATGTCTCATATATTTATTTTGGATAGTAACCCCTTATCAGATGTGTGTTTTGCAAATATTCTCTCCAAGTCCATTGGTTGTCTCTCTTTTCATTTTGTTGGTTGTTTCTTTTGCTGTGTAGAACCATTTTAATGTGATGTAGTCCCATTTGGTGCTTGTGCTTTAGATGTCATATCCAAAAATCATTGCCAAGATACACGTGAAGAAGCTTTTTTCCAAATTCTTTGAAAAATTGTGACATAGGAGATCCCAGCTTCCCTATCCTGACACAAAGATTGAGCAATAATTAGCTCCATGAGACCTCTACACTCCACTTACTAAATTTTAGCAATACCATGGGAAAAAATGCTAAAAATAATCACATGAAGAAAGACAGCTTAATTTTGCCTGTATAATCACATCCCCTAAGCCAGCATTGTTCAGCTATGCTGAACTTCCCAACCAGTAAGACTTCCTCTCACCAGAAAAAGTGGGGTGAGCAACTAACTTTCTAGCCTCTCCCAGCACCATGTGAAGGTCCAGCTTTGGTACTGCCTACCCAGAATGGCATGAATAGCTAGCTAGGAAAAAGGAAGAAAAGCAGAAACTATTATCAGCAAACATAGTGGGAGCAATTGCAGTTCACAGAGACTTGGCTCTAAAGACAAATTCAGCAGCTTCTGCCACTGAGGACGTCACCAGCAGGCTGCACAGATCTCACCAGGTACCCCAAAGGTATTTATGTTCACTAATATGCACCTCACATCCTCCCTGAGCATTATGCACCCACACCATGTTGGAGCCCAGACCCACACTGGTAGCCTTCTAAGCTCTCTGCAGCTGCAGATATGTAAGCTGCCTGTATCCCTCACCAGGCCAGGCTCCTGCAGCTGCACAATGATTGACAGTGTGCCTGTGCTCAGCCATCCAGCTGTGCACCTGCATGCCATCAGCCTGATGCATATCATTGGCTTCCACTGCAGCATACCTGGAAGGTATTATGAAGCCCTGGGTGAACACACTGACAGCCAGGGACCCCACAGCTACTTATGGGTAGGGCTCAAGCTCTGCTTTCTACTATTGGCTGGCAATGTCATATAAACTTACAGAGAACCCCTCCAGCTTTGCTCCAGGATGTCCCCAGTCTAACTCCCATTACTGGTTCTTACTACAGTGTACCCAGGGGAAAGAGTATGTGGCCACAGAAGAGTACACTGACATCCTGGACTCCAACAGCTGCTTGCAGGTCTGGATCAGACTCTACCTTCTGTCAATGGCCAGCAACACTGTGCCTATTTATAGCTAGACCTTCAAGCTATAGACCTGCATGATCCCCAGTTCAGTATGACTACCTAGGGATAGAGTGTAAATCCATAGGAGAGCACACTAATACCCAGGCCTTCTGCAGATGCAAAGGAGCCCACACATGGCCCTTGTTCTTACTTACGGGAGCCAGGGCAGGTAGCATGAGTATGTCTACATGTGACCACTGCCACTGCATACATGCCTGCCCTGGTCCCTAGCTATTGGTCCTGGAGGTGACACTTAGGAGCCCAACAGCCCTTACAGGCACTGTAGTCCCCCTGTGGTGCTCACTAAGAAGTATAACTCTATCAGTGCTGTGAACCACAGTTGCCTAAACTGAAGAAACATCAAAACCCCCTTCAGACAGTGCCACAATGTGCCCCATATTTGTCATCCTGTACCATTTGAGTCATGATCATAGCACAATCCAGTTGTGCTCCCCATCTACCAGTGAAAGGCTTCCTTTAACAAAACACATCCATGAAGCCTGGAAGACGTGACTGCTCTTTCAAATGCAGACACCTACCGAAGGTTCTAGGGATCACAAAGAATCAGGGAAACATGTCTCCACCAAGACAGTACAGTAAAACTCCAGTAACTGGCCCCAAAGAAATAGATATCCAGAAATTGGCCAACAAATAATTCAAAATAATTGTTCTACAAATGCTTAGAGGGGTATAAGAACACAGAAAAACACTTTAAAGATATTAGGGAAACAATATAAGAACAAAATTAGAAGCTCAACAACGAGGTATTAAAAGAACCAAACAGAAATTTTGGACATGACGAATACAATGACTGAACTGAAGAATTCAATAGGTAGCTTAGACTTCAACAAGCAGGAAAGAGAATCAGTGAGCTAGAAAACAAATCAATTGAAATGATACAATTCCAAGAGCAAAAAGAAAAAGAATGAAAAGGAATAAAGAAAGCCTAAAGGGGTTATGAGAGACCACCAAAAGAAATAATGTATGCATTATTGGAGTCCCAGAGGGAGAAAGAATTGGAAAGTTTATCTAAAGAAATAATGGCTGAGAATTCCCAAATATAGGGAGAAATTTGAACATCCAATTTCATGAACCTCATAGGTCACCTCAAAATTTCACTCCAAAATGTTTTTTCTCCAAGACACATAATTATAAAATTGTCTAAAAACCAAAAAATGATTTTTAAAGCAGCAAGAGGAAAAATATTCTCTCATGTAAGGGAACCCTCATAAAGCTCTGAGATTTTTCAGCAGACACCTTTTAGACCAGGAGAGAATGGGATGATATATTCAACGTGCTAAAAGAAAGAGACTGCCAACAAAGAATACCCAGAAAAGTTGTTCCTCAGAATTGAAGATGAGATCAAATCTTTCCATAATAAACAAAAGCTGAGGGAATTCACCATCACTAACGCTGAATTATAAGAAAGCTAACAGGAGTTCCTCAAGCTGAAACAAAAGGACACTAATGGGCAAATTAAAAACATACAATGCACTGGTAAAAGTAAGCATATAGGCACATTCAGAATACCCTAATACTGTAACAAACACAGTGATGTGTTAACTACTTAACTCTAGAATAAAATGAAATAAACAGATTATTAAAACATAGCTATAGCTTCAGTATTCATTAATTAATACACATTATTGTTTTACAAATGTAAAAGGGGAGAGTAAAAAGATAGAATTTTTGTATTCAAAATTAAATTATCAGCATATGATAGACCAATATATCTATAAGATGTTTTATGTAAATCTCATGGGAACCACAAATCAAAAATCTACAATAGATACACAAAGGTAAAGGGAAAGAAATCCAAGTATACAACTATATAGAAAATCATCTAGTTCCAAAGGCAGGCAGCAAGAAAGGAAGAAAAGAAAAATGGAACCACAAATCAAACAGAAAACAATAAGATGGCATTAATAAGTCCTTACCCATTAAATATGGCTTGGAAGCCAGTTCCTTCTGAGAAAGAAAGAAAAATGGAACTGCAAATCAAACAGAAAACAGTAAGATGGGATTAGTAAGTCCTTACTTATTAAAATGGTTCTGAACCCATTTCCAATATGAGTGTGGGGGTTTTCTCCCCATACCACCAAGCGATGCTTGGAACACTATCTGGGTGTCCTAAAATTTAACTTAATTCTGACACTATCTACCCAGATATAGCATCAGACGCCATAATTTAAGGCTTCAGTCCCACAAGATTCTAAGTGTGCCACTGTTCCCAAATCTCCAAATGTTCACCAACCCTGAAGCTCTCTGACCCCAGTTCTTTTGGGGTTTTATGGAGGCTTTATTGATTAAATCATTGGATAAAGATTCAACCTCCAGCCCCTCTCCCCTCCCTGGAAATCAGGGGGTGGGACTGAAAGTTCCAACTCTCTTAACCCTGGCAACCAGCCCCCATCCTTAGGTGCTTTCCAGAACTCACCTCATTGATATAAACCCAGTTGTGGCAGAAGAGGCTTCTGATGAATAACAAAACACCCATTTCTCCTTTATGGTTCTGAAGTGATTTCAGAAACCTAGGACAAAAGACCAAATATTATGACAAAAGATGCTCCCATTACAAGCATACCTCAGAGATATTGAAGGTTCAGTTCAGGACCACTGCAATAAAGTGAATATTGCAATAAAGCAGTCACACAAATTTTTTGGTTTCCCAGTGCATATTAAAGTTATGTTTACACTAGCCTGTTGTCTTTTAAGTGTGCAATAGCACTGTGTCTAAAAAAACAATGTACATACTTTAATTAAAACATACTTTGTTGATAAACAGTGTTAACCATCATCTGAAACTTCAGTGAATTGTAATATTTTCGCTGGTGCAGGATTTGAAATATTGGGAGAATTACCCAAATATGTGACACAGAGTCACGAAGTGAGCAAATACTGTTGAAAACAAAATGATGCCAATAGATTTGCTTGACACAGTGTTGCCAAAAACCTTCAATTTGTAAAAAAAAAAAAAAAAAAACCACACGCAATAAAATGAAGCACAATCAATTGAGGTATGCCTGTACTCTTATCACAGGAAATTCCAAGGGTTTTGTGAGCTGTGAGCCAAGAAAGGGGATGAAGGCCAAATATCACACCTATCAATAATTACTCTAAATGTTAATAAGTTAAATTTTCCAATCAAAAGGTATATAGTGGCTGGATAGATAAAACAATAAGAGCCAACTATATGTTGCCTACAAAAGACTCACCTCATCTTTAAGGACAAATACATTCAAAGTGAAGGGATGGCAAAAGATATTCTATGTAAGTGGAAACCAAAAGAGAGCAGGAGTAGCTGTGTTTATATCATACAAAACAGAATTTAAGCCAAAAAATTAGTAACAAGAGATAGAGATAATTATGTAATGATAAGGGGTTCAATTCATCAAGAACATATAAAAATCATAAATATAATTACACCAATTATCAGGGCACTTAAAAGTATTAAGCAAATGCTAACAGATTTGAAAAGAGAAAGAGACAACACAATAAAATAGGGGATTTCAATAGTGCACTTTCAAAACTGAATAGATCATCCAGACAGAAATGAATAAGGAAATGTTAGACTTAAGTCCATCTGGTCTAATATATAACTTAACAGATATATACAGACATTCCATCCAACAGCAGCAGAATGCACATTCTTCTCAAGTGTACATGAAAAATTCTCCAGGATACGTCACAAAACAAGCCTTCACTAATTTAACAAGATAAAATCATACCAAATATCTTTTTGGTGAAAATTGTATGACACTAGAAATCAATAACAAGAGGGAAGCTGGAAAGTTCACAAGTATGTGGAGAATAATCAACATACCACTGAATAACCAATGAGTCAAAGAAGAAATCAAGAGGGAAATAAAAAATTTTGAAACAAATTAAAATGGAAGCACAACATATGAAAACTTATGGGATGCTGCAAATCTGTATTAAGAGAATATATAACAATAAACACCTACATTACTAAACAAGAAATTTCTCAAATAAAAGCCTAACTTTATGCATTAAGGAACTAGAAAAAGAAAAAACTAAGTCCAAAGTTAGCAGGAGAAAGGAAATAACAAAGATTGGAGCAGAAATAAATGTAATAGAGACCAGAAAAACAGTAGTAAAGATTTAATGAACCTAAGAGCTCGGGGTTTTTTTAAAGATAAACTACATGGACATTTAGCTAGACTAACTCAGAAAAATGGAGAGAAGATTCAAATAAAATCAGAAATGAAGAGGAGACATTACAATTGATACCACAGAAATACAAAGGATCATGAGAGTATCGTGAACAATTATATGTAAACAAACTGGATAACCTAGAAGAAGTGGATAAACTCCTAGAAATATAAAATCTACCAAGATTGAATTGTAAAGAAATAGAGAAAAACCTAAAAAGAACAATATTGACTAAATATATTAAATAAGTTAATCAAAAACTCCCAAAACAGAAAAACTAGAACCAGATGGTTTCATTGGTGAATTATACCAGAATTAAAAAATAATTAATGTCAATTATTCTTCAACACTTCCAAAAAAATTGTAGAGGGAACACTCCCAAACTCATTTTACAAGGCCAGCATTACCCTGGTACCTGATACCAATGTCAGATAAGATATTACAAGAAAATTACAGACCAATAGTCCTGATGAATAAATATGGATGCAAAATTTCTCACTGAAATATTAGCACACCGAATTCAACACCAAATTAAAAGGATCATTCACCATGACCAAGCTGGATTTATCTCTGGGATTCAGGGTTGGTTCAACACACACGAATCAATAAATGTGATTCACCACATTAAAAGAATGGAAAAAGTCATATGATCATCTCAAGAGATGCAAAAAAGCACTTGACAAAGTGCATCATTTCATGATAAGAAATGCTCAACACATTGAGTATAGAAGGTACATACAAGAAAATAACCTCAAAAAAATAAAGCCATATATGACACAACCACAGCCACCTCATCCTCAATGGTGAAAGGTTGAAAGCTTTTCCTCTAAGATCAGGACAAGACAAGGGCGCCCACTCACAGCAGTCCTATTCAGCATAGTACTATAAATCCTATATTGTTTTTGATGCTGTTGTAAATGAGATTCTTTCATTTCTTTACTTTTTATATATTTTGCTGTTAGTGTATAGAAATATTATTTAAATCATTGAAGTTGGCATTGAGGTTGCTGGGAAAGAGAGGAATTTGTAAAGTTGAGCATATAGGTATAATTTTAATGGCTTTTTCTCAGAATAATCATTATGGCAAGTGGTAAATAATCAGTGGATTGGTGAAATACAAAATAATTAATTTGTAGAAAGAATCTCATTTACAACAGCATCAAAAACAATAAAATACTTAGTAGTAAATCTAACCAAGGTGATGAAACATCTCTACACTGAAAATTATAAGACAGTGATGAAAGAAATTGAAGATGACACAAATAAATGGAAAGATATCACAGGTTCATGGATCAGAAGAATGAATATCATTAAAATGTCTGTAGTAGCCAAAGCCAGCTATAGATTCAATACAATCCCTGTCAATATTCCAACAGCAATTTTTACAGAAGTAGAAATAATCAATTCTAAAATTTTTATGAAGTCATAGGAACACCTGGGAAAGACTTGGAATAGCCAGAGCAATCCTGAGAAGAACAAAACTGGAGGCATTATACTTGTTCCAGAGGAACAAGACACTGGAGTAAAAGAAATATTTCCCAAATCGATTTGGACTAATAGATGTTAGGAGTGTCAGGAGTATCAGGAGTAAAAAGGTGCAGCCAAATAGATACCAAATACTCCCTTTCATCTTTGTTTCCTTCCTTCCTTCTTTTCTTCTACCTTTCCATATCTTTTTGCCACCCTCCTTTTCAGATAACATTAGAAGTAGCATTTTTATTGAAGTAGCATAGGTTTCAAATTCTTCACTTAACTTCCTGAGAACAACAAATATAGGAAGATGGGGCCAGTCATATTATTGTTAGAAAGAGAGTAACTCACAATTTTCAGTGAAAGCAAAGATATTTGTGACACCAATCTCTAAAACAGTTTTGCTTTGTGGGCCTTCATAAAAGAAAAACTGAAGAATATCATGAACAGTTTCCTGAATAACATTCTATGGCTAATACAGTAATGGGTTTTGCATGGCTGCTCCTTACAGTGCCCTTGGATAAGAGCCACATTTTAATATTAAACTGCAATTTAGGAAACATGGTTCTTTCAGTAGGCCAAGTATAAGGTATAATAGTGGACTGCCTTGAAAAAGTATAGGTCACAGAAAACACTAACCGATAATGGATGAACCATATATTTCAAATATTTCCTATAAATAGAATGTCTCTAAACTAAATGTGTCATAAGAGCAGACAGGTGCATTCTGTGACAAGGCCTGGAGTGTTTATACTTGGACTTACAAAAAGTAAAGTCATGATAGTGAACAAATTGAGAGGTTGATATACTTTTGTAAACATTAAGAAGTCTAGCCAGCATTCTGCCTTAGTTGGAGGCTTAATCACATAATGCCTTGTGACATCTGGCATATAATTGCTTTATTCTGTTATTTAATTTTTCATATGTGAGTATCAAAGGCACAATGAGAAGAAAACTTCCTGGAGGGCACATGCCAAAAATGTTATATATTAAACTTACCCACAGTTTCTTCGTATATAATGTTTGATAAATGATACATGATTAAACCAAAGAAAGAAGCTCCATCCTAGTCAATTAGCTAGGATCACTAGACATAAAAGAATGTTGGCTTATTGGTGCCAGACCTCATAATTTTAAAGTAGTTGTGACATACACATTATAGCTGTTATGGACTCTTAAGTGATTCAGAAAATGAAAATGGCCACATTTACAATTGGCCAAGAGTCCTAAAGATGGGTCAGGGGCTGTACCCCTCATATCACTCTGCCCAAGCTATTGTGCTATCACAACACATTCCAGAAATCAAACCTATAGCTGCCTTTTGTGTCCATTTGGTTTACAAGTTCAAAGAAATGAAAAAAAAAAAAAGAAAGTGTGAACATAGCTAGACTCTCACCCACAAAAAGAGAACTAAGTTTTTGTCCCTATAAGAGTTGATAGCCAATCTTAATCTATGTATTTGTTCTAGCCTGGTGTTCATTCCATAACCCAAGCATATGCACACATACTATGAAAATAAACGAAGACCAACCAAATTTCAGGCCAAGGGAAAGGTCAACTGTCCAAGATCAGTTGTAAATAGGGACTTAGTTGAGATCTAAGTATAGATTTCTGGATCTGAAAGAATAATTAATCCAAAGGCACAAAACAGAATCTCAGCACTGAAATAAGAGAGTACACGAGAGAAAAAAAAAATTATCCAGCTAGTCTTGAAAGGAGGTATCATAATATGATGTGGGATAGCAAAGATGACATCTTAGTTTATTAGGATTGGTAATAGAATGGAACCAAGTGGTAAATATGCCTGGGGTATTTTACTGAAAATACAAGGAGGGATCCTTTCCTTTGGCTCTTGACATCAAATAAGGGATGGACGGTGAACACATCATGGATGTTCATAAAGAGGCTGCTGTCTAAATGCTTTCAGACATAGTCAAACATAAAGAAGATCTTCCTATGTGCAAGCTACATGAGGAATTTTAGGGAATAGGGTGCATAGATCATACAGGTATAAACAGACATGAAATGAATAGCAGCAGACTCTTAAATTAGTGTTTGCAAGCCCTGCAATAAAGCTAAATAAAGGGTCATAGCATTGCTTTATTTGACATACATATTCAGATTACTATTTAGTGCTTTTCGTTGTTGCTATTTAGCAGGTGTTTTATTTGTGTGTTTTTCTCTAATAGCTACATATTTATGTGGATGGAGCAATCTAATAGTCTCAATCAATCAATCTCTCAATTTATCACTCCACTAAAGGGGAAAGAGAGAGGTAAAGTTATGAAGATGAATCAACATATTCTTAATATTCTTACTGTTATCCAAGGTTGTAGAATATTATAGAACTTTTTAGATCAGATGGCTGAAGAGCAGAGTAAACAATGAGATGTGGAAGCTTTGATGAAAGATGTAAGGGACTGAACAAGAGGACTGTGTTTGTGTGTATTTTAAGTACAACGTGCAAGTTTAAAAATATGTCCCACTTTAATGGGACATAAAGTGTTTAATTTCAGTCCATCCAATGAAGACACTTATTTTTCTCAATGTTAAACCATAAGACCTATTTTTTAAAATGAGGCTGCTTGGCTGGGGATAATCTTAATCCAGTCCCTTATCTCTGGGCAAGTTTTCATTAAGACCTTTCTGGTCTTAAATAAAAGATGTCTGCCTTATAAACAGATAAAATCAGTGAATGCTTTGTTATATATAATCACAAAGAACATCTTTGTATATATTACTTGGTTTTTCTATCTTGAAAGATAGAGCAAAAATCAGAATACTAATCACAGTCTCATCTGATTTAAAGTACTACACAAGAAGTAAAATTTTATGACATGTCTCAGAAATGTCTTCTTCATGAGAAAATCTAGAAATTTTATACATTCATTTTTCTTCGGTGAAATTTAGTCAGCAGAATGGTCAGTATGACTAGTGCATTGATTCTGCTCATTCTAACATAATGGCAACAAGTGTTACTGACACAAGGAGAAGTTAGCAAGAATGGAACTGCCCAAATATCTTACTTTAGACAGTGGATTCATCAGTAAAAATGATGACATTCTATAGTGTAAAGAATATGCATTTGCAATCAGAAATACTGGGTTTAAACTCTGTTTCTGACACTAACTAGCTTAGTGATGTTGGTCAAGTCAACTGAACCCTTTTGCTTAACTCATAAAATGTTAGCGTTAATCTAACACAATCAGGTTTCTTTTCCACCCTTAATATTGAAATTGTAGGGCTTTTATTAAAATTAGACATTTATATTGTAAAATGTTTTGTTCTAATTCTGTGAAAACTGCTATTGGTAATGTGATACAGATTGCATTGAATCTGTAGATTACTTTGGGTAGTATAGTCATTTTGACAATATTGATTCTTTGAATTCAAGAACGTGGTATATCTCACTATCTGTGTGTGCCATCTTTGATTTCTGAAATAGCCAAAACAATCTCGAAGTAGAAAAACAGAGCTGGACAATCAGGTTCCCTGACTTCAGACTATACTACAAAGCTACAGTAATCAAAAGAGTATGGTACTGGCACAAAAACAGAAATATAGATCAATGGAACAGGCTAGAAAGTCAGGAGATAAAACTATGCACCTATGGTCACCTAATCTCTGACAAAGGAGGGAAGGATATACAATGGAGAAAAGTCTCTTCAGTAAGTGGTGCTGCAGTAAGTGGTGCTGGGAAAACTGGACAGCTACATGTAAAAGAATGAAATTAGAACACTCCCTAACACCATACACAAAAATAAACTCAAAATGGATTAAAGACCTAATGTAAGACTGGATTCTATAAAACTCCTAGAGGAAAACATAGAACACTCTCTAACATAAACCACAGCAAGATCTTTTTTGATCCACCTCCTAGAGTAATGAAAATAAAAACAAAAGTAAACAAATGGTACTAATTAAACTTAAAACCTTTTTTGCACAGTAAAGGAAACCATAAACAAAATGAAAAGATAACCTACAGAATGGAGAAAATATTTGCAAATGAAGCAACTGACAAGGAATTAATCTTCAAAATATACAAACCAAAAAAAACAAACAACCTAATTAAAAAATGGGCAGAAGACCTAAATAGACATTTCTCCAAAGAAGACATACAGATGGCCAAGAGGCACATGAAAAGTAGCTCAGCATTACTAATTATTAGAGAATGCAAATCAAAACTATAATGAGGTATCACCTCACACCAGTCAGAATGGCCATCATCAAAAAATCTACAAACAATAAATGCTGGAGAGTGTGTGGAGAAAAGGGAACCCCCTTGCACTGTTGGTGGGAATGTAAATTGGTACAGCCACTATAGAGAACAGTATGGAGGTTCCTTAAAAAACTAAAAATTGAGCTACCATATGATCCAGCAATCCCACTCCTGGGTATATATCCAGAGAAAACCAGAATTCAAAAAGACACATGTACCCCAGTGTTCACTGCAGCACTATTTACCATAGTCAGGACATTGAAGCAACCTAAATGTCTATCAATGGAGGAATGGATAATGAAGATGTGGTACATATATACAATGGAATATTACTCAGCCATAAAAAAGAATGAAATAATGCCATTTGCAGTGACATGGATGGACTTAGAGATTGTCATACCAAGTGAAGTAAGTCAGACAGAGAAATACAAATATCATATCACTTATATGTGAAATCTAAAATAAATGGTACAACTGAACCTGTTTACAAAACAGAAATAGAGTCACAGATGTAGAAAACAAACTTATAGTTACCAAGGGGGAAAGGGAGAGGGCAGGGATAACCTGGGAGATTGGGATTGACATATTCACACTACTATATATAGAATAGATAACTAATAAGAACCTACTGTATAGTACAGGGAACTCTACTCAATACTCTGTAATGACCTACATGGGAACAGAATCTAAAAAAGAGTGGATATATGTATATGTATAACTGATTCACTTTGCTGTACAGGAGAAACGAACAAACCCTTGTAAATCAACTATACTCCAATAAAAGTTAATTCAAAAAATTAGACATTAAAACCCAAAATTGCTCCAAAAGAGGGTTGGACTGAGTTGAACATTCAAATGAGTCATATTAAAAGGCACTACCGGGCTTCCCTGGTGGCTCAGTGGTTGAGAGTCCGCCTGCTGATGCAGGGGAAATGGGTTCGTGCCCCGGTCTGGGAAGATCCCACATGCTGGGGAGCGGCTGGGCCTGTGAGCCATGGCTGCTGGGCCTGTGCGTCCGGAGCCTGTGCTCCGCAGCGGGAGAGGCCACAACAGTGAGAGGCCCATGTACCACAAAAAAAAAAAAAAAAAAAAAAAAGGCACTACCACCTTGTGAGTTCAAACATGTTACAGATTTTTTCATCACACAACTATTGCAAGAGTAAAAGGCAATAAACAATTGGTAAGTTCCTAATCTGTATCAAGAACTTGGTAAAAACTCTTATTTTCATTCTTATAAATTCTATAGGACAATCAAATGAGAGCGCTATCCATATCCACATATCAAGTATAGGAAAACTGAGGAACAGAGTGTTTAAATAATTTTCTGTCATATAAATATTTATGAAGAATATAATAGTGATACAACTTATTCTTTTATGAATATTGCAATAGTAGCAACAACTACTAAGTTTCCATAATCTGCCCTAAGGAACCAGCCCAGCCTTGGTGGATTTTACCTCTACTTCGTCAGTTTTACATTCCTATATTTCTATGGACTCTCCATCTCACCTCTTCCTATACCTTTCTATATTTTGTGACTTGAATTCCTATGGTCTCCACAAGGAAAATTCAAGTCATTCCCACCAAGATAACTACAACATATAACAAAGTTCAGGTTAAGCATTTAGCCAATGAAGTTATTTTTGTTTCAGCAGACTAAATCATGTTGCTAAGTATCTTGCATATGATAGTCATTTAATAAACATTTTTTTTGTATAACTGGAGGAATAAATATGACAGGATGCAGTTATAGACCTCACTGGTACACTTCATTGTTCTTTAACTACACTGAAACCAGAATTCAACTCTAATATTTATCATTTAAATCTGTGTCTATAATAAATAATTAAGAGTGCTAGAAGACAGAACACTTCTGTAGTTCAGCTAGGTTACACAGGCGACTGATCAAAAGTAAAGCTGTTTCTAAAATAAAGCAGCCAAACCCACATTCCTATAATTGGAAGATTTTTCTTTTTTCTTTTAAAATAAATTATCTAGATAACTGCCTCAGCATTACTTTCTTTCTTTGTAAAAATGCAAACTAAATGTAAGTCTGACTCACCACTCCTATTTTCAGTTAATCTGCATAATACTTCTACACATTACTCTTCCTAAGTAATTTTCACCTTAAAATACTACCTATTTGTTACTATTATTTAGGAAGTTGTGTTGTGTAATTATAGCATTGCATTGGAAAGAGAGTCTACAAAGCTTAGTTCATAAAATATTGTTTACAATGACACAAAATATGTCTATCTAGATTTTTGAATTTTTAAAAATTTTCCTCATTTTCTGAAATTTCACTAGTATCTCATTTTTTTTCAATAGATTTCACCTGATTTGGCATAATTCTGACCTCAGAGAGCAAGTACAAGATTACATTATAAAAAAGATCATTACAATAAAGGTCTGCTGGTACTTGATTTGGGTCAAGGCTAAGCTGCCCAAAATATATTTCATAATATTACAGATTTAAGTGTATTCACAAATATTTCAAATTTTCAAGAATTATAATTTGAGGCTATAATAAAAGGAAATATCTCTGCAAATTGAAATATATTTAAATATTGATGTTCATTTATTCAACAATTATTTCTTGATCATCAATTGCACATCATCTCCACTAAAATGGTGATATAGAACCCAGCCTCAATCTCCCTACAAAAATCAAGAACACTTTACCCAGCAAAGTTGTCCATCATCAATGAATGTAAACAAGACTTTCTTAACAAACAAAAGCTGAGGGAGTTAACCACTAAGCGTACCTTATAAAATATGCTGAAAGGAGTTCTTCAAGGTGAAATGAATAGAAGCTAATTAGTAACATGTGAAATGAATAGAATCTAATTAAGTAACATGAAAATATACAGCACACTGGTAAAGGTAAGCACATAGTCAGATTCAGAATACACTAATACTGTAATATAGGGTTGTGTTAACTACTTTAGTATAAATATTAAAGAACAGAAGTATTATATATAGCTATAGCTGCAATAATTTGTTAAGGAATGCACAATATTAAATGATGTAAATTGTGACACCAGAAATATAAAAGGGCAGGGAAGTAAAAGAGAGGAGTAGATTCATACAAGATAAAGAGAAGGGGATCAAAGCCTACTACTACAGAAAAACATCAATTCAGAAAGGAAGGCATCAAGAGAGAATAAAAGGAACAGTGAACTAACTTCCAGCCAGAAAACAAATAATAAGATGGCAGTAGTAAGTCCTTACCAATTAATAATTACTCTAAATGTAAATAGATTGAATTATCTAATCAAAATATATAGAGTGGCTAGGTAGATTAAAAAACCATGAACCAACTACAAGCAGACTCACATAAAGTTTTAAGAATACATGTTGGCTCAAAGTGAAGAGATGGAATAAAGATACACATAAGAAAGTAGAAACCAAAAAATAAAAAGGGGTAGCTATATTTATATCAGAAAAAAATGGACTTTAAGCCTAAAAAAGGAAACAGGAGATGAGGAAGTTCATTATATAATGATAAAGAGGTCAGTTTATCAAGAAGATACAACAGTTATAAAAATATGCACCCAATATTGAAGCACCTAATTATATTAGGCAAAAGGTAAAAGATCTGAAGGGAGAAGCAGACAATAAAATAACAGTAGGAAACTTCAATTATCTACTTTCGATAGTGAATAGAGCAGACAGGAAATCAACAAGGTAAAATTGGACTTGAATCATACTTTAGATCAAATTGACCTAACACACAAACAGAAAACATTCCACCTGACAGCAGCAGAATACACATTCTTTCAAGTGCACACAGAACATTCTCCAGGATAGATCATATGACAGGTCACAAAACAGGTCTACACAAATTTAAGTAGATTGAAATCATACCATGTATCTTTTCCAACCATGATGGTATGAAACGAGAAATCATTAACAGGAGGAAAGCTGGAAAATTCACGAATAAGTAAAAGTTAAACAACATAGTCCTGAACAGTCATTGACTCAAAAGGGGGAAATCAAAAATATGAAATAAAAAATGGAAGCACAACATACCAAAACCTATGGAATGCTGCAAAAACAGTTCTAAGAGAAAAGCTTATAGTGATAAACAATTACATTAGGAAAAAAGAAATCTCGAGCAACCTAACTTTATACCTCAAGTAACTAAAGAAAAAAAAAACCCAACAAACTAAACCCATAGCTAGTAGAAGGAAGAAAATAACAAAAATCAGAGCAGAAATAAATAGAGACAAAAAAAAACAATAGAAAAGATCAGTGAAACTAAGAAGTGGTATTTTGAAAAGACAAACAAAGTTGACAAACTTTTAGCTAGACTAAGAAAAAAAGAGAAGATGCAAAAGTTAAAATCAGAAATAAGAGAAGACATTATAACTGATACCACAGAAATACACAGACAACAATGAACTATATTCCAGTATATACCAATTTATATACCAATAGGATAACTTAGAAAAATTGATAAATTCCTAGAAAAATACAACCTATTAAAACTGAACCATGACAAAATAGAAAATCTGAACAAACCAATAAGGAGTAAAGAGATTCAAACAGTAATCAAAACCTCCCAATGCAGAAAAGTGCAGGACAAGATGGTTTCACTGGTGAATTCTATCCCTTTAAGAAAAATTATTGCTAGCCCTTCTTAAAATCTTCCAAGATTTGAATACTTCCAAACTCATTTTATGAGGCGAACATTACCCTAATACAAAAGCCAAATAAGGAAAGTCAAGAAAGGAAAACTACAGACCAATATCAGTGATCCCTGATGAATATAGATGCAAAAATCTCAACAAACTATTAAGATACCAAATTCAATAGCACATCAAATGTATAATATACCATAAACAAGTGGGATATATCCCTGGAATGCAAGGATGGTTCAACATATAAAATCAACTAATGTGATAGACCATATTAATAGAATTTAAAAAATCATATGATCGGGCTTCCCTGGTGGTGCAGTGGTTGAGAGTCCACCTGCCGATGCGGGGGACACAGGTTCGTGCCCCGGTCCGGGAAGATCCCACATGCCATGGAGCGGCTGGGCCCGTGAGCCATGGCCACTGAGCCTGCGCGTCCGGAGCCTGTGCTCTGCAATGGGAGAGGCCACAACACTGTGAGGCCCGCGTACCGCAAAAAAAAAAAAAATCATATGATCATATCAAAAGGTGACAAAAACACATTTGACAAAATACAAAATCATTTCCTGATAACAATGCTCAACATATTGGCTATAGAAGGAACATACCCCAAGACAATAAAAGACAAACCCACAGCCAACATCATACTGAACAGTGAAAGGTTAAAAACTTTTCCTTTAAGATCTGGAATATGACAAGGATGCCCACTCTTACTACACCTACTTAACATAGTACTGGAAGTCTTAGCTACAGGAATCAGCCAAGAAAATGAAATAAGAATCCTCCAAATAGTAAAGGAAGAGTAAAATTGTCTTTGTTTGCTGATGATATGATCTTATCTGTAGAAAATCATAACGACTCCACAAAATACTTGCTAGAATAAATTAACAAATCCAGTAAAGTTGCAGAATACAAAATCAACAAATCAATCATGATCCTATACACTAACAACAAATCATTCGAAATAGAAATAAAGAAAACTACCCCATTCACAACAGCATCAAAAAGAGTCAAGTATTTGGGAATAAATTTAACCAAGGAGGTAAAAATCTATATGATGAAACCTACAAGACTTTGATGAAACAAATTGAAGAAGACACAAACAAATGGAAAGATATTATGTGTTCATGAATGAGAGGAATTAATATGATTAAAATATCTGTAGTATCCAAAGCCATCTATAGATTCCATGTAATCCTTTTCAAAATTACAATGCCACTTTTCACAGAAATATAAAAATTTAACCTAAAATGTGTATGGAAACACAGAAGACTCCAAATATCCCAAGCAATGCTGAGAAAAAGACTGAAATGGGAGGCATCACACTTTCTCTTTTCAAACTATACTACAATGCCATGGTAATCAACACAGTATGGCACTGGCATAAAAATACACACATACACCAAGGGAACAAAATAGAGAGCCCAGAAATAAACCCTCATATATATTGTCAACTAATATTTGACAAGGGAACCAAGAATACTTAACAGAGAAAATATAATTATTTCCATTAATGATTGGAAAACTGGATAACCACATGCAGAAGAATGAAACTGGACCCTTACCTTACACCATACACAAAAATCAATTCAAAATGGCTTAAAGACAAACTAAGAACTGAAACCCTAAATCTCCTGGAAGAAAACATAGAAGAAAATATCTTTTACATTGGTCTTAGCAATGATTTTTTTGGATATAACATCAAAAGTACAAACAATAACAACAAAAATAAATAAATGGGGCTACATCAAACTGAAAAGGCTCTGCACAGCAAAATAAACAATCATCAAAATAAAAAGGTAACCTACAGAATGGGAGAAAATATTTACAAATCATATATCTGATAAAGGGTTAATATCCAAAACATACAAAGAACTCATACAATTCAATAGCAAAAAAAAAAAAAAACACCAAAAAACAAAAAAACACCCAAAAGATCCAATTATAAATGTCCAGAGTAACTAAATAGGCATTTTTCCAAAGAATACATACAAATGACCAACAGGTACATGGAAATGTGCTCAAAATACTAATCATCAGGGAATGCAAATCAAAACCACAATGAAACATCATCTTATACCAATTAGAATGGCTATCACAAAAAAGATAAGAGACAAGTATTGGTGAGAATGTGTGGGATGTGGAGAAAAAGAATCCCTTGTGCACTATTGGTGGGAACGTTAACTGGTACATTCATTATGGAAAACAGTATCAAGTTTTCTCAAGAAGTCAAAAATAGAACTACCATATGATCCAGCAACTCTAATTCTAGTGATAATTTATAGTTAACAGAATCATTGTCTTGAAGAGATATCCGTTCTATGTTCACGGCAGTATTATTATTCAATAGGCAAGGTCTGGATACTACCTATGAGCCCATTGATGGATACATAAAGAAAACAAGGGGTGTGTGTGTGTGTGTGTGTGTGTGTATATATATATATACACACACACATATATATGTGTGTGTATTACATATGTGTATATATATATACACACACACACATATACACACGCAATGAAATATTAGTCAGCCTTGTAAAACAAGGAAATCCTATTATTTGTGAAAATATGGATGAATCTGGAAGGCATTATACTAAATGAAACAAACCAGACAGAGAAGGAGAAATGCATGGTATAACTTATATGTGAAATCTAAAAGAGCCAAACTCATAGAAACGGAGAGTATACTGATGGTTAGCAAGGGCTTCAAGGTGGGGGAAAGGGGAAGATATTGGTGAAAGGGTACAAACTTCCAAGTATAAGATGAATAAGTTCTGAGGCTTTAATGTACAGCATGGTGATTATAGTTAATTGTACTGTATTATATACTTGAAAGTTGCTAACAGAATAGATCTTAAATATTCTCACCACACACAAAAAGAGGTAATTATGTGATGTGATGGAGGTGTTAGCTAATGCTATGGTGGTAATTATTTTGCAATATATAAAAGTATCAAATCAACACATACACCTTAAACTTACACAGGGTTATATGTCACTGATATATAAATAAAGCTTGAAAAAAACCTTGAACCAGAAATTATATATTATGGCATGCCCTCTGTGATATGCACTGAGTTCCTAAAGATCAAAGACTTTTCTTTCCTTGAAGAATCCCATATTATATTCAGGTCAGCAGAATGGTAGCCAATTTTTAAATAACAAATTGAAGTGTGGGCAGTGTATTACAGTTCATACAGGGATCTTGGATCTCATTGTTAGTTTGTAAATTACTTGTGTGTGACTTGGGCACAAACTAGTAGAGAATGATTTCATCAAGGTCTCCAAATGTCTGTTAACTTTGTAACCATCTTGAATGGACTTATGTTAAATCATCAACGTATCAGTAAATTACCCTTTTTGACTCCAAATGGCAAATGTTGAAGTAATGAAACAAGAATTTTTCTCTTGCAGATACAACATAATATGTTCATCTCCCTAGTGTCTATATTAATGTAGCAATGATAAATTATGGTTTTAATTAGTGGGTGGTCATTGCTGTAAAATTCAAAAAGTCAGAGGGGTTGAATAAAGCAAGCCATTTTAGAAATCTTCACCATGCAAGGTATATTTTACCTGTATTTAAAATTAACTTACAATAGATTGTGGGTCCCTTTGCTATGGTATCCGTGCTTAGACAGTTAGCAACCTATTAAAATGTCTTAAATCTGTATGTCTCACCCATTTTACCATGAAAAGTAGTGAGAAAGGATAAATTAATTTTAAAAGGTTTTCTAGTTAGGTTATTTTTAAAGTCATGCACCTTATGCAAGTTTGGGAAAATCTCACCCAGCTGGAATGTTCCAGGAAATAAATGTTCAGTTTAATACACTTGTCTGGAAAAGAACATGCATTCATTAACTAAGTTAAAAAAAAAAAAACCTTCAAAAATAACTGCAGAAAATCTTTCTAAAATATTAGTCACCAGTATTTGAAATATATTTTCATATTACTTGATAACTCTGTATGTTGACTTTCTTCAGATGCATCTTTCTCACCATTAAGTCTCATTCTAGAAAGACAGTTTCAGGCAGTTTAATTAGACAAGAGTGAATGAACTTATGGTTAGCAGAGGGTAAGGATGGGGGTGGAGAGATAGCTAGGGAGTTTGGAATTGACAGGTACACACTGCTATATTTAAAATGGATAACCAACAAGGACCTACTGTATAGCACAGGGAACTCTGCTCAATATTATGTAACAACCTAACTGGGAAAAGAATTTGAAAAAGAATAGATACATGTATATGTATAACTGAATCACTTTGCTGTACATCTGAAACTAACACAACATTGTTAATCAACTATACTCCAATATAAAATAAAAAGTCTAGAAAAAAAGGGTGAATGAGCAAAAATTTGAGGTTAATCCCTAGAGGATGCCTAACATAACTTAAATTGCCTATAGTAGTATGCTTTTGCATGACTCCTTTTTTCCAAAATGAACGAATATTTTTAATGTATATAAATTTTATAATCAATCATATCCCATATAATTCTCATATTTTTTATATTTTAAGTATTCTATATCAGAAACAAATGTATAACATTTTCATAAATTTTCCATAATTTTTGATCAAAAGTGTACTTTTTTGTTGATAATTATAGATTAATGTATTTAAATAATTAGCTCTAGAGATAATACTAAATATTTTATTCTAAAGAACTTTCAATTTTCAGATGAGAGCTAGAAATCAGCAATACGTCTCCTAAGTGTAAGGTTAATATACTTTTCATAAAGCTTTATTGCATCTACTACCTTAACTTATTCAGAAATAATAACCTAAAAAGAATATTTGAGGCAAGGAATAAAAAGTGTTTTAAGTCATTTTTACTGTTTAGGTACACAGCATAAAATTAGAAAAATAAAGAAGTGTATAAAGACATACATACACAACAATTTCCCAGGATCCCACCCTCTAGCCATAACCACTCACAGCTTCCTTGGAGTATCCACTGTTTTTCTCTTCATTCATATACATGTATGTACCTTCATAATGAAGGTCATGTTGCATGTAAACCTGATTTTACTCAATATTAAATTAACTAAATATCAGCATTTCACTCAATTTTGTATATTTATTGCCTTATGAACATTTCTTAAATTGACTGCATTAATGGGTATATAATATTCTACATATAGATGTGTCATAATTCACTTAGTTCAAGTGATGAATATTTGTTTCACATCTTTCTATTATATTTAATGACATAATTAACATCATAGAACATAAATATTGTATTGCCTTTTTGATTAGGATATATTCATAATGATATATTTTAATAGAGATTTGAATTTAAATTATTTTAGAAGTATTAAAAGCTTCCATAGATCTTAAATGAGTTGCCATTAAGCAGGTGTAATTAATTAATGGTTTATATCCAAAATTAAATATATATGTCTCAGAAGATAAATTATGTACATGATTATCTTTCTGGTAGTTTAGATAAAATGAAGGAAAATTTAGCAAACTCATATGTAATTGGTTAGCCTAGAATAGTGAATTTAGCTGTGTGACTTTGTAAATGTTACTTAACGTGTCAGTGCTTCCCTTTCCTCAACAGTTAATGGAGATAATAATATTTCCCATTTATAGAGTTGTGCATGGCACAAAATGAGTGATGACAGATAGATAGGTAGATAGATGATAGATAAAAAGAAAGACAGATGATTAATTATTGCTAAAACATTCAAAGTTGTTTTAGGTATAGTTGTATATTATATTTTGATAAGAGAAAAATACAGTGTCATATTTTTTTACTGTAACTTTGTAATATATGTATATTTTAAAATTGGAATATAAGTGCTTTACAATGTTGTGTTAGCTTCTGCTGTAGAACAAAGTGAATCAGCTATGTGTATACATATATCCCCTCCCTCTTGGACCTCCCTCCCACAACACCCCACCCCAATCCCACCCATCCAGGTCATCACAAAGCACCAAGCTGAGCTCCCTGTGCTATACAGTAACTTCCCACTAGCCATCTGTTTTACACATGGTAGTGTATATATATCAGTGCTACTCTCACTGTTCATATATTGTTTTAATCAATTGTAAAGATTATAGAGAACAAGTTAAATGAGAATAATATTTTTAAAAACATGAAAAACAGTGCTTCCTGAGAACTTTTGCTTTGTCTAATGCCTATGATCCCCAGGTTTGTAAGAGAAGTGAACAATTCCATCTTTAGCAAAGACACAGAATTTAAGATTTCTACTCAAGAGCTTTACCAACTGTCTTCTCTCTGCTGGTGTATAATAAAACTAAGGGAACAAATATCTATCTAAAGCTGAGCCTGAGATAAATGTTTTATAGCTCTCAGTATAAGACAGCAGGTAGAATACATGATCTGGCATTTCTTCTATTAGCACAATAATAAGATACAGAGGCCTTTTGCACTGTGGTCCTTCCTTGAGGGAACAAAAGAAAGTGCCAAGGATATGGAATCTCTTTTCCTTTATGGCCCTAGTGATTTATAACTACAGTAGTCTCCCCTTATCCATGGTTTCACTTTCTGTGGTTTCAGTTACCTGTGGTCAACCTCGGTCCCAAAGTAGTAAATGGAAAATTCCAGTAGTAAATGGAAAAACAATTCCTAGGTTTTAAATTGCATGCCATTCTGAGTAGCATGATGAAATCTCATGCCATCCTGCTCCATCCCACTCAGGACATGAATCATCCCTTTGTCCATCATATCCCACTGATTATTCACTTAGTGTAACTGTCTCTGTTATCAGATTGACTGCCAAGGTATTGCAGTGGTTCTGTTCAAATAACCCTTACTTTACTTAATAATGGCCTCAAAGTGCAAGAGTAGTGATGCTGGCAATTTAGATATTCTCTTACTGTGCCTAATTTATAAAACAAACTTCATCATATGTATGTATATGATAGGAAAAAACATAGTATATGTAGGATTCGGTACTATCTACAGTTTCAAGCCTCCACTGGGGATCTTAGAATATATCCCCTGTAGATAAGAGAGAAACTGCTACTTATATAATAAACCTGACTACATGAAAGCACACATTGTTTCAAAATGCTAATTGTTACCACAGTACACCCCAAAGCCTGGTCTTTGTAGTAATAAAATGTGGCAGTTGCCAGTGATTTCATTTACCCTATTAATTGCTGAGAAAAAGCATCCTACTCGGTTCACCATAAAGATACACAACACTTACTTTAAAGAACTCCTAAGAAAATGTTGGAAAACACAGAAGAAAAGAGTAAATGAGATTGAGGCTCTGGGGTAATAGAAAGCTGTCTCTTGTGACTTCCCTGGTGGCGCAGTGCATAAGACTCTGTGTTCCCAATGCAGGAGGCCCAGGTTCAATCCCTGGTCAGGGAACTAGATCCCACATGCACGCCACAACAAGGAGGCCACGGGCTACAACTAAGGAGCCCATGGGTGACAACTAAGACCCGGTGGGTGGGTGGGAGGGAGGAAGGGAGGGAAAGAAAAATTGAAGGATTATGGCAACCCTATATCAAGCATGTCTAATGGTGCCATTTTCCCAAAAATATTTGCTCACTTCTTGTCTCTGTGTCACATTCTGGTAATTCTTGCGATATTTCAAACTTTTCATTATTATTTTACTTGTTATGGTGATCTGTAATCAGTGATTTTTGATGTTGCTATTGCAAAAAGATTACAACTTGCTGAAGGCTCAGATAGTGGTTAGCATTTTTTAGCAATAAAGTATTTTTTAATTAAGATACATATATTATTTTTAGACATAATACTATCACACATTTAATAGACTAGAGTATAACGTAAACATACGTTTTATATGCACTAGGAAACCAAAAATTTCATGTGTCTCACTTTAATATGATATTCACTGTATTGCAGTGGTCCTGAACTGAACATGCATCTCTCTGAAGTATGCCTGTTATCCAACTAATAAAAGAGGCCAGCATGACAGAAGTGGAAGCAAAAGAGATGTGAAAGTACATCCTTCAGAAATTATCTTGGGGAGAGAATTAACATTGAACACAGTAACTACAATTATGACGCACTGCAAAGTTTGACACTAGTAACCACCTAAACTTATTTCCCTCTCTTGATTTCTGCTCTTCCCCCAGCTCTTTAGTATTCTTTGTGTACTTCTTTTTTTCATCTCCTTCAAGGTTTTACTAAGGGAACTTATAAATTGTCTCATTCGACCTCCTCATTTGCATATCTCAACCTATGTAATGTGCTCACCAGCTAAAATGAACATAATGGCTCTGAAGGAAACACCTAAATGGCTATTGTAATATGCTAAGGTATGTATCTAGAAGAGTAATGAAAAGAACATCGGAAATGTAGATTTGAGTTCTAGACCACTTTTAAAAGCAATTAAATTAGATAAAGAGGTATGGAATTAGACATAGAGAAACAGATTGCAAATTCTGACTATTCCACTGAAGACTAGCCATTTGGTCAGAGAATAGTGATATTCAGTAATTTAATCAACATGGAAATGACTACTTGCCTGGCAATTCAAATTATTAAATATAAGGGTTTATTTGTTGTATTTATGTCAACTTAGCATATTGATCATCATCACAGATACTCTTGGTAATTACATTAAGTCTTCCAAAGAAAGCTTGTGATTTATTTTGCAGTGTCAAAAATATGTTTATTTAGGGTTTTAAATGCACTGACCTAATCAGATTACTGAACACTTGCCTAAGACTGTCAATAAGATAATCTTATATAGCCAGACTACCAATGGAGCAAAATAGTTGTGTTTTTCTCCATGAATAAAATAGTAATAATTTAATGGTCATAGTCATGTAACAACTGTCGACTTAAGAATCCATGGGGGAAAGCACAAATTTTCATAGAACAAATAATTGAACTGTATTAAATTTAAATTTTCATCTCCAATATGCCCCACTCATGAGGTCAGAAAAAAAATGGAACCATTTGTTCATAGAAAATTTACCTGTAATATTACCAAATTACCACCAGATTATATCAAATTTCCATTTTGCTCTTTCTGATGCAGTCATTCATGGAAAACCAATGGGGCCCATGGAAGATAAAATATCAGATAATTGGGTTTAACAGAAAACATTAAAATACAAAAGCATTCACTATTGAAAAAGGCCATCTAAAAAGAGCCTGTAAATATATGAACCATTATTTGGGCAGAACACAGTCCAATATTGTCTCTACTTCCATTTTTGTTACAAGATAAATAAATAATCCTGAATCTTAGGATGATATATTAATATATTTGTCTAAGCATGGCAAAGAACAGTTAGAGAAAGGGATTAAAGCTAGAAATTTACTATAATTCCGGATGTAAAATCTCTGGAATTTTGACAAGGGAAAGAAATAGACAATTTGTTACTAATAGTATATATTTTTTTATCATTATCTGATCATTATTCTAAAGTAAGTACAGCTGACCATTGAAGAACATGGGTTTGAACTGCAGGGGTCCAATTATACATGGATTTTTAAAAAAATAAATATGTTCTACATTTCTACATGATCCATGTTGGTGAAATCCACAGATGCAGAACCACAGATACTGAGGGCCAACTGTAAAGTTATACAGATTTTTACTGGGTACAGGGTCAGTGCCCCAGACTCCTAGCATTGTTCAAGGGTCAGCTATATATTCCAAATTGCTCTTTGCAGCACAGTTACTGGAGACATCATTTTGTTGTTCCTTTTCAGTTTAAAAGAAAAGGGAATATATTATGAAAATATTTCAGAAATATTCATACTATGCAAACTAGCAACGTATGTTAGCCTACAGAAGACTGTTCTACTGTGGAGAAATCTTCAACTTTTTAAGTTAACATTACCTAGTGCAATAATTAATTTTGTATTTCCACTGGAAAGGGTGCCTAGGCCTTTGGTCACGCATTATGTCTGTAAGGGTGTTCTGGATGAGATTAACATTTGAGTAGGTAGACTGAGTAAAGCTGATTTACATCATTAATGTGGGTGGGCCCCATCCAATTGGTTAAATGCCTGAATAAAACAAAAGACTGACCCCTCCAGCAAGTATGAGGAACTTTCTTCTACCTGATTGCCTTTGAGTAAAGGCATCAGTTTTTTTCTGCCTTCAGATTTGAACTGAAACATCAGCTCCTCCCGGGTCTTGAGGCCACTAGGCTTCCAACTTGAACAATACTGTGGCTCTCCTAGGTCTGCAGTTTGCCAACTGCAGTTTTTGGGACTTGTAAACCTCCATAACCACATGAGCCAACTCCTTATAATAAATCTTTCTCTCTGAGTGAGAGAAGAAGAGACATCCTATTGGTTTTATCTCTCTGGAAATTCTGAATGATAATCCTAGTAATATAAAGAAAATTTGGCACATATTTTTCTTTTCCTTTTGGCAGGCCACTAATAGCATGCTGTAGTGGAAAAGTATTTAAAAATGAAGTTATGGGGAAAAAACATTTTAAAAAATACTCAACAATTTGCTAAATATATAAATTTCTTTAAATACAAATTTTTTATTTTTCTTTACTGACAAAGGTTTCTAAGGAGTTTGAAAACTATACATTTTGGCCTTTTGTGATAAGTTTTCACATATCCAAAATGCATTGAAAAAAATCAAACTGTAATAAATATCATCCTGTAGCGTTCTTTTAAATTTTGACACTGGGGCTTGGAACAGAAATGTTTTATAATTAATATGAATTAACTTTTAAAAAATCAATCAAGGGACAAATAAAAGGGCAGAATTAAAACAAAAGAAAACCATAAAAAAACTAAATATAAATGAAAGGCTGATTAGGCATTGATGACCTTGAATGTAATCTTTTCATTTTACAAAAGAGGCAATGGACATGCAACAAAATATATCTCAGATTTGTTTGAGATTTTGTTTATATTTTTAATTTGGCTTATACATTCTCTACAAATGCTATGGGAAAGAAATAAAACTAAAAATTGTATATATTACACTTGTTGATTCTGATACTATTAATGTTATTTATATGAAAATTTGTTATTAAAGAGCTTGAAATTTAATATTTTTATTCTAAAATTCTAAATTATGTAGGAAAATATTACAAAAAATGAAACATAAGGGAAAGAACCAGCATATTTAAAATATGTGAAATTGTCAATCTGAAAAATCTAAAAGGAATAATTAAAAATTAGTTTAATGAATAAAATGGTGAACTAAATTATCTGAATAGTGAGAAGAGATCAAGATGGCAGAGTAGGAGGATGCAGAGCTCATCTCCTCCCACAAACACATTAAAAATACACCCACATGTGGGATAATCCTCACTGCAGACAAATGGGAAATAAGCAGAAAGACTCTTATACATCCAAGGTTGTAATAAATATTCACAGAATGTTCAGTAGGAAGGAAAGAGAAGCAATCAGGTCAGGACCTGCACCCCTAGGAGGGGACACAGAAGAAGAAGGGGATTACATGGACTCAATAGTCCTTCCTGGGGACTGAGTGGTTTGAACCACATATTGGCTTCCCAGCTCTGTGGGGGTCCAGCACCAGGAGGACAAGTCCTCTTAGCTGGTTTGAAATCCAGTGGAACTGACCATGGGTCTATAAGAAATCTAGACTCCGCTTGTTAAGATTATACACATGCTTGATTACTCCTGAGAAAAGGTGGAGGAAGCAGATTAAAACTGCTTGGGACTCTGGTCAGTTTCCCATGATCACCACAGCCTGAGTCAAGCACCCACTCTGGCCCCTCTTGCTCAGTGGTGCAGCTCCACACTAGGGCAAAGAATGCCATGACCAAGGAGAGTATGCAGTTGTGGGGGACAGAGCTGGCACAGCATCTGAACAGAGTGAGGGCAGCCATTCCAGGTGCTCATAGAGGTGCTAGATCAGGAGCAGTACAGAACACTGACATGTGTCCCAGGACCACCTCTGTCGGCACCCTGGCCCACGCAGGATGCTCACTGTGGGCCCTCTTGCTCCAGCACTGCTCCCTGGGGCAAAGGTGCCAATGCTTAGAGAGGGAGGAGCACACACTTAGAAGGAACATAACCAGCTCAAATCCAAACCTCAGTGTTTCTGCTCCAGAAACTAGGGACCCACCCCGATCTCCAATACTGTGGTGATGACCACTGAGCAGAAGAGAAGCACTGGCTCACACCTGGCTCAGACTCTAGCTACTCCATCTCCAGCCCAAACTCCTACCAAGATGATAGCTGCCAGCTCACTCTGGGGGAAGATGTGATTTGTGCTCACTTCAGATCCAGTCCTCCCATAAACAACACCAGGCACATGCAGACAGTATAGGGATGCTCCCACATAATGATACCTCTTCAAGACCAGGAGAGGTAACTATTTCACCCAATTTCATAGGAAAAATGGAAAGTTAAGGAAAATGAGAAGACAGAGGAATTTGTTTCAAATAAAAGAACAAGGAGAAAACAACCCTGGGGGAAAAAACTAATAAAACAGAGATAAATAATTTATGATATAAAGAAATTAAAGCATTAGTAATAAGAATGCTAACTGAACTATGGAAAAGAATAAGTGAACACAGTGTAAGTTTTAACAAGGAACTAGAAAATATAAAAAGAACCAATCAGAACTGCAGAATACAATAACTGAAATAAAAACACACTTAAAAAGTTAACAGACTAGGTGATACAGAAGATGCATACACAAGTGATCAGAAATATAGAATAATGGGAGGAGCTTCAAGATGCCGGAAGAGTAAGATGTGGAGATCACCTTCCTCCCCACAGATACATAAGAAATACATCTACATGTGGAAAAACTCCTACAGAACACCTACTGAATGCTGGCAGAAGACCTCAGACCTCCCAAAAGGCAAGAAACTCGCCATGTACCTGGGTAGGGCAAAAGAAAAAAGAAAAAACAGACACAAAAGAATAGGGACGGGACCTGATCCAGTGGGAGGGAGCTGTGAAGGAGGAAAGGTTTCCACACACTATGAAGCCACTTCCGGGGCAGAGACTGTGGGTGGTGGAGGGGGAAACTTCAGAGCCACGGAGGAGAGTGCAGCAACAGGGGTGCAGAGGGCAAAGTGGAGAGATTCCCACACAGAGGATCGGTGCCGACCAGCACTCACCAGCCTCAGAGGTTTGTCTGCTCACCTGACGGGATAGGTAGGGGCTGGGAGCTGAGGCTTGGGCTTCCGTAGGATCCCAGGGAGAGAACTGGGGTTGGCTGCATGAACACAGCCTGAAGGGGGCTAGTGCACCACGGCTAGCTGGGAGGGAGTCCGGGAAAAGGTCTGGAACTGCTGAAGAGGCAAGAGACTCTTTCTTGCCTCTTTGTTTCCTGGTGCATGAGGAGAGGGGATTAAGAGCGCTGCTTAAAAGAGCTCCAGAGATGGGCGCGAGATGCAGCTATCAGCGCGGACCCCAGAGATGGGCATGAGATGCTAAGGCTGCTGTTGCAGACACCAAGAAGCCTGTGTGCAAGCACATGTGACTATCCACACCTCCCCTCCCAGGAGCCTGTGCAGCCCTCGACTGCCAGGGTCCCATGATCCAGGGACAACTTCCCCGGGAGAATGCACGGCGCGCCTCAGGCTGATGCAATGTCATGGCAGCTTCTGCCGCTGCAGGCTCACCCCGCATCTGTACCCCTCCCTCCCCCTGACCTGAGTGAGCCAGAGCCCCCAAAGCAGCTGCTCCTTTAACCCCATCCTGTCTGAGGGAAGAACTGACACCCTCAGGTGACCTAAATGCAGAGGCGGGGCCAAATCCAAAGCTGAATCCCAGGAGCTGTGCGAACAAGAGAAAGGGAAATTTCTCCCAGCAGCATCAGGAGCAGCGGATTAAATCTCCACAGTCAACTTGATGTACCCTGCATCAGTGGAACACCTGAATAGACAACGAATCATCCCAAATTGAGGAGGTGGGACTTTGGGAGCAAGACAGATTATTTATACCCCTTTTCCTCTTTTTGTGAGTGTGTATGTTTCTGTGTGTGATTTTTGTCTGTATAGCTTTGCTTTTACCATTTCTCCTAAGGTTCTGTCTGTTTTTTTTTTTTTTTTTAGTATAGTTTTCAGCACTTGTTATCATTGGTGTTAGGTTGTTCTTTCTTTCTTCCATTTTTTAAATAACATAAAAAAAGTTTTAATAATTATTTTTTGGTTTTTATTTTAATAACTTTTAATTTGATTTGATTTGATTTCATCTTTTTATTTCTTCCCTTTTTTCTCCCTTTTATTCTGAGCTGTGTGGATGATAGGCTCTTGGTGCTCCAGCCAAGCATCAGGGCTGTGCCCCTGAGGTGGGAGAGCCAAGTTCAGGACATTGGCCCACAAGAGACCTCCCAGATCCATGTCATATCAAAAGGCAAAAATCTCCCAGAGATCTCCATCTCAAAGGCAAGAACCAGCTCCACTCAACGACCTGAAAGCTACAGTGCTGGACACCCTATGCCAAACAACTAGCAAGACAAGAACAAAGCCCAAACCATTAGCAGAGAGGCTGCCTAAAATCATAAGTCCACAGACACCCCAAAAAACAACACCAGAAGTGGAACTGCCCACCAGAAAGACAAGATCCAGCCTCATCCACCAGAAAACAGGCACTAGTCCCCTCCACCAGGAAGCCTACACAACCCACTGAACCAACCTTAGCCACTGCAGGCAGAAACCAAAAACAACGGGAACTACGAACCTGCAACCTGTGAAAAGGAGACCCCAAACACAGTAAGTTAAGCAAAATGAGAAGACAAAGAAACACACAGCAGATGAAGGAGCAAGGTAAAAACCCAGCAGACCTAACAAATGAAGAGGAAATAGGCAGGCTACCTGAAAAAGAATTCATAATAATGATAGTAACAGTGATCCAAAATCTTGAAAATAGAATGGAGAAAATACAAGAAACGTTTAACAAGGACCTAGAAGAACTAAAGAGCAAACAAACAATCATGAACAACACAATAAATAAAATTTAAAAATCTCTAGAAGGGATCAATAGCAGAATAACTGAGGCAGAGGAATGGATAAGTGACCTGGAAGATAAAATAGTGGAAATAACTACTGCAGAGCAGAATAAAGAAAAAAGAATGAAAAGAATTGAGGACAATCTCAGAGACCTACAGGACAATATTGAACACACCAACGTTTGAATTACAGGGATCCCAGAAACAAGAGAAAAAGAAAGAGACTGAGGGCTTCCCTGGTGGCGCAGTGGTTGAGAGTCCGCCTGCCGATGCAGGCGACACGGGTTCGTGCCCCGGTCTGGGAAGATCCCACATGCCGCGGAGCGGCTGGGCCCGTGAGCCATGGCCACTGGGCCTGTGCGTCCGGAGCCTGTGCTCCGCAACGGGAGAGGCCATGACAGTGAGAGGCCCGTGTATCGCAAAAAAAAAAAAAAAAAAAAAAAGAGACTGAGAAAATATTTGAAGAGATTATAGTTGAAAACTTCCCTAATATGGGTAAGGAAATAATTAATCAAGTTCAGGAAGCAGAGAGAGTCCCATACAGGATAAATCCAAGGAGAAACATGCGAAGACACATATTAATCAAACTATCAAAAATTAAGTAGAAAAAAATATTAAAAGCAGCAAGGGAAAAACAACAAATAACATACAAGGTTAACAGCTGATCTTTCAGCAGAAACTGAAAGCTACAAGAGAGTGGCAGGATATATGTAAAGTGATGAAAGGGAAGAAACTAAAACCAAGATTATTCTCTCCAGCAAGGAACTCATTCAGATTTGACAGAGAAAATAAAACCTTTACATACAAGCAAAAGCTAACAAAATTCAGCACACCCAAACCAGCTTTACAACAAATGATAAACTTCTCTAGGCAGGAAACACAAGAGAAGGAAAAGACCTACAATAACAAACCCCAAACAATTATTAAGAAAATGGTAATAGGAACATACATACCGATAATTACCTTAAATGTAAATGGATTAAATGCTCCAGCCAAAAGACATAGACAGGCTGAATAGATACAAAAACAAGACCCGTATATATGCTGTCTACAACAGACCCACATCAGACCTAGGGACACATACACACTGGAAGTGAGGGGATGGAAAAAGATATTCCATGCAAATGGAAATCAAAAGAAAGCTTGAGCAGCAATTCTCATATCAGACAAAATAGAATTTAAAATAAAGACTATTACAACAAACAAAGAAGGCCACTATATAAGGACCAAGGGATCAATCCAAGAAGAAGATATAACAATTGTAAATATTTATGCACCCAACATAGGAGCACCTCAATACATAAGGCAAATACTAACAGCCATAAAAGGGGAAATCGACAGTAACACAATCATAGTAGGGGACGTTAACACCCCACTTTCCCCAATGTGCAGATCATCCAAAATGAAAATAAATAAGGAAACACAAGCTTTAAATGATACATTAAACAAGATGGACTTAATTGATATTTATAGGACATTCCATCCAAAACAACAGAATACACTTTCCTCTCAAGTGCTCATGGAACATTCTCCAGGATAGACCATATCTTGGGTTACAAGTCAAGCCTTGGTAAATTTAAGAAAATTGAAATCATATCAAGTATCTTTTCTGACAACAACGCTATGAGACTAGGTATCAATTACAGGAAAAAAATCTGTAAAATATAAAACACATGGAGGCTAAACAATACACTACTTAGTAACCAAGAGATCACTGAAGAAATCAAAGAGGAAATCAAAAAATACCTAGAAACAAATGACAATGAAAACATAACGACCCAAAACGTATGGGATGCAGCAAAAGCAGTCCTAAGAGGGAGGTTTATAGCAATACACTCCTACTTTAGGAAACAAGAAACATCTCAAATAAACAACCTAACATTACACCTAAAGCAATTAGAGAAAGAAGAACAAAAAAAACCCAGTTAGCAGAAGGAAAGAAATCATAAAGATCAGATCAGAAATTAATGAAAAAGAAATGAAGGAAATGATAGGAAAGATCAATAAAACTAAGAGCTGCTTCTTTGAGAAGATAAACAAAATTGATAAGCCATTAGCCAGACTCATCAAAAAAAAAGGGATTAGACTCAAATTAATAGAATTAGAAATGCAAAACGGGAAGTAACAACTGACACTGCAGAAATACAAAAGATCATGAGAGATTACTGTAAGCAACCATATGCCAATAAAATCGACAACCTGGAAGAAATGGAAAAATTCATAGAAATGCATAACCTTCTGAGACTGAACCAGGAAGAAATAGAAAATATGAATAGACCAATCACAAGCACTGAAATTGAAACTGTGATTTAAAATTTTCCAACAAATGCCCAGGTTGAGATGGCTTCAATTCAATGTTGGCCAAATTCTACCAATATTTAGAGAAGAGCTAAAACTTATTTTTCTGTAACACTTCCAAAATATAGCAGAAGGAGGAACTCTCCCAAATTCATTCTATGAGGCCACCATCACCGACACCAAAACCAGACAAAAATACCCCAAAAAAAGAAAACTTCAGGCCAATATCACTGATGAACATAGATGTCAAAGTCCTCAACCAAAAAGTAGGAAACAGAATCCAACAGCATATTAAAGGGATCATACACCATGATCAAGTGGAGTTTATCCCAGGAATGCAAGGATTCTTCAATATATGCAAATCAATCAATGCGATACACCATATTCACAAATTGAAGGAGAAAAACTATATGATTGTCTCAATAGATGCAGAGAAAGCTTTTGACAAAATTCAACACCCGTTTATGATAAAAACCCTCCAGAAAGCAGGCCTAGAGGAAACGTACCTCAACATAATAAAGGCCATATATGACACACCCACGGCCAACCTCATCATCAATGCTGACCAACTGAAACCATTTCCACTAAAATCAGGAACAAGACAAGTTTGCCCACTGTCACCACTAGTATTCAACAGAGTTCTGGAAATTTTAGCCACAGCAATCAGAGAAGAAAAAGAAATAAAAGGAATCCAAATCAGAAAAGAAGAAGTAAAGCTGTCACTGTTTGCAGATGACATGATACTATACATAGAGAATCCTAAAGATGCTACCAGAAAACTCCTAGAGCTAATCAATGAATTTGGTAAAGTAGCAGGGTACAAAATTAATGCACAGAAATCTTTTGCATTCCTGTACACTAATGATGAAAAATCTGAAAGTGAAATTAAGAAAACACTCCCATTTACCATTGCAACATAAAGAAGAAAATACCTAGGAATAAACCTACCTAAGGGGACAGAAGACGTGTATGCAGAAAATTATGACACTGATGAAAGAAATTAAAGATGATACAAATAGATGGAGAGATATACCATGTTCTTGGATTGGAAGAATCAACATTGTGAAAATGACTATACTACCCAAGGCCATCTAGAGATTCAATGCAATCCCCGTAAAACTACCACTGGCATTTTTCACAGAACTAGAACAAAAAATTTCACAATTTGTATGGAAACACAAAAGACCCCGAATAGCCAAAGCAATCTTGAGAACGAAAAATGGAGCTGGAGGAATCAGGCTCCCTGACTTCAGACTATACTACAAAGCTACAGTAATCAAGACAGTATGGTACTGGCACAAAAACAGAAAGATAGATCAATGGAACAGGATAGAAAGCCCAGAGATAAACCCACGGACATATGGTCACCTTATCTTCGACAAAGGAGGCAAGAATATAGAATGGAGAAAAGACAGCCTCTTCTATAACTGGTGCTGGGAAAACTGGACAGCTACATGTGAAAGAATGAAATTAGAACACTCCCTAACACCATACACAAAAATAAACTCAAAATGGATTAAAGACCTAAATGTAAGGCCAGACACTGTCAAAATATTAGAGGAAAACATAGGCAGAACACTCTATGACATAAATCACAGCAAGATCCTTTTTGACTCACCTCCTAGAGAAATGAAAATAAAAACAAAAATAAACAAATGGGACCTAGTGAAACTTAAAATCTTTTGCACAGCAAAGGAAACCATAAACAGGACTGAAAGACAACCCTCAGAATGGGAGAAAATATTTGCCAATGAAGCAACTGACAAAGGATTAATCTCCAAAATTTACAAGCAGCTCATGCTGCTCAATATCAAAAAACAAACCCAATCCAAAAATGGGCAAAAGATCTAAGTAGACATTCCTCCAAAGATATATAGATTGCCAACAAACACATGAAAGAATGCTCAACATCATTAATCATTATAAAAATGCAAATCAAAACTACAATGCGATGTCACCTCACACCAGTCAGAATGGCCATCATCCAAAAATCTACAAACAATAAATGCTGGAGAGGGTGTGGAGAAAAAGGAACCCTCTTGCACTCTTAGTGGGAATGTAAATTGATACAGCCACTATGGAGAACAGTATGGAACTTCCTTAAAAAACTAAATATAGAACTACCATAAAACCCAGCAATTCCCCTACTGGGCATATACCCTAAGGAAACCATAATTTAAAAAGAGTCATGTACCACAATGTTCGTTGCAGCTCTATTTACAATAGGCAGGACATGGAAGCAACCTAAGTGTCCATCGACAGATGAATGGATAAAGAAGATGTGGCACATATATACAATGGAATATTACTCAGCCATAAAAAGAAAGGAAATTGAATTATTTGTAGTGAGGTGGATGGACCTAGAGTCTGTCATACAGAGTGAAGTATGTCAGAAAGAGAAAAACAAATATCGTATGTTAACACATATATATATATGGAATCTAAAAAAAAAAAAAGTCATGAAGAACCTAGGGGCAAGATGGGAATAATGACACAGACCTACTAGAGAATGGACTTGAGGCCACGGGGAGGGGGAAGGTTAAGCTGGGACAAAATGAGAGAGTGGTAGTGTATATATGGACATATATACACTACCAAATATTAAATAGCTAGCTAGTGGGAAGCAGTCTCATCACACAGGAAGATCAGCTTGGTGCTTTGTGACCAGCTAGAAGGGTGGGATAGGAAGGGATGGAGGGAGGGAGATGCAAGAGGGAAGAGATATGGGGATATATGTATATGTTTAACTTATTCACTTTGTTATATAGCAGAAACTAACACACCATTGTAAAGCAATTACACTCCAATAAAAACGCTAAAAGAAAAGTTTCTAACTTAAAGAATAAAAATTGGCTGAAAAGAAAAAAAAGATAGGGTTATGGAAATCACCAAGTAAGAACAGCAAAAAAAAAAAAAAAAAAAAAATTAAATAAATGAGAACAGTTTAAGGTATCTCTAGGATAACATCAAGCATACCAACATCACATTATAGGGGTTCCAGAAGGAGGAAGCAGAGAGGAAAGGGTCAAATATGTATTAATACAATTATAGCTTGAACACTTCCTGAACCTGAAGAAGGAAATAGATATCCAGGTACAGAAAGCATAGAGAGTTCTAGACAAGTTGAAGCGAAAGACCAAAGACATCAAGACATATCATAATTAATATGGCAAAAATTTAAGACAAAGGGAGAATTCAAAATGCAGCAAGAGAAACAGAGAGTCACATACAAGGCAGCCTCCATAAGGCTGTCACCGGACATTTCTGCAAAAGCTTTGCTGGCCAGAAGGAAGTGGCATGATATTTTAAAGTACTGAAAGAGGAAGACATACAACCTAGGATATTCTACCCTGTAAGTTTATCATTTAGGATTGAAGGAGAGAAAAAGAACTTCTCAGACAACCTAAAACTAGAGTATATCAATCCTAATATGGCCCTAAAAGAAATGTTAAAATGTCTTTTCTAAGTGGAAAAGAAAAGGCTATAAGAAGTCAGAATCAATAGGAAAGGAAAAGTCCCACTAGTAAAGGCAAATATATAGAGTAAAGGATGTGGATCAACTACTTAAATAAGCTGTTATGAAGATTAAGAGACAAATAATGTAAAATCAACTATAACTACAATAAACAGTTAACTAATAGACATGAAGATGTAAAATATGACATAAAAAACACAAAACATTGAGTAAGAAAATGTAAATCTTTCAGAATGTGTTTAAACTTATATGACTACCAGTTTAAAACAAAAATATAGCTATAGGTCAACATATAAGAGCCCCATGGTAACCACAAATCAAAAACCTATAATGGATAATAAAAATCAGTGAGGAAATAAATTTTTAAAAGACCAAAAGAAACAGAACAAACAGAAAAGATCTTGAAACCAAGAGTTGGTTTTTTGAAAAGATAGACAAAATTGATAATCCTTTATTTAGGCTCATCATGAGAAAAAGAGTGAGGACTCAAATAAACAGACTAAGAAATAAAAGAGGAAAAATTACATCCAATATCACAGATATGCAAAAAAAATTATAGGAGAATACTACAAACAGTTTTATACCAACAAATTGGACAACCCAGAAGAAACTGATAAATTCCTATAAACCTACAGCTTTCCATGACTAAATCAGGAAGAAATATACAATCTGAACAGACTGACCACTAGTAGTGAAATTGAATTTGTGATTAAAAAAAAAAAAAAAGAAAAGAATAAAACCTCCCAGCAAACAAAAGGCCAGGACCAGATGGCTTCTGGGGATTTCTACCCAACACGAAAGACCTTATACCTATCCTTCTCAAGCTATTTCAAAAAAATGGAGATGACAGAACACTCCCTAATTCCTTCTATGAGACCACCATTACCCTAATACCAAAACCAAAGACACTACAAAAAAGAAAAGAAAATTACAAGCCAATATCTTGATGAATATACATGCAAAAATCTTCAACAAAACATTAACAAACTAAATCTAACAATACATAAAACGGATCATATACCATGATCAAGTTTTATTCATTCCAGGGTCACAAGGATGGTTCAACATAAACAAATTAATCAATGTGATACCCCACATTAACGAAAAGAAAGAGAAAAACCACATGATCATCTCAATAGATGCAGTAAAAGCATTTGACAAAATTCAACATCTATTCATGATAAAAATTCTCAACAAAGTATGTATAGAGGGAACATAGCTCAATGTAATAAAGGTCATTTATGACAAACCAACAGCTATCATACTCAATGAGCAAAAGCTTTCAGCTGTAAATCATGAATAAGACAAGGATGCCCATGCTTGCCACTTCTATTTAACATAGTATTGGAATTCCTAGCCACAGCAATCGGAAGAAAGGAAGGAAGAAAGGAAGGAAGGAAGGAAGGAAGGAAGGAAGGAAGGAAGGAAGGAAGGAAGGATGGATGGAAGGGAGGGAGAGAGGGAGGGAAAAACAGAAAAGAAAAAAGAAATTGAAGGCATCTATATTGGAAGGGAAGAATTGAAGGTGTCACTATTTGTAGATAACATGATACTACATAGAGAAAACACTAAAGTCTCTATCAAAACTATTAGAACTAGCAAATTCAGAAAATTTGCAGGATACAATATTAACATACAGAAATCTGTTGCTTTTCTATACACTAATAATGAACTATCAGAAAGAGAAAGGAAGAAAATAGTCACTTAAAATCACATCAAAAATAATACTTAGGAATAAAATTAACCAAGGAGGTGAAACACCTATACTCTGAAAACTATAAAACATTGATGAAGGAAATTGAAGGTGATACAAAGAAATGGAAAGATATCCCATGTTCATGAACTGGAAGAATTAATACTGTTAAAATGTCCAGACTACCCAAAGCTATCTACAGACTTATTTCAATCCGTGTATACACCCATGACATTTTTCACAGAACTAGGACAAATAATCCTAAAATTTATATGGAACCACAAAAGATCCTGAATAGTCAAATCAATCTTGGAAAAAAAGAACAAAACTGGAGGTATCACCCGCCCTGACTTTAGACTATACTACAAAGCTACAGCCATCACAACAGTAAGGTACTGGCACAAAAACAGACACATAGATCAATAAGCAAATGTAGCTCGACACATTCCATTTAAATGGCATTCAAGAATATTAAAAGTAGGGGGCTTCCCTGGTGGCGCAGTGGTTGAGAGTCCGCCTGCCGATGCAGGGGATACGGGTTTGTGCCCCAATCTGGAAGGATCCCACATGCCGCGGAGCGGCTGGGCCTGTGAGCCATGGCTGCTGAGCCTGCGCGTCCGGAGCCTGTGCTCCGCAACGGGAGAGGCCACAACAGTGAGAGGCCCGCATACCGCAAACAAAAAAAAAAGTAGGGCTTCCTTGGTGGTGCAGTGGTTGAGAGCCCGCCTGCCGATGGAAGGGACACGGGTTCATGCCCCAGTCTGGGAAGATCCCACATGCCACGGAGTGGATAGGCCCGTGAGCCATGGCCACTGAGCCTGCGCATCCAGAGCCTGTGCTCCACAATGGGAGAGGCCACAACAGTGAGAGGCCCGCGTATCGCAAAAAAAAAAAAAAAAAAAAAAAGAATATTAAAAGTAATTGACAGTGATAAAATCAGAAAGGAGTTGCTTCTTGGTAGGGCTTGGGGGTGACTTTGAATTGACTGGAAGTGAACTAGAGGGATATTTCTGGGTAATGGATATGTTCTATATTTGTATTAAGATGGTGGTTGCCAGGGTTCAATTGTTTGAACATGTCAAACTGAATACTTAAGTGTAGTACATTTAACCATCTGTAAATGATTTTTCAATTAAAAAAATAAGGTTAACAAGTAAAAAGTTCTCCTAAGATATCATTCATAACAATGTTTGGAGAAGATGAAGACTATCTGTAAATGGCATATCAAGGGAGGGGGAGCATTTGCAGTCATGTGCTCAAGCAATGTTTGCTCAAGGAATGTTTTATGACTAATATTGTTTAGAATTATTGGTGTATGGTGATTATTTTAAAAAGGGTAAATAGACTGCTAGTTAATTCTATTGTTACTGTATCTATATAGACAATGCACCCTTTTATTTTCCGTACCTGGGTTAACAAATAATACAGGTGGAACTTGCCAACTATTTAGTGCATAAGTCTCAAGCTTGAGTGAAAATGGTTGCAAAACGTTTTTTAAAAAATTAGAGAACCTGAAGAAATGTTATGTGAGAAAAATCAGAAAATAACAACAGGAGAACAAGCAGAAGCTGAGTGAATAAGTCAAAAAGTAGAAGAGCAAAAGAGAGATTCCCCCCAAGATAATAGATTCTATAAAACCCAAACTGGTGTTCACTGAAGAAGTCTATGAAGTTCTTTGCTGCTTGAGTGGCAGAAGCATTGCCAACTTGGGTACTAATTAAGTCAAGCAAACAAGAAAATAGAAATGCTTAGAACATGAACTACCATAAATACCAGATATACTCCAAGAAGATGGGATTAGCAAACATTTCTGAAAAATGTTCCTTTACACCAAAACATATTTTAAAGCCAATTGAATTTGGTGAAATTTTATTCTCCCTATAAAGGCACGTCAACATTAGTTACAGCTCTCAGTAGTGGTCTTGAATTTTGTATGCTTTAAGTGGAGATGGAAATAGCATCTATTGAAGTACAGGTCCAGCTACTTAGAGAACTTTCTGGATTTCCTTTTTTCTTGTATGTACTTATTAACTCCCTTTTATCTTTGGTTTTCTGACTTATTCTTCTTTCCTTGCAACTTGAAAGGGCCTAAGAAAAATCTAATTACTAGATTTCAGATGGTAGACTTTTATAAAGTAAAATAGTCAGAAATGCTATACAGTTTTTGAATATAATATGAGATTTTATTAAGAAACCTTAGTGAGTTTTAAGATATATCATTTTATAGGCTTGTTCGAATCATCATTTTCCATTTCTAGTGAATACTAAGGGAAGGTAATGAATGAGGGTTATAGCTGCCTATGTAATCACCATATTTTATAGTTGAATGGTAAAGGAAATGCTGCTAGAAATTAGCTAATTTGGATAGCTTTTGTATAAAACTAAAATCTCAATTTGTTAGTAAAATTTTTCTTCTATATCATATATTGAGGATCGGATAAAATCTATAAGCTTAGACCCTTATGAGGTTTAGACCCAGTAACTAGTCTTTTTTCTTTTACAAACCACATACTATATCATAAGCAGTTTTATTTTTAACTTAGGTGGAAAGAGTGTCTAGTACCAGCTTTTCACTGTTGAAGAGTGTGCCCAATGACAATTAATTAGATTTAAATGTATGTTATGATGTGTTAAGAATTTTTAAAGAGAATTTTTAAACATGGCAATTATTTTACTGAAAGTTATAGTATAGTTAACTTAAAAAATGGATATATATTTATGATATCAAAGTTTAAGTGACTCCATTCAGTTTTAAAGATAAAACAGAAGATGAAGTAGACATTTTTCTTTACTGTTTTACCATTTGTTTAATTCAACAAATATTGATTGATTGTTGCTGAAAATACAAAGCTATGCATGATCACCTGCCTTCAAAACGTTTATAGAATACAAACAAGGTAAAAGCAAAGCATAGGCAGGTAGCTACAATAGAAAGTAACTGTGATGATTCTGAGACAGTTCTATAAGCGCTAGAAGAAGGTAAGCATTTTGTTGGTTGGGGAAGAGCAAAGGTTTATTCAGTTTGGGGCTATATCTCCTTTGTAATTATTTTTAGTGTTTTTTAGAACTCTTCTTTTGTGTAGCTCACTCCTTTCTAATATTCTGCTCCACAAATCCCAGCCACCTTAACCATTCTCTCTCTTTTCACTTCAGTGGGACCGTGATGCTTTGCTTGAGTTGCTCTTCCCTTAACCAGGCAGAAAGGTGGGTGATCATCGGTCTCACTCCAGTTGCAAAGTATAGTTATTTAGGAGGTAAGAAGAGTAATTAATGAACCTTGTTTCTTTGGCTAATGAGATTCCAGTTAGAGATTTTCAGCTTCTTTTAGCTGCCTATGATAGCGTATGAGACAAGAGAGATGAGTTAAAGAAGAAAATGATTAGTCTTTAAGAAGACTGTAAAGCAAACAAAAAGAATAGAGCATAGTAAAAGGGGTATGACAGACATGAGGAGGTGAAATGGGGGTGGAGGGAACAGGTTACAATATGAATTAGAATAGTTAAGGGAAACCTATCTGAGAAGGAGAGAATTGAGCAAAGCTTTAAGATGGTTAGAGATTTAGCCAAGAACGTGTCTGGGGAAAAGTAACTGCAGGCAGAAGACTGAAGCAGTGTCACTGAGACAAGAGTATGCTTGGCATTAGAGAAACACCAAGGAGCTAAGTGAATATAGTGTAGGGTAGAAGAAGATGCTATCCAGAGGTGATGAGGGAAGGCCATTACCTTCGAGACTGTGTAAGGATTCTAGCTTTATTGTGAATGAAATGGAGAGCCATTTAATATGGTGTTTTGATCCGATTTGAGGATACATTATAAGTTATATCTTAAAATATTTATTCTGGCTGCTCTACATAAGGATAGTAGACATTAGAATTTCAAAGTAAATAAGAAGGCAGGTTTAAAAACAAGGGAACCATCTAGGATTGCAATGATTTAGAAGAAAGTTGATGTTTTTTCTGATCTTCTGATAGCGGTACAGGTAGTGTAGATTCAGGTTATGAATATATTTTTAAAATAAAGTAACAATAATTTCCCGGAGGGATAAATGAGGAGTGCAAGAGAATCAAGGATATCTTCAGGTATTATAGCCTGACAATTAGAAATGGAAGTGTCTTTAACTGAGATGGAGCAGGTGTTGGATGGAGCATGCTGGGGTTAGGAGGGTAATGGAAATAGTAGTTCAGATTTGGAAACATCAATTTTGAGATGACTATTAGAATTTCAAGTGGCTACTTTAATATATGACACAGTGATTGATTATTGAAGCACTTAACCATTAGATTATGTGATACTTATGGAAAGGGACCAGGACATGTTTATCTTTAATTTCCCATGGCACATAGCACAGAGAAGAATATATTACCATATCCAATGCCTCTCATTCTAATTATTCACTGCATTTCTAGGGTAGTCTAGCAAATGACTGTAATGACTGTAGTTTTAAACAAGTTACAAGGATTTTTAAGTGGCTTTAAGATGCAATGTTAAAAAAACAGAAACAAAACACTCTTAAAGCATAAAATACACAAGAAAATACAGAGCAGGAGGTTTCTATGAGTGAACATGCTTTACTTGGCTATGCTCACTTTGTTTTACTGAATCAGGGTGGCTATATAACAGTACAAAACCACACATCTTTTGTAGGTTTTGTTTTCTAAAGTTTCTTCTCTATCTATCCTTTGTTGTTCTAAATATAACTCTGTAACCATACCACAGAAGTTTTTCTCTTGAATTTCTCAGAATTCTATAGAATATATATTACAGAAGCACATTCATATGAGGGCTAACAAAGTAGATAAAACATAGTTCTTCTCATGGTAAGGACACTGTAATCCTGAATATGGAAACTGAGTATTCATACCATTTATGAACAAGAAATCAGGATTGCAGTGTGGAGTAAATATTAACATTTTAAAATATGAGTCTTTATTTTACATGTATATCAAAATCCTCCCTAGTAAATTTTTCTCACTAGACTTCTTTCTAACATAGAAATTCTATTACAATACATATTATACTCTCCCCATTACACTGTCTCTTGGCCTGAAATTTTATATGTCCTGAGGCAAAAATGACAACTACTTTTAAAATCAATTTGATCCCTAAGTTTTTTTAAAAAATAGTATTTTGTCACAATCAGTAATAAAACTATAATTTGCTCTTAATAATGTATATTTTAAATCAAATCGATTACCTATAATAGATGCCTATATCAATTAATGGCATATATGTTTTTGAAGGGAGATTATTTATATCAAAGTGAAAATCAGAATTTCATGCTTAGGCCTTTCTAGTTAATAGCTTTTCTTCACATCTTACATTATAGGAACCAACTTGAGTGGCATCTTCTATGGTTGTACATTAGAAGTTAAGTCTTGTGAATGCCTGTCTATGTTTGCTACTGAATGAGACTTACCAATTTTAGTCATTTAATCCTAATTTATAGTGATATCCAGCCTAAGTTATAGGATCACTTTAGTCCAACTATAAAATATTTATAAGAGTATATGTGGGGGAGGATATGGACCACATCAACAAAAAAATTTCCTAAGTTACATTATTTTGTATATGCAGTCAAAAATAGATATTTGTAAAAAAGAAAATCCACATTCATACTATGTAGGGTTTTAAAACTTTTGATTAGGGAATTTCAAAATAAGTGAAGAGAAAAGCAGGGCAAAAGATCTGAAGTGACATCGCACCAAAGAAGATATATAGATGATAAGTAAGTATATAAAAAGTTGCTTGAAATCATATGTCATTAAGGGATTGCAAATTAAAACAATTATGAGAACCACTACACATCTTTCAGAATGACTAAAATCCAAAATACTGACAACACCAAATCCAGATGAGATACGGAATAAGATTAACTCTCATTCATATTGATGGGAATACAAAATAGTACAGCCACTTTGGAAAACACTGTGGAAGTTTCTTACAAAGTCAAACATAGACTAACCACTTAACCCAGCAATCATGGTCCTAGGCATTTGCCAAAATAAATTGAAAGCTATGAATACACAAAATCTTGTACATGGGTGTTTATAGGAGATTTATTCATAATTACCAAAACTTAGAAGCAACTAAGATGTCCCTCAATAAGTTAAGGACTGTGGCTCATCCACATAATGTAATAATATTCATCAGTAAAAAGAAATGAGTTATCAAGCCACAAAAAAGAATGGCAGAACCTTAAATGTATATTGATAAGTGAAAGAAGCAAATCTGAAAAGGCTACATACCATATAATTCCAACTATATGACATCTGAAAAAGGCAAAACTATAGAGACAATGAAAATATCAGGGGTTGTAGCACAGGGGAATTTTAGGGCAGTGAAGCTATTCTGTATGATAATGTAATTGTGAATATATGATATTATACATTTGTCAAACCCATAGCAATGTAAAACATGAAGAATGATCCCTAATAAAAACTATGGACTTTAATTAATAATAATGTATCAATATTGGTTTATCAATTTTAATAAATGTATCACACCAATGACAGATGTTAATAATAGGGAAAGACTTGGTGTATGAAGGATGGAGGTGGGCTGAGGGGTAGGGGTAAGTATCACTCTGTACTTTTTGCAAGCCTAATACTGCTCTAAGAAATGAAGTCTATTAATTAAAAAAATAAATAAAACAAATTTAAAAACACAACCACCCTGTTTTTATTGAGAGAAAAAGTATATTTTGTATATAAGATAATGAAAGGTCTACAAGAAATGTCAACAAACGTATTTTCTCTGGGTTGTAGGTTTTTGGGTGCCTTTAGTATTTATTTGTTTATACTTATTTATATTTTATTTTATACTGTATTAATTTTATAATTGAAAAAAATGAGGAAATTTCATCAGCTAAAATAATTCTAGTGCTTTTATGCATATCTATATATCAAATATTCTGAAACAAAAAGGAAATTCTATGAATATTCTGAAACAAAAAGGAAATTCTATGAGTATTCCTAAAAAAATCATTTTCTGTGTCACAATTATGTGTCAGTCACTGCACCAACATAAGAAATATAAACATTAATAAGAGCTCACAGAAACAAACTCACAATCTCCATGTGAAACAAGACATTAACTTACTTTAGCACAGCATCATAGAAGATGGTTGGGAGCATGGGTGAGGTGCTGGGAAGGACTGGTGTGACAGGGTTATTTTATTCTAGACAGTGATATACAGGAGTTCTTTGATGTGATTTTTGTGTGTGATTCAGAATATATTAGAAGAAGGACCTACAAAAACCATGGAGAATAAAAGTAGGTGCTATTTATAGGAATGTTGAGAAGTTTAATATGATTAGACTGTTAAACATCAGAATCACTTTTTTTTTTTTTAATGCCTGGGACCATCCAAGAACAAAAAAAATTTTGTAGATGGGTTTTGAGAATCTGAATTCTAATGAAATCTAAAGGAATTCATTTAGTATATAAGTATCATGGAACCATCAAAGTTTTAAGCAAAAAGCATTATAATCCTGGCCATATATATTATTAACGTAATTAAACAAGGAGGCCATTAGACTGAGGTGACGCTAATGCCTTGTTAGCCTAGTATGCAAACCAAAACCTAAGCCAAAGTCAGTGTCTCCAAACCAAGGAAATGAAACTTAAGAACAACAAATCACAAACAGCCAACTAAGCTTTCCCAAATAAGGCAAGTGCTTAAGCTATAGCCAATAAAATATTTCCTTACTTTGCTTCCCAGTCTTCACTAAAAACACCTCTCCCCTAGCTCCTATTGGTGGAGCACTCCTAATAAACTTTTGAAAGTTTTCATGTGCCTCAATTTATCTTTTAACTAAATATAAATGTATTATGTAGTATGTATATATGTGTATATATGTACGTACTTCTGTGTGTGTATTTTTAAATAAATGTCAGGTGAATACAAAAACAATGTGACAAGGAAAGACTGGAGTTTGAAAGCCCATTTAAGTATTTTCAATATAGTCCAGGTAAGCATTAATGAGAACCTGTATTGTATTGGGGAACATACTTGCCACATCACAATTTCTGAGAATTATGCTAAACCCTGTTCTAATGAGGTAACATTTGAGTACAATAAAATATAATCATATAATGTGTAATAATTTCTCACTATTTCTTAATGACTTTATCAAATGGAAAACTAAGGATGTACTGCTTACACTAAGGGCAGCAAAAAGGTGAGTTAATAAAGAACGGTGGAAGGGAGGAAGTAAAGAAGAGAGAGAGAGAAAGGCATAAAGACAGAAAAATGGAAGGAAGGAAAGGATAGAAGAAGAAGGTAAATTGATGAAAAGCAAGATGATGGAGAACAAAACAAGTTGGATTAAAATGTACTCACAGAAAGTGAGGTTGTTTCCCGCACAATGTACTTGAGCATCAAAGCACTGTCTAAAAATCCACACAAATTAAAACTCTTGGCAAGTGGTTGAGACTGTCTATATTTGTCTATTCCCCCCCTTCCCCCCTACCCCCTTCCTAAAAGCACACCAAGTCCCATCCTATTCAACTTGGAGCAAGTCCTGTGTGTTCAAAACTCCTTCTCTTTTTCTCTCCTGTCCCCACCCACCTTCCTACACAATGGTGTTCTATCCAAACAGGAATAGGGAGAAAAAAGCTAGGTGTGGAAGCAATATAGTCATAGTTGGGATAAAAGGAAGTCATGAGTAAATCAACATATTTGGGCAGGGAGATGGGGAAAAACTGTTAATAAAATATATATCACCAGATGCAGTTGAGTATTGCATGTTTAATGAGCAGGGAAATAGACTCAGCCTTTAAGTACTCTCTGAAGTGCTTTCAAGAGCTTAGGCAAACTTGTATTTTATGCAAATCAAAGCTGTCTATTTAAAATGCATCATCCTCTTAATTTTCACAAATATTAAAGCAAAAGTCAGAGTGAAGAAAGCACATTGTAGGGGGAAAGAGGGAGGAATATTAATAATGTCTTCCTAAATTATTTTAGGTACAAATGACTTTATAAGGTTCTTGATGTTTGGTGGTTTTTGAGAAAAGGGGTGGCCAAAGTAAGTATAATGGATATAAAGGTAAAAATCAGTGTGAAGGGGCTGAATAGCTTGTTTATTTCTCTAAAGAGAATTCAGCTGTATTTGTTTAGTGAGTAAACATGGATACTGCTTTGCAGGTGATTGCTTCTTTCTAAATTTACAAGGTTTCCCAAGGGTCTTTATGTGAAACAGAGAAGTCCCTTTTAAAATTCCCTTAATGAAAGTTTCAAAAGGAATATCTGACAACATATACAGCCAACAAATATACGGTATCTAGTGCAATATATGCTAAAAAACAATGGATTATTTGATGTAAAAACTGTATAGTTTCTCATTAGTTTAATGATTCTAATTCACTGATTCATGCATGCATGTATTCATCCATCCATCTATCCATCGATCCATTCAACATTTATGAAATGCCTATTACTTCCTGGTTCTACAAAAATGTATCTAAATTCCAAAGACAGAAGTGATTAAATTATTCCAGCAGATATTATACCACACCTTTTCGAAATGCAATGTCTTCCTCAATAAGTGATATATATATTTTATCAGCAAAATGTATTATCAAATCCATCCACTTATTTCCATTTCTTCTATGACTATTCTAGACCAAAGTACCAATAGCTGTCTCCTATAACAGTCTGATAATTTATTTATTAATATTTTTCAGGCTTCTCCCTCCATGTCCATCCAGTCACTATATTCTTAAACCAATTCTCTGCAAAGCAGCCAGAGTAGTAAACATAAGGTCTAATTCTGGTCACGTCACTTCTCTACATAAAGCCATTCACTGTCTTCCTAGTGTACATTTTTTGCACTTATAAAACCAATAACATAGTCCTTCAGAGTCAAACACTCATGATCGGAAACTCATAAACTTTATAAAAATAGCAACTTTTATTTGCTTAGTCATCTTAACGTAACTAAATCCTAGTATAGTGTTATGTTTATTTTAAATATTGTCCATATGTTTTGACTGAATGAAGGGATATGTAAGAGAAATTAATTATTTCCAATTCAAGATGCTAAAATCATATGCCCACAAAAAAATAGTGACAGAATGAGGATTGAAAATCTAGGTTTTATGGGTTGGACTAAGAGGATAATCTGAGAAGGAAAGGAGGACATAAAGGGTATGATCAGTTGGTGGCACCAGTCACAGTAGATGTGGCAGACTAGGAGAAAAAATGGGTGGAAACAAAATGAAAAGTTCAGTTTTATGTGGTTGTAAGACATTTAAGTGAAGACGTCAAGTAGGTTCTTGAATATACAAATAAAGCTGATAAGAGAGATCTCTGCCATATACATAAAAAACACAAATATCCGTATTAATGTTATTTGACAACATCAAAGTACAGGAGAGTGCTTGCCTAAGCACTTGTGACAAAACACAGAGAAAGAAGGAAGGGAGCCTAAACCCCAATCTAAACAAATATACCATATAGAGGTTAGAGAGAAATGGAACAGTGATAATGAAGATTTAGTACAAGTTTTCAGAAAAATAAGAAGGAAATGTAGTAGGATGAAGTGATAGGAGGAAAATTTAGAGAAGTAAATAGGCAATTATGTCAGATGTTTGTTGATGAGTGTCATTCAGATAAAACAAAATGTCTCTTGTGGATCTGACAGAATGAAGTTACCAATGGTCTTAACATGAACAGCTTCAGCAGATTGAATGATGAGGAAGGGGAAGGGGAGGGAAGGTTTTATTAACGTCCTTGTTTAAATAAAAGATATTACAGTTTGCTATTTGGAGTGATGTGAGAAAAGAGGGGAGACTTGATTCAAGAGAGTTGAAGTAATCAAAGAATTTAGCCCTTTGGTTATAAAGATTAGATGTAAGTGCATTGGCTAGAATATACCAGATTCTCAATATATGGCAGCTATTAATCTTATTCCCAGAAAGAATAAATATTATTGCAGTAAGTTTTAAATGTGTTGTGTTAGAATGAAATATTGCTTTTGTTATGTTTTTGCTTACCCAAATCATAATAAATGTGACCACTGATTCTCAGATCACAACTGAAAAATAAAATAGCATTTCGCTGACACTCTTCCAACATCTCTAACCAAAATCTGTTCTGCTATATGTTTCCCCTAAATTGTCCTAGAAATTACCAAAGGATGCTTCATGAGTGGTCTAAGGATTAACTAATTGTCTTGGATACCAGCTGGTGTCTATTTTCCTTCTCTGCTGCTTCAAGAGTGTCTCTAATCAACACTACATCCAAAAGGGGGAGCTATGTGACCAGAGTTGCTACCAAGAGCACCATTGATACCTCAGTAGCAATGATCAGGAGTGTTCACCTCTGGTTCCAGTGCCTAACATTGAAGACAATGAGGCATCACAGCTGGTATGCTTGCCAGTGCCAACTACCACCATAACTGCTTCATCCATCATTGCCAATCCCAGCACCGTATTTGCCACTGCCTTTTCCAATAACCCCAGTACTCTCAGTGTCCCAGGAGTGTTGTAGAGCAGCATTCACTTAGCTTTTATTTGTCCTTTCACTGTCACCTTCTCAATCTGTTATTCTATTGTGAGTTCAATGCTGCTGGAGGTAGGGATAATGTTATTGTCACAATTACCCATCTTTTCCAAATGATCACTTTCCCTCACTTAATTTTACTCATTCTTTCTTTTTTATGGTGGGGTGGGGGTGGGGGGGTGGAGATGCTTACATTGTCACACGAATGAGTTTGTTTCCAGACTAAACCATTCTTACCAGTATTCTTCTAGCATAGGCACAAAATGAGGCTTGATATAATAATTCACTTTGCAAAACCATTTGGTGGCAATGCTAGACCTCTTACATGTAATTTAAGGGGAAGGGCAAGGAATCAGAGATGCTTTCCAGGTACAAATTTAGATTATCACTATATTAAATTATAAAAGTTACCCAGAGTCTAAGTCTAGTTCTAAAATAACCCATGAAATCCTCATAAGCTTCCCCAAAATCTAAGGTCAGAAAAGGTGTTTAAAAGTCAGATATGTTCTGGCTCACATTTTGTAATTTACTCAATTTTTAAAGTGTTTTCTTTTCTTAGTCCTTCTTTGAAGTCATGCCAGAATGTTAGCACAGGTCTAGTAGTCACAGACAGTCAAGTACATATTTCTCCAAGAGATTGTTTTGGCATGTCAACTGGTAAAGATACCATAAGATGGTGCTGACCACGATAATGGTGCTGCACTTAGTACAAATTAGGAGCTGCATATTTAAGAATTGGTATGTGAATTAATCCTAATCATTCACGTTTTCATGGAGTACTACAAAGGATTTTATTATATATTACCTGATTTGATTCATAAAACCATCATGCAAGATGAGCAGGAATTATCAATCTCACTTCAATAATGAGGCCTAGAGTGATTAAGAGATTTACCCAATTACCTTCAGCTAATAAAATGGTTAAAAACAAGGTCTCTGGCCCTGTCTCCTTGACTTTTCATTATTTAATTCTTTCCTAAGGTGGTTCTCACCTTTTTTATTATTTAAATGTATATTTTAAGATAACTTTGCAGAAGCTTTACCATTGGGCTTTCGTGACCCTTGCATATCAATTCTGGCTTAAAGCTCTCCTTGCTTGATTACCCATACTTCTCTCAAAATGTACTTGCCCTTCAGAAACAAGTCAAGTAAAGTGAATCTGGATTTCTTTCCCAAGAGGTTTGTTTCAATATTTTGACTGACAAGTATCAAGTCTGCTATTTTGACAAGTACCACTCTTGACGAGTCAGAATAGTACTCTGTTCTTCTTATACTATTATTTAATACTGTTGTTATACTGTTGCTTAATGTCAACAGATTGTTTCAAAAGATGAGCTTTTATTGCACTAAAAAAGAAAAGAGGAGAATAGTTCAATGCCTGTGAGGCTATTAGGAAACAGTGGGTAAATCTATTGTTTCATCCACAGAAAACCAAAGATCCCTGACTTATATAATATACACGGTGAATACGTCACTTACAGGTATACTTCTAAAAAAAATCTTCACATCAATCACAGGAAGAAACATGGTGGTTTTTTTAAAACACAAGTCAGCAAGAATGAAAGTGTATTGGGTGCATCAAGTCAAAGACTAGATGCAACAGAAACTCCAGGAATATGCTATTCTTACTGTTTAAATTGTATTCTAAGATATAGCAGTTGTTATCACCAAGAACCTTGTTAAAATGCAGAATCTCAGGTCTCACAATTAAATCTCTTCAATTAGAATGTGTATTTTAACAAGACACTCTAGGCAATTTCTATGCACACTAACAACATGAGAAATAATGATCTGGATTCTAGATCCTAGGGAGAAACCTCAGAGGTCATCAGCAAGCAATCCATTCTTTGCAATACATGGTTCTAAAATCAATTATTGAATTAACTATTCCTTCAACAAATATATTTCAGTTCCTACTTATGTTGTGATTTAAAAAATGTTTATAGGCATGTTCTTATGGAACTTTCAAAGGAATGGGGTAGAAAGAACTTGAAGAAAAAAAAAAGTGATAACTGTTTCAAAAGAGAAAATACAAGAAGCGATGGAAGTTATAAAACTACACTAGAGCAGTGATTCTGAAATTTGATCATATCTACTAGTCATCCAGAGAGCTTGCTAAAGCACTGATTTTTGTCCCTCAGCCACACACTCCGACAATCTCAGAGTTTAGGATTCAGCACTTCTAGGTTGCTGTGCAAAAATTTGCATTTCTATCAAGCTTACCAGTAATGCAAATGTTGCCCATCCAATGACAATGCTTTGCATATAAAGGATATAGAGTGTAACAGTAGTAATTCCTACCAAAATAAACATTGAGTAGACCTGAAGCTGAGAAAGTAACTAGTTGAATAGTGAGTAGAAGAGAGATTTAACAAGTCTGAGAACTGAGGTAAAAGAGGCAAGGAAACAAACAGTACAAAGAGACCACTGAGAGGGAGAGGATGTAGGGAGGAGTATGTAAGACTGATTCAAGAAAGTGAAATGAGACCAGTGCACCCCGAATATAGAGACCTAAAGAAGTGATTTAACAAGTTGAAAGAGACAGGAACTCAACCATGAAGAGTCCTGTAATCTCTTGGGCTGATTTTAGTTTTCAGCCTAAGGGCTTATTTGAAACTCTAACATGTTCTAAGCACAAAAATTAAATACTCAAATTTGTAGTTTTTAGTTTGTAGACTCTTCTGATGGAGAATGCATTGACCAGAGCCATATGTGCATATGCAATGACCTATAAAGAGAATATGGCTGACTTATGGGAAGAGGTAAGAGTGGCTTAGTTTAATGTGGTGGTGGTAGTGAAGAAAAACCACTGAAACCCAATTGGGTAGCTCTGTGTAGTTTTAATTTACCCTTGTCACACACCCCTCCTGGGTGCGGTAGTAGTCTTGAAGACAGTGGTCTGAATTTCTGGGTGAGTTCTTGGTTCTAGAGGGAGCAGAGCAAACTTATGCAAGAGTAATTGTGTTTGCTTGTTTTGATCTGCCTGGGGATTCCCTGAAGGACTGAGGGAATCACAAGGAGTTTGACTTTGTTTTGCCTAACTGGGAACTCTTTCAGGGTGGAGAAGCAACTTTAGGGAGGAAGTTTCTCATAACAATTGAAAGGCAAATGAGCAAGCCTCTGGGCAAAGGATAAAAGTTGGTACAGACAATAGGCATGCTGAAAGCCTTGGAGACAAAGCTGATGAGTAAGATACTTTGTGGAATAAGATCTCTGAAAAGCTCCTGGATACACAAGGATATGTGGAAAGCCACACACATGCAAAGAGTAGAATGTATGCTCAGCAAAGACCTGAAAAATCATAATCTTTCAACTGAAATTTAGTTTCAGCACAAGCAGAAAGTAAAAAGGCTGAGGCTGAGTTGTAAATGACCTGACTAAGCACTGGAGGAGTATCCTCAAACAGAGCCAACTGGCAAAGAAAATATTGCTTTCTTATTTTTTTCTTGGGTCCAGAAGTTTAAGAAAATCTGTTAAACATGCATTAAAACTGTGATGACCACCTTAGTTAATCAAAATTTCTGAGACCACACAACAAATAATATAGTCTTGATAAAAATAGTTTAGAAAACTAAAGCAACTACAACTGAGAACAAGCAATAATACCTGGGGTGTAGGGAGATTCTGATTTCCAGAGATACCACATAATACTATCAAAAAATATCCAATTTCAAAAAAAAAAAGTATGAGGTATGCAAGAAACTATAGGCTTTTCACAGGAAAAGAGAAATAGAAACTGACACTGAAGGAACACAGATATTTGTACTATAAAATGACTTTAAATCAACTGTCTTAAATATGCTCAAAAGGAAACTGTGATAAAAGAACTAGAGAAAACTAAGAGAATAATGACTTAAACAGAATATCAATAAAGAGGTAGAAATTATTAAGAAGAACCAAAAGGAAATTCTGGAGCTGAAAAGTTCAAAATTCTCTGAAGAGGTCAATGGAAGATTGAGCAGTTAAAAGACATAATCTATGAACTGAAAGATAAAAAAATTGAATCTTCTCAACTGAGGAACAGAAATTTAAAAGGAATGAAGAAAAATAAAGATTAAGTGATCGGTGGTATGCCATCTAGTGGAACAATATATGTACAATAGGAGTACCAGAAAGAAAGGAGAGAGAGAAATGGGCAGAAAGAATATTTGAAGATACAAGGATTGAAATTTCTCAACTTTGATGAAAGCATGAATCTATACATTCAATAAACTGAATGAACCCCAAGAAACTTAAAGTCAAATATATCCAAAACCAAGTTTTTTCATAGCCAAAATGGCAAGAGAAAAACAAGGAAAGAATCTTGAAAGTAGCAAAAGAAAAGGAAATCATCATGTGCAAGAGATCCTCACTATAATTAGTAGCCAATTTCTGATGAGAAATCTTGAAGGCAGAAGGCAGTGGGATGACATTTTTTAAGTGCTGAAACAAAAAACACTGTCAACCAAGCACTGTTGTCAGCCAAACCAATCCTACAAAAATTAAAGATAAATATGATATCCTTAGATAAACACAAAATGAAGTTGTTTACTGCTTAGTATATCTACTATTCAAGAAATACCAAAGATGGTCCTTCAAGCTTAAATGAAAGGACAGTAATCAGTAAATCAAAATTATACAAATGAATAAGGGGGATTGGTAAAAGTAGCCACATAGGTAACTATAAAAGCTGATATTACTTTATTTGGGGTTTGTATATCCTCTTATTTGCATACATGATATAAAAGACAAATGTATAGAAGAATAATTTTATGTTAATGGGCATATTGTCATTTTTGACAATAACAACATAAAGGGAGAGGGATAAAGATGTAAAGGAGTAGAGTTTTTGTATGCTATTGAAGCTAAGTTAGTACTAATAAAAAATGGATTGTTGTAAGTTTATGAGGTTAATTGTAACCTGCAAGATAATCACTAAGAAAATAAATTTAAGATGTACAGAAAAGGACGTGATAAGGGAATCAAAAGAGTACACTATCAAATATCAATTGAACACAGAGTCAGTAATGAAAGAAATGAGGAACTAAAAGGATATGCAACATACAGAAAGCAACTACCAAATGGCAGAAGAAAATTATTTCTTATTTGTAATTACTTTACATGTAAATGGATTAAAATCTCCAGTTAAAATACAGAGACTGGCAGAATGGAAAAATTATATGATCCATCTACATAAGGTCTTCAAGAGACTCATTTTTGATCTGAAGACACAAATACTCTGATGGTGAAGGGGTGGGAAAAGGTATTCCATGAAAATAGTGACCAAAAGGAAGCTTAAGTGACTATATTAATATAAGGCACAATAGAATTTAGGTTGATTATTGTTACAAGAGTCAAAGAAGGACATTATAAATTTAAAAAGAGTCAATCCATTCCTAATATAGGTTACAGTGAAAACCATGGTCAGAGGGAAATTTATAGCTACATATGCCAAAATTAAAAAAAAAGAACAATGTCAAATCAGTAACATACTTTACATATTAAGGAACTAGAAAATGAAGAGCAGACTATAACTTCTTCCTTCATAGCTAGAAGAAGGAAGTACAGTTGCCCCCTGAACAACATGAGGGTTGCAGGCACTGATTCTGCACAGTCCAAATTCTGCATCTAATTTTATAGTTGGCCCTCTGCATCTGCAGATTTAATCAACTATGGATCATGTAGTATTGTAGTATGTATTTAGGGAAAGAAACCCACATATAAGTGGACCCGTGCAGTTCAAGACAGTGTTATTCAAGGGTCAACTGTAAAATATCAAGATAAGAGTGGAACCAAATGGAAAAGAGAATAGAAAAACAATAGAGAATATCAATAAAACCAAAAAAGAAGATGAATTTAAATTGATCTTCATCTAAATTGACCAAGAAAAAAATAGAGAAGACTCAAATTACTAAAAATATAAAATAAAGTGGGTACATTGTTACCAAACATTCACACAAAAAAAGAATCATAAGGGAATATTTTGAAAACTTGTACATCAACATAATTGATAGCCTATATGAAATGGACATGCAAAGTACCAAAGCTTTGAATAAAAAGAAATAAAAACTATAAAGAGACCAAAAACAAGTATAGTGAATCAATCAGTAATAAAAACACTTCAACAAAGAAAATCCCAGGACAAGAACGATGAATTCTATCAAACATTTAAAGAAGAATTAATGCCAATTTTTCCCAAACACTTTCTGAAAGGGAGGGTACACTTCCTAAATCCTTCTGTGATACTGGAATTAACCTAATATCAGAGCCAGACAATTATATTACAAGAAAAGAAAACTATACATCCATATACCTTATGTGTATAGATGCAAAATACTGTTAAACAAAATACTATTAAAACAAATCCAGCTGCATATTAAAATATTTATAAACCATAACCAAATAAGATTTACTCAAAAATGCAAGGATGTTTCAAAACATGAAAATCAATGGCATATACCACATTAATAGAGTAATAGATAAAACTCACATGATTATCTACAGGGACACAGAACACATTTGAAAACATTTTAAATTTTTTCCCAACTTTTAAAAAAGTTCAATTGGAACTATGTCATCCTGATTAAGGGCTTAAAAAGAACACAGCTAACATCACACTCAATGGTTAAGACTGGATGTTTTCACCCTAATTTAACTAGCAAGACATGACACCTTTTGCCACTTCTATTAAACATTTTATTTGAAGTCTCAGCCAGAGGAATTAGACAAAATAATAAGTAAAATCAATACAAATTGGAAAGAAATAAGTAAAACTTTGCCTATTCATATTTTATTCCTAAAGAATCCAAACACAAAAAAATAATAGAGCTTATAAAAATTATTCATATTTGCAGGACATAATAAAAACACACAAAAGGCAATTACGTTTCTCTACATTAGCAACAAATAATTTGAAAAGGCAATTAAATGAACAGATCCAACAGGTGGAAAATCAGTAAGAACAGAGTAGGACTCAACAACATCATCATTCTGCTGGATTTAATTGACACCTATGGACTGCTACTTCTGACAATAGCAGAATATTCATTCTCTTCAAACTCACTTAGAACATTCACCAATATAGGCCATATTCTAGGCCTTTAAAAAACACCTTAATAAATTTAAAAGCATAGAAATCATACAATGTCTGCTTTCAGACCAGAATGGAATTAAACCAGGAATCAATAACAGAAAGATAACTGGAAAATCACTAAGTATGTGGAAATTAAAAAACAAACAAAAAACTCCTAAATAGCACATAGGTCAGGTCAAAGAAGAAATCACAACACAAATTTAAAATTATTTTGAACTAAATGAAAATAAAAATGCACCTTGTAAAAATTTATACAATGCAGCAAAAGCAGTGCTTCAAGGATAATTTATACAATTTAAAGCATGTATTAGAAAACAAGAAATACTAAATCAATAATACAAGTTTTCACCTTAAGAAACTAGAAAAAGAGCAAATTAAAATCAAAATAAGCAGAAGAAAAGAAAAAAAATTGAGCAAAAATCAGAGCAACTGAAATCATGAAATCAATTGAGAAAATCAATGAAACCGAAGGCTGGCTCTTTGAAAAAAATCAATAAAATTAATAAGCCTCCAGCCAGGCTAACTAAGAAAAAAAAGAAATGACACAAATTACTAATATCAGGAATGAAAGAGGGGACATAACTACAGATACCATTGAAATTAAAAGAATAATAAAGAACCACTGTGAAAAACTCCATGCTCACAAATTTTATAACCTAGATGAAATGTATCAGTTCCTTAGAAGACACAATTTTCAAAGGTCACAGAAGAAGAAATTAACAATTTGTATAGGAATATATCAATTGCAGAAATTTAACCAATAATTAATAACTTTCTAAAACACAAAGTATTAGGCCTACATGGGTTCAATGGTGAATTCTACCAAACATTTAAGGAAAAATTATATTAATTCCCTACAATCTTTTTTAGAGGATAGACACAGGAGGAATACTTCTAAATTCATTATATGAGGCCAGCATTATCCTAATATCAGAATCAAAGATGTTACAAGAAAAGAAAATTCCAGACCAATATCTCTCATGAACATAGATGCAAAAATCTTTAACAAAATATTAGCAAGTTGAGTTCTACCATTTACAAAAAGATTTATACACTATGACCAAGTGGGATCTAAGCCTGGTATGCAATTCTGGTCCAACATTCAAAAATTAATTAAGGTAATCTGTCACATCAACAGGCTAAAAAGGGAAAAAAATCACATGATCATATTAATAGATACAGAAAAGCCATTTGACAAAATCCATATCGTATTCAGGTGAAAACTCTTCACAATCCAGGAATACAAGGATACCTCCTTAACTTAATAAAAAAAAATAGTATCTACAAAATCCTAGAGTTCACATCATGTTTAACACTAAGAAACTCAAAGCTTTCCAGCTAAGCTCAGGTTCAACACAAATATATCCCTTCTCACCAGTGCTTTTCGGTATCATATTGGAAATCCTAGATAATGTAATAAGACAAGAAAAGGAAATAAGAGGTATAAAAACTGGGAAGGAATAAATTAAACTGTCTTTGTTCCCAGATGATGTGATTGTCTAGGTAGAAAATCTGACAGTATTGACATAAAACAAAATACAATCAAAGAAACAAACAAAAACCCTCCTAGAACTAAGAAGTAATCATAGCAAGGTTACAGGATACAAAGTTAACCTAAAAGCCAATCACTTTCCTGTATACTAGCAATGACTGAGTGGCATATGAAATTAAAACACAATGACATTTACCTTAACTGTCCCCAAAATAAAGTATTTTTTTAGAAATCTAACAAAATGTGTGTAAGATCTAAACAAAGAAAACTATAAAATTTTGATGGATGAAAGCAGATAAACTGATGGAGAGATTTTCCATGTTTATGGATAGGAAAATTCAATGTTGTCAATTGTACAGTAACTATAACTCAATACAAAAAAAATGTGTATATTGCCAAGATGTCACTTCTTCCCAATTTGATTTATGCACTTAATGCAATCTCAATAAAAAACTCAAGTTATTTTGTAGATATTGACAAACTGATTCTAAAGTTTATACGAAGAGGCAAAAGAACGAGAGTAGGCAAACACAATATTAAAGAACAAAGTTTGAGGACTGACACTACCCAACATTCAGATTTACTATAAAGCTACAGTAATCAAGACATTGTGGAATTGGTTAAAAAATAGACAAATAGATTGATGGAACAGAATAGAGAGCCAAGAAAGAGACCCTCATAAATATAGTCAACTGATCTTGGACAAAGGAGTAAAGGCGATACCATGGAATGAAGATGGTCTCTTCAACAGATGGTGCTGCAACAACTGGATAGCCACATTCAAACAAATCATCTAGATACAGACTTTATACCCTTCACAAAAATAACTTAAAAGGGATCACAGACCTAAATGTAAAGCACAAAACTATAAAACTCCCAGAAGATAACATAGAAGATGTAAATGACTTTGGGTATGGCAATGAGTTTTTAGATACCACAACAAAGGCACAATCCATATAAGAAGTAAGTGATAAGTTGGGCTTTATTAAAATTAAAAGTGTCTACTCTGTGAAAGACAATTTTAAGGGAACGAGAAGATAAACCACAGACTAGAATAAAATATTTGCAAAAGACACATCTGATAAAGGACCATTATCAAAAATACATAAAGAGGGACTTCCCTGGTGCTCCAGTGGGTAAGACTCCACACTCCCAATACAGGGGTCCCGGGTTCAATCCCTGGTCAGGGAACTAAATCCCACATGCATGCTGCAACTAAGAAGCCCACATACTGCAGCTAAGAAGCCTGCATGCCGCAACTAAAAAAAAAAAAAAGGATCCTGCATGCTGCAACGAAGATCCCCTGTGCTGCAACTAAGACCTGGTGCAGCCAAAATAAATTAAAAAAAAAAAACATAAAGAATACTTAAAACTCAACAAAAAGAAAAAAAAATTTTAATAGGCCAAAAAAGAGACACCCAGTGAAAGAAAATATACAGATGGCAAATATGAAAAGATGATTTTCCACATTACATGTCATTAGGGAAATGCAAATGAAAGGTACCACTGCACAGCTATTAGGATGGCCAAAATCCAAAACACTTGACACCACTGAATGCTGGCAAGCTGTGAAACACCAGGAATTGTCATTCTTGCTGGTGGGAATGCGAGATGGTACAGCTACTTTGTAAGACAGTTTTGTAGTTTCCTACAAAACTAAATGCACTCTTGCCATATGATCCAGCAATAGCACTCCTTGGTATTTACCCAACAGTGTTGAAAATGTCCACACCATAATCTGCTCATGGATGTTTATAGCAGTTTTATTCATCATTGTCAAACTTGGAAGCAACCAAGTTGTCCTTCATTAGGTGAATGGGTAAACTAGTACACCTAGAAAATGGGATATTAATCAGCACTAAAAAGTAATGCGCTACCAAGACATGAAAAGACTTAAGGAAATGTAAATGCATATTACTCAGTGTAAGAAACCAATCTGAAAGGCTACATACCACATGATTCCAACTAGATGACATTTGGGGAAAGGCAAAGCTATTGAGATACTAAAAATATCAGTGGTTGTAAGGGGTTGGAGAAAGGGACAGGGATTAATATACAGTACAAAAACAGTTTTTAGGGTAGTGAAAATATTCTATATGATGCCATAATGATGCATACCTGTCATTATACATTTGTCCAGACCCATAGAATGTACAACACCAGAAGTGAAATCTAATGAAAGCTATGGACTTTGGTTGACCATGATGTGTCAGTGTAGATTCATCAGCTGAAGCAAATGTCCCGCCTCTGGTGGGGGATGCTGATAACTGTAGAGGCTATGCACATGTGAGGGTGACAAGTATGGGAAATCTCTGTGTCTTCTCCTCAATTTTGATGTGAACCTAAAACTGCTCTAGAAATATAAAGTCTTAATAAAATGAGATTTATAAAGGATATTAAGACACAATTCCATTTAAAATAGCATCAAAAAATACTTAAGAATATGTTCAACTAAGGAAGGGTAAGACTTTTATACTGATACCACAAACCATTGTAGAAAGAAATTTTAAAAGGCCTAAGTAAATGGTAAGACATCATGTTTTCACGGACTGGATGACTTAAAATTGTTAAGACGTCAATACTCCCCCCAAATAATACAAAGGTTCAATGAAACTCCTATCAAAACCCCAATGGCCTATTTTGCTATATATCTATATTAACACTTACTACAAACTATCATGATCAAAACTCTCTATTGCCATCAAACGTATGAACCTACAGATTAGTGGAATAAAATTGAGATTCCAGAAATAAACTATACATCTATGGTCTATTAATTTTTAACAAAGGTACCAAGCCTATTCAATAGGGAAAGAATATCATCTTTAACAAATAATGCTTGGACAAATAGATGTCCACAAGCAAAAGAATACATTTGACCCCTCACCTCACACTATTTATAAAAATTAACTCAAAATATGTCAAAGATCTAATTATGAGGGCTAAGTCTATAAAACTCTTAGATGAAAACATATGGATATTTTTCATAGTCTTTGATTTGGTATCGGTTTCCTAGATATGATACCAAAAGAATGAATAAAAATAGATAAATTGGACTTTATCAAAATTAAAATTTTGTACACCTAAAGACACTATAAAAAGAGTTTAAAAACTACCCATAGAATGGGAGAACATATTTTCAAAGCACATCTCAAAAAGCTTAATATACAAAAACTAAAGAACTTTTACAACTCAACAAAATGTTATGTTTCAAATTTTAAGGTTCATACTTTTATAAAACAAATAAATACACATGACAAGTAATTATTTGGACCTAAAGATCTGCAGCTAAGGCAGCAGATCTGGACTAGAGATACAGTTTAAAGAATTATAAATGGTAATTGAAGATGTGAGAGTGAATGAGATCATTGAGGGAGTTTAGAGTCTTAAGAACTTCATAATTTAAGTATTAGGTAGAGGAGAATAAAGGACAGAATTATTTGGGCAGACAGACCCACAGTAAAGGAAAAGCAGGACATTATGTTTGACTTCAAGGAGAGACAGTAATTCAATCAAAGAGAGAATGGTCAAAAGTACTGACTGCTGATTAGATCTCAAATATGGCCTAAGAACTGAGTCATACCTTTTGGATTTAGCACTGTGGAGTCACTGTTATTCTACTTTTGAAAGAAAGCAGGGATTGGACATTTGATTGAAATGGTTCTGAATAATGTATTCACTTTAGAGCAAAAAATGGTGGTAGTTGTAACACACAACTCAGTTGAGAACTTTAGAAAGATAGGTGAGATCAAAGCTGTAACTTGAGGTAAATGTAATGTCAGTGGAAGAGCTTTCTTATTTTTTGAATGTGGACAATTAGATACATTAAAACATAATCAGCAGTCCTTCACTGAAAAAAAAACTGTCATAAAGTTAAAGTGTCTTAGATGATGGCAAGACAGAGGGATTGAATGAAATATACTTAAAGGACTAAAGAACAGTATCTCAGCAGTCTTATGAACTTACTATTTTAGGAACACAAAGATTTCTTCTGGGAATACATAAAGTAGTACTTCATAATTATATAAAAGCTAGCATAGGTCTCATACTATATACTGGATTAGAATGATCTCATTTCTCTAATAGAAAAATTACAAACCCATTAAATATCTGCTTTTTGTTTCTCCTTAGAATGAATCATTTGTATTAATAAATATATCAGCATCTACTTACATATACTTTTTAGAAATCAGGGACTATGTTTATTGGCTTTCAAATCAAATCACTGTGCTTAGAGACATCATCTAAAACCCTTTCTTTGAAACCTAAAATGGAGCAATGCTTATAAAGAATATTACTGCAATGTATTTCATAAATATTTTGCTTTTTTGTGTTAAACTTGGAATTTTTATATTAAACATGATCTTCTATGTATTCCAGGTATTATGAATGAGAAGGAAAAAATAACTGAAAAAATAACAAAAAAGAACTATATTTCTCAGATATAGTTTATGTACATAATTAAAAATAAAAACACAATCATGAGGTTAATTTGACATATAATGTGATACCATCTGTGAGAAATGCAGAAAAGAATGATAAGCATACATGATTTACTTACACAAGGGTTGCATTTCCTACTGTGATCAGATATATTTAGCTTAACAAAATGTTAAAAAATCTTTATGAATGTTTAAACATTAGATCCACTGAATGAAAAACAATTCTACATTAGATAATGTCATTTTTATTACTAGATGAAGTTAATGAGTAATTATTTTTAAAACTACCAAAAAATATATATAGAATTAGTTTATGTATTTTTCAAGATTAAGTATTATGAAGAGAAAATAAATTATTCCAAAACCTTCTTTAGATGCTAGTACAGAGCACAGGCTGTAAAATGCAGTGGCTAAGAGCATGACAGACAGACCTGAGCTCAGAGTCATGGCTGTACACACTAAATGGTTGACCTTGGGCAAATAATATCACCACTTAAATCCTTTTCCTCATCTGTAAAATGGGTTGATAATAGTAGTACCTACTTCATACTTTTCCTTTGAGAATGATGTAGATGAATATTTAGCATAGTTCCTAGAACATTAAAATTTGTACTTTGTTATTTTTTTATTAGAATACTCAGTTTTTGCCAATAGTTAGGTACTTTTGTTATCATAAGGACAACAGCATATAAACTTGTAGAAAAAAATCAGCAAGAAAATTGATTATGGTGGTTCTCTCCACAGAATACATCCTATAAGCAGAAAGCTTAAAAGTAAATTGACCTGCTTCAGCTATTCTTTCTAACACACCCAACAGTAAGGATGAAGATTAACTTGGTTTGCTTTCAACATCCTTACCTCCATTTACTCTCACCCTAACTATAGGTATTTATATAACTAACAAGAAACTCAGAATGCAAAAATTTCCCCTCTGGCTTCTCTGCCTATTATTTGTATAATTTTTAAAACTAATACTTTATAGTGATGTAATATTCCTTTTCCTGAAAGTTAAATATCTGTACTCCAACTCTTTTGCCTAAAATTTGTCAAATTCCCCCACTTCCCACCCCATTGTTTATATGATGCATAAAAACTTCTTAGCAGGACAAGGTGAAGTTTGGGGACCTGTATCTCTGTCAAGCCTCACACCTTCCATTGCATCCAACTTACCCTTAAATCCAGCTTTGCTAAGTTCTTAGTTGTCCTCAAAGTGTTTTTACCCTTTCTTCTCCTCTGTTTTTACATATGTCACAGGGATTGGTGCATAAATGGATTTAAAATAAAGAAAATGAATTTTGGAATGACAAAAGAGTATTATAATAAGGCAAATATAAACATTAGTGATAGAATAGCATTGTAAAGGAAAGAATAAGTTTGAGAGACTGCTAAATAACTGTGTGAGATCTGAGGGAGAAAAAATAGTAATGACAGAAATATTCAATGTTAAATAACTGGAAATAACCAGGATAAAATAAAATTATTTACTATGACATAGTAAGCTCACCATGACATACCTGTCTATAACTACAGCTTCATTTCTGGTAACTGTCCAGCATAAATTTAATGGCTCAGCCATGTCAAGCCACTTGAAGGTTCCAGAATATGCCATAATATCAGATACATCTAAACTTAACAGATATCTCAAAACACTCCTAAAAGACCCTTTCTCATTTTGATTCATGACTCTTACATTCAACAGTATTTATTAAATGCCCAACATGTTTTAGGTCCTTTGCTAGATACTGGGGATAAAACATGGAGTAATAACAAACCAAGTCTTTGCTTCAATTAATTATTCCAAAATTGCAAAATTGCAATTTTATGAGTTGAGGCAAAGCCTATGATAAAGCAATATGGAGAATTGGGAGTTTATAACAGAGAAACTCCTTTCCTCAATTAGAAATGACTAAGAAAAGATCTCTAGGACAAATATAAGCTAACCAAAAGATGTGGTGGGGCAATGGCAGGTACTTTCTGGACAAAAAGAAGAGCATATAAAAAGACCCTATAGGAGTAAGTATAAAGACATTCATGGGCTATTGAAAGTACAGAGAAAAATGAGGCAAGAGGAAGCATGTATGAATGGACAAGCCTGAGGAGACCAGCTCAGGCAGAGCTCTGAAGGCCAGCTGGAGAATTTTGTTCTTTACCCCAAAATAAATTGGAAATAGTTGAAAATCAATTAATGCAATACACTATATTAATATAATAAAAGACAAAAACCCACCATCTCAATACACACCATGAAAGTATTTGAGAAATACCAACACTTATTCATGGTAAAGACTACTGATAAACCAGGAATAAAAGGAATTTCCTCAACAACAACAACAACAAAAACCCTACAGCCAGCATTATATTTAATATTGAAAGACAGAATGCTCCTTCACTAAGATCAGGAACAAAGCAAGGATGACCACTATCACCACTTCTCTTCAACTTTACGCTGGATGTTCTAGCAACGTAATGAAGCAAGAAAATGAATTAAAAAGCATTTTGTTTGTTAAAGAAAAACTTTTATTGACAGACAATATGATTTTGTATACAAAAATTTTTACAGAATTCACAAGGCCATCAATGTCTCAGAGCACAATATCAATTTAAAAATTTTTTCTATATACTAACAATGAACAAAATGCAACTGAAATGATTTCAATCAAAATAGCATTAAAAGAATGAAAGAGTTAAACATCAAATTCTATGAAACATTGCCGAAAGAAATTATGAAATACTAAATAAACAGAGAAGTATATTCATGGATTGGAAAATGCAATTTTGGGGGTGAGATATCAACTCTATAAATTTATCTATTAATTCAGCATAGTCCCTATCAAAATTCCAACTAGTATATTAAAAAACTTAACAAGCTGATCTGAAATTCATATGAAATTTCAAAGGATCCCAAATAGCAAACACAATCTTGATAAAGAAGAATAAATTTGGAAAATTATACTACACAATTTTAAGACTTATACAATGCAGTAATCAAGTATAATACTGGTATTAGTATAGATATATATTAATGGTACAGAATTGGAAGCCAGAAATACACACTTAAATTTATGGTCAACTAATTTTGTCAAGGGTGCCAAGACAATGCAATAGGGAATGACAGGATTTTAAATAAATGTTTCTGGAACAGTTGGCTATCCTCATGCAAAAAGATTAATTTAGAACCCTACCTCACACCATGCACAAAAATTAACTCAAAATGGATATTGCACAGAGAAGAAGTAACACAGCAGGCTTGAGACTACTATCCTTAGAAAGGCATGCTTGCAAGATGGACCCTTGACTAATGTCTGGGAAGGGATTTCAGGAGTATTCCCACAATTCCCTAAATGATAAGGGAGGCTTAACATGCCTAAATGATTTGTGCAAATGATATAGTTTATGCTGAATACTTGCATTCCTTCAGGAAGTCTAGAGTTTTGGTACATGCTAAGCAGAAGATGCCTACCTGACTAGTCTCTAGTAAAAAGCATGGCCAATTAGTCTCTAATGAGCTCCTCTAATAAAAGACATCTCACATGTCTTGTGGCAATTAGATACTGGAGGAAGGAAGTGCCTAGAGAAATGGACCAATTCCTTAGAAGGTACAAGCTGCCAAAGCACACACAGGAAGAAATAAACAACCTAAATAGGCCTGTATCTATTAAAGAGATACAACCAATAATTACCTCCTCTCTTGGTATATTGAAGGTTTTGCTTTGTTTATAATATATAAGTTTAGCGTATCAGAGTCACAATCAAGTGATGTTATACCACTCCACATAGACTATAAGAACCTTAAAATATCCTATTTAGATTTCTTTCCTCCTGAACTTTGTCCCATATTGTCAAAGAGTTTAAGCTTACATATTTGTTAATCACACATTATTTTTGTTGAAACTATTATCTTTAAAAAATTTAATTAAGTATGTAGAACTCTTGCTTATTAACCTGTAAAGTTGCCAGCATCACTTCTCTTATTTCATTTTTATAAATCCATATTTCTTTCTGGTTTAACTTTTCTTCTGCCTGAAGGACTTTAACAGTTTGGTAGTACAGGTTTTCTGGTGATAAATGCGTTCAGTTTTGGATATCTGAAAAATCTTGATTTTACAATAGACTCTGAAATATTTTCACTGGGTACAGAATTCTAAATCTTTTTTTCAAGTACTTTAAGATGTTGCTCCATTGTATTCTTGCTTGCCCTGTTTCTGATAAGATTTTATTATTCCTAAGATTGTTTCTCTATATATGTGTTTTTCTCTTCCTTCTTTTCATTTTCTTAATCACTGCTTTTGAGCATCTTGATTGTAATGTTCTTTTATGTCATTCTTCATCTTTCTTTTGCTTTAGTTTCACTAGACATCTTGGAACTGTGAATTTATCATTTTAATCGAATATGGGAAAATTTCAGCTATTATTAATTCAGATATCCCTCCCCGACCCAAGCCTTTAGGAACTCCCATTATACACATACACACACACACACACACACACACACACACACACACACACACACACGTATATGTCCTATTGCTTACTGACATCTTCCTCAATTTAAATTGTTACAATTTTGATTTTTTATACTGTCTATTTCATTTTGGAAATGTTTTTATTGTTATGTCTTTACTATTCTTCTGTATTATCTAAACTGTTATTAATCTCATCTAGTATATTTTAAACTTCAGGCATTGTAGTACTTGCCTCTAGAATTTCAATTTCCTTTTTAAAAAATATCTTCTATGTCTCTAAGTTTTTAATATCTGAAATGCAGTTATAGTAACTTCATACATCATTGCCTGATAATTCTGACATATTTTTAAATTGTGAGTTAGTTTTGATTTATTCACTATTTTCCAAATTATTGGCCATATATTCCTGGTTCTTTGTATGCCTACTAGTACTTTTTCACTGGATGCCAATCCTTGTTAATTTTACTTTCTTGGGTCCTAGTTATTTTTGTATTTCTATAAATATTCTTCAGCTTTGTTTGGGGATGCAGCTAAGTTGCTTGAAAATGATTTGATTTGTTGGCTTTATATTATGGTCGGTTAGGTCAAGCGAGAATCTTGTTTAGACTTGGACGAATTATTGCCCACTTCTGATGCAAGACCTTCTGGTTTTGCCACCCAGCGTTTCATGAGCAACGAGGTATTCTAGTTTGACTGATGGCAATGGGCTATAATCCCATTCTGTTAGTTCCCAGTACTGTGCCTTCTTATGCTTTTGGTTGGTTATTTTTTAAGACATAAGTAGTTTCTTCACAGACATGTACTGATCAGTACACTGCTGAATAATACTCAAGAGAAACCCTATGCAGATCTGTGGAGATCTCTCTCTGTGAAGCTCTCTGCTCTTTGTTACTATATCTGTAAAGTCTAGCTGCCTTGGTCTCTCTGGACTCTAATATTCATATCCTCAACCTATTTAATTTCCTGGTTTCCACATCCCTGTATCATACCATGGAAACCCTCAGTAGGCATTAACCTGGGACCACAGTAGGGCTCAAATTGTTTGTTTCCCATTTCCCAGGGATCATTGCCCTTCACTGTCTAATGTCCAGTGTCCTCTGAAATGTTGTTTTATCTTTTTGTCCTTTTTTTTCTCCTTCCTGCTTTTTTTTTTTTCCCTTCTACTTGGGAGGATACATCTAATCCCTGTTACATTTTTTTTTTTTTTTTTTTTTGCGGAATGCGGGCCTCTCACTGTTGTGGCCTCTCCCAGTGCGGAGCACAGGCTCTGGACGCGCAGGCTCAGTGGCCACGGCTCACGGGCCCAGCTGCTCCGTGGCATGTGGGATCTTCCCGGACCGGGGCACGAACCCATATCCCCTGCATTGGCAGGTGGACTCTCAACCACTGCGCCACCAGGGAAGCCCTAATCCCTGTTACTTTTGTGTTTGTGTCAGAAACAGAAATCCTCCAAATGTCAGGCTTTTGAAATTCCTTTATTGAAGCCTATAGTTGATAATCTATTAGCCTCTTTTTTCTTTGTTCCCTATATTTTTTGTATTATTTGATTATTGTAATGACTGAATTTTATGTCCAAAATTATCTTATTTACTCAGACTCTTTGAATTATTTTTTTTAGTGGTTGCTCTAATGAAGTTCTGTCCAACAAACAAATCCTGACAATTTTTAATATTCTGGTATTCACATTATAAACAGCAAAAAGAAAGATGTGAACTTACTTTTAATAATATATTTTATGTAACTCAATTATATAAGATATTATCTTCTCAAATCATTTAAATATCTTTTCAATCACTTCAATCCATATAAAATTATTAATAAGATGCTCATATTTTTCATTCTAAGTCATTGAAATCTGGTGTCAGTTTTACCCTTCTAGCACATCTCTATTTGAATGCTGAAATGTAATTGGAAATTCATGGTCTATATTTCTATTTCATAAAATTTTCAGTTGAAATGCAGATGAACAGAACCAAATTTTTCTAAACGTATGTAAAGATTCTCCAATAGCTGAATTGACTACAAAAAGGTATTTTCCTTTAACACTCACATCGATGTAGACACAACGAGTTTATCTAATTTTTTAAGAATTGATTTGACTGAAGAAAAGCACAGGAGTTTCAAAATATATCTGTACAAGTAAATTCATTAATTCTCATGTCAACTCAATAGTGTTATAATATTCAGAGGAGTATTGCCTTTATCAAAAAAAATCTCTGAATTTATCATGACCAAAATTTCTTCAATTTCTTGGTAGATTTTACACCATATGTACATGTGTATAACACTGTAAATTGCAACTAAAATCATCAGTATGTTGATTCATGTTAGAAAAATGTGTAAATTATAATTCATTCTCATTTTGAGGATTCAACTCTAACATATATTCCATGTCTATTTATATGACAGATAAACTTTTCCTTTCCTTGAGCTTCAAACTGAGCTCATTCATATGCAGTGTGATGTCTGTGAGAAAACATAAATCACACTGCCATATTTTGTCTTTGATTATTAAATTTTTGGCAGATATCCCTTGGTTTCAAGAAAAACTGCAATTGGAATTAACAGTACAGTAAATCTTTAAACAAAACAAAACAAAAAAAAACTCTTGTATGTTAAACCAGAGTAAATTGGCAAGAAAACAAGATTATTCAATTCATTGTCTTCTATTTCTTCTGCAAATTCCATAAACAGTTAATGACTCATAGCATCTGTCCTATAGACTGAATAATTTTCACAACTATATCCATGAAAATCTTAATAGCCTGCTTCAGAAACCAAGCACAACTATTTCATTACATATAAAACACTGGAATAAAGAAGAAAAACATAAAAGTCCCTTTAATTAATTTTAACAATTATTTATAGTTTTGACCTAATACAGCTGGAGCACCATCTGTCAAGATAAAACTTATCCTCTCATATCTAGCTCAAATTCTTCTTTAACAGAAGTAAAAGGTTAAAAGATAATTTATTTCTTTAGGCTGTAAAGTGACAACTGTTTTTGAGTTGGAAGTCCTTTAATGCAAAATTTGCTCATTAGTATTAAGTGTGCAGTGTCTATTACATTACCTAGTTCATCTAAAGCTAAAGAAAGTACTTATACATTTTCACTTTTAATCCTTTCATCTTTAGGTCTTTTTACAAAGAACTTGTATTCTATATTTAATTATTTGGTGGCAAACTTGAAGATCAATCACTTATTTGTAAAATAACTCTTCAGCATTTCCTTATAATTCTCTAGCAAAATTTTAATAACTGAGATAATAATTTATTTTAATATTCAAAAATAAGCTTATGGGATTTCCCTCTTGGTGCAGTCGTTAAGAATCCACCTGCCAATGCAGGGGACATGGGCTCAAACCCTGGTCCGGGAAGATCCCACATGTGGCGGAGCAACTAAGCCTGTGCACCACAACTATTGAGCCTGTGCTCTAGAGCCCACGAGCCACAAGTACTGAGCCTGTGTGCCACAACTACTGAAGCCTGCATGCCTAGAGCCCATGCTCTGCAACAAGAGAAGCCACCGCAATGAGAAGCCCGTGCACCGAAATAAAGAGTAGCTCCTGCTCGCTGCAACTAGAGAAACCCTGTGCACAGCAACGAAGACCAGCTCAAACAAAAATAAATAAATTAATTAATTAATTTAAGAAAATAGTCTTATACTTCTTCTAAGAACATTAGACATTTTATATATGACTGGAAAAAGGGTCTTACCAGACACAGTAACTGCAGGCACCTTGATCTTGGCCTTCCCAGCTTCCAGAAGTGTGAAAAATAAACGTTTGTTGTTTAAGCCAGCCAGCCTATGGTATTCTGTTATAGTCACCTGAACAGATTTAGATACTTTCTACCTATTTCACTTTTAGAAACTCCATGATCAACTAGCCAACATCATAGGTCTGTGTGAGTCAGACTATTCTAATTGTTGCTTGACTCTGCTTTCTGTTATGGTAACCATACCCACCTTGCTCTTAGCAGTTGAGTTCAGCCACTTGGCCCCTGCCACCCTGAGATCTATATTTCTCTCACTGCATTTAGGTTTTCCAGTTTAATGACTGTGGTTCCCACTGTAAGGTCTAGCCGACAGAAAATAACAATCACAGAATTCTTCAAGGATGCTGGGGTTCCACTCACAAATTTATTTCTCACAGTAGTGGTTAAAGGCATGGTTTCTAGACCCTTTAAATATGGCAAAATCCACTTTGACATTCCAATCGCCTAAGCATTTGAACTACTGTTTCTACATTAACCAAGGCAGATCCAGTATCTTCAATTAGCTCACTGTGGGCCACCTTTGCTCTATGTTTCAGTCAACCAACCAACCAAACCGTTAGAGCCCTTCCTAAGTCCCCAAGCTGTGACATTAAATCCAGAATCTCTGCTAAGCGAGCCCATATCAATAAATTTGACCTCATCCAACTTTATGTTCCTTCTACCATTATCCCGTGCCTTTAATGTCTATTTTCACACGTATTCCCTAGATTTCTGTCTATATAAATTAGAAAATTCAAATAGTTCTTTTGGAGTGTAACACGCTTCTTCATTGCTCATTCTTTGTACCTCACCTTTGAGGGCCTGCTGTGACTTGAGCCTGGTTATAGTTCTAGGAGCAAAGAAGTGTGGTGGAGGGGGTGTGGTCCTGAGGAGAATCAGCACTGCCATTTTTCATGGGAACTGTCTTGAGGGAGGCCATTACAGTCTTCTCAGGCAGCAAGAGTCAATCCCTTAAGATGGAGCTGGAGACGAAAGTGGGGAAGCCACTACCCTGGGAATGGGGTATATGCTTGTGCTTGGGGATGGGGAGGCGTTTTCCACTGGCAAAGATGACTCATCAGAACTTAGGGGCTCAATGTCCCCGGCCTCACCAGGATTTTCCCACAGGTACGTATTCCAACTACAAGATCATATTCTTTCCCAATAGACGCCCTCACTTTAACAGCAGACACCTTGTGAGGCTGAGAGTTTCAACTTGCATTGTAATTCAACTAGTCACAGAACAAGTTTCTGCATTTGATTTTCAGCAACATCAGTCCTGGGGCTACAGGAGATAATGGTATCTCTTTAGGATACACATGAAAACTCTGAGGTCATTTATGTCATTCTTGAGCTGGGAATTTGAACCCCTGAGCACATCTTTTCTTATACCACTCTGTCCATAAACATTAGGAAAAATCAGCAAATCCCATTATATATGTTAGTTTTCCAAAAATATTTGAAGGTTTTATATACACAGTCACCCATCTCCTTGCTTCTATTAAGTGGTTGATGAAGAATATACAATGTTGATATTGTGTATATCTCTATTGCCAGATCTCACCATGGACTGACTATCAGTGTTCTTGTTACTGCTGGAAACAGAGTCGTTAGCATTTTCCATCAGATTAGAGATTCAATTCAAGAAACCCCAGAACCAATTCAGAAAGCTCATCATTATTCTGTTCCTCTACAAACACTCAATGCCAAAGTCTCTACTAGCTAGGATATCTATCTACCTATAGCATAAGGAATTGAGTTGTGTGATTATGGAAGTTACAAACCCGAGATCTACAGTCCAAAGGACTGAGAACCAGAACAGCCTGTTTTTTTTCCAGATTTTTTTCTGCCAACATTTTTGTTTCTGATAAACTATTAGCATTCATATAATTTTCCTCTGTGTATAAGGTGTCCATTTTTCTCTAGATGCCTTTACGTTCTGCTTTTTATTGTGATTTTTACCTACTGGATTATAATATACCTAGATTTTTTTTTTAATGTAACTTGCTTCATGTTTACTATTCTGTTGGTTGATGCCTTTCATCCATTTTGGAAATATCTCTGCCACTATATTAACAAATATCCTATACATCCCATTTCGTTTCTCTGTTCTCTTGAAAGTTTGATTATAAGTATGTTAAATCACTTCACATTCTTCAAAAGACTTTTGATGATTTGTTCTTTTTTAAACTAATTTCTCTCTTTGTGCCTCAATTTTATCATTTTCTATTGACCTGTATTTAGTCTTCTAATGAGCCCATTAATTTTACTATTGTGTTATATCAAGCAATCTCTTTAGGGTATTTTTCTTAGTCTACATACCTCCTAGGATGCTCTCTCATGGCTTATGCATTGCACTAGATTTCTTAACATTTTATCATAGGTATTTTAAAGTCTATGACTGATAATTCAAACATCTGAAATCTCTTTGTGTTTACTTCTATAGACTCTTTCCTTTCTCAAAGATTTCACAGTTTCTTGATTTTCCATGGGTTTTTATTTTGTGCCATACATAACAGCTCAAAAGAGTTTGAACTGAGTTATATTTATCTCCAGACATGGGCACACTACTGTTCTGGTCACTTCCTAATTAGAAAACCTGCATTCCCTGGAGAGTTTCTCTCAAGATTTCTTCCCTGTTTCTGATTTTATGGTACAACCTTAGGCACTCTGTGGAAGCTGGTGGAAAATATTTTTAAAACAGTTTTGCTCTGTGTCTGGGGATCCTCTGACCCTAATCTGTCATGTCAGACAACACATGAAAATGAAATTTTTTTAAATTAGACTGATTTTTCTTACCCTAATCTTTTGCAAATACCTTATCTTCTCTGTTTCAGTCAATGGATGAGAGCACCCGTGCATCTTTTCTCTCTTTATTCTCTGGAGTTTAGTTCACTTAGTTCACTTATATTTCTTTATATCCTCTATGATGGGTAGAAAATAATAGCTGTAAGTATGTGGTTGATCTCACTTGCTTTTGTTGTTAGGACAAGAGCAACTTTCTTTTACAACTTTCTGCTTTAAACCAGAAGCATACACATTTCATTTTTAATTTCAACTATTGTTTTTAAAGTCTTATTTTGAAACGTTCTATTTTATTATGTTTCAAATACCCCTAGTCATTGTTAGTCTTTTGCTGCTCATTCACTGTGCTATTCTGTTGCCTCTAACATGTTGAAATCTTGAGTCTAAATTGTAGATTGTTCCTATGGAGATAATTTAGTTTTGCTCTCCACTAGGGGGTAGAGAGCACTATTTATCCCTTTAAATATTTTAGCTAAATTTCAGATTTTTCAAGTTTCTTTCCCTACCTTACAACTGACACAAAGTTTAGTCTCTTAATTCTTGCTTGAACATTGATTTTTTTACTGGGACAACCAAAGTTTTCTCTTTGTTTATGCCTCAGATGTTTATTTTAAACTAGCTATTTTCTGTTTATTGTGTTTTTTTCCCTTTTTTGTCTCTTAGAAAAGTCCTCTAACCACTTGAACATTCACAGATTTAACTTAAATAAATTTTATGACAATTTACTCAGAAACTTGTTGTTTTATAGCATCCTATAATAAAACTTTATACTCATCACTGATTCCATGGAATTTATCACTGAGTCGCTTGATATACAGAATACACATTCAGAACACCTTCAAAAAGTGCAAAATGAACTAAAGAGTTAACATAAATATGAAGTTAAGTAGCATATCATTCTAAGGGGAAAGATTATGAATGACTAGATCTATTATAATCTCTTGCACATAAATGTCATTAGATAAATTAGATAGATTTCAATAAAACTTCATTTTAAGGTGTATTTTGTTTGATAATATAGCAGGGAAGTGAAAAGGAAATATCGAACATGTAGGCTGAATAAGCAGGATGGAATGTGATAGACAAACCATGATGGATAGTTAAGATTCCTGGATCAATTAATGCATTATCAAATCTGTGAGAAGGGTTGTGCTTTCCAAGGAAATAGGCAGAGTACCAATTTCAGGTCCTTAATAAATGTTAAAACCTGAGGCTAAAACACCAAAGAGAGAAGTGCCAGGAAAGTCAGGACAGCATGGTGTCACAGAAGACCAAGAAAAAGCGAATTACTTATAGTTGCCGTACTTGTAACTTTGAAACGCCACTTATTTCAGTTGTTCTTCTATTTATACGTTCAACTGTCCTCTTAAGTGAGTTTAGTATCTTTAACAAAGTGTTTTAATATAATTATGCCACCGGCACCATTTTAGCCTTTTCTCAAATCATAGCAAAGTATGTAGAATTAATAGAAGTTTAAAATTATGAAGGACCAAGTTCATCCTCAGTTTGGAATAGCTAAAGTATAATGAATGGAAACATAGACTGCTGATCAACAATACCGTTCTTCCATTGTTGAACTGAGTTTTAAAAGTTACATTCTACATGGAAAATAATTTTAACATTTTGAACAAAAGTCTAGCTTCTTGATATATATCCATGTGTAAAACCTCAGTACTGTAAAGGTTTGCATCATAGGCACAAAAATAGCAAACAACAATCCCCTTTGCAAAATAGCTCTTTCTTTAGCTCACAGAGTGAAACTGGCTTTATTTCTGGAGGCTTGGAAGCACGCTTAAAACAGTATTCAACCCCACAAACAGTGAACATCCCACCTCACCCATTAGGACTTTCTCAGAGAATAATCTGAGATGAAAATATAGGCTGCACCTTGTCTTTATTATTTTCTTTCTTATCTGTGCCTCACTTCTGAAATGCTATGGAAGCTTTAACATCTTCCCTATCAGGAACCTGCCACAGGGATTAGAATTTAAAAGAGTGAGGAGGCAGTCCTTGCAGATGTGAATAAACAAAAAAAGGCTTTACTCTTTCCAGAATTCAACAAGAGCTGACCCATTTGAGGTTTTCAGCTCTAATACACTAACTCACAAACTAATAGTACAATTCAGGAGATAAGTCTTAAAAAAGATACAGTAAAGAGTTTGGTCCTTCATAAAAGGTGATTAGCTGCCCCAGACCTTTGGATATCAGACAGCAATACACGCTCAGTGATTGAGATGGAAAATGGACATCTCATTTAAAAGAAAATCAAGCAGTTCATTAATTTATGCCCTTTTAAACCCATAAATGTTTTGTAATTCCTAGATTTTAGGGAAGTTTTAGAAGTCTTGTCTAAAATGCCACAGACATATTAGCAGAAACATTTAAAGCTGTTAGAGGCTTCCAACAGATGGTATTATTTATTTTGTGCAGGCTCTAGAGGCTAAGAGCAGCTGAAAGGATGGCAGTGCCAACAGCTGAAAATGAAGATTCTCTAAATAAAGGGCTAGTTGCCACTTAGCCTGATGTGCAAAGAACTGAAAATACAGTGGAACTCTTGTGGAAACAAAAATGAGTCCTACTATCCTTGTGTAACTGGAAGTAGAAATGTTTGTATGTTATTTCATCAAAGGGTATAATTTAAAATAGATGCTTTTCTCTCCTCATGAATGAAAAAAACTGAGACGAACGAATAAGGAACTGAATAAACATGAAAGCACATTTTAGATTACAGAGCATTCCACAAAATATATGGTTTTATTATCATTATTAATAAGATCATATAAAATAAATGACATTCATATTTATTTAGTGTAGATGAATTCCATAAATTCTTAGCAAGTTTCTAGACTTATTGATTTTCAAAATGAAAAATGGTTTTTAGTCTGTGTAAGTCCTTACTTCCCTCTTAGGTGTGAAGCAGTATATTGGGTTGGTATTATGGCATGAAGGAGTATCAAAGAAATAAAGAAAGTATGGCTCTCAGTTAGCTCAACACACTCTGTCTAGGCCACACATGTAAAACTTGGAAAATATGAGTTGTTGACCTCCAATGATGTTTTTCCACCACTAGGATTACATTTGGTGAACCAGAGGAAGAGAAATGAATTAAAATAATCAAAAGGCTTATTGTCCATCTCTCCTTGAAGTCTCGGGAGGATGGCTCCGAGGCACTTGTTCTTGGTGAACTTACATTTTTCAGTGCAACTGTAGCAACAACAACATCTAGATTTGTGATGTGGTGTATAGATAAGAGCCCTATGCTTGAATCCCTCACATGTTCAGGTTAACAGCAAATCTAATCTACCTCCATTCAGTTTAGGAATTCTTTTGGTCTTAAAAATGTGTGTGCAATTGGGTGTGTGTTGGAGGGAGGGTGTCTGGAGAGGGAAGGTGGGTGTACCTGGGCAGGAAGACAGGGAAGGGGGCTGGAGTGGTTGGAAGGAGCAGTGCTACCTCTTCCAGAATATCTGTGAGAGTAGACCTCAGATGAATGCCGTTTGAGCTTGGAAAATGCCACAGTTGCTGCCTTCTGAGGGAGCTGGTGTGGCAGCTGCTGCAAAGGAAGTCTGGAGGGACAACTTTCTCACTGCCAATCCCTGGTTTACACGGGATACTTTGAGAAGAACTGTCACATCACCCAGTATAACTTAAACTCAAGGCAGTTCTATGGCCGTAGGGATCTAGGATTTGTTATGGGCTTTGATTCCCTCTAGCTCTGTCAGGATGAAGAACAGGGTATTTTCCAGAAAGATATTAATGCTAAAGTTTCATTAATTTAACACGGGTTTCTGGATAAGGTGTTCATAGTTTTTGTCACTTTTTAAAATTGTAATTGATTTTCTTATTCTCATGAAATATTAACTTTCATATGTACTTTGTATTCCACTCCTTAAAGGGTATAACCAAAATTGGAGTAATATTTTCTTTAAAGAAAGAGAACTATGTAAGGCAATAAAGAAATTGCACCTTTTCAGAAGGATATGTCCGATTAATGGGGCTCAATCCTACATTCCTGTGCTTTGTCTTCTACCTAGATACTCTGCAGTATCAGCCATAAATTTTGTTCAAGGAGTAGAAATTAATACTTTCTGATAGCTCAGTAATAAGAACTCCATGCCAAATGGACCAAGGCGACATTCAGATTCACTCACACAACCACTGCGAGGGTGTTTCATCAAGTTTCACCTATCTTTGTAAGTCCTGGATTATTGTTTTTTTGGGTTTATTTTATTTTATTTTATTAGTTTTAAGTTTTTTGCTGTGTCCTGGGGTTTCCTGCAAGGATCCCTTCAGAGATGAAAATGTACATTTCAAAGTACAGACTGAATGTCTGGAGAAACCATACCTCTGCCCCAGAGAATTGGTTTCCCTGAAAAATTACAAAAGTTTGTCCAATTATACGAATGTATCCGTGCTCCAAGTGTAGGCAAGGGAGTAAATCTGGAAACTATTACTTAACTGTCTGTCAAAAGCACAGGGTTTCCTAAAGGAATGCAGTCTAAATTTCTCAGACTAAGCCACATCAGCAGAAAGACATAGGCCTGGACCATTTATTGGTCCCTGGTGGAATTTCATTTATGTAATTGTGCCGGGGTGTGTGAGGAACCAGATACGGATAATTGCCAACAGTAGGACTGTTGCCCAGGGTGTCGTTCATTGATTAAAATTGGATATTCTTCCTGAGGTTTACTGGGAAATAATTCTTTCTCATCTTATTTTGAGCAATAGTATTATTCCTTAGAACTAATCTATTCATTTCTATCCTATGAATCATATATAACATGAAAGATCATTTTACTCTCTTTGTGGTGACTTCCACCTGGAAAGAAATTAATGGCTCACCCTAGCAGGTTATACTTGGTATTTCATAGCGTGTATTTGTGTATTGATCTCACTCCTATTTCCATTTGTTTTCCCTTTGCCTCTTCTTTGTTAACTTTTAAAATTGTTATCTTGTTTCTTGTAAGCTAGAAGACATTTTTTTAGAAAAGAAAGGTAGACATAAACAAATCTACTTACATTCCAAAATGAACAAGTAAAAGCATAACATGAAGAAAGCCATACAAAGTCCTAAGGAAGATAAAGTAAGACAATGATCTGTGGAGGACATAGCCAAATATAGAGGAAATAAAATTTGTGCCTGGGCTTAAAGATTTATTTATGTAGCACCTTATAATTAATAATCCTTTGGCCCTAATAAAGAATATAATAGAATAATCGAGACAGGAAAATGAGATATATGCACATTAAAAATACATCACCAAATATAAGATCAAAGCCATAAGGTTACTAGGCTGATATAAGTTACTCTGGAAAGGTAAATTAATATAATAGGTTTTTCAAAAGAAATGAAATGACTGTATCTGATTTCCTCTTTATTTTATCAATGGTTCATAATATTTATTGGTCATATATAATATACCAAGTATTTTGGAGGTCATACTGGGACAGTGATAAACAGAATACACACAATCTGGGTCTTCATGGAGTTTGAAGCACAGAGACAGAGTGAGACAGAGAGATCAAATAATCACATAAATTATTATGCCATAAGTATGCACGGAGTAGCTTCTAAGTGTCAATTACTAACTGTAGATTCTGGGGATAGAGTAATGAACAACATAGGCAATATCCTATTCTCATGGGACTTACATTTTAGTGGGATAGGTAGAAAGTACATATGTTTGATAGGGAATAAATAAGTACAATAGAGAAAGTGAATCAAAATTAGAGGATAGAAAAGGTAGGAGAGGATGTTCTATTTTACATATGGTAACGAAAGGGAATATATATTTCCTCAACTACTTTAGAAATTTCTTCACCTTAGCCTATTTATTGACTTCCTTTAGCACATTGTGTCATAAATGAATGAGTCCTAATGCTGAACTGAGGTGGGAAGAGAGACAGAAATGGACCACAATTGCTATGATTTTCATTTAAATTTTAAAGAAGTATAATTTGATTTATATTCATAAAAATGGCATTTACAGATATCTAGATAGAGATAATTATAAATACTATAAGGATTTAGACCCAAATGCTAATAGGGATTATTTTTATAAAACTTTGAACCTGATATAGTTATAAATATGGAGTCCAGCACATAGAAGACACTCAACTAAATTTATTGAATGAATAAATTATGAATTAAGAATTGAGACTTCCAAAACACTGCAATTTTAAAATTGTTTTAAATGGACCTCAGCTGTGTAGAATTGGATTATTCATAATCTTCGCCTCTGCCACTATCATCATTGATCTAAGAACAGTCCTCTTATAGTTACTTATATTTTACAATTTGCCTAGCAAACTATACGTAACAAAACCACATGCACTATTTCAAAATACCTTTTTGAGAAACATGTATTATTTCTATTAACAGGTGTAATAACAGAGTTCAAGGCACTAAGTAACTGAATAAATCTGCTCAGCTAGGAACTAACATATTCTGCTCTGTTTCTAATGCCTGTGTTCTTTCTACTATGTTACAATGCCTTTCATAGTCCATTCCCAGGTTTTAGAGAGATTCTGGCAGGTGGCTGATGTGCATTGAATAATACTGTGATCAACGCAATTTCCACCCATAGGTTGCCAGCAGAGATTATAAAACCAGAAAGTAAAAATGGCGACAGGTTGGAAAAAACAAATATGAATCGGGTCTAAAGACATATAGGGGGAGAAAATATAAAGAGCTGGAAAGAGATAGAAGGATTGGAGAGAATGGGCAAATGGGAGAAGTGTCTCCTAACAGAGACAACTGGGTGATGGGAGTGAAGCTCTCATCAGAAACGGCACTTACAAGCTTAAAGGAGACAGGTCCCCCAGCCCACTATGCCAATGCGGCCTTTGGGAGAAAATCAGGATTAAGTTAAGGTGCAGAGCTGGAAAACAATGATGAGCACAAACAAGGCTAACAATCTGCAGATTTTCTTTAAGATTTGTGAGTTTGGCAAACATCTAAACTGTCTGGGAATTCCAAGATACTTTAAAAGAAAGTTGGCTTTAAGTGGAAGCTACCAAGCTGAACTGTTTCTGTGCCAAATGAAATGAAATCAATAAATTCAAGGAAATACCTCTAAGGATAAAAACTTTGAAAGAATCTTGGACCCATGAACACAGGTGCCCAGCAGAAGAGAATGCAAAATGAAAACTGACCTTCTTATATGGAGAAAAATAGTTGGTTACGTACCTAAGTGAAAGTAGGTATCAAATAAATAAAAAATTTCCTTTCTGGCTATCCGTATTGATTGCTTTTCATGAAAATATTTTCTGAATAGGAATGCTAATGTTGGAGTTTTACCTCTATTTCAACTTCATTGCTTTCCTAACCTTTCTTATATGGTACATAAACACTGCAGTTAGAGGATATGCTTTCTTTTTTCAAATCTTTTACATGTAAAATCTCTTCTACATGTCATGCCCTCAGGGAGAGGAAAAATGGGATATTTTTTTCATTGGACAATCTCTAGAGGTCAAGTGGCATAGATATTATTCCATTCATATATTATTTAAATTATTCAAACTTTAGTTTTCTCTGCTATAAAATATAGAATAAACTATATTTAATCCATAATGTTATTGTGATGATCACATGAGATAACATGAATAAAGTGATTAAATAAATGTCTGGTCCACAGAACTTAATCATATACATTTTAAATAAAAGTTCATTTAATATTATGCATTATAGCACAGATTCTGGAAACTGGTAGCCAAGGTTCAAATCCTTGCTCTGTCACTTACTAGCTGGGTGATCCTGGGCACATTATTAAGCCTCTATGACTCAGTCCTTTCATCTATAAGGTGGAAATAAAATTAGAGCCTACTTTGTAGGCTACTGAACTATTAAATGAGTTATTATATGTAGAGCATTTAAGCCAATGCTTAGTACAAATAAAGTGCCAAATAAGTGTCAACTCATTATTAGCATACTGTGAAAGAAGCTAATGGTGATTGTAGACAGAAGCAGTGATTCTTAATTTTTTGTTTGTTATATAATGCCTTCTGCTAAGTTGACGAACTTTAAGAATCCTTCCCCAAGAAAAAGTATGATAATAGAAATTACATTTAGAAGCACATTCACACAGAATTTTTCATGTAATTTAAGCATTCATGAATGCTTTGGAACCCATCTGTGTACTTCAGTCTATGAAATCCTACATAATATTTTGCATAAACTTTATAAATGATAGAATAAAAAGAGCAAATGCATGTTTTACTTACACTATATATTATAGAATATTGTGGAAAATATTTCACTTGCTTATTAAGACTTTTATTTGGGGGCAAAATAAATAATTATAACATAATCTGGAAAGGTTTGCAATTGATATTATTCACACACAAAAATATCTCTCAGAAGTTCTCAACGGCTATGTTCCTTGAACATAGTTTTGCTGAGGAAAAACACAGAATGGCTCAGCATGACAAAAATAATACACAAACTCTATTCCTCAAAACATCCAATACCTGCCAAAGAAAGCAACATGAATATTGGGACTTTGCCAGCATTAACTTATTAATAATGGTGCACAAATCTCTATAAGCGTCTCCCGATACTTAGGTAGCAGAATTTTCACATCAATATTACACTGAAGAATATTTTTCATCTCCTTTCCAGAGAGATAAGGATTAAATTTATTTTCAATATTGTTATCATGTGAACAAGTAATAGCATTTATTCCATTATGTAAAACCTCAATACATTATGATTTGGTTATAGTTCAAAACACACACTATAATTTGCACCTTGAATTGAACTGTGTTTTGGAAAACTGTGAATTCTGGAGAAGAGAGTGAATTTTTCAATTAGTTTTTAATGTTGACACTTCCTTATATAACTTACACAGTAAATAGAAAAACTAGCTTTTCTTTGATAAGTGAGAAACCAAAATATTCTCTCTGAGAAAACCTTCATAGCACCTAAGAGTGAGAATGATCTATGAAATCAAGAAGGCTGATTACAGGATATATTGAAGTTCACATCTTTGACACAAATGGGCTTGAATTTAATTTTCTAATTAAAACTAAACTGTTAGGGCAGTTGAAATGGTTCTAGACTCATGAAGCAAGTGATGTTTGCTTTCTCATGTTATTCATCCCTCATTTCTGTTTCCCTCATCCTCCATGTGGAAGCCCTTCTGTATCACAGATGTAATTCAATCCCCTGCTCACAGTCGCGCCTCGGCTAGGTACAACCCTCACCCTTAAATTATTCCTTACTTGTCAAAAAACTCAACTTTCTTCGATACTCAGTTAATCTAATTCTCATTAAGTTACTAAGAGATGATAGCATTATTAATTACCACTCTCAGATGCTTACTAAAAAGTAAATCATTTAGTTTTATAATAATGTATAATAAGATAATACTGAAGTACCTGTACAGTTATTGTAAATTAGTTACTATACTTACAACACTCAGATCAAAGAGGAGATTCTCAGTAAACGTTAGCTTTTATTAATATTATTTTATATAGTGGATGCTGTGGAAAAAGGTCATGGAGGCAATAGTTTAAAAGCTCACTCCAATTAGAATATAACAGGTTATATTTCAAACTGATGACTGCTCTCAATATGTAATTTATTGATTTTTATTATATTCATACACATCATCTTGGATATATATAACCATAAGTACTGAAATAATCAAGTGTAAATAATCTAATATACACTATCTTTAGGAAAGGAATATTGAAAAGAAAAAAAATTTGGTTGAAAAAGAATTGTTAATGTAACAACTGGTATTGTCTGAAAGAAAAATGGGCTGTTGGTGATGCAATAGGATCCTGTCTGTAAAGACAGGCAAGCAGAAGCTAGATAACATATTGTAAATGATATTTTATGGAGAAATAACAAACAACATTAGGTTACCTCTAGGGTACTTCTAAACATTTCCTCTGTTAGATTTCTGAAACATACATCACCAATCAGGCCAATAAATATTTATCAGGGGTCTCCTATGTGCCAGGCACTGGCAAGACAATGAGAGTGAAATGATGAACCAAATGGACTGATTCCCTGTCTCATGTGGCACTAAGATATAAATTCATAATTTAATTTATGTGTATAAATGTATTGAATTATTACAAGAGTGTAATGCAGTAAACTACGTTTAGAAGATGGCATTCTGGGGAAGTCAGTCTATAAGCTGGATGGCATCAGCCTTTTGCAGGTAAAACTGGACTTGGAAACAGTCTTTAGATGCAGGAAACTGTGCAAAGCTCTGGAAAAAGAAGAAACCAGGCATTTCCTAAGAATTGGCAGTTGGTGGGGGGTGGTTTCTAGCAAAGCTAGAACTGAGAAAGTTGGGAAGAATAGAGACTGAAAGAAGCAGACAGTGTGATCTGATCATAGAGAATTGTAGGCCACATTAGCAACTTTAGATTTTGTTATAGAACTAAACCACTGAAGAACATCACAAGAGAATGATGTGATAAGATGTATATTTATGAAATATTATTTATATAGGAATATCTTATGGATTTAAGGGGAAATATTAATATTATTAATGTATAGAAAACGTTTATGATTCCTATCAACCCACAGTATGTCAAAGTGGAAATAGGTTTAAGTAAAAGTTATATCACTTATCAAAAGGATTCAAGGTTTTCTGATTGGAGACTGCAGCTTAGCTTTAGAATAGGTCTCTTAGTTAATATTAAACTATTCCTATTAGGCCAAATTAGATGCCCAGAAATCAAAAAAGTAGTATCATAAATTAGGAGGCAACGAAACAGTTGGATGGGCTGAGAAGAGGGCAAAGTCAAAGAAAAAAGGTGTACTGTTTTGATGGAAAATACAGCTCAAAAATTAAAATGGTGACAGAGATGCCTCATGTAAATCTCTAATAAATTTTTCTGATACTTCAGTAAAAAAGACCACACTCATTCTCCATAGAACCCCAATGCTCCTTTCTTCCTCACACATACATACACACAAACACAAGCAGACACGTTTTGATAAATTTGTCACAAGAAACTAAAGGCAAAGCCTGTAAGAGTCAGTATCTTAAGGTGACTTCTTGCATAATGATGATAAAGAAAACCAACAAGATAACAATGAAACAGCTTTACAGCAAATGATGAACATTAGCTGAATTCTCAAAACTGTTGATAAAACATGATGTTTTCAAGTTAGAAATGAATTGGAGATATAAGCCTTGTTCTTGCCTTTGTCTCTTCTTGAAAGCTTATCATATTTTCCTCCAATTACGTGTGGAGGGAAAATGTAACCAAGTTTCCAAAAATTGACTTTTGGTTTCTATCTGTCTATTATATTTGGTTTCTGTATCCAAAATGCTCAATAAATTTTAAATAAAATAATCTAATTGTAATTTCATAGAGTTTGCAATATTAGTACCTTTTTAATCCAAGATGTCAAAGGACATTTAAAATATTAATTAAGCTTCAAATAATCCAGTTTTTCCACAACACATTTCACAAACGGTTAGGCCACATCATTAAAATGTTAAAGGACTTTTAGAAGGAGTCTATAATTAGTAAAAGTAGAATATAAAAATCCTGATTTGTGTATATACTAACCCCTAGACATCTAACAATCTGAAAAGAAGCCATACAAGCTAAAAGGAATTTGCTTTTCTTCCATTTCTTTATGGAATAACTCAAGGTCTTTATTATTTTATGCCTGGGAGAGAACTTGGGGAGTAGGGTTAATATCACATCTATTGACCAAAAAGCAAATGCAATAAAACAACTACTTTATAAATAAATATTAAAATAATATCTGCATATTGACAACTGAAAATATTACAAAAAGATGTCAATATTTTATTGACCTTTTTGGTTCTAATAGGAAGAGAATTGTATTGGCTGACCAAAGCACTTTCCAAATTGGTAAAATATAGTAGAGTGTTCAGTTTGTTGAACATTGGTCAAAGATAAGTGTAAGAGAGCAATTTCATAAACTTCAATACTTTGAAAAAGCATAATAGGTTCTACACACATATCCATTAAAAATCATGTCAATCTCTTTGAAATTTGAATATAGAATATCACTGTAAACTGATTAGAACAAAAATTGCTTAGAGACAATGTTAAATATTCTACCAGAAAATGAGTAAATGAAATAATGGTCAAATCACTAAAGGAAAATGCAAAGGACCTATAAGGATGTGAGAAAAAGACAATTCAAATTAAAACAGTAGTGAGATTCATTTTGCCTATTAAGTTAATGAAGTAAATATCTATGTACAATTGTGCATATATAGAATATAATATTTTATAATAAAACATACATATTAGCAATAATAATGAACAGTGTTTTTGAATATAATAGTATGTGGGACAATTCACATACTCCTGGTGGGACTATAAATTGGTATGATGACTTAGCAATTTTTCAAGATATTTCAAAAAAAGTTAGAAATATGCCCAATTTTTACATCGAATTCCTATATCTAGAAATGTATTCTAAATAAATAATATAGGTTTATGTAGGGAAAAATCTGAAAGAATGTTCATTATACTTCTGCTTGCCATAGTAAAAATAGGAACCTACTTAAATGTCCAACAATAATTTCTTTAGAAGTTATGGTGTTTCCACATATTTCCCTTTTATATAAACATTTAAAATGACATTGTGGAAGAATATTTAATGATATGGTAAAATGCTCACAATGTAATATTTTTAAATGCATATTACAAAACAATATTTATTATACTCACAAAAAGAAAGAAAAATGTGGACACCAGGATATTAACAGCAGCTATCCCTATATGAGAATTAATCATACTTTTTATATCTTTTGGGCATCTATTTATTTCCTTAATTTTCTACAGTGTTCTTGTTTACTTTTTTAAAGTTTTTAATAAGTCTTATTTTTCTTTAACATTATTTTTCAGAATTGAAGTACATTCTCAAGAAACCCTGAATTTTGTTTTTTTTTCATATTTTTAAACTTTTTCTTTTGAAATTATTATAGATTCATAGAAAGTTGCAAATAAATGTGCAGGGTGGTTCTCTGAATCATTCTCCCAGGATCTCCCAATATTAACATCTTTCAGAATTATAGTACAATATCAAAATGAGAAAGTTGATATTGGTACAGCCACAGGTGTTATTTAGATTTTACCAGCTATATATGTACTCATCTGTGTGTGTGTGTGTAGCTCTATGCAATTTTGTCACATGTAAATTTGCATAACTACAACCACTACTAAGATACATGACTGTACCATCACCGTAATTCTCCTTCATGCCATCCTTTTATAACCATGCAACCCCCCTGCCTCCATCACTTGGCGATTACTAATCAGTATCTCTCTCTTTACTTATGTCATTTCACAAATATTATATAAATAGAATCATACAGTAGATATTCTTTTGAGATTGGCATTTTTCCACTCAATTTCCTTCATGGTCATCCACGTTGTTGCATGTATCAATAGTTCATACTCTTGTATTGCTGAGTAGTGTTCCATGATGTGAATACACCACACTTTGTTTACCAATTCACCACTGAAGAACAGTTAAGTATATTCCAGTTTAAGGCTATTACAAATAAAACTGCTTTGAACATGTGTGTATAAATTTCTGCATGATGGTAAGTTTTCACTTCTCTGTGATAAATGTTTAAAAATTGCTAGATTTTATGCCAAACTATTTGCCTTAGTGGTTATATGACTGAACATCCCCACCAGCAAAGTATGACCAATAAAGTTTCTCCAACTTTGAAAAACAGAACAAAGTTAGAGGACTTACAAAGTCTGATTTCAAAACTTACTTTAAAGGTAAAGTGATCAAGACAATACGGCAGTAGCATAAGGATAGGCATAAAGATAAATGAAAGAGAACCGATATTTCAGAAATTAACCCTTACATTTTTCGTCAATTGGTTTTGAACAAAAATACCAAGACATTCCGTAGATAATGGATAGTCCTTTCACTAACTAGTTCTGAGGCAACTGAACAAATTAAAACAAACAAACAGACAAACAAAAAAAACCCCTCACACTCTTTACTCGCACTATACACAAAAATTAACTCAAAATAGATCATGGACATAAATGTAAGAACTACAACAATGAAACTTCTGAACAACAACAACAACAACAACAAACAGGTGAAATTCTTCAGTATCTGGAGTTAGGCAAAGAATTCTTATAGAGAACTCCTAAAGCATTAGTTATTTAAAAAAATGGAAACTTGGACCTCCTTAGAATTATAAAGCTTTTCTTTCAAAACACACCATTTAAAATGAAACAAAAGTCCACAGGGTAGGAGGCCATACTTGCAAATAATATATCAAAATATTTAAAGAACACTTAAAACACAATAAGTCAAACAACTCAAAATAAGTAAATGAACAAAAGAATAGACATTTAACCAAAGAAGATATATAGTTGATAAGCACAAGAAAAGGTGCTCTCTATTATTTTTTAGTAGGGAAATACAAATTAAACCACAATGTGATAATATCCAATAGAATGTTTGTAATCAAAAGAAAGTCAATACCAAGTACTGGAAAGGATGTGAAGAAATTGGAGCCTTCATACATTGCGGGGTTGGCGGGGGGGAATGTAAGAATGTATAGTTCCTTGGAAAACATTTTGTTAGTTTCTTTAAAAGTTAAACATAAAGCTACCATACGATCCAGCAATTCCATTCCTAGGATTCTATCCAAGAGAACTGAAAACATCTGTGCACACAAAGACTTGTATGTAAATATTCTTAGCAGCAGCATTCATAATAGCCCAAATCTGGAAACTACCCAAATGTCTATCAGCTGATGAATGTATAAACCAAACGTTGTGTAATATACAATAGGACACTCTTCAGCAATAAAAAGGATGAAACACTGAGTGATATATGCCATAATATGTATTAGCATCAATAATAGTATGCTAGATGCAAAATATTACATACTGTATGATTTCAAGCATATGAAATGTCTAGACAAGGCTGATTATTTATATCATATTATTTATAAAGACTGGAAAATAGATCAGGATTGACTGTGGCTGGGATAGGATTAAGAAATAATTACAAATGTGCTCAAGATAATTTTTTTTTAAGGGATGGAAATATTAAAAATCTGGATTGTGGTAATAATGGTATAATATCACTAAAATGAATAAATTAGACAGTTACACTAGCTGAATTGTTTGGTATTTAAATTATACCTCATTAAAAGTAACTTTTCTTTTTTCTTTCTTTTTTTTTTTTGCGGTACGCGGGCCTCTCACTGTTTTGGCCTCCCCCGTTGTGGAGCACAGGCTCCGGACACGCAGGCTCAGCGGCCGTGGCTCACGGGCCCAGCCACTCTGCGGCATGTGGGATCTTCCCAGACCGGGGAACGAACCCATGCCCCCTGCATCGGCAGGCGGACTCTCAACGACTGCGCCACCAGGGAAGCCCTAACTTTTTTTTTTTTAACATCTTTATTGGAGTATAATTGCTTTACAATGTTGGGTTAGTTTCTCCTGTATAACAAAATGGATCAGCTATACGTATAAATATATCCCCATATACCCTCCCTTTTACGCCTCCGTCCCACCCTGCCCATCCCACCCCTCTAGGTGGTCAGAGAGCACGGAGCTGATGTCCCTGTGCTATGCAGCTGCTTCCCACTAGCTATCTATTTTACATTTGGTAGTGTATATATGTACATGCCACTCTCTCACTTCGTCCCAGCTTACCCTTCCCCCTCCCCGTGTCCTCAAGTCCATTCTCTACATCTGCGTCTTTATTACTGTCCTGTCCCTAGGTTCTTCAGAACCATTTTTTTTTAGATTCCATACATATGTGTTAGCATATGGTATATGTTTTTCCCTTTCTGACTTACTTCACTCTGTATGACAGACTCTAGGTCCATTCACCTCACTACAAATAACTCAGTTCTGTTTCTTTTCATGGCTGAGTAATATTCCATTGTATATATGTGCCACATCTTCTTTATCCATTCATCTGTCGATAGACCCTTAGGTTGCTTCCATGTCCTGGCTATTGTAAATAGTGCTTCAATGAACATTGTGGTACATGATTCTTTTTGAATTATGGTTTCCTCAGGGTATGTCCAGTAGTGGGATTACTGGGTCATATGGTAGTTCTATTTTTAGTTTTTTGAGGAACCTCCATACTGTTCTCCACAGTGGCTGTATCAATTTACATTCCCACCAACAGTGCAAGAGGGTTCCCTTTTCTCCACACTCTCTCCAGCATTTATTTTTTGCATACTTTTTGATGATGATCATTCTGACTGGTGTGAGATTGTACCTCACTGTACTTTTGATTTGCATTTCTCTAATGATTAGTGGTGTAGAGCATCCCTTCAAGTGTTTGTTGGCAATCTGTATATATTCTTTGGAGAAATGTCCATTTAGGTCTTCTGCCCATTTTTGGATTGGGTTGTTTGGTTTTTTGATATTGAGGAGCATGAGCTGCTTGTAAATTTTGGAGATTAATCCTTTGTCAGTTGCTTCATTTGCAAAATATTTTCTACCATTCTGAAGGTTGTCTTTTCATCTTGTTTATGGTTTTTTTGCTGTGCAAAATCTTTTAAGGATCATGAGGTCCCATTTTTGTTTTTATTTCCATTTCTCTAGGAGGTGGGTCAAAAAGGACCTTGCTGTGATTTATGTCAAAGAATGTTCTTCCTATGATTTTCTCTAATAGTTTGATAGTGTCTGGCCTTACATTTAGGTCTTTAATCCAGTATGAGTTTATTTCTGTGTAGGGTGTTAGGTAGTGTTCTAATTTCATTCTTTTACATCTAGCTGTCCAGTTTTCCCAGCACCACTTATTGAAGAGGCTATCTTTTCTCCATTGTATATTCTTGCCTTCTTTGTCAAAGATAAGGTGACCATATATGCGTGGGTTTATCTCTGGGCTTTCTGTCCTGTTCCATTGAGGTATATTTCTTTTTTTCTGCCCTACCATAGTGTCTTGATTACTGTAGCTTTGTAGTATAGTGTGAAGTCAGGGAGCCTGATTCCTCCAGCTCTGTTTTTCTTTCTCAAGATTGCTTTGGCTATTTGGGGTGTCTGTATTTCCATACAAGTTGTGAATTTTTTTGTTCTAGTTCTGTGAAAAATGCCATTGGTAGTTTGAAAAGGATTGTATTGAATCTGTAGATTGCTTTAGGTAGTATAGTCATTTTCACAATGTTTATTCTTCTAATCCAAGAACATGGAATATCTCTGCATCTGTTTGTATCATCTGTAATTTCTTTCATCAGTGTCTCATACTTTTCTGCATACAGGCCTTTTGTCTCCTTAGGTAGGTTTATTCCTAGGTATTTTATTCTTTTTGTTGCAATGGTAAATGGGAATATTTCTTTAATTTCTCTTTCAGATTTTTCATCATCAGTGTTTAGGAATGCCAGAGATTTCTGTGCATTAATTTTGTATCCTGTGACTTTACCACATTCATTGATTAGCTCTAGTAGTTTTCTGGTAGCACCTTTAGGATTCTCTACGTATAGTATCATGTCATCTGCAAACAGTGACAGCTTTCCTTCTTCGTTTCTGATTTGGATTCCTTTTATTTCTTTTTCTTCTCTAACTGCTGTGACTAAAACTTCCAATAATAGTGATGAGAGTGGGCAACCTTGTCTTGTTCCTAATTTTAGAGGGAATATTTTCAGTTTTTCACCATTGAAAACGATGTTGGCTGTGGGTTTGTCATATATGACCTTAATTACGTTGAGGTAGGTTCCCTCTCTGTACTTTCTGGAGGGTTTTTATCATAAATGGGTGTTGAATTTTTTGAAAGCTTTTTCAGTATCTAGTGAGATTATCATATGGATTTTATCCTAGTTTGTTATTATGGTGTATCACATTGATTGAGTTGCATATATTGAAGAATCCTTGCATTCCTGGGATAAACCCCACTTGATCATGGTGTATGATCCCTTTAATGTGCTGTTGCATTCCGTTTGCTACTATTTTGTTGAAGATTTTTGCATCTATTTTCATCGGTGATATTGGCCTGCAGTTGTCTTTTTTTGTGACATCTTTATCTGGTTTTGGTATCAGGGTGATAGTGGCCTCGTAGAATGAGTTTGAGAGTGCTCGTCTCTCTGTTATATTTTGGAAGAGTTTGAGAAAGACAGATGTTAATTCTTCTCTAAATGTTTGATATAATTCTCCTGTGAAGCCATCTAGTCCTGGGCTTTTGTTTGTTGGAAGATTTAAAGTCACAGTTTCAATTTCAGTGGTTGTGATTGGACTGTTTATATTTCCTATTCATTCCTGGTTCACTCTCAGAAGGTTATGCTTTTCTATTTATCAATATCTTCAAGGTTGTCCATTTTATTGACATATAGTTGCTTGTAGTAATCCCTCATGATTCTTTATATTTCTGCAGTGTCAGTTGTTACTTTTCCTTTGTCAGATTCTGATTCTGTTGATTTGAGTCTTCTCCCTTTTTTTCTTGATGAGTATGGCTAATGGTTTATCAATTTTGTTTACCTTCACAAAGAACCATCTTTTAGTTTTATTGATCTTTGTCATCATTTCCTTAATTTCTTTTTCATTTATTTCTGCTCTGATCTTTATGACTTCTTTCCTTGTGCTAACTTAGGGTTTTTTTGTTCTTCTTTCTCTAATTGCTTTAGGTGTAGGTTTAGGTTGTTTATTTGAGGTGTTTCTTGTTTCTTAAGTTAGGGTTGTATAGCTATAAACTTCCCTCTTAGAACTGTTTTTGCTGCATCCCATAGGTCATCGTGTTTTCTTTGACATTTGTTTCTAGGTATTTTTTTATTTCCTCTTTGATATCTTCAGTGATCTCTTGGTTATTTATTAGCATATTGTTTAGCCTCCAACTGTTTGTATTTTTTTTACAGTTTTTTCCTGTAATTGATATCTAGTCTCATAACATTGTGGTCAGGAAAGATACTTGATACAATTTCAATTTTCTTATATTTACCAAGGCTTGATTTGTGATCCAGGATATGATCTATCCTGGAGAATGTTCCCTGAGCACTTGAGAAGAAAGTGTATTCTGTTGTTTTTGGATGGAATGTCCCATAAATCTCAATTAAGTCCATGTTGTTTACTGTGTCATTTAAAGCTCGTGGTTCCTTATTTATTTTCATTTTGGATGATCTGTCCATTGGTGAAAGTGGGGTTTTAAAGTCTCCTACTATGATTGTGTTACTGTCCATTTCCCCTGTTATGGCTGTTAGTATTTGCCTTATGTATTGAGCATGCTCCTATATTGGGTGCATAAATATTTACAATTGTTTTATCTTCTTCTTGGATTGATCATTATGTAGTGTCCTTCTTTGTCTCTTGTAATAGTCTTTATTTTAAAGTCTATTTTGTCTGGTATAAGAATTGTTGCTCCAGCTTTCTTTTGATTTCCATTTACATGGAATATATTTTTCCATCCCCTCACTTTCAGCTATATGTGTCCCTAGGTCTGAAGTTGTCTCTTGTAGACAGCATATATGTGGGTCTTCTTTTTGTATCCATTCAGCCAGTCTATGTCTTTTGATGGGAGCATTTATTCCATTTACATTTAAGGTAATTATTGATATGTATGTTCCAATTATCATTTTCTTAATTGTTCTGGGTTTGTTTTTGTATGTCTTTTCATTCTCTTGTGTTTCCTGCCTAGGGAAGTTCCTTTAGCATTTGTTGTAAAGCTGGTTTTGTGGTGCTGAATTCTCTTAACTTTTGTTTATCTGTAAAGTTTTAAATTTCCATATCAAATCTGAATGAGATCCTTGCTGGGTAGAGTAGACTTGGTTGTAGGGTTTTCCCTTTCATCACTTTAAATATGTCCTGCCACTCCCTTCTAGCTTGCAGAGTTTCTGCTGATGATCAGCTGTTAACCTTATGGGGATTCCCTTGTGTGTTATTCGTTGTTTATCACTTGCTGCTTTTAATGCTTTTTCTTTGTATTTAATTTTTGATAGTTTGATTAATATGTGTCTTGGCGTGTTTCTCCTTGGATGTATCCTGTATGGGACTCTCTGTGCTTCTTCCTCTTGATTGACTATTTCCTTTCCCACGTTAGGGAAGTTTTCAACTATAATCTCTTCAAATATTTTCTCAGTCCCTTTCTTTTTCTCTTCTTCTTCTGGGACCCCTATAATTCGAATGTTGATGCATTTAATGTTGTCCCAGAGCTCTCTGAGACTGTCCTCAATTCTTTTCATTCTGTTTTCTTTATTCTGCTCTGCAGTAGTTATTTCTACTGTTTTATCTTCCAGGTCACTTATCCGTTCTTCTGCCTCAGTTATTCTGCTATTGATCCCTTCTAGAGAATTTTTAATTTCATTTATTGTGTTGTTCATGATTGTTTGTTTGCTCTTTAGTTCTTCTAGGTCCTTGTTAAACGTTTCTTTTATTTTCTACATTCTATATCCAAGATTTTGTACCATCTTTACTATCGTTACTCTGAATTCTTTTTCATGTAGACTGTGTACTTCCTCTTCATCTGTTTGGTCTGGTGGATTTTTACCTTAGTCCTTCATCTGCTGCACATTTCTCTGTCTTCCCATTTTGCTTAACTTACCGTGTCTGAGATCTCCTTTTTGCAGGCTGCAGGTTCATATTTCCTGTTGTTTTTGGTGTCTGCCCCCAGTGGGTAATGTTGGTTCAGTAGGTTGTGTAGGCTTCCTGGTGGAGGGAACTGGTGTCTGTGTTCTGGTGGGTTGGGCTCAATCTTGTCTTTCTGTTGGGCATTGCTGCATCCGATGGTTTGTTTTGGGGTGTCTGTGAACTTAGTATGATTTTAGGCAGTCTCTGTTAATGGGTGGGGTTGTGTTCCTGTCTTGCTAGTTGTTTAGTATGGGGTGTCCTGCACTGGAGCTTACTGGTTATTTAGTGTAGCTGGGTCTTAGTGTTGGGACGGAGATCTCTGGGAGAGCTCTCACTGATTGATATTACATGGGGCCAGGAGGTTTCTGATGGTCCAGTGTCCCAGTCTTGGCCCTCCCACCTCAGAGGGTCACGCTCGACACCCTGCCAGAGCACCAAGACCCTGCTAGCCGGGGCTTCCCTGGTGGCGCAGTGGTTGAGAATCTGCCTGCTAATGCAGGGGACACGGGTTCGAGCCCTGGTCTGGGAGGATCCCACATGCCGCTGAACAACTAGGCCTGTGAGCCACAACTACTGAGCCTGCGTGTCTGGAGCCTGTGCTCTACAACAAGAGAGGCCGCGATAGTGAGAGGCCCATGCACCGCGGTGAAGAGTGGCCCCCGCTTGCCACAACTAGAGAAAGCCCTCACACAGAAACGAAGACTCAACACAGCAAAAATAAATAAATTAATTAATAAACTCCTACTCCCAACATCTTCTTTAAAAAAGAAAAAGAAAAAAAGACCCTGCTAGCCACATGGCTCTTCAGAATAGTCCCTAATGGTAAATTACATGATCTTGCACATAGAAAATCCTAAGAAATGAGCACACACAGAAGTTAGAAGTAATAAAGAAGTTCAGCAAGTTTGCAGGACACAAAGTCAATATGCTAGACATCTTTGTATCTAGAATTTTTAAAGGATCTCAAAGCTCAAAAGTAGAAAAACAAAAACAATCCAGTTATAAAATGGACAAAGACATGAAGAGAAAATACACTGAAGCATGTATGTAGATGGCAAAAAGGCACCTGAAAATTACTCTATATCATTAGCCATCAGAGAATACTATTCAGTCATAAAAAAGACAGAAATATTGCCATTTGCTACAGCATGGATGAAACCTGAGGGCATTATGCTAAGTGAAATAAGTCAGACAGAGAAAGACAAATACTGTATGATATCACTTACATACAGAAAATCTAAAAAAAGAAACAAACTGACTGAACAAAATATCCTAGTTGTGCTTACCAGAGGCAAGGGATGGGATGTAAGGTAATTGGATGAAGGTGGTTGAAGGTACAAACTTCTAGTTATAAGATAAATAAGTACTAGGGATGTAATGGACAACATGATGACTATGGTTAACATTGTTCTGATGTTATATTTGAAAGTTTCCAAGAGAGTAAATCCTAAAAGTTCTCATCACAAGAAATTTTTTTACCAATAAATAAATAAATGCACTTCCTCTATAGAACTTCTTTCCCTCCATCAACAGAGTCAGATACAAGTTGCCTTGGTAGTAGTACAGTTTAAATAAGAGCAAGGATCTGTACTGAGCCAGACCTGGTTTCCAGTCCTAGCTCCAACACTGATTATTTGGTAAGATAATCACCCTGAGCTTCATATTCTTCTTCTATATCAATGGAGATAATCATTGTCCTTCATTCATAAGGTTATTGAAAAGACTAAAATATGGTAAATTACATAAAGTGCTGAGAAAAATGCCTAACAAACAGTTCTTCTTGATCACAGCTATTTTTATCACAGAAACAGCTATGGCAAATGTATACATTGTGTCCTTGTAGACCCACATCTAGGTTTATGACAATAAAACCACATCCATTTCATACTAGAGAATAATGAGAATTTGGTTCCAGGTAGAAGGACATATATCTAACTTAATCAGGAACATCAATGCATTTTTTTAAATGAAAAGTACAAAGCACACCCTTGCTTTTTGTTATCTGATGTCTAATGACTACTCTTTATGGACCTGACTGAAATTGTTTTTAGCAGATTAAGTGACACACTATTTGCCTAGTATTTGAAAGTAGCTCTTTACAACCTGTATCTGATCAAAGCTACTCTATCCTCCTGGAGATCAGAGCTCCAACTCTTTTCATTTCAGAAAGTTACTTTCTATTGCTCCTCACAAAGGTAAGCAATGATGGCAAGGATTGACAGCTTTCATATGATGGCCATTTTTTTTTTCTTGGCAAATTTCTCTTCTTGCCTTCCATATAGCACACTAACTGTTGGAACACATGGTTTTCACAAGGTTTTTCCTACCCAACGTTACAAGCTTTTACCTTTCTTTCACTAAACATAAACCAGTCAGGATGCCTAACAAATGAATCCACTCAGTACAGGTCTCTTCACCAACTCGATATATCAACAAAATTGTAGCAGATCAAGAGTACCATAAAAAGTTTTTAATTCTTTGACTGATCCAACTATACCCCAGATGTTCCTAATGATCACCCCTAGGCTGTCCTGCCTAGCTGTGGAGTGGATGATATTCTGCAACTCTCCCTGCTAACAGGGAGGTCCTAGTAATTTTCTAGTCCCTACCTACCTACCTGACATACATTTCAAATATATAATTTTAGATAAACAAAACCTACACGTTATATTTTATTATCCAACCCCAAAATCAATCTTTCAGATGAGGCCATAGTCCCCACCCTTCAGACTGTATCGAGAGTTCCTAGATTCACTAATAGTCCCTGGCCTCAATACCTGCCCACGCCCACTTATCCACCAATAGAAGGAACTTGTAGCCCTAACTCTAATGAAAGTCTGTCTGCCTTTTATCATTAGAAATATTTTTAGATTTAAGATATGTGTTTTAGGATGAGACTTCTATTTCTGCTTGGTTGTCCTATGGATTTATTTATATAATTGACACTACTTCCCCTAGAAAGCTTCAGTATTAGTTTCATAGTAAGTGGAATTCGATTCCTTTAAGTACTTAATAAATTTTGTCAATATTAGATGCAGAGTTTGTCCTTATATTACTCATTTTTTTCTTCTTGGTATATTGGAACTATTCTTTTTTTTTTTTTTAGTGGCAGAGTGTGTTTATTTGATTAGTGGCTAACAAGACATGAAAAAATATTGTCTTCTTCCAAGGGCATAAAAAGAAATAACCATTTAGCAATCAGACATCACTTTCAGAATGCTGTGTATTGAATGCTATTCAATATCTGAAATAAATAGTTCTTCTGTAAAAACTTACAACTATGGAAGTTATTAATATTCAGACACATGATGTTTCTTTTTCTTTGGTTTCTGGGATATTTTCAAGAGTGCTAATTCTTCATAAGGCGACTATTATGTTTTTGCATATTGTGAAACTGCTAAGATTCTCAACATCTCAAAAAAACATTGTAATCTGAGAATAAATGGACATTTAAAGAGGAGAACGCTTATTACACTGCCATGTGGCCTCTGAGTACTCATTAAATGTTAGTTCATGTTCAAAAAATTAAGTAGGATGTAATTTTTCTCTGCATAAGAAAACTGCAAAGTAAAAGTTTGGTCATGCTTGAAACTAAAAGAGGAAATTTAAAAAATAAAGAATAAAGGCCTTCCTCATAAAACTTAAATTGGTATTCTGTGATACCATAAAATACTATAGAGTGTAATTAAGGTTGTGACATGATATCAAAATATTTTATATGGAAAATGGATATTTTGAGAAATATAGGACTTGTTCCAAACTGGAAAACTTTATATATGTATATAACATTCTGATCACTTTAATTTTGCAATAATTATTTGGGGTAGGAGTAAGATTACCAATAACAACTGATCTATGTAGATTCTATAAAATTATGTGTTAGAAAATTCTCATTCCAATTGAACCTTAGCTCCAGAGAGACAGTTAAAGTGACTTGCTTCTGTCATGATTTGTTTATCTCAGAGATTGGTCATTGCAACTCACTAACCACTGGGCCAGTGTTCATGCCCTCATTTTTCCTAAGAAATATGGTAAGGACAACAATACACACTGATTGTATATAAAGTACAATTATATCTAAATATACACTATTGATATTTATGTAACTATCAGTCTAATATAATATATCCTCATGGAGTACAAGGAACTGTTTGACATCTGTTATTCCCAGTTTGGTATTTATTGGGAAAGGAATGCTGGGAAATGACTTTAAGTATTAGGAGAGACAGGACACAACTCTGAAAATGTTGCACACCTTTGTGATGAATGGGTATTTTCTCACAGTTGGATGCAAGGTTCTACATGTCCTATTTACATCACACTTGGCAGATGTGTTGTTCGAATCATCTATAAATTTAGTGTGTGTTATAGTGTAGTTGGTGGTACTCTAGACACTTATTTTCTTGATCTACTATTGGTTTCTGCTCACTTTTCAAGTCTCATTGTCCAGATATCCTCTCAATTTTCTCTACTGCTTGCAACTGAAAGGATTTCTCCTGCTTTCATGTGTGAGCCTGTCTGTTTCAGCCTTTAGAACATTGTAGACAAGAGAGTTGGATTCAAATGGAAGAAATGTGTGTTTGATTATCTGCTTTTAGTGCTAAAGGCAATGAAAATCCCATTATCATTAATGGATGGACAGCTGGTTGTCTATGACACTCAGTTATGTAATAGCAAATTAAATTATTCCCTATGGGGTTTCCCTAGTGGTGCAGTGGTTAAGAATCCACCTGCCAATGCAGGGAACATGGATTCAAGCCCTGGTCTGGGAAGATCCCACATGCCGTGGAGCAACTAAGCCCATGAGCCACAACTATTGAGCCTGCCCTCTAGAGCCTGTGAACCACAACTACTGAGCCCATGTGCCACAGCTACTGAAGCCCATGTGCCTAGAGCCCATCTCCACAACAAGAGAAGCCACTGCCATGAGAAGTCCACCCACCACAACGAAGAGTAGCCCCCACTCACCACAACTAGAGAAAGCCCACGCACAGCAGCAAAGATCCAACACAGCCAAAAAAAAAAAAATTAACTAAAAAAAAAAAGTGAGAGCTTCTGATGATGTAAATGCTCTGGTGAGCTAAAACAAACAAACAACAAAAATAAATAAATAAATAAATATAATTCCCTATGATAACCATGATTAAAGAGTTGACTGAAAGCAAGTGTGGGGGATCTTTTCTGGTCCTATGATAGAATTACATGATGGGCAAAAAGTAATTCAAGAAATGCAGCATAGGATGGCTGTTTCTAAGGACATTAAATAATTTAAAGGAAAAGAATGACAAGGTCAAATTCCTAATTTTTTTTTCATTTCTTGAAATGAGGGACACTAAATAATTTTCACAATCTGTTATTTCTAGCAGCACCAGTGATAAGGTAGCTAATAATTAGCTCAAAATTTTTTCCCATAGGTTGCCAAATTGCAATGACAATTTAATTCACTGACTTTCCAGGTCTCTTATGCGAAAGTCAGAGCATCGATCGTCAAAGTATGGGCTCTACAAAGTGGAATACAAGTATATGGGGAATTTCAAAACTCATGGTTCCCTCAAAACCTCAGCTCTCCCTGAGCCTCCCCTGTCAACTGAAACAGCTTTTTCTTCACCTATCTGCTAAATTTATTTCCCTCTCTTTAATGTTTCATAACACACTCAAAAGAAGTACTTACCTTTTAAGATAAAGCCAGTTCTTTCATACCCAACTCCCCAGTAGCAGAATTATAATTAAGGAATATTCTACCTTGTACCACAGATAAATTATAAAATAAAGCCTGGAAAGAGAGTTTTAAATTAAAAAAATACACTAATTTGAAAATCATATCAACATAATAAGCACAAATCTGTGGATGATGTATGACTATGGATCCTGAGAGTGATTTTTTTGAAGAAGGAAAACATAAGTTTAGGTCAGGCTGAATATGTCAATTGTCAACATATCAATACATATTCACATATTCTGGATATAATGTGCTACCTTGAGCAGTTAGGTCAGTTTTAATGTTTTAGTTATGCAGTAATTTTTTAAAAAAACCTCGATTTGCTAGTGGGTCTTCTTTTTTAAATTGAGCTGTCAAAATTTGTTTACAAATACTTTAAACATTTCAGGAGATGAAAATTCAAACTTGGCTCTAAGGATCATAAGATAGCTGAGATTATCTACCCTTCAAGAGGTCTTTGAAATGCAGAAGGGAGAGGAGCATCAATGTCTCTGAAAAGTACTTCTGAGGCTGTTCATTGTAGGGCAAGTCATATTGTCATGAGGAGATACTGCAGATGAAATCATGATAAGTGTATAGTAGGTGGACATAAACAAGTAATGTTTCTTAAATTACAGAAATAAGAACAAGGCAGGCTTGGTTAACACAACAGGGTGCAGGGACAGTACATTAACCAGAGTGGTGATTTGAGTCTTGAGAAATACCCTCTTATATTGAGTATTGCTTGTTCAAGTGATACCCAGGACTAAATATATATGTATCCCAATGATGCTTTAGCCCTCAGTTCCCAGACCTGAGTCAATTCTAAAGTAGACAGACAGACAGACAGATAGATAGATAGGTAGGTAGATAGATAGATGATAGATAGATTGATTTCTTCTATAGCCCCTTGAACAAAGCAGAAGTTCAGTATACATATAGCATCCATATTCTGTGTATTTTTATCCTAGTCTTTACCAAAGATATCTGCAGCCATCTGTTAAGGTACTTATGCATTAGGTTACTAGTTGTTTGTCAAAGTTAACATTATAATCTGGACACCTATATTTCCACTGTGTACCGGAGTTTAAGTAGATCAGGTGATCAACAAAACCTTGACATGAATCCACCTCACCATACCTTCAGTGGAACATCCAAAATACCCACCATTTATTGATTTTTTTTCAGTATATACTATAATAGCAATCATTAGTAGCTGAGAACATCACATCATTGGTTTCTTGTACTTAGAATAGTGGTTTATTATGGTAGAAATGCCATGAAGAAATATTAGGCTCTCTTCCTTCCTAACTCTTCCCTGGTACATCTAAAGCTAAACCATAACTAGGAGAGAATTTAAAAAATTAATGCCACCACCAAAGACTTGAAAAGTTCATAGAAAAGTACTGTAATGTTACCTATCATTTCTGATTTTATTCACCATCTTATCTGATACTGAAAAGACGGTATGTAACTAATGATCCGGGGAGTGTTTTTTCCATATTCCAATAAGTGGAAAACACCAGAAGCTATTTTGTTTAACTTAGCAAAAATTACAAGATATTTACCATCTTGCTTCTAAGATATGTCAGCTCTCTATCTTTGTGCCATATTGCAGACTACAGAGACCTTGACTATCTTACTATCCAGGGAACATTATGGTAGTCTTCTAGATTGATGACCTCATGCTAAAAAGAACTAAAAGCTAAATAATCTTGATGTCTTGATCAGACATATGTCTACTGAAGATGGGAAGATAAAACTTTCAAAATCAATGGGGCATTTGAGCAACAAAAGAAATAATGAGAAGAATATATTATAGGTCAGAGAATGAAATAATAATCGATGAGTCCAAACAGATATAAATGGTAGAGAAGGAATGCCAGTAGATGCCAAAGTAATATATGTAGAAGAAATGATGGAATTAGAAAATTACCATTTGGCATCCATCTTATTAATTATTTCAGCCAAGAATCACCATAACTTAAACTCAGTAGGCAAAAATATGATGAGAAGCAAAATATTTATAAAATATCTTCATAAGACACTTATGGATTTCCATGGGAAATATAATAGAGAAGCCTGGCCAACAACACTTCAATCAAGTGATTAATATCACAAGTAATGGGAAAAGTTGACATCATGTGCCTCCTGTGATGACTCCTACTAAAAATGCACACCTAGATTCTAATCATGATGAAAATCAGACAAACACAAATTAAAGAAAAGTCTAGAAAAAAATAGCCAGAAGTCTTCAAAAATGTTAGCCATGGAAAACAAAGAAAATAAAGCACTAAATTCATAATGTGACCCTGGATTGGACCCTGGAAAACAAAAAAAAGAAATTTGCCAAAAAGGACAATTAATGGGACAATAGGAGAAATTTGCATAAAGTCTGAAGTTTTAATAATAATTATTAACATTATTTCCTCAATTTTGAAAATCTTACTTTGTTATGTAAGTAAATATCCTTATTTTTAGACAATTAACCCTGAAGTATTTAGAGGTAAATTAACTGTAGTTATTCCTATATATAAATATAGATTTACTTTAAATTCATGTAACTGCAAATTTACTTCAAACTTTTGAAAGAAAAATATATATAATATGTACTGATATGGTCTCATAATGTGTATGTGTGTATGTCTCTCTGTTTAGAGAGAGGGAAACAGAGAAAAAGAGGAAAAATAAAAAATTGTATGTAAAATATGTTAACATTTAGGGAATTGGGGTAAAAGTTTTGCGGAATTTATTGTAAAACATATGCAACTTTTAAATTCTCAAATCATTTCACAATACAAAGTAAAAAAAAAAAGCCAGTTGGATTGCAATCTTATGAAAAGTTGAGGAATTCAATTGTCCATTCTAAAGAGTTCACTCTTAAAAGAAAGACAATTTGCTGTACATTATCATTAACAAAGAAGCACATTTGTTTCTGATTGCTTGAAATTAAGAACACCAACTGATACAGCAATCTAGAGAAAACAGCTAAAGACCAGATGAGACCAGAAAGAGAAGCAATGAAGAAAACCAGCCAGCAATATTAAAACAGCAAAACAGTGGTCTTCTGTATATGTCCTCATTTTTCAGTTTAGAGAATGTCCACAAATGGCCATCAGCTAAATACCAGTATAATCTCAAATTGTTTATCACCCTTCACATAACTCTGAAATCTCTCATTCATTTGGATTTATTAAACACCTAATATGCACCAATCATTGTATTAACTCTTAACATACCCATGAACAAAAGAGACACACTTCCCACTGTGAATATATGGTCTCATGGGAAACACTAACAATAAACAAATAATTATGGAATTAATTACTTAATATTGCTATGATAAGTACCATGAAGTAGAGGAAGAGACAGAGAACAGTGAAAGGGTTTAGTAGAGGAATCTGTTAGAGTTTCAGGAGTCAGAAGATTTTAGTGAGAAAGTGACTTGAACTTGAAATTTGATAAATAAAAGCTATTTTTTATGGACTCTATCCTGATGCATTACTGTATTTGATTATCCTTTCACCAACACCACAGTCACTTGATTACTAGAGCTTTAAATAAATCTTCAAATCAAGTATTATAACTCCCTCAACTTTTGTTCTTCCAGAATGCCTTAGTGATTTTCAGATTTTGCATTTCTGCATACATTTTAGAATTATATTTTCAATTCTTACCACGAGTAAAGTCTTTGGAATTTGGATTGGGATCACATATAGATAACTTTGAGGAGTGGAAATTTTAGATACTGAGCTTTCCAAAAATAAAGATGGTATATCAATCCACTTATGTATTATTTAATGTATCTCAGCAATATTTTATTGTTTTCACTGTAAAGTTATTACATAATTTGTTAAATATATCCTCCCATAGATCATGTTGTGAAACTACTATTAATAGTTTTTTTAATTTTCAGTTACCATTATTTAGAAATGCAATTAAACTTCCAATTCTGCCTCAGACGTAGAAAATTTCAGAAACGTAGCAATTCCACCTTAATGATGAGGACAAACCATGTACTGTACAAAGTCACAATTTTTTTCAGGCTATCAAAGAGTCAAGGTTGTACAGTAACCCAGCAAACTGAAATCCAAAGCGTTCAAATCCTCTTCTAAGAGAGACAGGAATATAAATTATTTCACTTTTTGTAAGCTAGTAGAAAAGAAAGGTCATCACCATAAAAGCAGGTCGGAAGAAAACAGCTGAAATTAAAATGAATTATTTAAGGCCCAATATGGGTTACTGTGACAGTTTAGAATCCCAGGGAGCCCCAGATACAATGAGAGTCTATACCATTCATCACATTTTCCCCCTAAGCCTCTACTGATTATTGGTAAGAAAGATTGGAGAAGTGAAGCACGCTTGAGAGAGAGTCCCTATGTGGTCCAGGCACACAAGACTTGCCTAAATTTAAGGGTGATGTAGCCTTTCCAATCTATAGACAATGAAGAATACAAAGCATAGCTTGGGTCCTGCTGGAAGCTGGACGCAAAAACTGGCTGTGTCCTGGACATTTCTCAGGTGCACGGAAGAAGGTGTTTACTGATAGACATGGAACAGGAAACCTATCTGCCTCAAACTCTGCACTGACAGGAAGCAGAAGTTATCCACTTCTGAAGGAGGGACAGGAAATCCACACATCCTGGATTCTGCACAAATAAATGGCAAGGTTCTGCTGTCACTGTGAAGGAGCAGGAAACTCACTCATGCTCAGGACCCTGTGCAAGCTGGAGTACTCTTGCCACTGCCACTTGGGGGAGAAACACAAAACCCGCCTGTGCTCCAGACTATGTACCGACAGAGGAAGAGCAGGGAGGCTGAGAGAACCCCATTCCTGAGGATCAGGTACACAGAGCCTGCCTAATATTGAGGCAGGAGAAGTAAGGTATCCCCCCATATGAGCCTTGTGAATATAGAGTGATAACAACAGCAGTCTACCACTGGGAAAGAAGTCAGGAGCACAGAAAGAAAGCCCTCTGTGGAGCAGAAATGCAGGGCATGACAAAATCCAATGGAGGAGCAGAACATCACTTAAAAAATAATTGAAACTTGTAATGGAACAAAGCTAAATAAAGCAACAACAAACTCACATAACAAATTGGATTAACCCTACAATAACACCTGAAAGCCAGAAGAGAATTTCATATTCCTGGGCATAAATATTATTTACTTTAGTCTCTAGAGTTTTGTGAAAAAAATCTGACATTCAATGAAAATTATAAAGTGCAGAAAACATCAAGTAAACATCATATATTGCCAAAAGATAAAATAGTCATCAGGAAAAATTCAGATGTGACACAGATATTAGGATTATCAGATGAGGACATTAACATGATCCAACAGGGACTTTGTATGGTTACAATGTTAAATATGGTTAACATGAACAGATGGAGAATTTCAATAGATAGTTGATCATAAAAAAGAGCTCCCCCAAAATAATAGAACTAAAAAATGTGATATGAGATAAATAATTTTGTTAAAAGACTTAGCAGAACAAACTCATTTGAGGAAAGGATCAGCTAAATAGAATGCAGTCCAAGAAATTCACCAAACTAAAACACAAAGAACAAAAATAGTGAAAAAATTCAGTAAAATATCTGGCATCTATGGGACAAAATGAAACAATCTAATATGCATGCAAATTGAATTCCTGATGAAGAGGAAAAAGAGTGGGTAAGAAGTATATTTGAATTGGTAATGGCCAGAATGTTTTTAAAAATTTAATGACCAACACAAATGCACATATCCCAGATGTTCAGAGAAATCCAAACAGAATAAATAAAAACATACCTAGGTACATGTTAGTCAAAGTGCTAAAAACCAAAGGTTAAAAAGAAAACCCCAGAGGCAAGTAGTGAAATAAGAAACATTACATGTAGGTGAACCATGATAAGAATATCTTACTCTTTTTGAAAAAGAATGGAAACCAGAGACAACCGAATGATATATTTTAAAGTGTTGAAGTATAATGTACACTTGGCTGAAGCATCCTTTACAAATAAAGGTGAGGTGCTTTCTGACTTCTGTTTAGGATGTTAGAAACTTTGAAAGAGTATTACATATATAATATATATAACAACATATATATAACACATATATAACAACATATATAACAACAACAACAGAAACCCAGGTCACTATAAAATCTAAAATGTCAAAGCTTCTCTGAACCCATCTGAGTCGTGGTTACAGGACAATCCAACTCACCCAAAGTCTAAGGAAGTCAAGTACAGCTAAGAAGAGACAAGACCTAAGTGGTTGTTCCTCTGGGGCAGATGACAGATTACATACAAACTTCTAATAATTCAGGTAAATATTTACCAAATTGCTAAAGGCTGAGAGTGAGGTGATGATAAAATATAACCCCGAAGAACCACAGACACAAGGGATATTCTCAGTTACTTGCAGGATCTTCTTCACAGACCTAACCCAATGCTCAAAAGAAAGATCAGGGAAATCCCCCTGAGATCTAAGAAAGTCCCCCTCGTGGTGCAGGGTTCTGGGAGGAGAACACCAACTACAGCTGGAGAAGCACAAAACTTTACCTTAGTATGTCTCAACTGTCTCTCCAGAGAACAAAGCCTCCTGGGAAAAAATAAAATAAACAAACTTCTATTTCCCTGAAGGTACAAATAAGAACCATAAAAACTGGAAACAACTAATAGGTCCCTCAACTGGGTAATGGATAAACCCTGATACAGACATATAATAGCATATTTTTCTGCAATAAAGAGGAACAAAGCATTAATACAATTACAACATGAATACATCTGAAATGCATTATGCTAAGTGAGAGAGGCCAGGCTTAAAAAGCCACATACTGCAGCATTCAATTATATGCATTTTTAAAAAGGCAAAGCAATAGGACAGAAAATAAATAAGTGGTTACCAGGGACTGTGGGTGGCAGGACAGGTGGCTACAAGTGGGCACAGTGTAATTTTGTGGGGTGATGAAATTGTTCTGTATCCTGAATGCAGTGTTGGTTATAGATAGTAAATCTTTGTCAAAACTCAGAACTATACAATAAATAGGGTGAATTTTACTTATATAAATTACGCTGTATTGTAAAAGCTATAAAAAGAAAGCACTAAGTTATAAAGGTGAAATAAATACTTTTTAGATGGGCAAAAAGTAAAAGAATTTATCTCATCAATCTGCACTAAAAGAAATGGTAAAACAAATTCTGTAGGATAAAAGGGATATATAACTGTTTTTGTTTGTTTATTTTGTTTTGTATATTGACCAGGAATACTTTAGCCTAGCTAAATTCACTTACTAATTCTAGCAATTTTATTTTTGAGGAATGCTTAGGATTTCCTGTATGAACAATCTCGGCCTAATGAACAGATATGAACAGAGTCTTTTAATTTTTCTTAGGGATATTAAATTGACACCTAGAATTAGTACTAGCACTCACTAGGCTTTTTTAAAAAATCACTTTTACAATTAAGAGAAATAAAAATTATTATACCAAAGTGAACACTGTCATACTTCTCAAGTTGAAGTACTGTCTTATAATTCAAATTAGCATTATTGTTTAATCTGGTAGAAAAACACCTTTAAAAATGCTAATAAACAACCAAGAAAATAAATACTTCTTTTTTATATCCTCTTCCAAGTTTTGCTGAATCATTTAAATATGTGTCTGGCCCAAAGTATATTTTCAGATTATTTTGGGTATATTTGGAAAGTATGTATACAATCAAATAATACATCTCTTTTTTTGACATGTTCAGTATTCCCCAATCTCACCTAACTTGGAAATGCTTCAACAGCAATGGTATTATTGGGATTTAACAGTGTTCTTCTGAGACAGTAAAAAAGTCCATAAATAAATCTCATTTTAAAATATACAGTGGGGGTCCCTCAGGTAGCCACTCCCGTGGGCACATGGCCATGAGCTGCTCCTGCCCCACACTCCCTCCCTCTGCCTTTCACTTCCCAGCTGCCAAGATCTTGGAAGGCCACAGACCAGGACCAACTGTTGTGAAGTCTCTATTCTTATTATTGCTTTGAAGCTCAGCAAAGAAGGGAAAGCAATTGAGAACAGTCTGTAGGGTTCTGGAGGCTGGGAACTCCAAGATCAAGATGCTAGCAGATTAACTGTCTGTGTCAAGCAATATCTAGATATTACCTGCACTCTGCCTGTCCCCTGCCTGAACCTGGGATTCTTCCAATGAGTGAGTGGTCCTGGGTCCCACATTGGCGTTGCTCATTTGGTAGATGAAGACACATTGACAGAGTTGTTGTTGGTATCCCAGGACTGCCTGCTTGTCGAGACCCTCTGTAAAAGCTCCATATACCCTGCTGTTGAGCGCTCTGAGGAGGTAACAGTACTCAGAGAGGATATTACCTATGCAAGATATAGAGATATCTGAGACCAAAAAACTAAGAAAAATTGGATTGGTGGACACTGAGACCTCCTCAGGTGACCACAGTTTAATAAGGATTGTCCAAACAAATGAAAGGAGTGAGTGAACCATTCTGTAAAAGAACCAGAGACTGTGAAAGACCGCTGAGAAGCCCAAAACCCTGTGTGCTATGTGGATGTCAGGCTCTTGGTGCTCCAGCCAGGCATCAGGGCTGTGCCTCTGAGGTGGGAGAGGCAAGTTCAGGACATTGGTCCACAAGAGACCTCCCAGATCCACGTAATATCAAATGGCAAAAATCTCCCAGAGATCTCCATCTCAACGTCAAGACCCAGCTCCACTAAACGACCAGAAAGCTACAGTGCTGGACAGCCTATGCCAAAAAACTAGCAAGACAACCCCACCCATTAGCAGAGAGGATGCTTAAAATCATAATAAGGCCAGAGACACCCCAAAACACACCACCAAACGTGGACCTGCCCAACAGAAAGACAAGATCCAGCCTCAACCACCAGAACACAGGCACTAGTCCCCTCCACCAGGAAGCCTACAAAACCCACTGAACCAACTTTAGCCACTGGCGACAGACAACAAACACAATAGGAACTATGAACCTGCAGCCGGTGAAAAGGAGACCCCAAAAAAAGGAAGTTAAGCAAAATGAGAAGACAGAGAAACAGAGCAGATGAATGAGCAAGGTAAAAACCCACCAGACCTCACAAATGAAGAGGAAATAGGCAATCTACATGAAAAATAATTCAGAATAATGACAGTAAAGATATCTAAAATCTTGGAAATAGAATGGAGAAAATACAAGAAACGTTTAACAAGGTCTGAGAAGAACTGAACAGCAAACAAACAGTGATGAACAACACAATAAATGAAATTAAAAGTTCTCTAGAAGGGATCAATAGCAGAATAACTGAGGCAGAAGAATGGATAAGTGACCTGGAAGAAAAAATAGTGGAAATAACTACTGCAGAGCAGAATAAAGAAAAAAGAATGAAAAGAATTGAGGACAGTCTCAGAGACCTCTGGGATATTACACACACAAACATCCAAATTAAAGCAGTCCCAGAAGAAGAAGAGGAAAAGAAAGGGACTGAGAAAATATTTGAAGAGATTATAGTTGAAAACTTCCCTAATATGGGAAAGGAAAGACTTAATCAAGTCCAGGATCAGAGAGAGTCCATACAGCATAAATCCAAGTAGACACATGCCAAGACACATATTAATCAAAGTATCAAAAACTGAATACAAAGAAAAAATATTAGAAGCAGCAATGGAAAAACAACAAATAACATACAAGGGAATTCCCATAAGGTTAACAGCTGAACTTTCAGCAGAAACTCTGCAAGCCAGAAGGGAGTGGCAGGACAAATTTAAAGTGATGAAGGGGAAGAAACTACAACCAAGATTACTCTACCCAGCAAGGATCTCATTCAGATTTGATGGAGAAATTAAAACCTTTACAGACAAGCAAAAGCTAAGACAATTCAGCACCACCAAACCAGCTTTACAACAAAGGCTAAAGGAACTTCTCTAGGCAGGAAACACAACTGAAGGAAAAGACCTACAATAACAAACCCAAAACAATTAAGAAAATGATAACAGGAACACACATATTGATAATTACCTTAAAAGTAAATGGATTAAAGGCCCCATCCAAAAGACATAGACTGGCTGAATGGATACAAAAACAAGACCTGTATATATGCTGTCTACAAGAGACCCACTTCAGACATATGGACACATACAGACGGAAAGTGAGGGGATGGAAAAAGATATTCCATGCAAATGGAAATCAAAAGAAAGCTGGGGTAGCAATTCTCATATCAGACAAAACAGACATTAAAATAAAGACTCTTACAAGAGACAAAGAAGGACACTACATAATGATCAAGGGATCAATCCAAGAAGAAGATATAACAATTGTAAATATTTATGCACCCACCATAGGAGCACCTCAATACATAAGGCAAATACTAACAGACATAAAAGGGGAAATCGACAGTAACACAATCATAGTAGGGTACTTTAACACCCCACTTTCACCAATGGACGGATCATCCAAAAAGAAAATAAGTAAGGAAACACAAGCTGTAAATGATACATTAAACAAGATAAACTTAATTGCTATTTATAGGACATTCCATCCCAAAACACCAGAATACACTTTCTTCTCAAGGGCTCATGGAACATTCTCCAGGATAGATCATATCTTGGGTCACAAATCAAGCCTTGGTAAATTTAAGAAAATTGAAATCACATTAAGTATCTGTTCCAACCACAAAGCTATGAGACTAGGTATAAATAACAGGAAAAGCACTGTAAAAAATACAAACACATGGAGGAAGAACAGTATGCACCTAATAACCAAGAGATCACATGAAGAAATCAAGGACAAAATCAAAATATACTTAGAAACAAATGACAATGAAAACACGACGACCAAAAGCCTACGGGATGCAGCAAAAGCAGTTCTAAGAGGGAAGCTTATAGCTATACAATCCTACCACAAGAAACAAGGAAAATCACAAATAAACAACCTAACCTTATACATAAAGCAATTAGAGAAAGAAGAAGAAGAACAACAAAAAAACAAAGTTAGCAGAAATAAAGAAATCATAAAGATAAGATTAGAAATAAAAGAAATGAAGGAAACAATAGCAAAGATCAATAAAACGAAAAGCTGGTTCTTTAAGAAGGTTAAAATTGATAAAGCATTAGCCAGACTCATCAAGAAAAAAAGGGAGAAGACTCAAATCAATAGAATTAGAAATGAAAATGGAGAAGTAACAACTGACACGGTAGATATACAAAGGATCATGATAGATTACTACAAGCAAATATATGCCAATAAAATGGACAACATGGAAGAAATGGACAAATTCTTAGAAATGCACAAACTTCCAAGACTGAACCAGGATGAAATAGAAAATATAAACAGACCAATCACAAGCACTGAAATTCAAACTGTGATTAAAGTCTTCCAACAAATAAAAGCCCAGGACCAGATGGCTTCACAGGCGAATTCTGTCAAACATTTAGAGAAGAGCTAACAACTATCCTTCTCAAATTCTTCCAAAATATAGCAGAGGGAGGAACACTCCGAAACTCATTCTACAAGGCCACAATCACCCTGATAACAAAAACCAGACAAAGATGTCACAAAGAAAGAAAACTACAGGCCAATATCACTGATGAACATAGATGCAAATATCCTCAACAAAATACTAGCAAACATAAACTAACAGCACATTAGTAGGATTATACACCATGATCAAGTGGGGTTTATCCCAGGAACGCAAGGATTCTTCAATATACGCAAATCAATCAATGTGATACACCATATTAACAAATTGAAAGAGAAAAACCATATGATCATCTCAATAGATGAAGAAAAATCTTTGGACAAAATTCAACACCCATTTATGATAAAAACCCTCCAGAAGTAGGCATAGAGGGAACTTACCTCAACATAATAAAGGCCATATATGACAAACCCACAGCCAACATCATTTTCAATGGTGAAAAACTGAAACCATTTCCACTAAGATCAGGAATAAGACAAGGTTGTCCACTCTCACCACTATTATTCAACACAGGTTTGGAAGTTTTAGCCACAGCAATCAGAGAAGAAAAAGAAATAAAAGAAATCCAAATCTGAAAAGAAGAAGTAAAGTTGTCACTGTTTGCAGACGACATGATACTATACATAGAGAATCCTAAAGATGCTACCAAATAATTACTGTAACTAATCAATGAATTTGGTAAAGTAGCAGGATACAAAATTAATGCACAGAAATCTCTTGCATTTCTATACACTAATAAATCTGAGAGTGAAATTAAGAAAGCATTCCCATTTACAATGCAACAAAAAGAATAACATATCTAGGAATAAACCTACCTAAGGAGACAAAAGACCTGTATGCAGAAAATTATAAGACACTGATGAAAGAAATTAAAGATGATACAAATAAATGGAGAGATATACCATGTTCTTGGATTAGAAGAATCAACATTATGAAAATGACTATAATACCCAAAGCAATCTACAGATTCAATGCAATCCTTATCAAACAACAACTGGCATTTTTCACTGAACTAGAACAAAAAAATTCACAACTTGTATGGAAATACAAAACACCCCAAATAGCTAAAGCAATCCTGAGAACGAAAAACGGAGCTGGAGGAATCAGGCTCCCTGACTTCAGGCTATACTACAAAGCTACAGTAATCAAGACAGTATGGTACTGGCACAAAAACAGAAATACAGATCAATGGAACAGGATAGAAAGCCCAGAGATAAACCCACGCACATATGGTACCCTTATCTTTGATAAAGGAGGCAAGAATATACAGTGAAGAAAAGACAGCCTTTCAATAAGTGGTTCTGGGAAAACTGGACAGCTACATGTAAAAGAATGAAATTAGAACACTCCCTAACACCATTCACAAAAATAAACTCAAAATGGATTACAGACCTAAATGTAAGGCCAGATACTATCAAACTCTTAGGGCAAAATATAGGCAGAACTCTATGACATAAATCACAGCAAGATCCTTTTTGACCCACCTCCTAGAGAAATGGAAATAAAAACAAACAAATGGGACCTAATGAAACTTCAAAGCTTTTGCACAGCAAAGGAAACCATAAACAAGACCAAAAGACAACCCTCAGAATGGGAAAAAATATTTTCAAATGAAGCAACTGACAAAGGGTTAATCTCCAAAATTTACAAGCAGCTCATGCATCTCAATATATATTTTTTATTTTTATTCTTTTTTGCACTACACGGGCCTCTCACTGTTGTGGCCTCTCCCGTTGCAGAGCACAGGCTCCAGACGCGCAGGCTCAGCGGCCATGGCTCATGGGTCCAGCCGCTCCACGGCATGTGGCATGTTACCGGACCGGGGCACGAACCTTTGTCCCCTGCATCGGCAGGCGGACTCTCAACCACTGCTCCACCAGGGAAGCCCGCATCTCAATATTAAAAAAAAAAAACAACCCAATCCAAAACTGGGCAGAAGACCTAAACAGACATTTCTCCTAAGAAGATATACAGATTGCCAAGAAACATGTGAAAGAATGCTCAACATCATTAATCATTAGAGAAATGCAAAACTACAATGGAATATCATCTCACACAGGTCAGAATGGCCATCATCAAAAAATCTACAAACAATAAATGCTGGAGATGGTGTGGAGAAAAAAAGAGAACCCTCTTGCACTGTTGGTGGGAATGTAAATTGATACAGCACTATGGAGAACAGTATTGAGGTTCCTTAAGAAACAAAAAATAGAACTACCATAGGACACAGCAATCCCACTACTGGGCATATACTCTGAGAAAACTGTAATTCAAAAAGAGTCATGTGCTACAATATTCATTGCAGCTCTATTTACAATAGCCAGGACATGGAAGCGACCTTACTGTCCATCAACAGATGAATGGATAAAGAAGATGTGGCATATATATACAATGGAATAGTACTCAGCCATGAAAAGAAATGAAATTGAGTTATTTGTAGTGAGGTGAATGGACCTAGCGTCTGTCAACAGAGTGAAGTCAGAAAGAGAAAAACAAATATCGTATGCCAACACATATGTATGGAATCTAAAAAACAAACCAAAAAATGGTCATAAAGAACCTAGGGGCAAGACAGGAATAAAGACACAGACCTACTAGAGAATGGACTTGAGGATAAGGGGAGGGGGAAGGGTAAGCTGGAACAAAGTGAGAGAGTGGCATGGACATATATACACTACCAAATGTAAAATAGATAGCTAGTGGGAAGCAGCCGCATAGCACAGGGAGATCAGTTCAGTGCTTTGTGACCACCTAGAGGGGTGGGATAGGGAGGGTAGGAGGGAGAGCGACACAAGAGGGAAGAGATATGGGGATATATGTATATGTATAACTGATTCCCTTTGTTATAAAGCAGAAACTAACACACCATTATAAAGCAATTATACTCCAATAAAGATGTTAAAAAATAAAATAAAATATACAATAAAATATAATTTGGAAACTCGACCTACATTCTAAAGGCTATTTAAAATTTCCAGTTGAATTACAAACTCTAGGAAGAGCTCGGCATGCCAGGTCCTTAAAATCAAGATATCTCAAGGTGGAAGTTTATGTTAATCTAATTCTTAACTGAAGGCTTGCATCATTTATAGAAACTATAGTCTCAAAGCTGTCCAATAACAATTCATCAGTCACTAAAGCATTCCCATTTTTGAGCATTCCAGCTTCAGTTTTTAAGAATAATTTTAAGCCAATTGAGTAGGTAGAAGGCATTCTCCCTTTATTCCTACTTTTGTCTTTAAGGAGACTTCAGAGCATTGCTCTTTCACAGTCCTACCATGAAATATGACCACTGCCATTTTTATAACTAGTAGCTCTTACTTAAATAGTAATGAGAAAAGTATGTATTTTTGAATTTTGCAATATATGGAAAAGAAGAAAGATGAACATTAAAATAACCTTGCATTCTACCAATCAGTGATATCTACTCAACATTTTAATGCACTTAAAAATATTTCTTGGGCTTCCCTGGTGGCGCAGTGGTTGAGAGTCCACCTGCTGATGCAGGGGACACGGGTTTGTGCCCCGGTCCGGGAAGATCCCAAATGCCGCGGAGCCACTGGGCCCGTGAGCCATGGCCGCTGAGCCTGCGCGTCCGGAGCCTGTGCTCCGCAACAGGAGAGGCCACAGCAATGAGAGGTCTGCGTACCACAAAAAAAAAAAAAAAAAAAAAAAAAATTTCATTCCGGGCTTCCCTGGTGGCGCAGTGGTTGAGAGTCCACCTGCCGATGCAGGGGACATGGGTTCGTGCCCCGGTCCGGGAAGATCCCACATGCCGCGGAGCCGCTGGGCCCGTGAGCCATGGCCGCTGAGCCTGCGCGTCCGGAGCCTGTGCTCCGCAACGGGAGAGGCCACAACAGTGAGAGGCCCGTGTACCGCAAAAAAAAAAAAAAAAAAAAAAATTTCTTTCCTATCTTCATATATATATATATACACACACACACACACACACACATATATATATATGTATATTCATGGAAATTGAATTATACTGCACATTCTTATTTGTACCTTCCATGGAACAATGTGATCATTTTCCATGTCATTTAATTTTACTTTAACGGTTGCAGACACAGGTGTGTGTGTGTGACACTTTTATATCAACATTCTCATATTATTGAACATTTAATTGGTTTACATTTTTATGATTATAAATTATCTCAATACCTACATGGTTTTTTTTAACATCTTTATTGGAGTACAATTGCATTACAATAGTGTGTTAGTTTCTGCTTTATAACAATGTGAATCAGCTATACATATACATATATCCCCATATCTCCTCCCTCTTGGTTCTCCCTCCCACCCTCCCTATCCCACCCTTCTAAGTGGTCACAAAGCACTGAGCTGATCTCCCTGTGCTATGTGGCTGCTTCCCACTAGCTGTCTATTTTACATTCTACATGGATATTTTTTTTCAATCAATCTCCTTTACTCTAGACTTCTCTCATGCGTGCTCTCACTCTTTCTTTCTCTTCCATTTTACTACCTAGAACATCGTTAGTTATGTAGTAAAAAAAAAAAATAATGTATGATATATTGGCTAAATATGTATTTAGCCTTAATTCATTCAACTAAATTCTCTCATATGTTGTTATTTTAATAGATTTCAGGTATCTTCAGCCTGAGTTAGTCAAGCTACCAATCTAGTTTATGCTTTCTGTCCAAAAGTACCACCTTATTTCAGTAAACCCTAACAATGCTCTATCTCAGCCCTGTGAATGGAAACCAGTCAACCAAAGATCAGTAGTGATAAGATTACATTGCCCAGTTTACAGTTCCTCTCTATTCCTCTGCAGCAAATTGGGTCCTCTCAAGACACTGCTCCTCCCATCACTCCAAAGTGATGAAGTGGCCTTCCTTACAAATGCTCTTTGTGATAGTTTTCATCGAGGAAGTGGATTACAGTAGGGCAATCTAATCAAGTCCCTTTAAAAGAATAGGAGAAGATAAACCTAGAAAAAGGGAGAAATAACAAACCACAAATGGTCCACAAAAGGAGAGGGAGGAAGAAGAGGAGCATGGCCAGTGTTGACAATGCAGCAAAATCACAGGCTTCTGCCCAATTTTTTTCCTGTGTCTCATAAGTAGATAACCTTAAAATGCTCTCAGTCTTATTCCAAGGACACTTACTTTCAGCCACTTTCCTCCCTGTCTTCATTCCCCAAGGCTCTTTCCTCCTTACTTGTTTCTTGAAGAAAATATTCAGAGAAAGGTGATTAAGTTTAATTATCCACTCTCTAGATGTTTCTGACGGAACATACTGGTCCCAAGTATTTTTGTTAAAACCTCTTCCCATCCAGTGAACAGAACAATTTCTTCACATTACTTTAATCACTTTTTTAATGGTCTCCTACACCAACATTCACAAACAGGGCCTCAGAACCCTCAGGTCAAAAGAACCCCTGATTTTGCACTATCTACAGAATATCCCTTTCTGTCCATGTCTAAACACCCCTAGCTACTTAAACACTATATTTTAATATTTTAATCACTCTTCCTCTAAATTTGTTCTTTCTTATTCCATTTTTTAATGTAATGATATTTCCATATACCCAACTTGCAAATATTTAGACACAGAGAAGACAAATGAGAGGACACGATAATAAAAATGGAAGAATTGGCATTCCTCTAGAGAAATTAGCACTTGCATGTCAGTGGGAGGGGGCTGTTGAGGGTGAATATCCCTCTTTGGGCTTCTTTCTCAACCTTGTCAGACTAAACGACATGCAATGATTTCTGCAGTAGATTGTATTCTCCAAGGATGCAACAAGATACTGCATCCCACATACTTTCAACATAATGTTGAAAATTATCCCAGGTAATAGTACCACCCAGGTCCCCTCCCCTTGATCTGAACTTTTGCATCTGTCTTAAGAGGGGAAGTGACATTTTATCACTTGCGAGAATAAAGCATTGACATGTCATATACTTCTGCCTTGCTCTCTTTGAATTTCTTCTAGGAAAACCATGCCGTCACATTGTGAGGAAATTCAAATGAGACCACACAGAGAGAACACATGCAGATCAAAGTTCAGGTGTTCTGACCCACAACCAATCTGATGTCTCAGCAAACAAACAGCACCTAGGCCAGACGTGTGAAGGAATATGCCTCCAGGTGATTCTAGTCCCAGATGTTGAGTCACCTCAAACCTTTAAGTCTGCCCAGCCAAGGTCCCAGAGATGGTGGAGAAGAGAAAGTTGTCCCATTAAACCCAATTCTATTTCTTACCTCAGAAACACTATTACTAAGCATAAAAAAAAAAAGATGGTTTTAGAATACTAAGTTTTGGAGTGATTTATTATGGAGCAATAACTAACTGATAGCATTTTCCTCTCTCCCTCTTTCTTCCTCTCTCTCTCCTCTTTCTCTCTCCCCTTCAAGTTGTTGTGTTTTCTTTACACCTGTCATCATATTATAAAGAACAGGATCTGGGATGATGATGATAAAGATAACAGCAGGAATAACATCTGCCTTTTATTAAATGCTTCTTGAGTTTCAGTCACTTTGATAACTGCTTTTCATGTGTAGTTGACTCTTAAAGGGCACAAGGGGTTAGGGATGTCAACTCCCCATGCAGTGGAAAATCCAGTCAACCTGTCTCTATCAGTGGTTCTGCATCAGCAGATTCAATAAACTTCCCAGGGTATAGTATTGCAGCAGTACTTTTTGAAAAAATTCCATGTGTAAATGAACCTGCAAAGTTCAAACCCTTATTGTTCAAGGGTCAACTGTACTATCTCGTTTAATCTTTACAACAAATCTTTGAGGTATGTCTTATAATCCCTCTTTCATACTTTAGAAAACTGAAGCTTAAAGATGTTATAGCACTTTCCAAGTTTGTTAATCTAAACCAGACAGGTTTTTTTCACCACAGAGTTTTAATTCTGGAAGCAGAAGTATATAATAAATAAAAACAGCAATGAACAAAATGATTTCTGATTATGGCAAGTGCTAGGAGGAAACCATAGGGTGAAGTGATAGAAAGCAACAAAGGCCAAAGGAAGTGTGGGACTTACTGACAGAGGTTGGTCATGGGAAGCAGTTCTGAGAATGTGAAACTGTATTTTGCTCTTTCCAACTCTGGGATAATTTAGAACTTCCACCCAGTTTCAGTTATAATCCTAAAAGCTCTAGCCTTCCTCACGTCTACAAGGCTTCCTCTTTTTTTTTCTTTTCTCAGAGTTTGAGGATGTTCAGCTCAACATGTCTCCTACTTGCAGTGAGGATTCCTGGAATTTTCTCAACTCCATGTTTTCAGGCTCAAGGTATCATGGGAATAGAAACTAAGTGTTAAAACTAGATAACTATTTGGAAGCCTCTGGGAGTAAGTCTATGAGGGCAATGGGGACAGTGTCCATGGAGGATTAGAGACTAGTCTCTGGTCTCCCAAACTACTAAAGATCACTTAAACTCTGCTCACTTAAACTCACCTTCTTTTCTCATACCTACTTCCTATGCAGTTCTCTCCAGCAAAAGCCACAGTCACCACAGTTTCCTGGTTCACCTTGAACATGCAGACTGTCACTGAATATATTAACAGAAGCACTAACTGAACAAAGAAAGGATGCCACTGATTAGGCCTAGTGACTTTGTAATTTTTTTTTTTTAAACAAAGCCACAGGTACTACCCATTGGGTTAATACTTGTATATATGGGGAATTCTGAGGATCAACACCAGCCCTTCTCCAACCCTCTGTCTCTCACTTAAAGTCCCTGGTTGTTACTTACATCTTTAATTCATAAGTTATGTAATGAAGGACAGATTCACATTTTTCATTCTCAATATCTTGATTCCAAAGCTAGTTACCCACTTTAAACGTATCACCTCAGCTTTATACCTCTTGTGGCTCACACAATAAGAACATTACATTCAGTTAGTAATGGAACCAAATTACCTGAATGGAAAAATGGTGATGTTAAAAGCAGGTCTGGGGTGGGAACCATGAGGGTCTCCCACCAACACGCATAGATTTCTGTCACTAAGCTCATCAAGTATCCCAAATGTGGCCCCAAACACCTTCTTCATCCTGCCCTCCCTCTACTCATGGGCTGATTTTCATGACTGAGCACCGATAGAGACCCCATATGACATAGGTTCCCTTGAACGTGGAACTTTGTAAATGAAACCGCCACACTAACATCATTAATAAATGATAAGCAGGAAAAAAAAAGTAAGAGGGAGGGAGGGAGAGATGACCAAGCAGAATTAATTCCCTGGAGTCATTAGGATGAATCCCCACTAGTATAACTCCAATAACAGCCCTCTAGAACCCTTGGTTCCTAAATGTTCTTTCTACCACAGTGCCTTCAGAGAAACACTCGAGAAGCAATCTAAGCTCTGTGGCTACTATTCTTCCTTTAAATTCGCATAAGATTTTTATCTGGCTGACAATTTCAATGTCTCCTTAGTGTCTTACTATTACTTATTTGCATTTGCTCCCAGAAAACATGCAAAGATCCCAGAGGATAATATTTTTACTATTTCATAACCCACATGAGACTTCAGGCTTAACTTTCCATAAAGCCATTTGTTATACTGGGACATCTATTGTCAGCTAAGAAACAGGTCCATCTTGAGGAAATTCTTTAACTTTTACCAGGGCCTCTTATTTTCTTTCTACTAAAGCATTAGAGTTAAAACAATAAAAAATAATAACTATCTTTTATGCAACTACTGCATCTCTCCTCAGACTGCACATAGAGCAACAGGCTGAGCTGCTTCTATGGCCTTCTTCTCACACACTGGACTGGTCTGGGAATTCCAAGTGCTCAGATGAGTGAGATGTCATTAAATGACTCATATGTGTTGTTATATTAGCAGTCATATACAAGTTTCCATCTGTTTCTATTCACCATAGGATAGACGATCTGGGAATTGGATCTAGACAATTGTCCATTCCAGACCTTCTATGTAACATCAGCTTTCCCCTAGAGCAGAGGTGGCAAGCTATGGTCTGTAGGCCAAATCCAGCCATCACCCTGTTTTACCAATAAAATCTGAATGGAACATGGCCACTTCCATTCACATACATACTGTCTGTGGCTGCTTTCTCAATAAAAGAAGAGAGTTGAAAAGCTGTGACAATGACCGTATGGTCTGCAAACCTAGAATATTATATTTACTATCTGGCTCTCTAAAGAAAAAGTCTATTGATCCCTCCCCTAGAGGCTTTCTGAAGAATTTTAAATCCTTTTCCTCATCATATTGATTTCCAAACAACCTGGTACTTCTCATTACCCAGGCTAACAAAGCTTTCTCTGCTCAGCAGATTTCTCCAGAGATCCAGCCAAGTCGTGCTTTTTGACCTCTGGAATCTAACCAGTTTGCCACTAACGGGACTACTCATGTTCTAAGTCAGTCTTATTAAAGGAATTTCAAATAATAACCTCAATCAGTCTACTCTGTATTCCTCAAATCCCTTAGATCTCTGGTTTCCTCATATTCCATAAGTATTACTTAGAAATACTAAGATTTAATGTCTTCACTCAGATTTCTCTGGTACCTTTTGAATATTATGTTTTTCAAAACAGGCTTATTGAGATATAATTCTCATGCCAAGAAATTCACCCATTTAAAGCTAACAACTCAATGATGTTTAGAACATTCCCACATTTCTGCAACCACAATTGCAATCTAACTTTACAACATTCTCATCATCCCAAAAGGAAACTCTATACCCATTAGCAGTTGTTCCCAACACCTCACACCACCTTAAACCCTAGGCAAACACTAACCTATTTTCTGTCTCTTTAGATTGCCTATTCTGGACCTTCCATATAAATGTAATCACACAGCTGAAGTCTTTTGTGACTATATTTGCTGACTTAGCATAATATTTTCATAATTCATCCATGTTGTTGCATGTACCTGTACTTCTTTCCTTTGTATGTATGGCTGAGTAATGTTCCATTGTAGGGATTTCTACATTTTAAAATTCATTCCTCAGTTGGTGGGCATTTAGGTTGTTTCTCCTTTTGAATAATGAGGCTATGAACATGCCATACAAACTTTTCTGTGAATGTGCATTTTCATTTCTCTTGGGACTACACCCAGAAGGAGAATCACTAGGCCATATGGTAACATTATATTTAACATTTTGATGAACTGCCAAACTGTTTTCCAAAGCCACTACACCATTTTACATTCCCAGCAACTATGTAGGAAGGTTCCAATTTCTTTACATCCTCACCAACATTTATAGTCTTTTCCACTGTGGCCATCTTTGTGAGTGTAAAGTGGTATCTCATTGGGGTTTTGAGTTTCATATCTAATGATTAATGGTGTTGAGTTTTTTTCTGTGCTTATTTCTTCTTTGGAGAAATATCTATTGAAATAATTTGCCTATTTTTAGTTTGGTTATTTTGTCATGGAGTTACAAGTGTTATTTTTGTTACAGACATAAATCTATTACCAGATATATGACTGGCAAATATTTTCTCTCACTCAGTGAGTTGTCTTTCAACTTTCTTGATAGTATCATCCTCTGAAGGTATGAAAGTTTTAAATTTTGATAAGGTCAATTTATCTAATTTTCTTTGGTTGCTTGTGCTTTAGGTATCATGCCTAGCCCAAGGTGGTGAAGATTCACTTCTACATTTTCTTCTAGGAATTTAATAATTTAGACTCAATTTTAGGTATTTGATCTATTTTGAGGTAATTTTTGTGTATGGTGTGAGTTAAAGTTCCAACTTCATTCTTTTGCACTGGATATCTGTTTGTGCCAACACCATTTGTGGAAAAGATTATTCCTCCCCAATCAAATTATCTTGGTACCCTTGTTCATAATAAATTGGCCTGAAATGTAAAGGTTTATTTCTGGACACTAAATAGTATTTCATTGACCCATAGTATGTCTGAGGTGTGACTCCTCCAACTTTTTTCTTTTTCAAGATTGTTTTGGCTATTCTGAATTCCTTGCATTTCCATATGAATTTTTCAATCAGCTTGTCAATTTCTACAAAAGAACCAGCTTGGATTTGATAGCTGAACATTGTTTTACATGTTCTCTGTGAAACTTGAGATAACCTGCTGACATCATAAATAGCTTAGATTGGATAACTGATGGGGATCAACTACAGTAAGTAGAAAATATTGTTTGGGGAAAGACATTTGGGAATGGAAATACAGAGACCTCTGAGCACCACAGAAAGATTATTGCCACCTAGGCTGCAAGACTGTAACTCTGGCATCACTCCTTTATTCTAGGAAAATCTTATTTCAACCTAATCAATTGCTCATGAGGAGTTCCTCTTCTCTCTCCCTAGCATCCCACATTGTTACTTCACTGCATTGCAGTACAAATAATAGCATTAGCTACCATGTGTAGTGCCACTTATTCAAAACACATTGTTTATACAACATATTTAATGCTTACAACCAACTTAATTGGTAAGTAATATTAGTTTTATTGTACAGATGAACATATAAAGGCAGTGGAGAGCTTTATATATTTAGGTAGAAAGTGTTAGAGATGGGATTTGTATTAAACCCATGTAACTCTTAAACTTTTAATCTATATTTAAAATTCCCTCCCGCAAAGTACCCAATTAATAAGTGTCCTTGGAATCAATTAATTATTCAAAACTAAATCAAATTTCAGCAGTGCCAACAATTTGTGCTACCTTTCTAAGCTCTCTGAGTCACCATGAAACAAGTCAAATCCTCAACTTTCATGAAGTTGCCCAACTATCATTTTAGAAGAGCACCTAGAGCTTTACTATAGTAAAGTTATATGATGGCTTGGTTGTGCTTCAAAATAATCCACGGTGAGTGAAATGGGGAAAGGATGTTGATGAAAGAAAAAACACATTGAAGATAGTGACTAATATATCAAGCTCATTTTCCTATTTTACCTACTTTTGGAAATCATGATAATGTCCAAAATAAAAGTTCATTTTTTTAAGCAGCAGTTTTGAGAGTTGTTATCCCAAATGCATTTAGTTAATAATGTCTCTTTTTCAGAATTAGTAACCTCAGGAAAAATAAGATAAAACAAGATAAAATAATACATGAGGCAAGGTAAATACATAAAGAACAACAATAGCAACAAAATTATTTCTTTGAGAACTATTTAAAACTGATGGTTCTAGGGGCTTCCCTGGTGGCGCAGTGGTTGGGGGTCCTCCTGCCGATTCAGGGGACGCGGGTTCGTGCCACAGTCTGGGAAGATCCCACATGCTGCGGAGCGGCTGGGCCCATGAGCCATGGTCACTGAGCCTGCGCGTCCGGAGCCTGTGCTCTACAGCGGGAGAGGCCACAACAGTGAGAGGCCCAAGTACCAGGAAAAAAAAAAAAAAACCTGATGGTTCTAGCATTCCATGTCATTTGAAAGGCTCTAGTTTTCTCTCTTTTCCTTGTGTCCAGGTCATAGCTATCAATGGGCCACATGGCCAGCACAAAACTTCCTCAATCATGTCCTAGATCCTGAATTATTTGCCTCTGCTGTTCTCCCAAGCTACTCAGCAACTTATATAATCACTTTATTGGTCAGATAGAACTTGTGGGGCTCAAGCTTCAGTTTTTTCCCAACACTTCCTGCACCCATGCTCTGTCAAAACTCCCCTTTACTTTCTCTTAACTACTGAAGTGGCCTTGACAGTATTTCTTGTAGACCTTCAACTACAGGGAACATAATAGATCCAGAAGCCCAGGTGCTGTGCTCTATAGATAGATATTATTACCTATCTATTATCTGATAGTAATAGATCTATTATCTAATAGATAATAATAGATCTATTATCCAATAGATAATAATAGATCTATTATCCTAGTTCATATGCTTTTCTTGGGATGCTACACTGCAGGGATATAAAGCAAGTCTATTTCTGGAAGACATGGAATTCCTCTAATAGGCAACTTTGGCTGACATGTTCCCAAGCACCTTGCTAAATCTTCCCTAGACCACACAGCTGATTATGACATTTCCACCCACCCTTTCCCCTTCACTCAGAATCAGCGCTGCATTGCTATCTGATGCCTGGCTCTCCCAGGTTCCTCAGGCTTCCTTCCCATTTTCTCTCACAGTTGCTTCCTTCCCATAATAAAAATCCTTGCTTGTTTACTCACCTTGGCACCTGTTTCTTGGAGAAGTGTTAGTAACACAACTACATTGTGGACAGATCCCCTAACTTCCAGTCACTTTTAAGTACAAGCCCTATGGATTTGTTTAACCCTTCAGTCTTATATGGTATTTAATGTTTATCTCTTCCCTTCCCCCAGACATCTGCCAAAGAAGCTTGAATAGTGAGGCATTGTATCTCTGTCCTCAGGCTGCTTTGAGAGCCCTGCTTTTGGCTGTTTTGCCCTTTCTTTCACTAAATATTGACAGTAGCTGAATGTTCTCTTTGCTGCAAATGTGGATTAGGTACATGTGGGTTCCTTGAGAGGCTTTATCAAAGACATCCCCCATAACTGCCCATGCTGATGAGGGCCACCTGATTCCAGTTTAATTTCTTTCCACTCTCTGCCACAGCTTTAGCCTCTGTTTAGTAGAACCAGTCATACAGAAAGCCTCTTTCTTGAGTGTAGTCCCTACAGGGCAGCTGAAGCTCACCTCCTTGCAAGTGTCCAACAGACCCATAAAACCCCACACATCCTTTTGACACCACAAGGGGTAGAAGGCTGACTGCTACATGGCTGTCCTCTCTCTCTCCTCTCCAGGCCTGTTCTCTCCCCATCCTCCTTTTCCAATTATCTTATTGCTCTGTTCAAAAAAGGCACAGATATCATTATCAGCAAATCACTGCATAAGAACACTTCCAAAAGGGAAATGAAGTGCCAGGATCATCTTCTCTCTCAGACATCCCTCATCTCTACAAATTATTCTCTGTGAACCACATTCCTTTAGATTGTAGATGAGGAACACGCACCTCCTCCTCAACAGGAAAGGGTAGCACAAGCTGTTTCACTCCCTTCTAGGTGCTTATGTAGAAATTCAACAGAGTTCTTTGAAATATCTACCCTTCCCATAGTGGTTTTATGTAAATGGAATAGAAGAAAGGGGTGGACAGTTGAGTAACAGAACTTATTGGACCATGACTAAGTCTTAGAAAGATGTCAGACTCCAATTATTCTGGACTTTCTTTAGAATAGGGAGAGTGTTTGAAACTTCTATGCATCAATTTAAGGTTCCCCAAATCAGTTCCAGGACACAGGGAAGTTGCATGAAACACTCTGACACTAATTTGCTCCCCTACAAAGCCCAGGTTCAACCCTTTCTGACACTGCACCTCCTTTTGATACTGCCAACACTGAGGCCTATTATCTCCGGCTTTTAATTCTACCTACTTGCAGTTCATTGGAGTTCTCTTTAATGGTGTGTTTTCTGGACTTGCCACCCCTCTAGTTTAACCCAGTAAATGGATGGAGAAAATGTAGATATTTGCTTACATGACATACTTCTTTCACCGTTTTTTTTTTTAATGAGATTTGAGCGATTATTAGTTCATCATCTTCTGTTCATCTTATTTGCCTTGCATTTCATTAAAATTTCACACCAGAATAGTTTCCAAATTCAGACATCTTTGCCTTATGACACTCATAAGATATTTTAAAACATCAGTTTCAGAACCTTAACTAGTGGTTTTGTATTCTGAGTTATTCTGGGTGCCCCAGTTACTGCTTTAGGATTATTTTCTTTGTGGAGAAAATGTCTTTCAAGTTGTATGATTCTAATATTAAAGTGTACCTCCTTCCCATTTTCTTAAGTAATATTTCTCAGTATCAACATTTTCTGAAAGATCACTGTGTCTGCTATGTCTGGGATGTTTGCTTCAAGGGCCCAACTCTCACACCACAGATGAAGCAGCAGGCCTTGCTACGCCCCAATGCTTATCAAGACCAACTATGTCTCCAAGGATTACTTATTTCCTTTATACTCCATGTGGTCTCAAATATTTCCTCCATATTTCTGGTCTTCCTCAAATGACTAGTTATTTCCCTTTTGTATGATTATTTAGAACTACTAGGATTCAAGAACCAATAAATCCAATTCCACTCAATCAGACCTGGATTCCTAACCTGTTTATAAAATATTATAGGACAGTTGGAAATCTTGAAGAGGAAATGGGGAAACAGACTTTTCGGTACTGTAAAGGAGCATCATTCTTGTCACTCATCAGTCACTGAATATCTGTCATCCTTCCTACTTCATGGAATTTTCTTCCAGTTGAACTTATAAGCACCCCATATAAGTTCAAATTAGATATTAACCCTAGTGGAGTGAAATTTTCACAAAGAGAAAGATAGCAATATTCATAACTCAAAATGAAAAAGATTTTATAGCTATAGATTCAATAGTGATGCTCATGGTTTTATGAATGTTTTAAAATAGAAACATTAGTCCCTTAGTCCAAAATTATATCTCAATAGAAATCTTAGGATAATTTTCAGTTACCAGATTTGTTCCTTGACTGATAGCTTTCTTTCTTTCTAATTCAATCTTGACAAGTGGTATTTGGAGTCTCATTCAGGGTAGACTCTAAAATTTCCACTAAGCCACAGCCTACCACTGGAAATTTACAACTGAGAAAATAATTTTACCACTGATTGTGGTTTCTTTACTCATTCTCTGACATGTCCTGCAAGACCATGTTCGCTGTCCCACCTACTTGCCCCTGAGACACAGCTCATTCCAGATCAGCCTTGTTTCTTTCAAGCACATTCCATGTAAAGGACTAGGAGCTGACATTAGAGCTGTAGTATTCCTTAGTCACCAGTAAGTTTATTTCTCTCCCCAGGCATTCTGGATACTTTATTAAATTCTCCTTAACTTATTGCCTTCCATAACTTAATTTTCCTCATTAAAAAAAATTGCTGGCTGGGGATGACCCAAAAACATAAACTTATTTTTAAAAACAAACAAAAAAGAGTAATCAGAGAAAAAAGAAGAGAGTTGGAGAGGGAGAGGGAGAGAGAGAAAGAGGTAAGAAAAAGATAAAGACATGTAGAGACACTAACAGACCGTTGCACTGGTGAAAAAAATTGCCAAGCTGGAGCAGTAATTAGCCAGCCTGATATAAGAAGAAAAACACTCTCACCTTTGATGCTCAGAGACAGTGGGTGATACATCACAGTGCCTCCAGCTCAGAAGTCTCATGCTGGTGACTGAACATCTGTAACTTGACTTCCTCGGTTTCATCACTTTCTGTCAACAGCCATGTTTCTGTGTGTGTTGGGAGTGAAGGGGAAAAGTATCAGCTCAGTATTCCCAGAATAAGCTACTTACCATGAGGAAGTTTTGCCCTTTCCATTGTCTTAAAACATAATGACTAGAGTTTCTACTTGCTTAATTGGCTCAACTTCAACACAGTATTTATTGTATTTTTTTCTAGCATATTATTTTAGGAATCGTGTAGACTAAATATGGTACAGTGCAATTTTCTTAATATTTTATATCTGACAAGAGAACTCAATTTTCAGTGGAGAGAATCATATTATTGGAAATAGTTTATGAGTTTCATATTTCAATCACTCATGAGGAACTCCTTCACATCCCCTCAGGATCTCTGTTCTTTTTATGGAATATACTAAAAAATGACCCTAGCTACATCTATTGAGCCCATGCTGAGTACCAGGTAATCCAAGCAGTCGGTTTACAAACATCATCTCATTCAATCTGCAAAGTAACTTTATATAAGAGAGAAGAGTAATTCCATTTTAGAGATTGAAAACTAAAGCCCAGAGGTTTAAAAAAGTTACAAAGGTATAACTTTTTAGAGTTTCCTATGTTTTCCCTAATTATCCATTTATTTTTTTAACACATAGACTTACACCTAAAAGCCATTTCCCTAAATTTGTCTTTCCTTTCTTTAGAAGACTTCAAAAAGTTCACCTAACCTTAAACATATTTCCCAAATATACAGCCTACCTCACATCTATTAGGCTACTTTTGTTCTTATGTTAGCTAAGAAAGTCTAAAGTATAGTAAAATGTGTGTATATGTTCATGCCCAGACCTTGAGGATTTCATTTGAAATCTTATTCCTTAAATGAATGTCCTCATCTTCAAAACTCAAAACCACTAATGGCCACAACACACAGCACCAAATATTGGTATAGATAGTAGACAGGGCCATCAGCCTAATGTGGAAATAGAGTTGGCCAGAGGACAAAGAGAAATTTCCTTTCCAGTACAGGGTTGTCTCCGGTCACCCAACCCACAGAGGATATGGAATCTGGCTGTTTCCCATACCCTTTCTTTTTGTTCTCCCTCCACGTCAAACCCTGACATTCCTGATTAATCCCAATAATAATACCACCAAACACACTTTTACCATAATTATATGGTCAATTAGAGTTACTACATAACTACCATTAACTGAACAAGGAAAGTCATCACAAATATGTGAAAATGTAAGAGCAAGAGAGGAAAATAAAAAGAATGCAGTAAAGGTATAAACACTGAGAATAGTTCTTGTTCTAAACAGAAAAGAAAAAACTCCACCAGAAATGTTATCTAATTTCTGGAATGTATGCTTCCCTGTATGTTGCAGGAAGAAACATGTGCAGGTGTGAAACACAGCTCAGTTGCATCCGAGATGAGCACCTTCTGTTTACCATCAGAAAATATACTCCTACGGATAATTCCTATCCCCTCCTCCATAAGGCTTTTACAAATCTCAGATCCTTCTACAACATCTTGCCATTTCTTAATAGGTACATTTTCTCTTAGAGAATGTCTATTATGAAAATCCATTACTAGAAGTCTGTTAATATTTTATAACACAATGGAAAACTTTATGCTCATCATTCAAAATAATGTGACACTATGGAGTGGGATAGAAAAAATAGTCACACATAGATTCTCCTTTCTGCGCTCCCTTTCTCTGGCTTATAAGTAAACACTGTCTGCCAAGTCCAAGACATACAGCTCCAGCAGGAGGCTAAGCTGCATTCCTCTTTTTCACAAATGGATCTGTGTATCTGTATGATGAACTGTGGATGGGTTTTCTGGTTTCCATCCTTAACAAGTATTTGTCTTCTTTCTATGATGTCCCTCAAATATATAGAGTTCAAAATTGTTATTAATATTTGCTTAGAAAGCCTGAAGTTTGAAAGCTCATAAATTTATTTTCCTCTCCAACAAAACTTGAACAAATTTATTTGTTTGTTTTTCCCCAGCTGGAATAAGGCTTCTTAATAAAATATCTCTTAATGTTAAAACATCCTATTAACAACGAAGAGCTTAAGACTGAAAGACGAGTCTAACAGTCAGGTGTAGAAAACAATGGGATTGAAGAAAACATCTCAAGAGGACAGTGGAGAGGCTACCTGTACATCATGGAAAAGCTCCTGCACACAGGTCTCTAGGAAACACGACTCTGCTAACTCTGCTAGATACCAGCTTCATTCCCACAATCCTAATACATGGAGTATCTTTTTCAGAATAACTACTGGTGACTATGAGACAATGGAAAATCTAAGGAGAAAGCCAGGATATTGAAACACACTATTTTCAAAATCAACATAATTAGAAAATAATAGAGAGATTAACAAAGAATAGTAAATAAGTTAGCATTGTTGCTCTCAGGCACAACTGTTACTGTTGCCTCTCCTCAGGATCTCTTGCTTTGAAGAGTAGATGCCACAGATTATTGCTACTGAAATATAACCCATTTATAGATGAGTTATAAGAATTCTGCATCCTTTTGAAAAGGCACTTCCTCTTTTCTAGCATTTTATGCCAGGTTACCATAGCTAATATTTCTGGGTCTTATGTAACAGAGTCACTGCAGCTGACTAAAAATGCATGAATAAGGCAAGTTTTCTGTATGTCACAATGTTAAGCACACTCAGATTGACCTGGGGGTTGAAGATTTTCTAGCTACCTTACCCATTAGGCTTTTCCAGAGAGAAAATGTATGTGTCTATGTGTGGTATGTTGGTTGGGCAGGGATGAGAGAGAGAGAGAGGTATTATGATGGATGAGTGTCAACTTAAGCCTTCTCTGCTCAGCTTGTGCACATTTAAATAAGTCTGGAGGCACCTCCCTCAACTGTTTGCCGGTATCACAACCTCTCTCCACATCTTCTGATTTGCTCTTTATTTTCTAGATTCTTTGGATGGAAACTTAGATCATTGATTGTGAAAGCTGTCCTCCTTTCTAATGAACAGATTTAAAGCCATGCATTTCTCTCTAAGGGATCCTTAGCAGCATCCCACAAATGTCATGTTTTTAAAATTTATCATTAACTTGAAATACTTTCCAAATTCCCTTGTCATTTCATTGGTATAGTGGTTATTTCAAACATGTTGTCTCCTTTCCAGACATTCAGGGATTTTTCAGAATACCTGAATGTTACTAATTTTTAAATTAATTTCACTGTGGCCAAAAACCACACTCTATGGGGCTTCCCTGGTGGCGCAGTGGTTGAGAGTCCGCCTGCCGATGCAGGGGACGTGGGTTCGTGCCCCGGTCCGGGAAGATCCTACATGCCACGGAGTGGCTGGGCCCGTGAGCCATGGCCACTGAGCCTGCGCATCCGGAGCCTGTGCTCCGCAACGGGAGAGGCCACACCAGTGAGAGGCCCGCGTACCAAACAAAAACAAAAACAAAAACAAACACACTCTATGATCTCAGTCCTTTGCCATTTTGAGACATTTTATGGCCCAGCATATTATCTACCTTAATTAACATTCTAGTTGCCTTTGAAAAGAATATATATTCTGACTTCATTGGGTTTAGAGTCCCAAAATGCCTAATAGATCAAGTTGGCTAACAGTGTTATTAAAATCTCTCATATTCTTACTACTATTTTTGTCTACTCTTTCAATTATTGGGAGGGAATGTTGAAATCTCCAAATATAATTGTAGTTCTGGCTATTTCTTCTTTTATACCTGTTAAATTTTATGTACTTAGAATTTTTATTATAAGGTGCATACACATTCAGGATCCCTGTGTCATCTTCTTATTTATTTACTTTATTTATTTACTTTTGGCTGTGTTGGGTCTTCATTGTTGCGCATGGGTTTTCTCTAGTTACAGCGAGTGGGGGCTACTCTTCTTTGTGGTGCACGGGCTTCTCATTGTGGTGGTTTCTCTTGCTGCGGAGCACAAGCTCTAGGAACGTGGGCTTCAGTAGTTGTGGCATGTGGGCTCAGCAGTTGTGGCTCACAGGCTCTAGAGCACAGGCTCAATAGTTGGGGCACACGGGCTTCGCTGCTCTATGACATGTGGTATCTTCCTGGACCAGGGCTTGAACCCGTGTCCACTGCATTGGAAGGTGGATTCTTAACCACTGTGCCACCAGGGAAGCCCTCCTGTGTCTTCTTAGTGAAATGCCCCTTTCATCATTACTGAATGTCTTTTTCTCTAGTAATGTACTGTTACTTGAAGTCTGCTGTGTCTGATATTAATATTGCAAAATTATCATGAGTATTATTTTCATGGTTTATACATTTCATTTTTCTACTTTTAATGTATTTGTCCTTTCACATTTAAAAAACATTTCCTCTCAGTGGCATAGAGTAGTATCTTGCTTTGTAACCAGTCTGACAATCTCTGCCTTTTAATATGATTGATTAGATCATTTATCTTTAAGGAAATTATTAATACTCTTGGGTCTAAGTCAGCCATCTTCCTAATTGATTTCTATTTGAAATAGCTGTGCTTTGTTCCTCTTCCCCTACTTGTCTGCCTTCTTTTGTTCTGAGTACTTTAAAAGAAATATAATTCATTTTATCTCCTTTATTGCCTTTTGAGCTGTATCCATTTGTAAATATTCAGTGGTCACCATAAGAATTCAAACGTTCCTTGTGAACTTATGACAGTCTACTGTTAAGTAATATTACACCACTATACATAAATGTAATAAAACCTTACAACAATATATTTTCATTTATCCCTGTGCTACCTGTTGTGCTAGTGGCATATTCTTTACTTCTACATATTTTATAAAACTGACAATATGTTGTTATTACTTTTGAGTTTAACATTTAATTTTCTTTAAAAAATTCTTAAAAAATAAATCTTTATATTTGCACAAATTTCACAATTTCCCACCCTCCTCATTCCTACAGTTAGATCCTAGTTTCTGTTATTTTTTACTTTAGCCTGAAGAATTTCTTTCAGCATTTCATAGAGTACATGTCTGCTAGACACAAATTCTCTTAGGTTTTACTTACCTAAAATAATCGTTATTTGCTTTCATTTGTGAAATACATTTTCACTAAAGAGTTCTAAGTTGACTTTTTTTTTTATTCCTTAACCATTTTAAGATGTCCTTCCATTGTTTTGTGCCTTGCCTTTTTTCTGATGAGAAGTTACTTATATTTCTTACTCTAGTTCACCTGTATGTAATGTGTCTTTTACTCTGCTGGTGTTTTGGTTTTGTCTTGCTTCAATATTTTCTCTGTTTTCAACAGTTTAGTTATGATGGGTATTTAACCTGATTGGTGTGTGTCAAGGTCTTGAATCAGTGGGCTCGTGATTTTTCTCAAAACTGAGAAAGAAAATAATCTTTAAAAAAAATTCGGCTTTATTCTCTCGCACATCTCTATTTCTGAGATTACAGTTGCATGTATGCTAGGCTGCTTGCTATTATCCCACAAGCCACTGACCCTCTGTTGAATTTTTTTTCAAATACTTCTCTCTTTACTGTAGTTTTGGTAACTTCATTCAGCTGCCTTCAAGTTCAAAGATTTTTTTCTTTAGTCTCCAAATTGCTCTTAAGCCCAGCCAATGCATATTTCATATCAGATATCATCATATTATATAATCTGTACTTCATTCTATTTTAGTTTTAATTTCTTTAATGATATTCCTTGTTTTTTACTAAAATATTTCCCTGTAATTTTTTAACATAGTTAAAACATTTGTTTTAAAGATCCTTGCATGTTAGAAGGTTGCCAACTCTCACCACTATTACTCAACATAATTTTGGAAGTTTTAGCCACAGCAATCAGAGAAGAAAAATAAATAAAAGGAATCCAAACTGGAAAAGAAGAAAAGCTGTCACTGTCTGCAGATGACATGATACTATACATAGAGAATCCTAAAGGTGCTACCAGAAAACTACTAGAGCTAATCAATGAATTTGGCAAACTAGCAGGATACAGAATTAATGCACAGAAATCTCTTGCATTCCTATACACTAAACACGAAAAATCTAAAAGAGAAATTAAGAAAACACTCCCATTTACCATTGCAACAAAAAGAATAAAATACCTAGGAATAAACCTACATAAGGAGACAAAAGACCTGTAGCAGAAAACTATGACACTGATGAAAGAAATTAAAGATGATACAAACTGAAGGAGAAATATACCATGTTCTTGGATTGGAAGAATCAACATGGTGAAAATGACTATACAACCCAAAGCATCTACAGATCCAATGCCATCCCTAGCAAACTACCAATGGCATTTTTCACAGAACTGGAACAAAAAATTCCACAATTTGTATGGAAACACAAAAGATCCCGAATAGTCGAAGCAATCTTGAGAAAGAAAAATGGAGCTGGAGGTATCAGGCTCCCTGACTTGAGACTAGACTACAAAGCTACTGTAATCAAGACAGTATGGTACTGGCACAAAAACAGAAATATAGAGCGATGCAATAGGACAGAAAGCCCAGAGATAAACCCATGCACATATGGTCACCTTAACTTTGATAAAGGAGGCAGGAATGTACAGTGTAGAAAGGACAGCCTCTTCAATAAGTGGTGCTGGGAAAACTGGACAGGTACATGTAAAAGTATGAGATTAGATCACTCCCTAACACCATACACAAAAATAAGCTCAAAATGGATTAAAGACCTAAATGTAAGGCCAGAAACTATCAAACTCTTAGAGGAAAACATAGGCAGAACACTCTATGACGTAAATCACAACAAGATCCTTTTTGACCCACCTCCTAGAGAAATGGAAATAAAAACAAAAATAAACAAATGGGATCTCATGAAACTTCAAAGCTTTTTCACAGCAAAGGAAACCATAAACAAGACGAAAAGACAACCCTCAGAATGGGAGAAACTATTTTCAAATGAAGCAACTGACAAAGGATTAATCTCCAAAATATACAAACAGCTCATGCAGCTCAATAGCAAAAAAACAAACAACCCAATCCAAAAATGGGCAGAAGACCTAAATGGACATGTCTCCAAAGAAGATATAGAGATTGCCAACAAACACATGAAAGGAAGCTCAACATCACTAATCACTAGAGAAATGAAAATCAAAACTACAAAGAGGTATCAACTCACACTGGTCAGAATGCCCATCATCAAAAAATCTACAAACAATAAATACTGGAGAGAGTGTGGAGAAAAGGAGACCCTCCTACTCTGTTGGTGGGAATGTAAATTGATACAGCCACTATGGAGAACAGTATGGAGGTTCCTTAAAAGACTAAAAAAAGAACTACCTATATGACCCAGTATTCCCAGTACTGGGCATATACCCTGAGAAAACCATAATTCAAAAAGAGTCATGTACCACAATGTTCATTGCAGCACTATTTACAATAGCCAGGACATGGAAGCAACCTAAGTGTCCATCAACAGATGAATGGATAAAGAAGATGTGGCACATATATACAATGGAATATTACTCAGCCATAAAAAGAAATGAAACTGAGTTATTTGTAGTGAGGTGGATGGATCTAGAATCTGTCATACAGAGTGAAATAAGTCAGAAAGAGAAAAACAAATACCATATGCTAACACATATATATGGAATCTAAAAAAAAAACAAAAAAAAAGGTTCTAAAGAACCTAGGGGCAGGACAGGAATAAAGATGCAGATGTAGAGAATGGACTTGAGGACACGGGGAGGGGGAAGGGTAAGCTGGGACGAAGTGAGAGACATACATATGCTACCAAATGTAAAATAGATAGCACATGTTGGCAATGAAACCTCTACTTACACTACTCACTTCTCCAAGATATTAATAGTCCTTCTCTTATGTGAACTAGGTCATTAAATACATACTTGTCAAGGTTTGTGTTGGAAGATTTCGTGAATGTCAGTGTTCCTCAGAGTCTTATGTTGAAGAGGAACTATTATTCAATTATTACTAAGCACTCAGACAAATTGGGAATGACACTCTGAACTCCCTAGCCGCCTCATATTTGCCTTCAGTCCTATTTCAGGCCTTAACCTTCTTAAAAAATCCCACATTCTACACCAAACACATGGGCAGCAAAATAAAGAGAAAAAGAACATAAGATCATGAGGAGAAAGAGAAGAAACAATGGGAGGAAAAAAGGTACCTATAGACATGTTAGTACTAGGGGTAGTGGATTTCTAATACCGTCCCTATCCATATTCGTATATTCGAACATGGATAGTCTAAAAATATGACTATCAGTTCTTGGCTACATTCTCTCACACCAACTGAGAAATTCCAGGAAGTAGCTCTAGAGAATTAGATTAAAAAACACTCCAAACACACAAATAGCAACTTCCAGAGTTGCAAACAAGAAATAATTAAGAGAAATAAACAGAGGTAGAATGAGACAGAAAGAGAATAATTTCACAGGCTTAGAGTCAATAATGTTATTCTTGACATTTTAAAACTTTTTGCAAAAGTAATTTCTGTCATCTAAAATCTTTTACTCTTATGAGATACATTAAGCATATTCACAAACATGAGGTTTATGACCTTGACTTGTGATTTGCCTATTCGTAGTCATCCTAGATGTCTCATGCTTGTTACATATTTCCAGTGTTGAAGAATAGATTTTATTACTATTGACCTCTACCTCATTCTTTGTTGTTTTCATCAAAGTTGTTTAAAAAATGTGCAGCAAAGATAGCCCCTAGCAATAAGTAAGCTATTCCCTCAGTTCTGTGGCCTGTGAGTCTCCATAATTGAAGAATGGAAGGCTAACCATATTCAAATCAAGCTGGGATGGGTAACCTCTCCTCTAAAACTTCCCTAAAGGGAAGTACGTATAGCTATGTTAGAAATCTGAATGCCAGTTAAAGACATTTCCCTCAGTTCATTTCCTAAGAGACATTCCATGGCAAGATTACAGGACTCTGTGACTTTATGGTTTTGGTTTGTTTGTTTTGTTTTTGATGTGGGGGTCAGTCTAATCTCTAATACCTTGAATTCCATCCACAAGTTATCAATTTTTTTCAAAAAATTCTTGACTCATTTAATGTTTCAAAAATCATCTGTCTGTAGAATAGGCCACCAAATCAGTAGTAATGGGAAAAGGAGAGAGAGAGAGAGGGGGGGAGGGGTGGGGGAGAGAGAGAGAGAGAGAGAGAGAGAGAGAGAGAGAGGGAGGGGGGAGAGAGAGAGAGAGAGAGGGAGAGAAAGAGGGAGAACTAGAGACAGGCAGAGAGCCATAGAGAATACACAGCCCCAGAATATGAATGGCCATCTGGCACAAGAGAAATACGTTTTTCATTTTATCATTCAGAGTCTCACTGTGAATGAGCTAATAAGTGACTTTGTGCATGAATGATCTCTTCCTTACCCTTCCTTGTAGGTGACTTTCAAGAGAAGGCTTTCAGCTCATGCTACCCAATGTGGCTACATATCTTATCCAGTGAATATTTCCTTTATTGCACAGACTTCAAAAATACCTACTTTTTCTTCTACATGTCGATATAACTTCTACATGACATATTCTCTTTTATTGAATATGTGTTCTCTATACCTTGTATGGTTCTCAATATTTTACATTCAACTTGAAGATTCAGGCTTAATTCTCACTGGAGGCAATTAAGTTCTTGGAAATATTTTTGAGTCCCACCTCTGCATCCCTCAAGGGGTAATCCTCTGTGCTCCACACAACATTTCTATTCTCTTAGTGAAGTTGCAACAAAAAGTATTGTTACATTTTCTGACCTTTCTATGCCAGAAACCTTTCTCAACTGATACACAATGTGCTCCCTAAGCCCAGCAACATGATATGTGAGAGCTATGATTCACTCCCTTTTATAGATGTTGAAACCGAGATGCAGGAGTTAACACTTTTTCAAAAGAAAACTCAGACTCGTTAAGCCTAAGAGTTGTGATTTGGAGCCAGCTTTGTCTGTCTTCAAAATCAGGGTTCTTAAGCATGACACACTACTGATAGGCACAGAGCAGGTTACTAATTAATGTCTGTTGGTTGAATGAATGGCTCTATCAAACAATCAATCAAACACTGAAAGTCTCCCAGAAAGAGTGAGCTTAGCAGCCTCTCCAGTCACATCAGTGGCTCCACAACAAAGAAGGTTCTCTTAACCACCTTGGTCATGTGAAAATTTCACAGCAGGAAACTGTATGCAAATAGGTTTTACCCCCTGGAAAATAGATGGCACAAATTATTCCAACTGGGCCATCACACACTGGTGAATGTTTCCAGTTTTGAAAAGCTCTTACTTCATTACTAATGGCCTGTTCTCATCACCTGGCATGTCCTGCGACTTCTCCCCCTGTCAATCACTCCTGGAATACTTGCCACAGAGCTACCTCTTTCGTTATAGCAGCCTGGTTATCAATAAGCTTGTTAATATATATTCTGAGCTGTTAATCACAAACTTGTTAACCAGAGACTCTGTTTCCTTTTTACTATCCCAAATAGTGCATGATACATGCCGAAATGTGTATATATTTTAATTTTAAATACCAATTCAAGCCAGGTGATTTACTAGCTAAAGTAAAAAGCTCAGTAATTCTCACCAGAGCTCTCCCCCATATTATCTTCAATATTTCTCTCCATTTCAGAGTTTGCCTTTTCTGTTCGGCATGCTCATCTGTGCTAGATTATTAGTTACTATCCAGGCCTAGGCAGTTCCAGTTTCTCTGGATAATCTACAGTTCTGAGTGACAACTCCTTGTTACCAAGCTCAGCCACATTCCCTGGGTATCCTGAAGAACAAAGTCCATGGACTCTCTCCACATCCTTCCCATGTCCATTTTCTATTGATTGTGTCTTCTACTCTAATGGCTCCCTAGATTCCTTTCAAAGCTTTTTCCCCAGTACAGTGTAATTTTTAAAATTTATTTTACAAATGTTAAGTACGTACATTGTGCCAAGTATTCTTTAGTTGTGGAGAATGCAGCCTTGAACAAAACAGAAGGATATTCCCACCCTAATGGAGCTGATCTTTCAAGGAGTAAGAGGAGACATGAGATAATAAGATAATAATGTAATATATGCAATCTATTAGATAGTGGCAAGTGACATGGAAAAATAAAACAGAGAAGGGGGAAAGGAGTGTATGGGTGCAGGAATAGATTATAATTTTAAATAGTAAGGTTGGGGACAACCTTGTTCAAAAGGAAACATTTTAAGAAATTGCTGATGGATAGGAGAAAGTGAGCCACGATGTTACCTAAGGAAAAGCATGATTCCAGGCGGAGAGGATGACAACTTCATTCTCCTCAGACCTTTGATAACTATGTTTTTTACCATAAGTTGAAATAAGTTTGTTTTTGAAATACAAGATGGACTATATTAAATATTTTATAATATATAATGAGAGATGACTATTACTGGGACAACAATAAATTTATTTATCTGAGGATTTTATCTCTTCTAATTTGAAAAATATGGTATTACAAAATGTATTCTACTTACATTTGAAACAATGACTCTCAAACATTGCACTGTGGACCTTTGGGGGGGGTTGGAAGGGGTGGAAGTGGGGCCCATGCATGAGTAACATGTATAGCAGCACCCTGACCTCTACCTATTAGATACCAGTACCATTCACATTCACATTTATGACAACAAGAAATGTCTTGAGATATTGACCAATGTTTCCAAGGGGAGTAAAAGCACCGACCCTCTCCATTAGAAATTACTGGTTTAAAAGGGCAAGGATCAGCAGCCCTCCAACTGCTGTTGTTAAGAACTCAGTATATTCCAATAAGATTCAAGCTTCACTAATTTTTTTTTTTTTTTTTTTTTTTTTTTTTTTTTTACGGTACGTGGGCCTCTCACTGCTGTGGCCTCTCCCATTGCGGAGCACAAGCTCCGGACGCGCAGGCTCAGCGGCCATGGCTCACGGGCCTAGCTGCTCCGCGGCATGTGGGATCTTCCCGAACCGGGGCATGAACCCGTGTCCCCTGCATCGGCAGGCGGACTCTCAACCACTGCGCCGCTAGGGAAGCCCCACAAGCTTCACTTTTAAAGAAAAAATGTATAAACAGGCACAATCAGTAAGCTCTATGGTTTCGAGTAGCTTGAAAAGTCATTAAGGGAAGCTTCCCCCAAATCAGTGCTGCTGCTCACACATTATCCCCTTGTAACCAAGAGGACTTTACACCCCAGGCAAGGCAATATTATAAGATTTGAGATAAGTGAGGTGGGGTGGGGGTTGTGCCTTTACGGCTTAAAACACAAAAAGGGCTAGTGTGAATGCAAGCAAGTTCTAAGGGAGTTTTATAAAAATAGCCTAATGAAAGTGGAGAATTTGGAACTGGATTGCCTTAAAACTGTCCACATTGCATATCCCACTTTTATTCTCTGATCTATTTTCCAATAGCTTTATTATCCTCCACAGGTACCTCTTCAATCATTTCAAAACTCTTCTTCCTATCACAGTGTCATCCAGATGAGCTAACCCTTGACTCAAACTAGACCATGAAAGCTTTTCGTGGATTGGATTCATTATATCCCACAGAGTTCTTACACATGCTCCCTGGAACTGTCTTCAACTGCATTGCTAGCCTCAGACAGCCCCTGAAGTAGGATTTTTCAAAAGTATTCCTTCTTAGCTTTAGAGTTCTATTAAAATTGTCTCTCCAGTCTGTATTAAACATTTCTCAAATCTCGGATTTTTCTCAAATTCATAAAGACTTACGAATTTGTTTTCCTTTCATCAGATCTTAGAATTCAACTTTAGGCATCCATTCCAATTCAGCATCCTCAGCTCCCTGTGACCTCACAAAAAAGGTACCCAGAACATAGTAGAATAATAGACCTGTCAAACATCCCATTGTGTAGGACACACTAGTGCTGGAGGATAGGTTGTGTGAAGTACCAAATGCCAGGCATCTGAGAAATTGTCTCATAGTCAAACTTCACACCCCAATTTCCAGTCCGGCTTTACTTCCTCACCAATGGGATCTATGCTAGTTGTGACCAACAGTTGGAATTTACTAGTAAATTTGTACTCAATAGAGAAAATGTTAAACATACAATATTAAGGAAAGAAAATCAGAAGTAATAAGGGGATGGGGGAGGGGGAGAGGGGGAAAGAGGGAGAGAAGAAAGAGAAACAAAATTCTGAACCTCAAAGAAAGAAGAGTCAAATGGGATACAGGGTGAATCAAAGGCCTCCATTTATAGTTCTGTGTGCTCTAATCAACATTTCCACATAACTTCCCATTGGGCACTGTCTAAAAGGTCACTTGTTCTGGGAAATCCTGTCTCTCTGCTCCAAACCAACAGAAGCATCTATGGAAGAAGGGCTTAGGTAAATTCCCTCACAGCCAATCCTGCTCTGCCAAGTCCCCCAAACCTATTTCTGCTTCAAGCCTGGAAGAGTCCCACTATAGCATGTTCCTTTCTCACAGGCTCATTCTCTTCATAATTTTCTTCTAACTTTATTATCTATATCTAAACTTAAAGTCTCCATATTCTTCAAATTCCTCAATTCATATACTTCAGAGATTTGAAAAAGTCCATTTTTTCTTTCCAGTGGCCATGTGAAATTTCTGTGCAATTTGTATGAAGACCTGCCTCATCCATTTGGGCCTCAGCAAGGACCTCTATTCTAAGGAATTTGTCTCTGTCAATCTCACACTGTGCTCCCTGACTGCCCTTCTCAGGCTCTGCTTCCTTTCATTCTGGATCTGACTATATTCCTACAAATTTGAGTCTGCCCTGGGAAATGGAACAATTTTGTGTCTCTGGTACTAAGAGCTCCTGCCCTAGATCTTGCTCATTTTGGTGATATTCTTTCTTCCCATTCCTAGAAAACCCGAAGCCCTGCCAAAACTGCTGGCCAGACAGACACAGTCCCTTTAACTGCATCCTCTTGTTTAGCTCCACTCCCAAACACTAGAAGACAGAATTTTACATGGGTCATCACTCAATATATTATTCTCTTAACTACTTCTTGATCGTCAGTTAAGCTAAAGGAGTTACCAGTTTCTCTCTCTAATGACATCTACACTGTCTTGAAGTTCTTGGATTTATTCAATCTTCAAAGCCTAAAACATTGGCCTAAAAGGCTAACACCATGCCTCACTTTCCTTTATAGTCATTGGGCTCATTCACTGACTTATTATTTACCTATCACGAGTCTCTCTCCCTCCTATATACATTACTTTTCATTTCTTTCCCTAAAGAATAAATTCTAAACATTCTGGGAGGAACCATTGCCCATTCATAAATGTTTTCAACTTGAAAAATGGGCCTTTATTACATTTAAAATCTGTTCCTTTGTCTCTGGCAAGTTCTGCATGAATACCATGTATGCTATGCCTGGGACACTGACATCAAGGATAAATACCCTCTCTCCATCAGCAGACTGAGCTGCTTTTCCAGTGCTCTGATTATCTGTGTACAAAGTTTGCTACTAACTCTCATGATACAGGCATGAGAATTTAAATCAGCTGTCTCTTTACATGACATCTCTGTATATCACCCTTGTGTTTTCTCTGGAATTCTAGGTTTTGAGAATTGATTTATTCACATTTCTCTACTTCTGAGGTCAAAGATGGTAAGTATTTGTAAACAATGGGTATCTTCACTTTCACTGCCTTTCCTGTTAAATATATCCTTCTTTCAGCTGAAGAGGTGGACTAAATAACAGATGGGGCCATATGACTGAGTGTAAAAGACTGGTTTTAGAGAACAGATCCAGGAAGGAGAAGAGGGAAGCATTAGTCCAAGAGACATCTCTAGTGAACCAGGTCATAGGAAAAAGAGCTCCCTCTGCCCTCTCCTCAACTGCCTCCTTCTTGTTTTGCCTCATGTACTGGTCATAAGCAACACCACTATTGACTGTACCCTTAAAACCATAGCCAGGCCATGCACTGGGTTTAGTTCTGCACCAGGAGTAGAGACCAATGATTCAGCTCTTCTCTGGTGATCAGAAGGGGTTTGTATCACTTTGGACTGGATGCATAAATATAAAAGCCATGTGCCTCCAGTAGATTGCCCTCTTGCTCATATAAAGAGAATATGTGAAGGGCCATTCAAGCAACTGGGTGGCTGACAGGGTATTGGAGCTACAGCCAGGTGTCAGGCCTGAGCCTCTGAGGTGGGAGAGCCGAGTTCAGGACACTGGACCACCAGAGACCTCCCGGCCCCAAGTAATATCAATCAGTGAGAGCTCTCCCAGAGATCTGCATCTCAATGCCAAGACCCAGTTCCACTCAATGACCAGCAAGTGCCAGTGCTGGACACTACATGCAAAATAACTAGCAAGACAGGAACACGACCCCACCCATTAGCAGTGAGGCTGACTAAAATCATAATAAGATCACAGACACCCCAAAACACACCACCGGACATGGCCTGGCCCACCAGAAAGAAAAGTTCCAGCCCCACCCACCAGAACACAGGCACCAGACCCCTCCACCAGGAAGCCTACACAAGCCACTAAACCAACCTCACCCACTGGGGACAGACACCACAAAAAAAGGGAACTACGAATCTGCAGCCTGTGAAAGGAGACCACAAATACAGTAAGTTAAGCAAAATGAGAAGACAGAGAAATACGTAGCAGATGAAGGAGCAAGATAGAAACCCACCAGACCAAACAAAGGAAGAGGAAATAGGCAGTCTACCTGAAAAAGAATTCAGAGTAATGATAATAAAGATGATTCAAAATCTTGGAAATAGAATGGAGAAAATACAAGAAACGTTTAACAAGGACCTAGAAGAACTAAAGAGCAAACAATGATGAACAACACAATAAAAGAAATTAAACATTCTCTAAAAAGAATCAATAACAGAATAACTGAGGCAGAAGAACGGATAAGTGACCTGGAACATAAAATAGTGGAAATAACTACCACAGAGCAGAATAAAGAAAAAAGAATGAAAAGAATTGAGGGCAGTCTCGGAGACCTCTGGGATAACATTAAATGCACCAACATTTGAATTATAGGAGTCACAGAAGAAGAAGACAAAAAGAAAAGGACTGAGAAATATTTGAAGAGATTATAGTTGAAAACTTCCCTAATATGGGAAAGGAAATAGGCAACTCCAGGAAGTGCAGAGAGTCCCATACAGGATAAATCCAAAGAGAAACATGCCAAGACACATATTAATCAAGCTATCAAAAATTAAATACAAAGAAAAAATATTGAAAGCAGCAAGGGAAAGACAACAAAAAACATACAAGGGAATCCCCATAAGGTTAAATAAAGGCTGATCTTTCAGCAGAAACTCTGCAAGCCAGAAGGGAGTGGCATAATATACTTAAAGTTATGAAGGAAAAAACTTATAACCAACATTACTCTACCCAACAAGGATCTCATTCAGATTTGACCGAGAAATTAAAACCTTTACAGACAAGCAAAGCCTAAGAGAATTCAGCACCACCAAACCAGCTTTACAACAAATGCTAAAGGAACTTCTCTAGGCAGGAAACACAAGAGAAGGAAAAGACCTAAAATAACAAACCCAAAACAATTAAGAAAATGGTAATAGGTACATACATATTGATAATTACCTTAAATGTAAATGGATTAAATGCTCCAACCAAAAGACATAGACTAGCTGAATGGAAAGAAAAACAAGACCCATATATATTCTGTCTACAAGAGACCCACTTCAGACCTAGGGACACATACAGACTGAAAGTAAGGGGATGGAAAAAGATATTCCATGCAAATGGAAATCAAAAGAAAGCTGGAGTAGCAATTCTCATATATGACAAAATAGACTTTGAAATAAAGACTCTTACAAGAGACAAAGAAAACACTAAATAATGATCAAGGGATCAATCCAAGAAGAAGATATAACACGTGTAAATATTTATACACCCAACATAGGAGCACCTCGATACATAAGGCAAATGCTAACAGGCATTAAAGGGGAAATTGGCAGTAACACAATACTAGTAGGGGACTTTAACACCCCACTTTCATCAATGTAAACATCATCCAAAATGAAAATAAATAAGAAAACACAAGTACTAAATGACATATTAAACAAGATGGACTTAATTGATATTTATAGGACATTCCATCGAAAAACAACAGAATAGACTTTCTTCTTAAGTGCTCATGGAACGTCCTTCAGGATAGACCATATCTTGGGTCACAAATCCAGCCTTGGTAAATTTAAGAAAATTGAAATCATATCAAGTATCTTTTCCGACCACAACACTATGAAACTAGATATCAATTACAGGAAAAAATCTGTAAAAAGTACAAACACATGTAGGCTAAACAATACACTACTAAATAACCAAGAGATCACTGAAGAAATCAAGAGGAAATCAAAAAGTACTTAGAAACAAATGAGAATGAAAACATGATGACCCAAAACCTATGGGATGCAGCAAAAGCAGTTCTAAGAGGGAATTTTATAGCAATACAATCCTACCTCCAGAAACAAGAAAAATCTCAAATAAACAATCTAACCTTACAGCTAAGGCAACTAGAGAAAGAAGAAGAAAAATCCCCAAAGTCAGCAGAAGGAAAGAAATCATAAAAATCAGATCAGAAGTAAATGAAAAAGAAATGAAGGAAACAATATCAAAGATCAATAAAACTAAAAGCTGGTTCTTTGAGAAGATAAACAAAATTGATAAACCATTAGCCAGACTCATCAAGAAAAAAGGGAGAAGACTCAAATCAACAGAATTAGAAATGAAAAAGCAGAAGTAACAACTGACACTGCAGAAATACAAAAGAATATGAACGATTACTACAAGCAACTATATGAAAATAAAATGGACAAATTCTTAGAAAAGCACAACCTTCTAAGACTGAACCAGAAAGAGATAGAAAATATAAACAGACCAATCACAAGTTCTGAAATTGAAACCATGATTAAACATCTTCCAACAAACAAAAGTCCAGGACCAGACAACTTCAGAGGTTAATTCTATCAAACATTTAGAGAAGAGCTAACACCTATCCTTCTCAAACTCTTCCAATATACAGAAGAGGGAGAAACACTCCAAAACGCATTCTATGAGGCCACCATCACGCTGACACCAAAACCAGACCAAGATGTCACAAGAAAAGAAAACTACAGGCCAATATCACTGATGAACATAGATGCAAAAGTCCTCAAACAAATACCAGCAAACAGAATCCAACAGCACATTAAAAGGAACATACACCATGATCAAGTGGGGTTTATGCCAGGAATGCAAGGATTCTTCAATATATGCAAATCAATCAGTGTGATACACCAAATTATTAAATTGAAGGATAAAAACTATATGGAGAGGTATACCATGTTGTTGGATTGGAAGAATCAAAATTGTGAGAATGACTATACAACCCAAAGTAATCTACAGATACAATGCAATCCCTATCAAACTACCAATGCCATTTTTCACAGAACTAGAACAAAAAATTTCACAATTTGTATGGAAACACAAAAGACCCCAAATAGCCAAAGCAATCTTGAGAAAGAAAAATGGAGCAGGAGGAATCAGGCTCCCTGACTCAGACTATACTACAAAGCTACAGTAATCAGACAATATGGTACTGGCACAAAAACAGAAACACAGAGCAATGGAATACGAAAGAAAGCCTGCCAGAGGTGAACCCACGCACATATGGTCACCTTATCTTTGATAAAGGATTCAAGAATACACAATGGAGAAAAGACAGTCTCTTCAAGAAGTGGTGCTGGGAAAACTGAACAGCTACATGTAAGAGAATGAAATTAGAACACTCCCTAACACCATACACAAAAACTCAGAATGGATTAAAGACTTAAATGTAAGGCCAAACACTGTAAAACTCTTAAAGGAAAACGTAGGCAGAATACTCTATGACATAAATCACAGCAAGATCCTATTGGACCGACCTCCTAGAGAAATGGAAATAAAAACAAAAATTAACAAATGGTACCTAATGAGACTGAGAAGATTTTTCACAGCAAAGGAAATCATAAACAAGACAAAAAGACAACCCTCAGAATGGGAGAAAATATTTGCAAATGAAGCAACTGACAAAGGATTAATCTCCAAAATATACAAACAGCTCATGCAGCTCAATATCAAAAAAACAAAAAACCCAATCCAAAAATGGACAGAAGATCTAAATAGACATTTCTCCAAAGAATATATACAGATTGCCACCAAACACATGAAAGGATTCTCAACATCACTAATCATTAGAGAAATGCAAATCAAAACTACAAAGAGGTATCAACTCACACTGGTCAGAATGCCCATCATTAAAAAATCTACAAACAATAAATATTGGGAAGGGTATGGAGAAAAGGGAACCATCTTGCACTGTTGGTGGGAATGTAAATTGATACAGCCACTATGGAGAACAATATGGAGGTTCCTTAAAAGACTAAAAATAGAACTACCTATGTGAGCCAGTATTCCCAGTACTGGGCATATACCCTGAGAAAACCATAATTCAAAAAGAGTCATGTATAATAATGTTCATTGCAGCACTATTTACAACAACCAGGACATGGAACCAACCTAAGTGTCCATTGGCAGATGAATGGATAAAGAAGATGTGGCACATATATACAATGGAATATTACTCAGCCATAAAAAGAAATGAAATTGAGTTATTTGTAGTGAGGTGGATGGACCTAGAATCTGTCAGACAGAATGAAGTAAGTCAAATAGGGAAAAACAAACACTGTATGCTAACACATATATAAGGAATCTAAAAAAAAAGGTCCTGAAGAACCTAAGGGCAGGACAGGAATAAAGACGCAGATGTAGAGAATGGACCTGAGGACAAGGGAAGGGGGAAGTGTAAGCTCTGACGAAGTGAGAGAGTGACATTGGGATATATATACTACGAAATGTAAAGTAGATAGCTAGTGGGAAGCAGCTGCATAGCACAGGGAGATCAGCTCAGTGCTCTGTGACCACCTAGAGGGTTGGGATAGGGAGGGAGGGAGGGAGGTGCAAGCGGGAGGGGATATGGAGATACATGTATACATAGAGCTGATTCACTTTGTTATACAGCAGAAACTAACACAACATTGTAAAGCAGTTATACTCCAATAAAGATGTTAAAGAGATGTCATTAATCAAATGGAAGGACAACCATAGATTGGATTGAGAAAAAATTTGCAATTCATACATCTCATAAGGGATTTATGTCTAGAACATAAAAAAAAAAAAAACCTCCTGTGTCTCAACAGTAAGACAAACAACCCAATTAATACATGAGTACAATACCTGAATAGTCTTTTCACTGGAGAAGATATATGAAGAGCTAATAAGTACATGAAAAGATTCTCCACATCATTAGTCATTAGGGATATGCAAATTAAAACCACCCGAGATACCACTTCCTATGCAGTCAAATGGCTATAATAAAATGGAGACAAAAGCAAATGTTGGGGAGAATGTGGAGAATCTGGAACTCTCACACATTGCTGGTAGAAATGTATACTGGTGCAAGTGCTTCAGAACACAGGTTTTCAGTTTCTTACAAAACTACCCTATATCCCAGCAATTCCACACCTATGTATCTACCCACGAAAAATGAAAATATGTACACAAAAGGACTTTTAAATGAATGTTCATAGCATTTTTATAACACGGAAGCCCCAATGTACATTAAAATATCCATCAGTTTGAGTACATAAACAAAATGTGGCCTACCTATATACTGGAATACTCTTCAGTAATAAAAATAATTGAAGTACTTATATATGTTACAACACGGATGAACCTCAAAAATATTATGCTAAGTCAAAAAATCCAGAAACAAATGATTACATATTGTACATGAAACATCCAGAAGAGGCAAGTCTATGGAGATATAAAGCAGATCAATGGTTGCCTGGAACTCAGATTGGGAGCAGGAATTGACTATAAACAGGCAATGGGAGTGGGGCAGAGGGGGTCCATGGGGACTTGTTGGGGTGATGAAAATATTTTAAAACGAGATTGTGGTAATTTTTGAACATCTGTATAAATTTACTAAAAATCATCAACTTGTACTCTTACAATGGTTGAATTCTATGAATTTTATACCTCAGTAAAGCTTTTAAATAAAAATGACCAGCACAGAATTGAAAGTGGGAGGTATAGATGAATCAAGTTTGGCAACTTATTGATAATTTTTGCCGCTGGATGATGGGCAATGAGGGATCATTATACTTTTCCTTTTCACTCTTTGTGTACAATTGAAATTTTCAAATAAAAAGTGAAAAAGAAATGATTATAAAAAAAATTGCAGCCAATAGTTAAATTTCATCGAACACATTTATAGTGGAGTTTACAGAACAAGTAAAGCAAAATACAGAGTGAGCAAAATTAAAAGGACAGAGATTTTAGAGCCTAGAGAGAGAATGGTGCTCCTGACATTGTTGGAAAACCTCCCTTTATGCTCTAGACGGGGACAATGGACAAGAAACATGGACCCTCAAGGACAGCCTTCCACTGAGCCCTGGAAGGTGATGTCATTTGTGAATGTGCTTTTCTTCTGGCCCTCTCTAACACTGATGGGGCATGGGGTGGTGGGGGGGAGGGAGGGGATGGACAGAAAAATAAACTCTGTCACTTTCTTCCTCCTCCCAGGAAACTTCAGATGCCCTCTAATGTTTCTGTCTATACAACAGGTCCTGAGTATGCTCAGCATCATTCTGGTGTCCTATTATATATTAACTTGCTAAGCCTCTCTCAAAGATCCCACAGTGGGACGGTTCTGAATATTTCATAGCACAGCGGAGAATTTAGGCTAGAGACATCCATCACTCAAGGATAATCTGGTATGTACCCAAAACGTAATCGCTGGTGGAGAGTTTCTCTATGCGTTCCTGTGTCCCTTACCAAACAGTAAATATTCAGAATTGGTTACATATCCTAAGCAAGTGGCCTTTATTCACATGTCCATTTGTTCACCAGATTATATCAATATAAATGGAGAGGCTCCTTTCATTTACATTACTGTCTGGGAAAATCTTAGCTTATAATAAATGACTGGTTATATAAATTATTGAATTGAAAATAGAATAGCATGGAGTCTTTTAAAAATTTTATTTTTCTTATGTTTTTATTTTTTGAAGATACAATTGACATAATATATGTTTAAGGTGTACAATGTGCTGATTTAACACATTTATAGATTACGATATGATACCAGTATAGCATTAGCTAACATCTCCATCACATCATATATATATATGTATATATATATGTGTGTGTGTGTGTGTATATATATATATACACACATATACATATATATATATATATATGTGCTTTTTGTGGTGAGAACATTTAAAATCTAGAAGTATGTAATACAGTATCATTGACTTAATCACGATTCTGTGTATTAGATCTCCAGAACTTATTTACCTTCTAAATGCAAGTTTGTACCCTTTAACCAACAGCTGTCTAATTTTCTCACCCTCCAGTCCCCTAGTAGCCACCATTCTACTCTCTGTTTCTATGACTTTGGCTTTTTTAGATTCCACGTATAAGTGATATACAGTGTTAGTTTTCCTCTGTCAGACTCACTTCATTTAACATAATGCCCTCAATATCCATCCATGTTGCTGCAAATGGCAGGATTTCCTTCTTTCTCATGATTGAATAATATTCCATTCTATACATGTATTTGGTTGGCCAAAAATTTCATTTGGGTTTTCTTTTTGATGTGTCCTCTCTTGGTGTCATATCCAAAAATATTGTTGCCAAGACCAATGCCAAAGATGTTTTACCTATGTTTTTTTCTGGGAGTTTTATGGTTTCAGTTCTAATGTTTAAGTCTTTAATCTACTTTGAGTTGATTTTTATGTGTGTTTCAATTAGGAGTCCAATTTCATTTTTCTGTATGTGGTCATTCAGTTTTCCCATAAATTCCTGAAGAGACCATTCTTTCCCCATTGAGTATTCTTGCCTCCTTTGTCAAGTATTAGTTGACCATATATTCAAGGGTTTATTTCTGGACTCTCTATTTGGTTCCGTTGGTCTATGTATCTATTCTTATCATGTAGTCATTTTTTAAAGAAAATGAGTCATACCAATATGTACTAACATACAATTATATCAGATATTTTATCAAGTCAAAAGGCAAGGCACAGAGAATATTTGTGTATATGTGTGTCTTTGTCTGTGTATGTGTTTGTCTGTATGTATACATACTTAGGGAGAAAACAGATTACAGATTAAAATAGTATGAATTGGGAAAGTGGGCAGGCACAAGAATATAAAGACCTTGTATGTCCCTGCTAAAGAGATTGTACTTGACCCTACAGGTATACTGTTGGGGAAGATAACTGAATATTAGTGGGAAGAAAACATAATTTCATTGCTGTTGTTTCTGCATTCAATTATTTTTAATGCACATAATATTTGCTCAAACAATAAAAAAATTAAATTCAAAAGTAGTATGTTACGATTGGGTTTATATTTTGATTTCTAAAAGTATTGATTTTTACAAACTTCTGTACTAACAGCCTTTGGAATTAACATCTATTAGTTAAGTAATTAAATTGAGAATAGTACCTTTAATATGGGAATATTATTCCCATTGTTTATTGCTTTTGGTCATATGTAAAAAATAATCTGCTTATGATTGACTAAAAGAAAAAAACAGTATACATTAACATATACTTTAATTCTTATCTTCTGTATTATGTTTATTTTTATAGTCAGGAGGGTCTTGAAGCTCTCTGGACAACTACCTTAATTCCAGATTTTGCATCTTATTTTGAAGTTATGCAAAAATGAAACTTGCTTATTATCCTCTTAACCAAACATAGATAATGGTCTCTTCTGAATGCCTATCCAAACTCTTCCTATAATTTAAGCTTTTTCTTATTCTGTCTCTTCTCAAGAAGGAGAAAAAAAAAGACTAGTCATCACCTTTATAAAACTCTTCAAACAGTCACAGTGGGTTAACATCCTTCTTGTCTCTAAACTGATCTATACAAACTCATTATATCTTTCCTCATAAGAATCTAGCTGTTAGCCCTTTAAGTACTTTGGTCATGCTTTCTGAGTTACTCAAATCTTTCATAAAAAATCAGTTATCAGAATTGCAAATCTGGGTTCACTGTTGCACTCATATAAGACTCAAATCCAATTCTGTTGATGCTACAAATGTCAAGACGATTTTAAATTATTTTGTATTGGGGCCATATTATGTAATCCCAACTTGGTGATAGGATCAATCAATATTTTTTATATCCAGTAAACACCTCTTGAAATTCTACTGTGTGTCAAACAATATAAATATAAAGTTCCATTAAAGAGTATAAGAGGCACTGAAATAAAAAGTTATACACAATATGAGAAGAGGTTTAGTACAGGAGTACACATACCATAAGCAGTGAAAGGACAAAACATCTCATTCTGTCATAGTTTGGAGAGAGGGATAGTAGAGATCCATAGAGAAAATATCGCTTTGGTTAAAATTTGAAAAACAAAGGAAACGTTAGCAAGAAAGAAATACATTCAAAACAAAGGGCTTATAAAATATAAAAAGACAAATTTGAGTAGCCACAAATACAAACAGTATGTTGGGGCTAGAAAGATGGCAGAATGCAGGGCTGGAAAAGAAGCAAGAGAATAAATTATTGTGAATTGCTGAATGAAATCAGTAGGGATAACAATGTGATATGCAACAGATTATAAAATTATTTATGTAGAAAACTCAACAGGATTAGCTAATTGCTTTTGACTGAGGTGTGAAAAATACACACACACACACATGCAGAAAGGCTAAATAATTTGTGTGTTTTCTAAACTACTTTATTAAGGTATGATTGACATATGGAAAGCAGTACACATTTAATGTACACAACTTGATGAGTTTGGAGATAAGTATAAACCTGTGAAACCATCACCATAATCTATGCCATAAACATATCAATCACCCCCAAAAGTATTCTCCCACCTTATCATTACTAACATTTTTGTGATAAGAATACAACATAAGACCTACTATCTTAGCAAACTTTTAAGTATACAATACAGTATTGTTAACTAGAGGCACTGTGCTGTACAGTGGATCTCTAGGACTGATTCATCTTATATCACCGAAACTTTACACACTTTGACTAATACTTTCCCATTTCCTCCTTCCCCCCACTCCTGGATATCACCATTCTACTCTGCTTCTATGAGTCTAACTATTTTGGATTCCTCATGCAGCTACTGTGGAAATATCCAATGAATGGATAAAGAAAATGTGGTATATACGTACAATGGAATATTATTCAGCCTTAAAAAATGTTTTCATTTGTGACAACATGGATGGACTGGAAGACATTACAGTAAGTGAAATAAACCAGACACGGAAGGACAAATTTGTGTTTTTAAAACTGTTAAATATCGGAGTTGAAATTTGAATGTCTATCTAATTTAAAGCATAATTTATTTCTTGTAACATACTGCCTCTGATCCTAACTGGATATAAAGTGTCTCCCCCACTTTGCTATAACATTTCTTTCAGATTTATATTTCCTTAATACCATTTTAAATATACTGTGTCTTTACTACACCATCTCCAATCATTTTCCATTACCTACAGAAAAATCTGCACCACAGAATATATTCATAGCCTGATATCCCTGACTCTCCATAATCTGTCCAAAAACTTTTACTACTCATATTCCTATTTCATTGTTCACATAATCAAAATTTGTCTTTCTAGTTAACCTGTTCTAAAAGTTGTTTCCCATTTCCATGCCTTTTTATTAAAGCAGGCCTTTCTACTTTGAATGTCCTGACTCTCATACATACCTATTAGAAATCCTTCTCACTCACTAAGGACTTCAACTCTAATGCACCCACTTTTATTAAACCTTTTTGATTGATCTATTTTAAAGTGATCTATGTGTTTGTGTGTGTGTATATATATGCATTATATAACAGAAGAAAATACATTGTTTTTTGAATTAATAAACAATTATAAAATTATAGTTTTATTTTATTTTATTTTATTAATAAAATTATATTTTCAAACCCAATTATTATCTAATGTCCAGGACTTTCTGAATTCCATTGCTTTCTTTTCAATTTTAGGAACCTATACTATAATTAATGGGCACATCTTTTTTTTTTCCCTTACATTGGTAATAGAACAGAAACTTTGTTTTGAAAGACTATACTCCCTAAACAACCAGCTATCAGAAAGTGATTCAGAAATGAAAAAAGAAGCTATCATTTTTGCAATATTAAAATAAAGCTGTTTCTTAATGTTCAAAAAATGTATAATAGTAACTTAGGAAACTACATATTTGCAGATGTGTCTTAGAAATAGACCACTGATACATTAGTAGATAAATTGAAAATACCTTTTAAAATGCAGCTCTTTTGTTATATTAATTCACAACAGATAGTTTCTGTGGCTTGTACTTTCTATATGGAAAACTATAACATATTAATGATAAATTAAGGAAAAATTTCATTATATCTATTGATAAAGAATAGCTTGCTCTGTGTGAATGAGTGTAGCTACAGTAGATACTATTGGGTGCCATTCCTCCAGTGTTTATGAAATCTTTTACGCTGTCTGAATCCTAAAATATTCTGGATCTATCTCTTTCCAATGTGACTTGGATAAATACTGATTTGCCTAAGCCAATTTTTCAGTTCCTTTCCCAGTGACTGAATCACAGAAAACCACATGAACTTCTGGAGGGCTTCCAAGAGAGGTTCCTTCATGCTTAGAAAGACATTGAAAAAAAATGCTTTCTCCATTCTTGTCTCTGAACTTTGGTGTAGGATCATATGATATTTAGGGTGTCATTTCATGAGTATGAATATACTCATGCCATATACTGAATATAGCCGAGGAAGTATACTGAAGATAGCAGAGGAAAATATGGAAAAACAATTCTGGAACTTGGTGACTTGTTCAACTACTTACTTGCCTAATTTTAGATCCATCTATCCTTAGAACTTTTCATTTAAGTCATTTTCACTTGGGCTTTCTATTTCTTATAGCAAAAATTTCCTCCTTGAAAAGAGAACTTGGATTAAACATGTGTGCAGTACACTTGATTCTACACACTTCTGCCTCCTCCAAACTAAAAGGAAAAACAAAAGACAGGGAGAAAGATGGAGAGTGGGGGAGAGAGTGAAATAACCGAAGAGGGAATTCTGCCTGTCATTTCCTTTCATGAGCTATGGCCTGGAATGAATATCAGATGAGAAATATGAATCTATTTTTCTTTCCACTGGGTCTCAGCGTCCTTGTGTCAGTCTTATTATGGGCAGCCAGCTCCTCTGAGTGTGATTTTAATATTTGGTGCATATTTTTTTTATACTTCATGGCCCTTAAATGTAAGTCAACCACTTCATTTGGTGCTTTTGAAATAAAAACAGTATTCTCCAACACTGGAGGAAAACCTGGCTTTTCTGGGTTTATTGAAAAATGGCACTCTCCTCTTCTACCTAGGTAAGAGCTCTGATTTATGTGAGTCTGATTCGATAATACAATCCTGTGTGTTAGCTTACTTACAAATCTTTTCACTGTGTTCAGAGGATTGTTGACAGCAGTAGAGTCATTATTATTATTCAGTTCTTTGTGTACCACTATATGACAGGCACTATGCTAACTGCTTTACTTAGATTATACCATTTAATTTTCACAGCCATCCTAGGAGGTGTAGTTGGTAACCCACCCTTACAAATGGAGTGACCAACTAAATTGAAGAATCTTGAGTTTCAGAAAGATCAGCCCATTTAGCTAGGGTTGTAATAATTACTAAGTAGTTAGCTATAAGAAAGCATATAATTTACTTTCTTCAATAGTTAGGAATAAAAGTAGCACTAAGAAAGTCAACCATTGATTGGCATTCAAATCAAACTGTTTTCTACTAGTGCAACTTTTTTTGTCTTTCACCTTATAGGAATTAGGGGGATACTCGCTGATTTTATGTCATCCTGAACCCAGGCAGCCGAAGGGAAAAATATATTCTGATGTGTTATTGTTATCATTTCATTAAACCTAATATTTCATGGGCTTTTAGACAATAATATGCTTAACCTGTCCATTATTATAAATATCAAATTATTAAGGCAAAAATGGTTGATGTGCAAAAATAGGCATTGGAAAGACAAATAGCAAATTTTGTGTGAATGTGTGCGTGTATATATCTACATATGTATGTGTTAACTGTGTTAACATTTAAAATGTTTTTAGATTATTACTACAGATCCCAAATATTTTCACTACAAAACAAAACTTTACATGAACATAAAAAAGGAAATGTTGCTTTTCCTAGGTTGCACCTACAAGTAACCCACATATTGACCACTTTTTGGCAGATTTTTTTTTCTTTTAGGTGTCTCAAATGGCACAATCAATCAAATTGACTATACAATGATCCCGAATAGACATTAAGAAACAACCTTGAGGTGAAATGCTTTGACCTTTATGAAACTTTAAAGATTGGCTTCCCTAAGGATCAATTTCTGACCCTACAATTTACCTTGAAAGTCGACATGCTGAGGTACTCTATCAATGTAAACTTTCATTGAAGTCTTTCACTTTCCTAAGAGTTATATGCAACGTCATTTATCATTTTCTTTCCGTGGAAAAGCACCTCACTCCCAACACTTTCGAAACCTATGAGAATTAATTCCACTATAACTCCATTTTATTAAAAAATGGATTAAAAGATATGTGTTTATAGTTTTTAAAATAAAGAGCTACATGGCAGCTCTCCCTTAGCTAATATGGTTCATATGCACAACTCTATGTCAGGCAAACATAAATTATATTAGAATTGAAGAATAACATTAGAACACAAACAAATTCATAATATTCATGTATAGCTGGGGCAAACTGGTTACTCAACCATCTTTGGAAGTGTAATAAGTACATGATGTTTGTGTATAAAGGGCATCACTCTCCATACTATGGTAAAAATACTACCAGAGAGTTGGGATTGCAAAGAACAGAAATTGATTCTGAATAGCCTCAATAGAAATTAGCTGGGAAGGACTCTGGTAGACTACAGAATTCAGAGAAGATCTAGAAAATCAACCTGTGTCAGGATCCAAATAGAGTTAGTAAAAAATTAGCCTGCTGCCAAGGAGTAATCTCACTGTGCTGCCACTGCTGGCACCATGTCACTCTGGTCAGCTCCTGACACAGTGTTAGACACTGCGTACTCTCAGTACTTTAAAATGCACATGTGGATGCTCCACTCAGTTACAGTCATAGCTGAAATCACAGTCTGACTCTGGACCTTTGTTTCACCCCCTCAAGAATTAAAGTATAAGACATATGAATCTCATTCACCATGTTTGGATCATGCACCAGGTGCTAGACCAGAGAGAAAGGAAAAGAAATACATAAGACATCCCCTTGGATCCTATAGTGGAAGGGACTACTAAGATTATTAGGGTTCATGAAAGCTGAAATTGAGATTAGTTAGTGGTAAAGATACACCCTATACAGTTATTTCCAAAATAAGTGAAAAAAATGGGATGGTACAAGTCAAAATGGACATTTTCCACAAGGTCCCAGAGTAAGGATTCCATTTGAGATGGGAGATGGTATTAGATATAAACTCTGATGTAGTTTAATTCAAACATTAAATTAAAAAATAATACTTGCCTTAAATATTTACAGGAAATAGAGAATGCTTTTCAACCTATTCTATGAAGTGAGTATAAGCCTCATACCAAAATATTATGAAGATTTTAAAAGAAAAAATTAGAGACTAATATTCCTTGTGAGTATAATCACAAAAAAATCATTAATAAAATATTACCAAATTTAACCCAACAATATATAAAAAGTATATTACATCATGACCAGTTGGATCTCATCTCAGGACTACAAAGTTAGTTTAACATTTGAAAAGCAGTCAAGGTACTTAATGGCATTAAAGGAGTAAAGGAAAAAACTATATGCTCACCTCAACAAATACAGGGAAAGCATTTCACAAATGCTCTGAGCATTTGAACACCACCAGCCTGACACCCCTCCCTGGCCTCCACTGCTGCGTACAAGCCTTAGGGAAGACTGCGCAGCCATGAGAGAGCACACTGACAGCCAGAGCCCCTGAAGCTGCTTCTGAGCCCGGATCAAGTCCTGTCTTCTGTCACTGGCCTGCACCACTACACTCACTTGCAGCTAGGCCCTCTAGCTATACATCTACTTCATCCCTACCCATACTCTCCAACAAAATCCCCATCACCAGCCTCCATTGCCATGCACTTGTGATGACCCAATAGCCGTGATAGTGCACACCAAAAGACGTGGCCCCCCACAGCTGCCAGTGTGCTTGCAGTTAGCTCTAGCCTTTGCTGCCTGCCCTGACCCCACCATCACATATGTGTACATCTGTAACCAGCCCCTGCCACTACCCAGGAACCTGCTGCTGGCCTCTGCATCAGGGTGTGTGCACACCACTGGCTCTAGTCACCATTGTTTCCTGTCCTGGTCACTAGCCACTGGACCTGCAGGTACAGATGGGGAAACCAACAGCCCTTGCTGCCAATATGGATGCCCGTAGTGCTCTCTAAGGACCACATATTGTCAATGTTGCAGACCCCAGAGACCTGAGCCAAAGAGACATAATGCTCCCATGAACCTGTTGCCACTAAAGACCCATGCACTTGCACCCTACATCACTAGACATTATGATAAAACTTCAGGTCAATATCCCTTATGAACATAGAGGCAAAAATTCTAAAGAAAGTATTAGCAAATTGAATTCAACATCATATTAAAATAATCATATACCATGGTCACACTGGATTTATTCCTGAGATGTATGAGTGGTTAAGCATATGCAAATCAATAAATGTAATACACTACATTAATAGAATGAAAGACAAAAATCATATGATTAACTCAAAAGCAGAAAAAGCATTTGACAAAATTCAACACCCTTTCATGATAAAAATTCTCAATAAATTAGGTATAGAATGACTGGACCTCAACATAATAGAAAGAAGCTGTGTATGAAAAGTACACAACTTATACCATACTCAATGGAAAAGATTAAAAGCATTTCTTCTAAGATCAGGAACACAAAAAGTGTGCCCACTCTCACCACAGGAATCTATTCAACATAATACTGAAAGTCATAGCCATAGCAAGCAAGCAAGAGAAAAAGAAAGAAAAGAAAAGGCATCCCCATTGGAAGGAAGAAGTAAAATTGTCTTTTTTCAGATTATATGAAGTTAATACATAGAAAATCTTAAAGACTGCACCAAAAATACTGTTAGAATTGATCAACAAGTTTAGTAAAGTTGTAAGATACAAAATCAACGTTCAGATTAGTTGTATTTCTGTATACTACCTATGAAATATCTGAAAAAACTAAAGAAAACAATCTCATTCACAATTGCAAAAAAAGAATTAAATACTTAGGAATAAATCTAACCAAGGAGATGGAAGATCTGTACACTGAAAAGTACAAAACTTTGATGAAAGAAACTGAAGAAGTCACAACAAAGGGAAAGATTTCTGTGTTCATGGATCAGAAGAATTAATATTGTTAAAGCATCTATACTACCCAAGTGATTTATAGATTCAATGCAATTCCTATCAAAATTCCAGCAACATTTTTTTACAGAAAAAAAAAGCAATCTTAAAATACACATGGAACTGCAAAGACCATGAACAGTGAAAGCAATCTTGAGAGAAAAGAACAAAGCTAAAGGTATCATACTTCCAAATTTCAAGCTACACTACAAAGTTATACTAAACAAAGCATATGGTACTGTCATAAAAAGAGACACAGGCAAATGGAAGATAATCAAACTAAATTCTTACATATGTGGTCAACTAATATTTGACTAGGGAGGCAAAATACTCAATGGCGAAAGGATAGTCTCTTCAGTAAATTGTGTTCATAAAACTAGAAAACCAAATGCAGAAAACTGAAATTGGACGTCCATCTTAACCACTCATAAAATTAACTCAAAGTGGATTAAAGACTTAAACACAAGAAATGGAACCATAAAATTCCCAGAGGAAAACAGAACAAAGTTCCTTGACATTGCTCTTGGTAGCAATATTTTTGGATATGACACAAAAAGTACAGGCAACAAAAGCAAAAATCAAGTGGGACTATATCAAACTAAAAGACTTCTACTCAGCAAAAGAACAAACAACAGGATTTGTGGAGGAGAGGGGGAAGATGGCGGAGGAGTAAGACGCGGAGATCACCTTCCTCCCCACAGATACATCAGAAGTTCATCTACATGTGCAACAACTCCTACAGAACACCTACTGAATGCTGGCAGAAGACCTCAGACCTCCCGAAAGGCAAGAAACGCCCCACGTACCTGGGTAGGGCATAATAAAAAAGAAAAAACAGAGACAAAACAATAGGGACGGGACCAGCATCAGTGGGAGGGAGCTGTGAAAGAGGAAAGGTTTCCACACACTAGAAGCCCCTTCGCAGGCGGAGACTGCGGGTGGCGGAGTGGGGGAAGCTTTGGAGCCACTGAGGAGAGCGCAGCCACAGAGGTGTGGAGGGCAAAGCAGAGAGATTCCCGCACAGAGGATCTGTGACAACCAGCACTCACCAGCCCGAGAGGCTTGTCTGTTCACCCGCCGGGGCAGGCGGGGCTGGGAGCTGAGGCTCAGGCTTCAGTCGGAGCGCAGGGAGAGGACTAGCAGAAGCAAGAGACTTTTTCTTCCCTCTGTTTCCTGATGTGCGAGGAGAGGTGATTAAGAGCGCTGCTTAAAGGAGCTCCAGAGACGGGCGCGAGCCGCGGCTGAAAGCGCGAACCCCAGAGACGGGCATGAGACGCTAAGGCTGCTGCTGCTGCTGCCGCCACCAAGAAGCCTGTGTGCGAGCACAGGTCATTATCCACACCTCCCTTCTGGGGAGCCTGTGCAGCCCGCCACTGCCAGGGTCCCGGGATCCAGGGAAAACTTCCCGGGGAGAACGCACAGCGCACCTCAGGCTGGTGCAACGCCACATCGGCTTCTGCCGCCGCAGGCTCGCCCCGCATCGTGCCCCTTCCTCCCCCCTGCCTGAGTGAGCCAGAGCCCCCGAACCAGCGGTTCCATTAACCCAGTCCTGTCTGAGCGAAGAACAGACTCCCTCCGGCGACCTACATGCAGAAGCGGGACCAAATCCAAAGCTGAGCCCCGGTAGCTATGCAAACAAAGAGAAAGGGAAATCTCTCCCAGCAGCCTCAGGAGCAACGGATTAAATCTCCACAATCAACTTGATGTACCCTGCATCTGTGGAATAGCTGAATAGACAGTGAATCATCCCAAATTGAGGAGGTGGACTTTAAGAGCCAGATTTATTATTTTTTCCCCTTTTCCTCTTTTTGTGAGTGTGTATGTGTATGCTTCTCTGTGAGATTTTGTCTGTATAGCTTTGCTTTCACCATTTGTCCTAGGGTTCTATACGTCCATTTTTTTTTTACTTAAAATTTATTTTTCTTAATAATTATTTATTATTTTATTTTATTTTATTTTATTTTATTTATTTTTTTTTTTTTTGCGGTACATGGGCCTCTCACCGTTGTGGCCTCTCCCGTCACGGAGCACAGGCTCTGGACGCGCAGGCCCAGCAGCCACGGCTCACAGGCCCAGCCGCTCCGCGGCATGTGGGATCCTCCTGGACCGGGGCACGAACCCGCGTCCCCTGCATCGGCAGGCGGACTCTCAACCACTGCGCCACCAGGGAAGCCCTATTATTTTAATAAATTTATTTTATCTTACTTTATTTTATTTTCTTTTATCCTCTTTTTTTTCTTTCTTTCTACTTTTTCTCCCTTTTATTCTGAGCCGTGTGGATGAAAGGCTCTTGCTGCTGCAACCAGGAGTCAGTGCTGTGCCTCTGAGGTGGGAGAGCCAACTTCAGGACACTGGTCCACAAGAGACATCCCAGCTCCATGTAATATCAAGTGGTGAAAATCTCCCAGAGATCTCCATCTCAACACCAACACCCAGCTTCACTCAACGACCAGCAAGCTACACTGCTGGACAACTTATGGCAAACAGCTAGCAAGACAGGAACACAACCCCACCCATTACCAGAGAGGCTGCCTAAAATCAAAATAAGGCCACAGGCACCCCAAAACACACCACCAGACGTGGACCTGCCCACCAGAAAGACAAGATCCAGCCTCATCCACCAGAACACAGGCACTAGTCCCCACCACCAGGAAGCCTACACAACCCACTGAACCAACTTTAGCCACTGGGGACAGACAACAAAAACAACGGGAACTACGAACCTGCAGCCGGCAAAAAGGAGACCCCCAAACACAGTAAGATAAGCAAAATGAGAACACAGAAAAACACACAGCAGGTGAAGGAGCAAGATAAAAACCCACCAGACCTAACAAATGAAGAGGAAATAGGGAGTCTACCTGAAAAAGATTTCAGAATAATGATAGTAAAGATGATCCAAAATCTTGGAAATAGAATAGAGAAGATGAAAGAAACATTTAAAAAGGACCTAGAAGAACTAAAGATGAAACAAGCAATGATGAACAACACAATAAATGAAATTAAAAATACTCTAGAAGGGCTCAACAGCAGAATAACTGAGGCAGAAGAACGGATAACTAACCTGGAAGATAAAATAGTGGAAATAACTACTGCAGAGCAGAATAAAGATAAAAGAATGAAAAGAATGAGGACAGTCTCAGAGACATCTGGGACAACATTAAACGTACCAACATTCAACTTATAGGGGTTCCAGAAGAAGAAGAGAAAAAGAAAGGGACTGAGAAAATATTTGAAGAGATTAGAGTTGAAAACTTCCCTAATATGGGATAGGAAATAGTTAATCAAGTCGAGGAAGCACAGAGAGTCCCATGCAGGATAAATCCAAGAAGAAACATGCCAAGACACATATTAATCAAATTGTCAAAAATTAAATACAAAGAAAACATATTAAAAGCAGCGAGGGAAAAACAACAAATAACACACAAAGGAATCCCCATAAGGTTAACAGCTGATCTTTCAGAAGAAACTCTGCAAGCCAGAAGGGAGTAGCAGGACATAATTAAAGTGATGAAGGAAAAAAACCTACAACCAAGATTACTCTACCCAGCAAGGAACTCATTAAGATTTGATGGAGAAATTAAAACCTTTACAGACAAGCAAAAGCTGAGAGAGTTCAGCACCACCAAACCAGCTTTACAACAAATGCTAAAGGTACTTCTCTAGGCAAGAAACACAACAGAAGGAAAAGACCTACAATAACAAACCCAAAACAATTAAGAAAATGGGAATAGGAACATACATATCGATAATTACCTGAAATGTAAATGGATTAAATGCTCCATCCAAAAGACACAGACTGGCTGAATGGATACAAAAACAAGATCCATATATATGCTGTCTCCAGGAGACCCACTTCAGACCTAGGGACACGTACAGACTGAAAGTGAGGGCATGGAAAAAGATATTCTATGCAAATGGAAACCAAAAGAAAGCTGGAGTAGCAATTCTCATATCAGACAAAATAGACTTTAAAATAAAGACTATTAGAAGAGACAAAGAAGGACACTACATATTGATCAAGGGATCCATCCAATAAGAAGATATAACAATTGTAAATATTTATGCATTCAACATAGGAGCACCTCAGTACATAAGGCAAATACTAACAGCCATAAAAGGGGAAAACGACAGTAACACATTCATAGTAGGGGACTTTAACACCCCACTTTCACCAATAGACAGATCACCCAAAATGAAAATACATAAGGAAACACCAGCTTTAAATGATACATTAAATAAGATGGACTTAATTGATATTTATAGGACATTCCATCCAAAAACAACAGAATACACATTTTTCTCAAGTGCTCATGGAACATTCTCCAGGATAGATCATACCTTGGTCACAAATCAAGCCTTGATAAATGTAAGAAAATTGAAATTGCCAAATAGCCAATGCAATCTTGAGAAAGAAAAACGAGCTGGAGGAATCAGGCTCCCAGACTTCAGAGTATACTACAAAGCTAAGTATTCAAGACAGTACAGTACTGGCACAAAAACAGAAATATAAATCAATGGAGCAGGAGAGAAAGCCCAGAGTTAAACCCACACACATATGGTCACCTTATTTTTGATAAAGGAGACAAGAATATACAATGGAGAAAAGAGAGCCTCTTCAATAAGTGGTGCTGGGAAAACTGGACAGGGACATGTAAAAGTATGAAATCAGAACACTCCCTAACACCATGCACAAAAATAAACTCAAAATGGATTAAAGACCTAAACGTAAGGCCAGACACTATCAAACTCTTAGAGGAAAACATAGGCAGAACACTCTATGACATAAATCACAGCATGATCCTTTTTGACCCACCTTCTAGAGAAATGGAAATAAAAACATAAATAAACAAATGGGACCTAATGAAACTTCAAAGCTTTTACACAGCAAAGGAAACCATAAACAAGACCAAAAGACAACCCTCGGAATGGGAGAAAATATTTGCAAATGAAGCAACTGACAAAGGATTAATCTCCAAAATTTACAAGCAGCTCATGCAGTTCAATAACAAAAAAACAAACAACCCAATCCAAAAACGGGTAGAAGACCTAAATAGACATTTCTCCAAAGAAGATATACAGCTTGCCAACGAACACATGGAAGAACGCTCAACATCATTAATCATTAGAGAAATGCAAATCAAAACTACAATGAGATATCATCTCACACCAGTCAGAATGGCCATCATCAAAAAATCTAGAGGGCTTCCCTGGTGGCGCAGTGGTTGGGAGTCTGCCTGCCAATGCAGGGGACACGGGTTCGTGCCCCGGTCCGGGAAGATCCCACATGCCGTGGAGCGGCTGGGCCCGTGAGCCATGGCCGCTGAGCCTGTGCATCCAAAGCCTGTGCTCCGCAATGGGGAGAGGCCACAACAGTGAGAGGCCCGCGAACCGCAAAAAAAAAAAAAAAAAAAAATCTAGAAAAAAATAAATGCTGGAGAGGGTGTGGAGAAAAGGGAATACTCTTGCCCTTCTGGTGGGAATATGAATTGGTACAGCCACTATGGAGAACAGTATGGAGGTTCCTTAAAAAACTACAAATAGAACTACCATAGGACCCAGCAATCCCACTACTGGGCATATACCCTGAGAAAACCATAATTCAAAAAGAGTCATGTACCAAAATATTCACTGCAGCTCTATTTACAATAGCCAGGAAATGGAAGCAACCTAATTGTCCATCATCGGATGAATGGATAAAGAAGATGTGGCACATATATACAACGGAATATTACTCAGCCATAAAAAGTAATGAAATTGAGTTATTTGTAGTGAGGTGGATGGACCTAGAGTCTGTCATACAGAGTGAAGTAAGTCAGAAAGAGAAAGACAAATACCGTATGCTAACACATATATATGGAATCTAAGGGAAAAAAAATGTCATGAAGAACTTAGGGTTAAGATGGGAATAAAGACACAGACCTTCTAGAGAATGGACTTGGGGATATGGGGAGGGGGAGGGGTGAGCTGTGACGGGGTGAGAGAGTGGCATGGACATCTATACACTACTAAACGTAAAATAGATAGCTAGTGGGAAGCAGGCACATAGCACAGGGAGGCCAGCTCAGTGCTTTGTGGCCACCTAGAGGGGTGGGATGGGGAGGGTGGGATGGGGGGGTGGGATGGGGAGGGTGGGAGGGAGGGAGGGAGACGCAAGAGGGAAGAGATATGGGAACATACGTATATGTATAACTGATTCACTTTGTTTTAAAGCAGAAACTAACACACCATTGTAAAGCAATTATACTCCAATAAAGATGTAAAAAACAAATGCTGGAGACCAATAGAATAGCTTTACAGAATTACTGACATTTAGCGGTACAAAGGGTCATAGAAATCAGCCCCTTTTTCTTTTTAATTGAACTGATGAAATCTAAGATAGAGCACATCTCTTGCTCAAAGTCGGAGACATAAGAGATAACTGAGGCAAGAATCAGGTTTTCTCATGCCCAGTTCAATGTTCTGTCCTTAACAATATAGTAACAATAACCGTCTTGCAGAAATCCATATGTATGTACATATAATCTTCTCGGAAAATATCTTGGCACCTGCTAGTGGTAGTTGTGTCTTCATTCATGAATTTTCTGTTCCATAGAATATTGAAGAGGGACCAGGTGCTACATTCAGATGAAATATTTGAGCAACATGTATTGCTCAAATATTTGAGTAGAATCAAATTCTACTCACACATTTGAGTAGAATCATATTATCACAGACCATCCAATCTAGAATGCAGTAAAGTGGAAAATTCGTGCTGTCTTGAATGAATAACTGGCTGATGAAGCAAGGCCACGTGAAATGGCAATTTTCACTTGAATGCAATAAAGAACTGTGTTTTGGCCTCCAATTGAAACGTGATGGAACATATTTACATTATAGCTATTACTTCAGCTTGAAGGAAATTAGAACCCACTCAGTGAATGATTGATAAATTGGCTGAAATTTAATTTTGGAATATCCAGAATCTAAAAAACCTAACATTAAACCATTGCACACAATTTGTTTTTTTTCTATTCCCCCTCTCTCTCATTTTGATAATAGGTTAAAGTAATCAGGGTCACATTATGGCTTTCATGGGCCCTTGGCCCTTTTGCCTTCCTAGTCCCCTTTCTGTATAAAAATATTAAAAATTTTATTTTTTAAAGTGCATTGGTATACAACACATATATTAATTACATATTACAAAATTTTCTTCCCCATGAAAGTTTTTTTCTAATGAAGTTTTTTCTTAATTAAAACATTTTAATGAGTCCCTAAAATTACTCTGATAGTGAGGCACTATGTCTACTGTAAACTGAATTTAACAGTTGAGTTGGCCCTTAGAAGACAAACATCTTTCCTTAGGAGCTACAGAAATCCCTTGGATCTCACAAATCAGCTAAGTCAGGAATGTCAACACTTGCTTAGATAGCTTCAATTTGTTACCAGTAGGAAAATTTGACTTACTTTTAAAGGCCATTTTTCATCCAAAAATGGCTCCTTAATCATCTTACTATATTCAGAGCTTAGAAATGACTAAAGAAAAACAGAGGGATCAGTTTTGCAGATAGATGTTCCTCAGTAGTAAGTGAAACTCACATGCATTAGCTCTTGTCACTCACTCTTTTTCCTAGTAAAGTCACACTTTATTTTGAGCATGAGAGGACAGTTGAAACTGCAAAAGTTAGATGTACCAATAATAAAATCCACAGTACTTTGAAATAAACTTTATGCTAACATATATTTTAAACCTTATCTATCCTATAACAGGGTCATTTTATTTTATTCTATGGTACTCATGGAGGTGAGAATGAAAAACATTGTACACATAGGATTTAGAAAGAGAGTTAAACTAATTTTGCATCACTAGGCCATCCATCAACCACATACACTCAGCAGTTCTTTTGGTCATGTCCAGATTAACTGAACCAGAAATAAGATCAATAGAATAAAGGAGAAATATAGAAGAAGAAGAATAGTGATTTCGTGTCTTTGTAGTCTACAATTGTGGGGTTTTTTTGTTTTTGTTTTTGTTTTTGTTTTTGTTTTTGCCGTATGTGGGCCTCTCACTGTTGTGGCCTCTCCCGTTGCGGAGCACAGGCTCCGGACGCGCAGGCTCAGCAGCCGTGGCTCACAGGCCCAGCCGCTCCTCGGCATGTGGGATCTTCCCGGACTGGGGCACGAACCCGTGTTCCCTGCATCGGCAGGCAGACTCTCAACCACTGCGCCACCAGGGAAGCCCTACAATTGTTGTTTTATATTAATAATTGAGAGGCTTATTATGTTCATTTACGTTGTTTTCAGTTTTTTAAAAAAACTACAACAAAAGCACTTACCTCTAAAACATTAAATATCAAAATTAGCTTCTTGAAAACTTTCAGATACTATAAGATATGCATGTGGCATATAGATAAATATGCCCAAGCTGGTTTTTGTTTGTCTTTAGATTTACATGTATCTGATTATGGTCACACAACTAAAAGAGAATATGGCAGTAAATATCTGCTTTATTTTTCTATTTTATTTTCTACATTAAAATAGTCTTACAATCCTTGATAGCATTTTCAGTTGAACAGGGTGAAAATGGTGTTGCATAAAATAATCTCTGGAGGTGTTTTGGCTTTTACTCCTACAGTTGCAGCTTCAAATTTCCCCAGTTGCCTGTCTCATAAAAAATTTAACTGGAATCAGGTGCAGTAATAAGTTGAACTTCTGGTCAAATGACACATAGTGATTCAATCCAGAACAAAATCATATTCAATTCATTAAACTGAAGAAAGCTTTTCCATCTCTCTAAGTCCATAATATAAATCCAGAAGATATGTACTCTAAATTCAGCTGTTTCTTTGACCTTATATTGTTTGTCTTTTTTAAGAATGTCTGATTGGGTTATATGTGATACTCTCCCACTGAGGCAGTATCTAATGGAAGACACATCAGCAAGGAAAGGATGAAATTGAAGTTGGGAATAAAATAAGTAAAAATTACATTCTTCACTGATGAAACACTATTTAACATCTCAGTTCAAAAACTTTCATTTTGCTTTGTTTTCCTATCCATTAGGCTTAAAGTTACAAATATCATTACAATGTAGCTCTTATTAAGAAGAAATGCTTTGTTTCCCTTTACTTCATCCATGACAAATATTTTTGTATAAAAATTCTGAAATTCCAGTATTGCAAAATGTACAATTCCATGACATGCTTGCAACATGAAATAGCTTTTCACCACAATCACCATTTATCATGCTAGTGGGATAACTGAACAGCTTTGGCCTTTAAGTTATGGCCCATGTGTATAAAATGTATGCTATTATGAGGAAAACAGAAATGATGAATATTTGCAATAAAAGACAACAGAAAAACATGAGTCCTGCCACGCTGTCAGGTTAAATTTATAAGTCTGATCTTTTTATGGAGAGGGAAAATGTGAATACTTACTTATTCAGTGCTAAATATTCCCCACTTGTTCTAGGGGTGCTTTTCCTATGGTTTAGTGCACAATAAGCTCAGTTTTCATCAGTTGCTGGTTTTCATCGACAGGTGCCCATTCTATCCCTAAAGATTTTTTGTGTATTTGTTTGTTTACTTTTCTAGTTTGTACCTCTAAGAAGAAATGAGGTAGTTCACCCTCAGAATCTGAAATCTTTGAAAGCTATAGGGAAAAAAGTTTGCTACAATCTCATGGGAACAGCAAAATTCCTATTGGATTTCTTTTCCATTGCTCATTTCCTCTGAAAATAGCTACAATCATTTCTTAGATTGCCTTTCTCTGGTTTGAAAGAGAAAGATTTAAATACTTGAGATGACTTACTGGTTTTAAACTGAGGAACTCCTTAAATATTATCCTCCAGAGAAATGGTAGGCTTGAATAGTTGACATGATTCCCCCAAAAATGACTGTGTTTGGATGTTTCTTTGAAGTGCATAGCCTTACATTTCTATTTAGTTTTGGTACTCTACTTCTGATTAGAATTGGGATGGACCACTTTTCTCCCTCAAATTTTCATACTGGCCATATTAGACCCAACTGCATAATCCTAGGTATTGCAAAAAACTTAAAGGCCATATGGTTCACTTTACTATCAAGATTGAACATTGCCTCCACTACATATTCAGCAAGTCCTACTTGTATAATCAACCTGTGTAATGAACACAATCCTATCTTAATGGTTAAATATCACCTCTGTGATAACAGCTAGATAGATGTTTAATCACCCACTCCTCTATCATTACCACCACTGTGGGATACCCAAAAGATTAAATTCACATCTTTCAAATGAGAGAGAAAGAGGGAGGGCTGAAGGAAGGAAGGGAGGGAGGGAGGGAGGAAAAAAGGTTTACTGCCTTCTCTCCCTGGACAAACAGGAAGCATGCTTTAGAAAGGGATATTGAAGGGTATAAGTGTTCCTAAATTACTTGATCATATGTATATTTAAGGCCCAAACTAACAGCCAGTCTCAGCAATGAGATGAGAATTGGGTGTATTTTAAATGTTTTAACACATAAAAGCATTCATTACAGAAAATGGTGGGAGAAAAAATTAGTATTTAACATTGGAAGAAGAGGATTATTAGACCCCACAGAACTGGATAATTCAAAAAATTTAAAAAGGGGATACAGATATAGGATGTGAAAATTCCCACAGTCTGATTATGCTGATTAATTAACTTGCATGTCATATTTGGAATTTAATTTAGCATAAGTTTAGTATTAGTATTTAGTAATTAATATTTGTATTCATGTGTGCATGTCTGTATGTATGTTCATGATACATGTATCTTTATACATAAAGAAACTCTAGAAAAATCATATTATTTCTTATTCATTGAAATATTCCATTAATTTAGCATAAACAAATTTGTTGTATTTTTAAATTTAGGAGATAAATACCGAGCTTTGGATGTCTCTGATTTGGATAGTCTCTGACTGACACTTCTGTCAAAATTCTGGTACTTGTAGTTCACAGATCACTCAGACAGCATCCCATAAAACAGTAAGTCTTATCACTGCTATATCCTTCTTGTGGTCTCTCCCGTTGCGGAGCATAGGCTCCGGACGCCCAGGCTCAGCGGCCATGGCTCACGGGCCCAGCCGCTCCGTGGCATGTGGAATCTTCCCGGACTGGGGCACGAACCCGTGTCCCCTGCATCGGCAGGTGGACTCTCAACCACTGCGCCACCAGGAAAGCCCCTTCCTTGAATTCTTAAAGGGATTAGGAAATTCGTTACCTCCATGGTAGCTCTCCCATGTTGGAGAGAGTACAGCCAATATGTAAAATTCACTAGAATTCAAGGAAAAGTCAATATTATCAGAGAGAACCTTCTAAGAATGAGGCCTATGGAACAAATTCAGGACATTTCCCCAGAACAAAACATAGGACTAAACTGTTTTTGTCATTATTTTGAATTTGCTACAAGTTACCCCAATACATCTAAAACTCACAAGACTAAGATTCTTAAAGAATTGGTATATTGTGCATAAAGGAAAAAGATATGGAATACTAAGATGTTTAGGAGTATACATTACAAAAGCAAGATCAGTACAAAGAGTTGTAATTATGGCCTAGGATGTATTTTTGAGATATTTGTTTTCAAACAGAGAATAACTTGCCATGAATAACTAGAGTCTGTCTTGGGTTCTCATTGAGTTGACCTCAAGTAGATTTGCCTGTTGTGAATCTTGATAGGATTTCCTGCTAGGGCATCAGGCTATTCTACTGTTCACCAGGAAGTTGGTTACCTTAGCATCTCCCTCTGTTATATTGAGTAATCATAGAAATATAAAGTAGAACAGGATCATATTCCTCTAATCTACCCTCGTGTACAATGCAAACAATGATTTTAACAACATATTGGAAAAATGGTGATCCAGTTTTTACTTTAGCACTTCAGTGATGGGGAGCTCACACCTAACAAGGAAACATAGTCCATCACTGGATATTTCTGTTTTTCTCAATGTTGGACTGAAGCATGTTTCCATGTTTATTCCATATGTTAGAACTTCAGGAGCTAGACATGATAACCATTCAGATGTCTAAAGGTGGTTATCAGTTTCCCTTCCACATCATCTCTCTCTGTTTTCCAAATCTTTCAGCAATTGTAGATGTGGTAGTTTTTGGTGTCCCTCCACTATACTTTATCTTCTCCTCTAGATAAGCTCTAATTAGTAACTTGATTACAAAATATACCCTCCTGCAAGTACAGAAACATCTCACTATCTAGTAGTGGGCAGGTAATTTTTGCACTATCCAAAAGAGAATATACCTGTTAGTTCAGGAACCTGGAAACAAAGAAGTGAATTTTCATTTTGACTCTGCCATTCACATTGCATTTGACTTGAGGAAAACTCCATATTATCCCAAAGATGCTAAGATATTATTAAATTTATGATAAGGTATTATATTAAAGCTCTTTGACATTCAGGGATAAATCATGTCAAATAGTTACAAAGTAATGATGGTAAAGGTAATGATTTCTATTCAGCTTTTGAAGGAAGAATTTAAAACAGTGTCAGCAAGTTGATATCAGTGTTCCTTTCAAGTAGACAGAAATTGTTGCCAAAATTTTAGGAGCTCTGCTTGATGAATTTCTTGTCTAGGAGCCTAGCGTATATTGAGATTCTGAAGGATACTTTCATTGACTGCTGTTTTAAATGTTAATTCCACTGGTTTTGCATTTCCCATTTCTACCTCTTTTTGCTACTTCAGTTATAACACTGAACTCATTTACAATTTATTGTTAACTTTATTAAATTTTCATGAAATGACAGTAAAATTGGTTAAGCCATGGAGACAACTTAGTTTTCTGGAGTTTCCCATTTTCTGATCAGGTGCAATATCTCTGTAGAAATCCTTCGCACCAAACACTTAGAACCACACATTAAGTAAATATAATGCATACTTATGTTGCTTTAACTAATATCTGTGTTGTTAGGTAATATCCGAGGACAATCTCATATGAGCTCTAATCTCACTGAAATAGAAAAATACTAGGAAAAGCCAACTAAGGTTAATACAAGTCACTTCTACTCCACAAATTGCACATCCTTCACAATACAGTGAAAGTGATATTTCTAGATTACAAATTTGGTTATATAAGTCCTTTGTACAAACCTCTAAAGAACAATGTTTAAAGTCATGTCTATGGATATTTCATCTTCAGAGATGAAAGAAGAGAATAGATGACAGCCTGCATACAGAAAATTTCAGCAAGATTACTGTTTTCCCTGACTAAAGACAAGTAAAAGTCATACTGAATTTCTTTCATTTTGAACAATTTAATTAGAGTAAAATTTGTTCTGCACAAGAATGTTTTCAACTTTGTTATTAATGGCTACCCAAGCAAGACAGAACAGATCAATCCATTGGAATTGGCACGTACTTTTCTAAATGAATCTGCAGAATAAAAAAGCCAGTGAGAATTAAGGAACACCGGCCTTTTCAATACAATGGTCTCATAGGAGACAAACCATTGAAGCATAGACCTTGTTTGAAGAGGACCAGGAGAATTAGACATTATTAAGCATACTGATGTGCACATCTTGCATGTTTGGAATCTTTGAAATCCCACTTTGAAGAGACAACAAAAATTGGGACATAGAAAAATATAAGACAAGTACCACAAGAGTCACTAAAAGAATATCCAGGATCCATAACATCAATCTAGAGCAATAATAGATCATTATCTAAACTTTGAGTCCAGCTTTGGGCACAGGGTTGGAAGACTTAGGAGAACAGGCAAATTGTACCACTATGCACAATTGCAGATACGCTTTGCTTAAACACCTAAAGTTAAGTGTACTCAATTTTAACCCTCAATTCTTTTAGCTGTCTTAGAAGTTATATGCAGTAAATGCCTATGCATAATACCCTTACAAGACATGTCTAAATCCTAATTCCTAGAACCTGTAAATATGCTACCTTTTATGGTAAAAGGGTTTTTGCCAGTGTAATTAAGTTAACAATCTTGAGATAAGGAGATTATCCTGGTCCTTGTAAGTAAGAGGAAGGGAGGAGGCTCAGAGCCAGACACACCTGAAGATACTACAATCTTGGCTTTGAAAATGGAAGAAGGGATTAGTTGTCAAGGAATTCAGACAGTCTCTAGAAGTTGGAAAAAACAAAGGGGCAGATTTTCTTTTATAGCTACCAGAAAAAAACATACACATACAGCCCTGCAGACATTTTAATTGTAGCTCAGTGAAACCCATTTTACAATTCTGTAGGCCAGAAGTCTAAGATAATAAATTTGTGTTATTTCAAACCATTATGTTTATTATAATTTGTTACAGTGGCAATATAAAACTAACATAATGGTATAACATCACTGACAAGATGAAGTCCAAACTTTCTGCCATAAACCTCAAGTCCTTCCAGGCCCTCATCCTACCAATTTCTTTATTCACATCTTCCAAAACCCTCTGATAAGCACTTACTCTCTAATAATATTAAACTACTTGTACTTCCTAGGTTTTATTTTTTAAATTAAACTTTATATTTCGAATTGTAGGTTCACATGGGATTGTAAGAAATAATACAGAGAAATCCCTTGTATTCTTTGCTCAGTTGTCTCAAAATTTTTGTACTATAGTCTTCCAGAGTTATAGTACAGTACCACAAACAACACACTGACATTGATACAGCCTGAGGACTAAAACTCCCTCTTTAAGGTAGTAAAGCACAAAGATAAAACTTGGACACTTGATGACCTTGTAAGCTTCTCAACTAAACTACTCTGGAATTAACATCCTACTTCTAGGCTCCTTCTTACATGAGATAATAAATTCTCTTCTTATTAAGGCCTTTTTTTTTTTTTTTTTTCTCGGTGGGCCTCTCACTGTTGTGGCCTCTCCCGTTGCGGAGCACAGGCTCCGGACGCGCAGGCTCAGCGGCCATGGCTCACGGGCCCAGCCGCTCCGCGGCATGTGGGATCCTCCCAGACCGGGGGAGCGGGGGCACGAATCTGCGTCCCCTGCATCGGCAGGCGGACTCTCAGTCACTGCGCCACCAGGGAAGCCCCAAGGCCTTTTTTTTTTCGGTACGCGGGCCTCTCACTGCTGTGGCCTCTCCCATTGCGGAGCACAGGCTCCGGACGCGCAGGCTCAGCAGCCATGGCTCACGGGCCCAGCCGCTCCGCGGCATGTGGGATCTTCCCGGACCGGGGCACGAATCTGCGTCCCCTGCATCGGCAGATAGACTCTCAACCACTGCGCCACCAGGGAAGCCCCCCTAGGCCATTTTTAATATTGAGTTTTTCCTAACTGCTTCAAGTTTTAGCACTGCATTAACCTATCTCTCTAGTGCAGATAGGTAATATAAAAATGACATTTTATAAAAACAGTGCAGTTGAGAAATGCTTGCCAGTGGTCGCAACTTAACTAAGAGACGTGAGGTCACAAGGTAAACCACTGTCACCAAAATTGGAGAGACCAACAAGTGAATACAAAGAATCATAACTTACCAGAGCAGAAATCACAAGTTGAAACCTCTGCAGCAATCAGTGCCGTGGTAGGGAAACCAGAACTGTAATTGATACATTGGAAGAGGCTCAGTGTAGACAACCCTGAGAGTAACAAATTCCAGAGAACTCATTCATAGGGTGGGGGGAACTTTTGTGGGTTCCACCTTCTAGACTTGTACCAGGTTCTCACAAGAACATCAGAGAAAAATCCCCTGCTGCTGCTGTAAGAGGCAGGGAAGATCCACCATCTTGAAATACCCCAGAGCATTCTGTTCTTCTTAACAAGGTCTGCCCTCAAGAGAAACTATTTAACCAGAGCCTAAACTGCAGGTGTTTTATCAGAACTTAACTGACCTAGGGGAAGGGAAATACCCAACCTCAGCTGACTCTAATCTTCCACAGGGATAAAGGGAAATACCCCACTCCAGACCCACCTAGCCTTCCATGTGGGAGAAGGAAAATACACAACTTCAGTTCACTCTGGCCATCCTGTCCCACCTAAGGTTCTGGTGAGGGAAATGAAAATCACTGGTGAAGTTCATGGTCCAGGCACAGGCTTCCTGGAAGATTGGGACCTACTCACAGGACTATAGAATGCTTCACCTTCCCCAACATCTTACCACCACATTACTACAGGCCTATTTACGACAGTTTCTTTTACTCAGTATATCATGCTCAACTATCAAGAAAAAGTCACAAGGCATCAAGACGTACTAAATGACTTAAGAGACAAAACAAACCTCAGAACAAAATTAAGATATGTATGATAGGGATGTTGAAATTATCTGACTGAGGATTTAAAACAACCATGAATAATATGCTAAGGGTTCTAACGGATAACGTAGACAGCATGCCAGAGCAGATGGGCAATGTAAACAGAGAGGTGGAAATTCTAAGAAAGAACCAAAAAGAAAAGCTAGAGATCAGAAGTACTATTACAGAAATGAAGAATGCTTTCTTTGGGCTTATTATATAGGACACAGCTGATGAAAGAATTGCTGAGTTTGACAATATTTCAATAGAAACCTCCAAAAATGAAAAGCAGACAGAAAAAAAAATGCTAAAAACAAAACAAACAAAAAAAACCACCAAGAACTGTACCTTGAAAAATTGTCCTTCAAAAGTGAAGGGGAAATGAAGACATTCTCAGACAAACAAAAATTGAAGGAATTTTTTGCCAGTAGACCTGCCTTGCAAGCAATATTAAAAGAAGTTCTCCAGAGATAAGGAAAATGATATAGGTCAGAAATCCAGTTCAAATAAAAAAAGGAAGAGCATCAAAAAGGTTAAGTGAAGGTAAAATAAAACTTTTATTTTTCTTATTCTTAATTGATCTAACAGATAACAGTTTGTTCAAAATAATAATAGCAAAAATGTATTTGATCATGCATACTTATGTATGCAACTTATGTATATAAGATATACATATAAATGCTGATATATGCTTATGTATAAGTGAAATGAATGAGAACAATGATACAAAGGACAGGAAAAAGGAATTAGGGTTATTTTATTATTATAAAGTACTGTACTCACACTACCCCTGAGGTATTATAGTATTACTTGAAGGTAGAATTAGATTAGCTGTAAATATATATTGCAAACTCTAGAGAAACCACTAAAAAAAAGTTTTAAAAAAGTATAAATGATATATACTAAGAAAAAAAGAAGAGAAAATGGAATCACATAAAATGCTCATTTAAAACAAAACAAAAAAAGAGGCAGGGGGAACACATTCAGGAGACAAAAACATGAACAAAGAACAAGGGCAACAAATAGAAAATAGTAACAAATACGGTAGATATTAATCCAATTACGTCAATAATCATTTTGTTCATCAATGGTCTAAATCCACCAATTAAAAGAGATTATCAGAATGGATCAAAAAACAAAAGCCAACTATCTATTGTCTATAAGAAATTCACTTAAATATAAAGACACATATGGATTAAAATCAAAGGGTTGGGGAAAGATATATCTTACTAACACTAATCAAAAGTAAGTGGCAGTAGCTATATAATTTCATACAGAGCAGACTTCAGACCAAGGAAAGTTAACAGGAATAAAGAGGATCATTACATAATGATAAAAGGGCAATTTTCCAAGAAGCCATAAAAATACTTAAGATCTAACAAGAGAGCATCAAACTATATATGGGAAAACCTGATAGCACTACAAGGAAAATAGATGAATACACTATTATAGTCGGAGACTTCAACATTCCTTTATCAGAAATAGTACAGCAGGCAGAAAATCATTAAGGACATAACTGAACTCAATAACATCATCAATCACTTGGGTATCATGGACATCTAACATTGCTTTATCCAACAACAGCAGAACATACTTTTTTCTCAAGATACCATGGAACATTCACCAAGATGGGCCACATCCTGGGCCATGAAACACACCTAAACACATTTTTAGAAATAGAAATTATATAATGTCTACTATTACACCACAATGGAATTAAACTAGAAACCAATAATGGCTAGAAAATCTCAAAACACTTGTAAATAATAATAATAAATAACACATGGGTCAAAGAAGAAATCTCAAGAGAAATTAAAAATATTTGAACTAAATTAAAATGAAAATACAACTTATCAAAATTAGTGGAGTACCGTGAAAGCAGAGCTTAGAGGAAAATGCATAGCATTGAAAGCAAACATTTCTAGAAAGGAAGAAAAATTGAAAATCAATCACTAAACTTCCACCCAAGGAAACTAGAAAAAGAAGAGCAAATTAAATTTAAGTAAGCAGACAAAAATAAATTAGAAGAATCAGAACTGAAATCAATGAAACTGAACACAGGAAATCCATAGAGAAATTCAACAAAACCAAAAGTTGATTATTTGAAAGTATCAGTAAAATCAATAAGTACCTATCCAGGTGAACTAAGACAAAAAGAGAGGACACATTAACTAATATAAGAAATGAAAACAGGTACATCACTGTAGATATCATGGATATCAAAAGGATAATAACTAAATACTATGAAAAACTCTATATCCACAAACCTGATAACCTAGATGAAAGTGACTAAATCCTTGAAAGATGTGATCTGCCAAATTTCATATAAGGAAAACAGCCAACCTGAATAGACTTATATCCCTTAAAATATTGAATCAATAATTAATAGCATTTCAAAACAGCACCAGACCCAGGTGGGTTTACTAGTGAATTCTTCCAAATATTTATGGAAGATATTACACCAATTCTCTACAGTCTCTTTCAGAAGACTGAAGTAGAGAGAATACTTTCTAACTCATTCTGAAAGGTCAGCATTACTCTAATATCAAAAGCAGACAATGACATTACAAGAAAGAAACTGCAGATCAATATCCTTTGTGAACATAAATGCAAAATTCTTCAACAAAACATTAGCAAAATAAATCAAACATGTATTGATATGAAAAAAAATTATACACCTAAACCAAGTAGGACTTATCACAGATATGAAAGGTTGATTCAAAATTCACAAATCAATTAATGTATTTATCACATCAACAGACTAAAAAAGAAAAACATATGATTATATCAATAGATGTAGAGAAAGCATTTGACAAAACTCAACATTTTTCACCATTAAAATATTTTGGGAAACTAGAAATATAAAAGACCTTCCACAACTTGATAAAGACTACCTACAAAGAAATTACATCTTAAATCATATGTAATGATAAGAAAGTCAAAGTTTTCCCACTAAAACCAGGAACAAATCAAGGATGTCCTCTCCCACCACTATTTTTTGACATTCTATTGGAAGTCTTAGCAAATTCAATAAAACAAGAAAAGGAAATAAAAGATATACAGATTAGGAAGGAAGAAATAAAACTGTCTTTGTTCACAGATGACATGATGCTCTATGTAGAATATCTGAAAGAATCACAAAAAGCCACCTGGAACTAATAATTGATTACACCAAATTTGTAGGATACAAGGTTAACATGCAAAAGTCAACTGCTCTCCTATACACCAGCAATGAATAAGTAAAATTTGAAATTAAAAACATAATACAACTTATACCACACCCCAAAAATGAATATTGAGGTATAAATCTAACAAAATATGTATAATATCTTTATGAGGAAAACTTCAAAACTCTGTTTAGAAAAATCAAAGAACTAAATAAATGGAGAAACATTTCATGTTTATGGACTGGAAGACTCAACACTGTCAAGTATTCAGTTCTTCCCAACTTGGTCTATGAGTTCAGTGCAACCCCAATGAAAATCCTAGCTAGTTATTTTGTGGATATTGATGAACTGAGTCTAAAGCTTATATGCAGTGGTAAAAGACCCAGGATAGCCAACACAATATTGTTGGAGAAGAACAAAGTTGGAGAACTGACACTACTCAACTTCAAGACTTACAAAAAAACTACAGTAATTAAGACAGTGTAATATTGGGAAAAGAATAGACAAATAGATAAATAAAACAAAATAGAGATTCCATAAATAGACCCACATAAATATAGCCAACTGATCTCTGACAAAGAAATAAAGGTAATACAATGGAGCAAAGATAGCCTTTTCAGCAAATGGCATTGAAACACTGGCCATCACAGGCGAAAAAAGAAACAAAAAAGAAAAGAATGTTAACTCAGACCTTACATTCTTCACAAAAAATAACTCGAAAATAGATCACAGACCTAAATGTAAAATACATTTGCAGCTCTCCTAGAGATAACATAAGAGAAAATCTAAATGACCTTGGGTTTGGCAATGACTTTTTAGATAAAACACGAAAGGCATGATCTATAAAGAAAAGAATTGCTACGTTAGACTTCATTAAAATTAAAAAATCCTGCTCTGCAGAAGACAGTGTTAAGAGAAGAAAAGATAAGCCACAGACTGGGAGAACATGTTTGCAAAAGACACATCTGATAAAGGACTTTCATCCAAAGTATACAAAAACTCTTAAAACTCAACAATAAGAAACAGTTGGATAAAAAATGGGCCAAAGACCTTAACAGACACCTCATCAAAGATTTACAGGTAGCAAATAAACATAGAAATATATTCTCCACATCATACGTCATGAGGGAAATGCAAATTAAAACGACAATGAGATACTACTTATACACCTATTAGAATGGCCAAAATCTGGAATACTGACAACACTAAATGCTGACAAGAATGTGAAGCAACAATAAATCTCATACATTGTTGGTAGAAATACAAAATTGTACAGTGATTTTGGAAGACAGTACAGCAATTTCTTACAAAATAAAAAATACTCTTACCATAAATTCCAGCAACAACACTCCTTGGTATTTCTCAGAAGTGTTTAGAACTTATGGCCACACAAAACCTGCATAAAGATGTTTGTAGCAGCTTTATTCATAATTATCAGAACTTGGGGAACCAAGATGTCCTTTAACATCTGATGAATGGATATTAAACTATGGTATATCTAGACAAGGGACTATTATGCAGTACTTTTAAAAAATGAGCTATCAAGTTATGAAAAGACATTGGAGGAAACTTAAATGCATATAACCAAGTGAAAGAAGGCAATCTAAAAAGACTACATACTGTATGATTCCAACTATATGATATTCTAGAAAAGAAAAATTATGGAGACGATAAAATGATCAGTGGTTGCCAGAGGTTGGGGGAGAGAGGTATAAATAGGCATAGCACCAAGGATTTTTAAGGACAAGTGAAACTACTTTATACTATATTATAATGGCAGCTACATGTCATTATAAATTTGTCCAAACCCATACAATGTACAGCATCAAGAGTGAACCCTAGTATAATTATAGATTCTGGGTGATAATGAGGTGTCAATGTAGGTTTATCAATTGTATCACTGTTTTGTTTAATATTTGTTTAATAATGGGACAGCCTCTGCATATGTCAAGGCAGAGGGTATACAGGAAATCTCTCTACCTTCTCCCCAAATTTGCTGTGAACTTAAAGTGACCTAGAAGTAAAGTCTATTTTTGAAAAACAGATAAAGAAAAAATCAAGAGAAACTATCAAACTGCTTTTCAGAACAGCTCTATCATTTTACGTTTCCACCAGCAATGTATAAATGATCTAGTTTCTCCACAGCCTCATCACTATTTGGTGTTTTTACTAGTTTTTATTATAACTGTAATGATAGGTGTGTAGTGTTATCTAAATATGGTTTAATTTTCATTTCCTTATTTGCTAATGATGTTGAACTTCTTTTCATGTGTTTGTTTGTGATCTGCATTTCCTTATTAGTGATATACCTCTTCATACCTTTTGCTCATTTATAATTATATTGCTTTTTGTTTACTCAAGCTTTGAGATGTCTTTATATTCCTACATACTAATTCTTTGCTTAGATAACTAGTTTGAAAATATTTTTCTCTTAGTTTGTAGATCATCTTTTCATCCTCTTAACAAATACTTTTGTAAAGCCAGTGTTGTTAATTTTGATGAAGTCAAAATGATTATTTCTTCTGGATTGAGCTTTTGGTGTCAAGTCCAAGACCTCTTTGCTTAGATCCTGAATATCTTCCTCTATGGTTTTATTTTTGTTTTCTTACTAAAAGTTTTATAGTTTCACATTTTACACCTAAGTTTATGAACTATTGCAGTAATTTTCTTACAAGGTATAGGGCAAGTTTCATTTTTTTGTTATGGATGTCCACTTGCTTCAGCACAGTTTGCTGAAAAGTCTATCCTTCCTCCATTGAATGGCTTTGGCAACTTAAAAAAAAATTATATTGTGAGTCTATTCCAGGGTTTTTATTATGTGTCGTTGAAGTACTAATCCCTCTACTAATACCACACAGTCTTGGTTAAAGCAGCTATGGGAAATGTCCTGAGCTTTCCTGTGACGAGCGAGTGGAATGAGGCAGGAACGTGGACGTCGGGCTTCTGGTTTTCATCTTGAAGACACCTCTAACTGCAAAGATGGTCAATGTACCAAAATCCCAAAGGCCTTTCTGTAAGAAACGTGGAAAGCATCAGCCTCACAAAGTGACCCAGTATAAGAAGGGCAAAAATTCCCTGTATGACCAGGGAAAAAGGCACTATGATCAGAAGCAGAGTGGCTATGGTGGGCAAACAAAGCCAATTTTCCAGAAGAAGGCTAAAAGCACAAAGAAGATCGTGCTGAGGCTTGAATGTGTTGAGCCCAACTGCAGATCCAAGAGGATGCTGGCCATTAAGAGCTGCAACATTTTGAACTCGGAGGAGATAAGAAGAGAAAGGGCCAAGTGATCCATTTCTAAGCTTTGGGAATCTTTTGTTCTTCTATTTTTAAGAGGAAAATGTGGAAGCTGTAAAAAAAAATTGCCTGTATGAGAATAAATATAGTGATAGTTTAAAAAAAAAGAGTTTTGAAACTGGGTATAGTGATTCCTCCAGATTTTTAAAATATGTTTACTATAGTTCCTTTGCGTTTCCATAAAATCTATGCAGTAATCTTTTTTTTTTTTTTTTTTTTTGCGGTACACAGGCCTCTCACTGTTGTGGCCTCTCCCGTTGCAGAGCACAGGCTCCGGACGCGCAGGCTCAGTGGCCATGGCTCATGGGCCCAGCCGCTCCACGGCATGTGGGATCTTCCCAGACCGGGACACGAACCCGTGTCCCCTCCATCAGCAGGCGGACTCTCAACCACTGCGCCACCAGGGAAGCCCTGCAATAATCCTTTTTTTATATTAACAACGCATCTTGATGGGATTTCGGTAGAGATTTTGTTAGACCTATATATAAATTTGGGGAGAATTAGCATCTTTATTATGTTGAGTTTTTCCATCCATGAGCACAGTATGACTCTCCATTTATATAGATCTTCTTTGACTCCTTTCCTCAGTATTTTGTAATTTTAGGCATGCAGATTCTGTACGTGTTTTTCCATTTATACCTAAGTACTTTATTTTATTTTGAGCAATTGTAAATTGTTTTTGTTTCTACATGTTTATTGTTAGTATAAAGAACTGCTATATTGATTTTTGCATGATGATCTTCTATATTACAATCATACTCAACTCATTTATTAGTTATAGATTTTTATGGTTTCCTTGGAGTTTTCTATGTAGACAATCATTTCATCTACAAGTAGGTCAGCTTTATTTATTCATTTCTAATCAATATACCTGTTATTTTCTTTCCTTGCCTCATTGTACTGACAATAACTTCCAGCAATTTTTAGATAAAGGTAGTGATAGTGGATTTTTTTCGCCTTGCTCTTGATCTTAGATGAAAAACACTCAGTCATTCACAGTTAAGGGTTTTATTAGTTGTAAGTTTTTGGTAGATGTTCTTCAAATAGAAAAAATCCCTTCCTCTACCCCATTCCTAATTGGAAGAGTTGTTGCATGTTGTCAAATGTTATTTCATAATTAGTTGATAAGATCATGTGATTTTTCTTCTTTAGCCTGCTGGTATAGTGCATTGCATTAATTGACATTTGAATGCTGAACCAGACTTACATACCTGGAATAAATTCCAGTTGATCAGCCTCAGTAATTATTTTCATTCATTTCTAGATTAGATTTGCTAATATTTTGTTGAGGATGTTTACATCTAAGTTCACCATATGTAGAATTTATGGTTGACATTCCTTTTTTTTCAGTACATAAAAATTGGCCTTCATAGTTTCAGATGAGAAATCTGATTCAATCAATTTGAGTTGTTGTCACTCTATACACCTATTTAGGCATACAAGAGATGAGATGGAAACCCCATCCAAAATTTAGATTTGGAGACTGATGGTGCCAAACATGCACCAAGGAGGTAAGAAAAGGATTATTCCTCTCATAATGACATTTTCCAGAAAGAGCATAGCAGGTTCCCAAGCAAATCCAGATATCACTTGAAGTAGCGGAAAAGGAGACTGACTTAGATTTTATTGTGGTTAGGGGCGTCAACTGAGGTACCAGTTCCTGCATGTAGTAGGGGAGTGGAAACTCAGCCCCTCGTTGGAAACCCCCGCCCCCATAGACCTACATCACAGTTAAGAGAGGAAGGCAGAATGCAAACTACCCCCACCTTCCACCACATTGCTTCACCTTATTGATGGCAAAAAGATGGAGACTCAGCTCTTCACCGGGCCCCACTCATATGTTGGGGATTCAAAGAAACAGTGGGAAGCAGAATACTAACTAGCAATACCTGACACCCTAGATTGCCTTATTTCAAGCAGTTTCCTCTGTCAGAAATCTCTCTCCCTTTATATTCACCTGGACTGCTTTACTTATACCCACTAATAAGTCTTCTTTGAATTTTCAAGTTGAGAAAATTACTGTCTTGAGAGTCTCATGGCATTTGTAGCTTATGATGTAATTTTTTTCTCTTTGTATGTTGGTTCTTCCATAGACTATAAATTCCTCAAGAGTAGTTTCTCTAGCCATAGCCCATACTAAGTCCTCACTATTGAACTAAACTGAATGATTATAATCATTATATAAAGTTTGCTGTTATTTCTTTTTAAGTTGTATAAAATAAGTTTATGTAAATTAGAAAAACTAAGATGTGGGGTAAAAACAGGTGTTATTAATATAACCATTTCCCCTTAATTAGTTTATCCCTGAGTATGAACCAATTATCACCAAGTGAGGAGATTCTTCTCTGTCCCTTTCTCAGAAGAGGAAGTGTAGGACAGTACAGTCTGGAGCAGATCATGAACATTACTTTAGAGCAGACTTGAGGGGAAATGAGGGAAGTGATGGGAATAAAAATCAAAGGAGGTATATTTTTTGGTGGCTGTCTCTAGGAATGGAAAATTAAACATATTTTATAAATCTTTAATAAAAATCAGGTTTCAGTTAAAATGTTCTTATATTACTCCTCAAATTCACTCCTCTGCAACTATTTTTATTGCTAACCAAAAAAAGTCTTATGTGACTAAAACTTGAAATTGGTGTCAACCCATCAACAAAGTCAGATCATTACAATTCTTTTACAATGAGGAATTCATACTGCTGCCAGTTTCTTGGATCTGAGATTCAAAGGCAGAAATATAAAACTGCTGCTTCACTTGACTGGATTACAAAATAAGCAGCACAGTTAGCCTGGTTGTCAGAAACTTTAAAGTGCTGGAGGAAAAAAGGCATTCCTTCAGGGGTTGCTCCAGGAACTTAGTCTGGGATCTGCCGAGCATCAGCAACAGAAAGAATTTGTGCTTTGCTGTTCTAGGGAAATTATAGGGAAAGTCTCATATCCCGACTTCCCTGCTTACCAGTGTGCAATTGATCATGATATTTAAATTCTCAGCCTTAGTGTCTTCCAAAAGATTAGTAGGGTACTTTGCCAATTTGCTGATTTCCAATGCTTGCAGCTATTGATAGTATCTACAGAACGTGACTTAAACATTCTTTAATCAAATCATTAGTATTCATTTCTGCATTATGAATATTTACTGCTTAGTAATGTACATTTTTATTTTGTGGGTTTGCTTTGTTTGTGTGAGAATATATATATTAACCTATAATATATTTTACATATATATTAACTTAGCTCTTTTTCTGAAATTGTATATTTCTACGTCCATTTGACAACATGGTGGATAACATAGCCACAAAACATGATGACTTGGTTTAGTTAATTATAATATTGGTTTCTTATTTTCTCTGTCACTTACTACTTAAGATAAATAAGGAAAAAAATAAAAGGTGTTTAACTTTTTAAGCACAGCAGCTTGCAGTGCCATTTGTAACAACTAAATATACCTAAATCCCAATAGTAAATTTGAAATTAGAGTCTACACAAACTATCCTTTTAAATTTAATATGCCAACCATTTTAATTTCATAAGTAAATCAAGTATATAAGATATAATTTGTATACTTCAAATCTAACAAAATGACTAGATCTACAAAAGAAATTAAGATATATTACTTTTTTTCCTATTTCAACCCAGTTCTTTAAAAATGTAATTTCTCCAAAAGTTCAGAATTTCCACTTGTGCTGGTGGTTAAACTCTGAAGTGAGCCTTGTGTTTTCAGAGACTCCTCAGAAATGTGCTGTGTTGGTCAGTGTGGGCACTGGGTTTCAGGGGACATCACAGACAGGGTTGGGAGGGTACTTTGCCACCTTGCTAAGTGCCTACACCTGCCACTACCTATAGGGCATGACTTCAGCATTGTTTATCAAATTATTTGTGTTCATTTATGCATTATGAACACATACTGCTTAGTAACAAACATTTTTTGTTTTGTGGGTTAGCTTTGTTTGTGTCAGGGGTATAGTCTCTAAAAGTTATGCAGAAATAGGTGCTAAATATGCTTTCCTAACACTTAAGTGCTATTATGTGGCAACTTAAAGGTATGTCGATATAGATGAATATATAAAATGCATATCTGAAACTTGTGCTCCTTGTATTGTATACAGAAGTAGAAACATGGGTGCACCTGAAACTTATATAATGTTACAAACCAATGTGACCTCAATAAAAAATAAATTTAAAAAACAAGGTACTTAAATGATAACTGAGGGTAGAATAATACAAAATAATAAACAGTGGTTACACAACTTACCATAGTTTGGGAAAAGTCTTTGTAAAGTTTAACCTGAGATCCATAGCATAAAGACTTTTTCAGACAGAAAGCTAGCAGCGAAGGCTAGCTTGGTGAGAAAGGAACGGACAAAGATGAGAAACTGAAAGAAGGCCACAGTGGCCAGAACATACATGGAAGATAGAGTAGAAATAAACAAATTTGAAAGGCATGAAGGGGCCTGATTATGTACAGTCTTATAGGTCACAGTAAGGAATTTGTATTTGTAATTGGGTGACATCATACAAGTGCAATGTATTGAAAAATTTTTTAAGGAGAATAATATTGTCTAATTCATAATCTAAAAAGATTACTCTGATGCTATGAGGGCAAGATTTAAAGATGAGACTGGTTAGCAGGAAAGATATAATTTAAGTAGTTTGGATTCAAATAGTCATAGTGTATGCAGCAACATGGATAGACATAGAGATTATCATACTAAGTGAAGTAAGTCAGAGAGAGAAAGACAAATATCATATGAATCACTTATATGTGGAATCTTAAAAAAAATGATACAAATGAACTTATTTATAAAACAGAAACAGACTCACAGACTTCAAAAACAAACATATGGTTACCAAATGGGAGGGATAAATTAGGAGTTTGGGATTAACATATACACACTACTGTATATAAAATAATCAACAAGGACCTACTGTATAGCACAGGGAACTCTACTCACTATTCTATAATAACCTATATGGGAAAAAAATCTGAAAAAGAATGGATATATGTATATGTAAAACTGAATCACTTAGCTGTACACCAGAAACTAACACAACAGTGTAGATCAACTATATTCCAATATAAAATAAAAATTAAATTTAAAATATTAAAAAAATAGTCATAGTGTAGACAGAGAAAAATGAATAAGCACAAGATATATTTAGAAAGCAGAAACAATAGGAGTGGCAGATTGATTGACTTGGGAGACTGACGAAGACACTAAAGTTGCCAGCGTGAGCGTCTTGGTGGGTGGTTTTAACAATTACTGAAGCAAGGAAATCCCAGAAGAGGATCAGCTTTCTTGAATGAAATCAAGAGTTCCTTTTGGAAAATATTATTTGATATATCTATGAAGCATCCACTTGAAAATGTCAAGCAGTCTAGTAACTATATGAGTCTAAAGGTCAGGGGAGAACTGTACAGCAACAAAGATATTATGACTTATTACCATCAACACAAACTGCAACCTCTGGTCTGCCCACTCCTTGAAGATAAGTGTTCAAAAGTCAAATCTGAAATGTATGAATTTTTTATGTATTGATTGAGGAAAAGTCAGAAGGATTTATGACTACCACTCCTCAAGATAATCACAATGGATTTCCTTCTGGCATTATGTTCTCAATAAGTTCTCAAATTAGAAGTCTGCTCCTAATATCTTAATGCTCTCTAAACTAACAGTTGTATTCATAGAATGAAATAAATAATAGCAAATTCAAAGAAGGTACAACAACTCTGGTAGACATCTATATTTATCAGCTACATTGACTTTAGAGTAATATAAAGGCACATGCAATGCTAAATTTAATATAAGCCTAATTCTTAGGTCAATATTTGACTACTGGATTTAGTCACCAGCTACCAGAGTGATATTATATATTTACAGGAAGGACATCCCTTACCATTAACCTGTCTTGCCACATGACTAACAGTGAGATCATGTTACATGAAACCATTATGTTTGAAACATCTGAGTCAGTAGTATCACTGTTTTGATAATTCTTATATCAGTCATCATTCTGCTTCCAGAACCCTATACAATGTCTGACACATAGTAGAACATCATTGTTGAATGAATACATAAAGGTGCCCTAAATTCAGGAATAGCAAAATTTAGGAGATCTAAAATTAGCAAATTAGCTAGGAACTTTTTATTGCTCTACATTTGCTTCTCCTGTTTTTTCTTTTCTTTTTTTTTTCCTTTTTGCTCTCTCTTGAGCAGCATGAAAACTACTCTCCTGGTTTTGCTTTTGTTTCTGCAAAAGCACACTTACTGCTTTCTGTAGGGATAATAAGCCTCCACGTGTTTGTGCTTTTTTCCAGTTTTCTTCTTGTAATTGAGTTCTAGTTTCATACTGTTGTGGTTGGAAAAGATGCTTGATAATGATTTCAATGTTAAATTTTTAAGACTTGTTTTGTGGCCTATCATATAATTTATCCTGGAGAATGTTCTACGTGAACTTGAAAAGAATGTGTATTTTGCTGTTTTGTGATGGAGTGTTCTGTATATATGCTAAATGAAATAAGCTAGACAGAGAAAGACAAATACCATGTGATTTCACTTATATGTGGAATATAAAAAGCAAAACAAATGAACAAACAAAAAACAAAACAGACTCCTAGAGACAGAGAACAAACTGGTGGTTGCCAGAGGGGAGAGAGGGTGGGGAATTAATGAAATAGGGAAGGGGATTAAGAGATACAAACTTCTAGTCACAAAATAAATGTCATGGGGATGTAATGTACAGCATAGGGAAGATAGTCAATAATATTATAATTACTTTTATGGTGACAGATGGTTACTATGCTTAGTGTGGTAATCAATTCATAATGTATATAAATGTCAAATCACTATGTTGTATATAATATAATATATATAATATTATATATATATTGAAACTAATATAATATATATAATATTGTATGTCAACTATACTTCAATAAAAAATGAAAAGGAAAAAGAAATAGAAAAAGTACTATGTGTCAGACATTGCTCTAATTACTTTAACTGTATTCTATGATTTCTTCTAGAGTCCTTAGAGGTAGTTGTCATGATTATCTGCCTCTTACCAAGCACAAATCACATAGATAATAAATCTGTAGAGTTAGGATGGCAGTATCTCCTATTTCTTCTTTTCTCTAGGATTCTACAGGGTTTCTATTTTTAACTTTAAGCTTTGTTTCTGAGGGGGGTCACCCCTGTGTCTCCATAGCTTAATGGTCAGCCAATGTGTTTGGCAGACACTGTGCTCAAAAATCTCGAACTTCCTCTCTCCGATGATCAATCTATGTGTGGACTGGTGAGGGCATTCAAAGATCAGCCAATTCCCAAATCTTTTTTATACTCAATTGCCACTTGGATGCCTCATGTGCCTTGTTTCCTAGACAGTTCAGTTATGTATGGAGAGCTTATCTAACTAATCCGTCTCTCAATAAATTCTAGCTGGTCCACCATTCACCCCAAACAGGACTGCAGTCTCAGGCTATCAAAGATGTTGTTCTCCTTCATTTGTTTCCTGCTGCATTCGCCATTTTCATCTACAAATCTTGTGTTTTCACATTCCGCACAAAACTGAGTCCATATCCTCTGTCAGCACAGCCACAAGTTTATGCAGACAGCCCCAAGCTGATAAATTAACGTTTCTCACCAACTAAGAGTGGGAGTAGGTAAGGAATAGAGCAACAGGCAAAAAGGCTAAAGATTCCCATTTTTCTTACCTGAAACTGTAGCAATTTTTCAAGAACAAATGATTCTCAGTTTCTCTTCTGCCTTTGATCATTTTCCCAGTGTCCAGGCTTTTTGGGGAGTAATTCTGTATAGTGTTCTGTGTGTGTGCACAGGATAAGCAACCTATTCACTCTGCATAGTTGGGAGTCCTACTTTGGTGTTTACTGTTTTTTAAATACAGCTGAAATATCCACATAGCATCTTTATAGAAAGCATTCAGTGCATTTCCTCTCAAAATGAAAAGCCCTGTATTAGCATTTTTTAAAAACCTCATTTCAAATGAGTAAAAATTCTCCCAAGGGAAAAACACTGTATGTTTTGATCAATTTAGCAAAACACAAAACAGATTTGTCATGTTTAAACCATATTTTCAGTCATCTTTCTAGTCTATTAAGTATAGCTACTAAGTTATTAGCTATCCTGACAGTTTTCAATAGTTGTACAATATTATTCATTCTCTCAGACTATAGGATTTGAATAGAATAAATTCACTGTTATGAAAAAGGTCATATTTTGACAAGTTCAAATTACATTCAACATCATTAATTTTATTTTTTATTTTATTTTTTTTTTTTGGGGGGGGTTTTATTTATTTATTTATTTATTTATAACATCTTTATTGGAGTATAATTGCTTTACAATGGTGTGTTTCTGCTTTATAACAAAGTAATCAACTATACATATACATATATCCCCATATCTCCTCCCTCTTGCGTCTCTCTCCCACCCTCCCTATCTCAACCCTCTAGGTGGCCACAAAGCACTGATCTGATCTCCCTGTGCTATGCAGCTGCTTCCCACTACCTATCTGTTTTACATTTGGTAGTGTATATATGTCCATGCCACTCTCTCACTTCGTCCCAGCTTACCCTTCCCCCTCCCCGTGTCCTCAAGTCCATTCTCTACATCTGCGTCTTTATTCCTGTCCTGCCCCTAGGTTCTTCATAACCTTTTTTTTTTTTTAAAGATTCCATATATATATGTTAGCATACAGTATTTGTTTTTCTCTTTCTGACTTACTTCACTCTGTACGACAGACTCTAGGTCCATCCACCTCACTACAAGTAACTCAATTTTGTTTCTTTTTATGGCTGAGTAACATTCCATTGTATATATGTGCCACATCTTCTTTATCCATTCATCTGTCGATGGACACTTAGGTTGCTTCCATGTCCTGGATATTGTAAATAGAGCTGCAATGAACATTTTGGTACATGACTCCTTTTGAATTATGGTTTTCTCAGAGTATATGCCCAATAGTGGGATTGCTGGGTCATATGGTAGTTCTATTTTTAGTTTTTAAAGGAAACTCCATACTGTTCTCCATAGTGGCTGTATCAATTTACATTCCCACCAACAGTATAAGAGGGAAGAACCCGATTTTGACTTCATTTAGGATCCAGTGTCCACCAGGGCAGCAGAGTTCAACAGGCAGACTCTTCCACTACCTCACTGAATGAACAGTGTCTGCTGTCTTGTGCATGAAAAACACCAAGGAAATTCTTAATAGTTTTACACAATCCCTGATAGTTTTCTAAATCTTCAACAATATTTTTCCCTCCTAGAATCGGGGCAGATTTTTATAGCATTCTCAAGTGCATGTGCTCTTTTTTTTTTTTTTTTTTAATCAAGCATTAAAAAAAGGGCCAAGACTAGTGCTATTTTGTTATCGCCTTAGATTATTTCAAGATGGTACTGGAAAAAATGTGTATCCCAATTTGCCTCAATCAGAAATGAGTGTGTGTGAATGGGGAGGTCTTTAAAATATTTAAACATGGATTCTTTTCCTCCTCAAAGGTGCAAGGATGTTGCCTTCAACACCTTTCTTGCTGGAGAGAATTGAGCATTTGGTTTTATCAGACTGGCATGGTAATGAAGCTATTTTGATAGAAATAGCCTCATTACTATTCATTTTTGCTGGCTGTCAACTAATTCTTGAACCGAAGTTCTGTTTTTTCCCCACCAGAGGAGAACAGGCACAACAAGCAAAATAAGAAGATATCCTTAGCCTCTGAAGCTAATGACAAATGCAGACTCAGTTCTGTCCATGGAGCCGTTTTGGAGGCGTCTGCCTCTACCTGTGATGATTCCTCACGACACCACCTGGCAGTGTGAAGGGCTGGCTCTTCCTCCTCCTTGCCTTCCCTAAAACACATGCCATTCTATTCAGAGGGGGACCTTGCCATCCAGAGGTCACGTTCATCTCCTGTCCTTTCTTAACATGGTGTAACCAGGAGCATCTTGCACTGGATTGAAGAGATCTGGCTTCAGTCTAGTTCTTCTTCTAGCTGTATGACCTTGACCACATCATCAAACCTTTCTGGTACCATTCTTTTCCCAGTCTTTCCATTTTAAAACAAACTATTTTAGAATAGCTGTAGATTTACAAAATTTGCAAAGACAGTAGAGTGTCCGTGTAAGTCCCTCACGCTTTCCCCTATGAATAACATTTTATGTTTGTCATAACTAAGGAACCAGCTTTGATGCATTACTATTAACTAAAGTCTACATTTTACTCAGATTTTACTAGTCTTTTTTTTTTTTTTTTTTTTTTTGCTTTATCACAAATTTAATCAGTTATATGTATACATATGTTCCCATATCCCCTCCCTTTTGCGTCTCCCTCCCATCCTCCCTATCCCACCCCTCCAGGCGGTCACAAAGCACCGAGCTGATCTCCCTGTGCTATGCGGCTGCTTCCCACTAGCTATCTACCTTACGTTTGGTAGTGTATATATGTCCATGCCGCTCTTTCACTTTGTCACAGCTTACCCTTCCCCTTCCCCATATCCTCAAGTCCATTCTCTAGTAGGTCTGTGTCTTTATTCCTGTCTTACCCCTATGTTCTTCATGACCTTTTTTTTTCTTAAATTCCATATATATGTGTCAGCATACAGTATTTGTCTTTCTCTTTCTGACTTACTTCACTCTGTAACATCATTAATTTTAATTCCACTTTAATTTTAATTCTACTAATTCTGTATTTATGACCAAGTTAAGGCTATCCAGCTATAAAAATGGATTATCAACTTAACAAAGAGTATTTTTAACCAGAAGGGAAACATTTTACTCCATAAAAGAACAAATTATTTGAAGCCCATGAATACCTTAGAGCAAATAATTGTATATATTTCATATGTTAATTATAAATAATCTTTAATGATTCATTAAAGCTGGTTTTTAGACGTCTTAATGGGCCACACTATGTTGCCCCAACATATTACTCTTTTGATCTGAATATAAGAAGCTATTTTATTATGGACTATACCTACCAAAAATAAGAATTGTTAAATTTATTGTTAATATTTACATCACATCTATAATAAAGACAATCACTGAGTTTTCAAAACACTATGTCAACTCTAAGCAGATTGGTGTTCAAAATTAACTATCTAGCCTTTGAGGGGGGTTTGGTACACTTTCTCTATGTTCCCAGAGTATCTATGCATGTATCTCATAATTAATTATATCCAATGAGCAACAGTGCCAAACACCTAGAAAGCATGCAATAATTATTGAAAGGGGGGAGACCTTCAAGGTGGTGGAGGAGTAAGACGTGGAGATCACCTTCCTCCCACAAATACATCAGAAATACATCTACATGTGGAACAACTCCTACAGAACACATACTGAATGCTGGCAGAAGACCTCAGAATTCCCAAAAGGCAAGAAAATCCCCATGTACCTGGGTAGGGCAAAAGAAAAAAGAAAAAACAGAGACAAAAGAATAGGGACGGCCCCTGCACCACTGGGAGGGAGCTGTGAAGGAAGAAAAGTTTCCATACACTAGGAAGCCCCTTCACTGGCAGAGACAAGGGGTGGCAGGGGGGAAGCTTCCGAGCCATGGAGGAGAGCACAGCAACAGGGGTGCAGAGGGCAAAGCAGAGAGATTTCCACACAGAGGATAGGTGCTGACCAGCGCTCACCAGCCTGAGAGGCTTGTCTACTCACCCGCTGGGGCGGGGCGGGGCTGGGAGCTGAGGCTCAGGGTTTGGAAGGCAGATCCCAGGGAGACGACTGGGGCTGGCTGCATGAACACAGCCTGAAGGGGGCTAGTGCATCACAGCTAGCCGGGAGAGAGTCCGGGACAAAGTCTGGAGCTGCCGAAGAGGCAAGAGACCTTTGCCTCGAGGTGCGTGAGGAGAGGGTGTTCCTTCCCTGTGGGCCCACACAAGGCAGAGTACCACCTAAACAAGCTCCAGTGATGGGCGTGAGCTGCAGCTATCAGATCGGACCCCAGAGGCGTGCATGAAACACTAATACTGTCTCTGCCACCAAGAATCTTGTGTTCAAGCACAGGTCACTACTCACACCCCCCACCCCTCACTCCCGGGAACCTGTGCAGCGTGCCACTGCCAGGGTCCTGAGATCCAGGGACAACATCCCCAGGAGAACACAGAGCACGCCTCAGGCTGTTGTAATGACACGCTGGCCTCTGCCACTGCAGGCTCCCCCCGCATTCCAATTATGACTACCATACCCCTCCATCTCCCCAGCCTGAGTGAGTAAGACAGTGCTAAGCAGCCGTTGCTTTAACCCCCTCCTGCCTGGGTGGGGAACAGATGCCTGAGGGCCTACACACAGAGGTGGGGTCAAAACCAAAGCTGAACCCCAGGAGTTGTGTGAACAAAGAAAAGAAAGAGAAATTACTCCCAGCACCATCAGGAGCAGTGGATTAAAAACCCACAATCAACTTGATAAACCCTGCATCTGTGGAATACCGGAATAGACAATGAATGTTCCCAAAATTGAGGCAGTGGACTTTGGGAGCAACTGTAGACTTGAGGTTTGCTTTCTGCGACTAATTTGTTTCTGATTTTTAAGTTTATCTTTGTTTAGTTTTTAGTGCTTGTTATCATAAGTGCATTTATTTATTGGTTAGGTTGCTCTCTTCTTTTTAATTTATTTTTAATTTATTTTTATTTTATAATACATTTTTCCTTTTTTTTCTTCCTCTTCTTCTGAGACATGTGGCGGGAGTGTCTTGGTGCTCATGCCAGGTGTCAGGCCTGAGCCTCTGAGGTGGGAGAGCTGAGTCCAGGACACTGGACCACAAGAGACCTCCTGGCCCAACATAATATCAGTCAGCAAGACCTCTCCCCAGAGATCTCTTTCTCAACACTAAGACCCAGCTCCACCCAACGGTCAGCAAGTTCCAGTGCTGGAAGCCCCATGCCAAACAACTAGCAAGACAGGAACAGAATACAACCCATTAGAAGAGAGGCTGCCTAAAATCACATTAAGTTCACAGACATCCCAAAACATAACACCAGACACGGCCCTGCCCACCAGAGAGACAAGATCCAAACCCACCCATCAGAACACAGGCAGGAGTACTCTCCACCAGGAAGCCTAAAGAAGCCACTGATCCAACTTCAACCACTGGGAACAGACACCGAAAATAATGGGAACTACAAACCTGCAGTCTGTGAAAAGGAGGCCCCAAACACAGTAAGTTAAACAGAATGAGAAGACACAGAGATATGTAACAGATGAAGGAGTGAGATAAAAACCCTCCAGACTGAAAAAATGAAGAGGAAACAGGCAGTCTACCTGAAAAAGAATTCAGAGTAATGATAGTAAAGATGATCCAAAATCTTGGAAATAGAATGGAGAAAATACAAGAAACGTTTAACAAGGACCTAGAAGAACTAAAGAGCAAACAATGATGAACAACACAATAAATGAAAGTAAAAATTCTCTAGAAGGAAACAACAGCAGAATAACTGAGTCAGAAGAATGGATAAGTGACCTGGAAGATAAATAGTGAAAATAACTGCTGCAGAGCAGAGGACAGATAAAAGAATGAGAAGAATTGAGGAAAGTCTCAGAGACTTTTGGGAAAACATTAAACACACCACGATTTAAATTTTAGGCGTCCCAGAAGAAGAAGAGAAAAAGAAAGAGTCTGAGAAAATATTTGAAGAGATTATAGTTGAAAACTTCCCTAATATGGGAAAGGAGGTACTCAGTCAAGTCCAGGAAGAGAAGAGATTCCCACACAGGAAAAACCCAAGGAGAAACATGCCAACACACATATTAACCAAACTATCAAAAACAAAATACAAAGAAAAAATATTGAAAGCTTCAAGGGAAAAGCAACAAATAAAATACAAGGGAATCCCCATAAGTATAACAACTGATCTTTCAGCAGAAACTCTGTAAGCCAGAAGGGAGTGGCAGGACATATTTAAAGTGAAAAAAGGTAAAAACTTACAACAAAGATTACTCTACCCAGCAAGGATGTCATTCAGTTTTGATGCAGAAATTCAAAACTTTACAGACAAGCAGAAGTTAAGATAATTCAGCACGACCAAACCAGCTTTACAACAAATGGTAAAGGAACTCTTCTACACAGGAAACACAAGAGAAGGAAAATACCTACAAAAACAACCCCAAAACAATTAAGAAAATGGTAATAGGAACATACCTATTGATAATTTCCTTAAATGTAAATGGATTAAATACTCCAACCAAAAGACACAAACTGGCTGAATGTATACAAATACAAGACCCATATATATGCTGTCTACAAGAGACCCACTTCACACTTAGTGACACACATAGACTGAAAGTGAAGGGATGGAAAAAGATATTCCATGCAAATGGAAATCAAAAGAAAACTGGAGTAGCAATTCTCATATCAGACAAAATAGACTTTAAAATAAAGACTATTAGAAGAGACAAAGAAAGACACTATATAATGATCAAGGGATCCATCCAAGAAGAAGATATAACAATTGTAAATATTTATGCACCCAACATAGGAGCATCTCAATACATAAAGCAAAGGCTAATAGCCATAAAAGAGGAAATTGACAGCAACACAATGATAGTAGGGGATTTTAACAACCCACTTTCACCAATGGATGGATCATCCAAAATGACAATAAATAAGGAAACACAAGGTTTAAATGACACATTACACAAGATGGACTTAATTGATATTTATATGACATTCCTTCCAAAAACAACAAAAAACACTTTCTTCTCAAGAGCTCATGGAACATTCTCCAGGATAGATCATATCTTGGGTCACAAATACATTTATGAAATACAAATCAAGACCACAATGAGGTACCACCTCACACTGGTCAGAATGGGCATCATCAGAAAATCTGCCAACATCAAATGTTGGAGAGGGTGTGGAGAAAAAGGAACCCTCTTGCACTGTTGGTGGGAATGTATACTGATACAGCAACTATGGAGAACAGTATGGAAGTTCCTAAAAAACTAAAAATAGAACTGCCATATGACCCAGCAATCCCACTACTGGACATATAACCTGAGAAAACCATAGTTCAAAAAGAGACATTTACCACAATGTTCATTGCAGCACTATTTACAGTAGCCAGGACATGGAGCACCCTAAGTGTCCATCGACAGATGAATGGACAAAGAAAATGTGGCCCATATATACAATGGAATATTACTCAGTGGTAAAAAGAAAGGAAATTGAGTTATCCAAAATGAGGTGGATGGACCTAGAGTCTGTCATACAGAGTGAAGTAAGTCAGAAAGAGAAAAACAAATACCGTGTGCTAACATATGTATATGGAATAAAAAAAATAATAATGGTTCTGATGATCCTAGGGGCAGGACAGGAATAAAGATGCAGATGTAGAGAATGGACTTGAGCACACGGGGAGGGGGAAGGGTAATCTGGGATGATGTGTGAGAGTAGCATTGACTTATATATACTACCAAATGTAAAATAGATAGCTAGTGCAAAGCAGCTGCATAGCACAGGGAGATCAGCTCAGTGCTTTGTGACCACCTAGAGGGGTGGGATAGGGAGGGTGGGAGGGAGATGCAAGAGGTAGGGCATATGGGGATATATGTATACATATAGCTGATTCACTTCGTTATACAGCAGAAACTAACACACCATTGTAAAGCAATTATACTCCAATAAAGTTGTTAAAAAAATTATTGAATGAATGAATAAAACTCTTTGAACTTTTTTTCTTCATCTTCAAAATGGCTATAATATCAATCTGAATATTCAGTGCAGTTACTCTTGAGTAGCTGGAAGTAAGAAATTTAATGTGTCATGCTCACTGTAAACTATGCCCTGGACTGGGTATAAATTCTCATTATATCTTCATAATAATCCTATGAAACATCCATTATTACCTCTTTTATATACTAAAAGTTCAAATATTCACCTTTGACATAGAGCTAATGCATACCAAAGCCAGATATTCTACTCATTTGCTATACTCAAATGCCTGTAAACTTTGTATAATGCTTCCACTCTGGAAAATTCCATTACAAATCACTTAGAAAAGTCAAACACTATATAAATTTACTATTACTTGACAAGAATCATGAAATCCTAAGAAACCTATAAAGATTTACCCAAAATAAGTCTGCTGTACAATCATTATTTCCTCCTTTGATAGTTTTTCACTAGCTTGACAAAATACTTGGATACATGGACAAAGTATTTATATACATTAATAAGATGTTTTTTAAAATGTGAGTTGGGTAATATTATTAGGTGAGTTCATAAATGCCTTTGTAACCATAAATAATGTTGAATAAGACATTGATTTCAACCTTGTGCTAAATCTCCAGTGGACCATTACAAATTTGTGGCCTTGTCCTCACCTGTCAAAATATCATTTTTATCTTATTCATTAGATGAAAACATAAGAGTATACTCATCATAATTTCAAAAGATAATAAAGTAGGTAGACAGCAAATAATATAGGGACAAAACCAAGATTTTTTTTTTTTTTTTTTTTTTTTTTTGCGATACGCGGGCTTCTCACCGCTGTGGCCTCTCCCGTTGCGGAGCACAGGCTCCGGACGCGCAGGCTCAGCGGCCATGGCTCACGGGCCCAGCCGCTCCACGGCATGTGGGATCTTCCCAGACTGGGGCACGAACCTGTGTCCCCTGCATTGGCAGGCGGACTCTCAACCACTGCGCCACCAGGGAAGCCCCAAAACCAAGATTTGATACAACAGTCAGGAATGAAATTCCTAGGCTATTATGAAGACACTAAAATGTACACTTATGCTTTTAAGCTCAAAAATAACCAATATAAGTTATGGAGGAAGAAAAACTTCTTGGCATGAGTTAATGTGAAAATATCTGTGACTGTAAGTTTCTTAATGAGCTAGAGGTGTCATGTCAGATGGTTGCTTACAATAGCTGGCCAATATTAGGAGTTTAAATAAAGGGGTAATGTCCCTATGGTGAAACAAAGCAGACCAACTTTACTCTGCTACACAAACTAAACTTGGAATATTATGTACAATTCAACATCATTTAAATATTGATAAGCCAGACTAAATTAAAAGGAAGAAGAAGAAATGTGAAAGGAGGTAGTAAGAGATCTGAAAACATTTCAAATGGGAGTTAGGTGTAGAAACTTTCTTGTAGCTTAGAAAAAAGTTAAGATAAAAGAGGAGGCATGCAAGTTACTTTTCAAATATCCAAAGGATTTTCTTTTGAAAGATAGATTAGTCTTACTCTATTGTGGATCCAAAGAGCAGAACTAGAAACAGAAATGGAAACATGAGAAGCAGATTTTCAATGAAACTAAGAAAAAGAAGAGGCAAGTTAGAGCTGGAAAAGAACAGAATGTGTTGCCTTTAGAGACAGGGACATCTTGTCATATCTCAGCATAAAGAATGTATGTGGAAGGTAAGGAGGAGTTGGAATTACTAAGCATATTTCATTGGATTTTTAAAAATGGTCAATAGCAATAATGGCAATGATAATGAGTTATCCCTTACTGTATTTAGTACTACTCTGGTCTTCTATTTTTTTTAATCCTTGCAAACGATGTCCATAAATATATAATCAGAGATATGTGAAGAGCATGTTCAAGTCTCTTATGTCATGAAAACCTTCTCTCCCAGATCTTTTATTTAAGTCTTCATATCACTCTGTCATTTTCCTTCTCTTCTGGGTCAAGCTTCTTGGAAGTAGTTTAATCTCACTGACTCTAGACAACTTCCATTCACTCCTCATCCCCTTGAATTCTGGCTTCTCTCTCATCACTACATTGAAACTACTCAAACAAAAATCACTCTAATTTCTATACAAATGCATTTCAGTTCTTGTTTCATTGGACCAATCTATTGACTTTGGAAGTGCTAAGCACTCATTCCTAAAATGCTTTACTCCCTTGGAATCTCTGAGACTAAAGATAACCCTTGCCATCCGAACTCTTACTGGCTAAACTCAAGAACCAAATAGATTCAGATGGTGAAGAATCCTATTTTTCTGATCTTATCTGTACTCCTCATCCTTCATTTTTCATGCTTTCATCCACCTCTTTCTATATCCCATTTTCCAGGTTTTTTTCCCCTTACTCTACTGTTACTTTCATGACTTCACCTGCTTTTGTTGTTTCAAACATCACCGACAAAATAGTAACTCCCCAAACTATAATCCTAGTATTGCCTTTCCACTGAGCTCCTATCTTATGTGTACTACTCACTGCTCACTTGACCTGTGGGACATCCCCAGGAACTTCAAACTCAGCTTGTCCAAAATTGAACACTTAACTCTCTCCTCCAAATGTTGTGTTCACTTCTTAGCCATGGGTCTCATCATCAACCTAGTCATCCAAACCATAAAACTGATTGTCATTGTCATTCTAGATTCCCCTCTTTTCCTCACATCCAACAAATGACTGAAATTTGCTCAATATAAGCAAGTTCTAGTTAAGCCTCACATTGATGATTACAGGGAGCCTGTTTCTCGCTCCCATTCTGACCTTCCTGTGAATCCAGCCTTAATCTTCCCCCAGTTAAATGTCATACCACAGATTAAAATACTTTAATTTTTCTCTCTCATGTGGATAACCAATGTCAGGAGTAGAGCTAGCAAAGTTAGATGTCTACTTGGGTCAGATAAAAATAAAGCTAGATGAGTGTAAATGTATATGTAAACTTTGTGTGAGGAGTGGCCACAATGGCACAACAGAGAATGCGTCCCCTGAGTAGAAGCCTTCTCATCTCTAGGGGCTTACTGCCATGAGAAAATGAAGAATTGGTCCTTCCATAAAAGCATTGGCAAGAGAAGTCAAATATCTGACTTTAATATAAAATCTCTAATTTTAATATCGATTCAGTGTGGACCAAATATAGAGACTATCTATAGAATTTGGTTGACACTTGATCTGCAGAATCTGTTTCCTGTTCTGTTCAATCTCCTTATCTCTGCATACAACATCTTTTATATCCTAACTTCTATTAACTTCAGGCCCTATCTTCCAGGTCAGCCTCTGGCAATAACCAATTTCTTTAATTTCTTTATACATACTGTGCTGGTTTATGTCTTTGAAACCCTGCTCATGGTGCTTGCACTGCCTAGAAACCTTAACCAACACTTGGATAACTCCATACATCTTACCAAAACAAAATGTATCTTTTATATCCACAGAAAGTTACCCACAGTCCTCAAATTGGAACAAGTCCTTTCCTCTGTTTCCTGTATCACATTGTTCTCACTTCTAGTGCAGAACTATAATATGATTTTCAATGTGTGTTTACTTAATATCTGTCTCACAGGATGGTGATCTCCTTGAAGAATCAGTTTTTAGTCATGTTACTTTTCCATCACCTGAAATAATAATAATAATAATAAGGTAAAGGGTAGGGATGTAATAAATATTTGTCAGATTCTTGAGCTGACTCTCAGATCTTTGATCTGTCCAAATTCCAACTGTTTTTCATAGTTTTTATAGAAATTAACTTCCGGTATCTCATACTTGCCTTTTCTTTGCTTTTTCTTCAGCAAACGGCAGCAATGATTCACCAATTGCCCCCCACCACCACTTAGTATCTCCTTTCTCTCATCTCTTATCTCTGCCTTCCCTCTTGCCTACATTTATTTTGTTGGTTTTTGATTTCTGGTTATGATTTTTCACATGGAATAATTTTCCCCCTGCTTCTCTGAAGAGTTACCTGCTTCTTTGTCATTAAGTGACTCCCCAAGGTTCAGATCTTACGGAGAGTTTACTTTGAATCATCTCTGCACATATTTAAAGTCTAATGTTTATGCTGCTGTCTGTTTTTTTCTTTTTTTTTTTTTTCCGGTACGCGGGCCTCTCACTGTTGTGGCCTCTCCCATTGCGGAGCACAGGCTCCGGATGCACAGGCCCAGCGGCCACGGCTCATGGGCCCAGCCGCTCCGCGGCATGTGGGATCTTCCCGGACTGGGACACGAACCCGTGTCCCCTGCATCGGCAGGCGGACTCTCAATCACTGCGCCACCAGGGAAGCCCCTATTTTTTTTTTTTTTTTTAACCAAAGGTCCATTTATTGTTTTTATCCAACTTAATACTGAGTAATGAGATTTTACCCACACAGTTCATCAGACCTCAGCTGGTAAGAGTTCTTTCTTTATTTCAGAAGTCTGGACAGTTGCAATTTCTCTTCCTGTCCTACTCCACCTCTATCTTAAGAGGGGAAGATAAAATAAGTTTCATCTGTTAAGCTTAAGGTTAGCGGGGTAACTCCTTCCAAAGATGGGGTGGAGTACAGCCTTACTCATTCTTTTATAACCCAGATGAATGATAGCGTTGGTATAAAATTACAATATTTCTTATGTGGGACACTAAGAGGTAGGTTTTCACCATTTTCTTTTTCTTTTTTAAATGTTTAAATTTTATTTAATTTTTTATATAGCAGGTTCTTATTAGTCATCAATTTCATACACATCAGTGTATACATGTCAAACCCAATCGTCCAATTCAGCACACCACCATCCCCACCCCCTGGCAGTTTTCTCCTCTTGGTGTCCATACGATTGTTCTCTACATCTGTATCTAAACTTCTGCTCTGCAAACTGGTTCATCTGTACCATTTTTCTAGGTTCCACATACATTCGTTAATATACGATATTTGTTTTTCTCTTTCTGACTTACTTTACTCTGTATGACAGTCTCTAGATCCATCCACGTCTCAACACATGACTCAACTGCACTCCTTTTTATGGCGGAGTAATATTGCATTGTATATATGTACCACAACTTCTTTATCCGTTCATCAGTCGATGGGAATTTAAGTTGCTTCCATGACCTAGCTATTGTAAATAGTGCTGTGATGAACACTGGGGTGCATGTGTCTTTATGAATTACGGTTTTCTCTGAGTATCTGCCCAGTAGTGGGATTGCTGGGTCATATGGTAATTCTATTTTTAGTTTTTAAGGAACCTCCATACTGTTCTCCATAGTGGCTGTATCAATTTACATTCCCACCAACAGTACAAGAGGGTTTCCTTTTCTCCATACCCTCTCCAGCAATTGTTGTTTGTAGATTTTCTGATGATGCCCATTCTAACAGGTGTGAGGTGATACCTCATTGTAGTTTTGATTTGCATTTCTCCAATAATTAGTGATGTTGAGCAGCTTTTCATGTGCTTCTTGCCCATCTGTATGTCTTCTTTGGAGAAATGTCTATTTAGGTCTTCTGCCCATTTTTGGATTGGGTTGTTTGTTTCTTTAATATTGAGCTGCATGAGCTGTTTATATATTTTGGAGATTAATCCTTTGTCCGTTGATATGTTTGCAAATATTTTCTCCCATTCTAAGGGTTGTCTTGTCGTCTTGTTTATGGTTTCCTTTGTTTTGCAAAAGTGTTTAAGTTTCATTAGGTCCCACTTGTTTAATTTTGTTTTTAATTCCATTACTCTAGGAGGTGGATCAAAAAAGATATTGCTGTGATTTATGTCATAGTGTTCTGCCTATGTTTTCCTCTAAGAGTTTTATAGTGTCCAGTCTTACATTTAGGTCTCGAATCCATTTTGAGTTTACTTTTGTGTATGGTGTTAGGGAGTATTCTAATTTCATTCTTTACATGTAGCTGTCCAGTTTTCCCAGCACCACTTATTGAAGGGACGGTCTTTTATCCATTGTATATCCTTGCCTCCTTTGTCATAGATAGGTTGACCATAGGTGTGTGGGTTTATCTCTGGGCATTCTATCTTGTTCCATGGATCTATTTTTCTGTTTTTGTGCCAGTACCATATTGTCTTGATTACTGTAGCTTTGTAGTATAGTCTGAAGTCAGGGAGTTTGATTCCTCCAGCTCCGTTTTTCTCCCTCAAGACTGTTTTGGCTATTTGGGGTCTTTTGTGTCTCCATACAAATTTTAAGATTTTTTGTTCTATTTCCGTAAAAAATGCCATTGGTAATTTGATAAGGATTGCATTGAATCTGTAGATTGCTTTGGGTAGCAGAGTCATTTTCACAATGTTGATTCTTCCAATCCAAGAACATGGGATATCTCTCCATCTGTTGGTATCATCTTTAATTTCTTTCATCAGTGTCTTAAAGTTTTCTGCATACAGGTCTTTTGTCTCCATAGGTACGTTTATTCCTAGTTATTTTATTCTTTTTGTTTCCTTGATTTCTCTTTCAGATTTTTCATCATTAGTGTAGAGGAATGTAAGAGATTTCTGTGCATTAATTTTGTATCCTGCAACTTTACCAAATTCATTGCTTAGCTCTAGTAGTTTTCTGGTGGCATTTTTAGGATTCTCTATGTATAGTATCATGTCATCTGCAAACAGTGGCACTTTACTTCTTCTTTTCCAATTTGTGTTCCTTTTATTTCTTTTTCTTCTCTGATTGCCATGGCTAGGACTTCCAAAACTATGTTGAATAATAGTGGTGAGAGTGGACATCCTTGTCTTGTTCCTGATCTTAGAGGAAATGCTTTCAGTTTTTCACCATTGAGAATGATGTTTGCTGTGGGTTTGTCATATATGGCCTTATTATGTTGAAGTAGATTAAGTATATGCCCACTTGCGGGAGAGTTTTTATCATAAATAGGTGTTGAATTTTGTCAAAAGCTTTTTCTGCATCTATTGAGATGATCACACGGTTTTTATTCTTCAATTTGTTAATATGGTGTATCACATTGATTGATTTGCGTATATTGAAGAATCCTTGCATTCTGGGATAAACCCCACTTGATCATGATGTGTGATCTTTTTAATGTGCTGTTGGATTCTCTTTCCTAGTATTTTGTTGAGCATTTTTGCATCTATGTTCATCAGTGATATTGGCCTATAGCTTTCTTTCTTTGTGACATCCTTGTCTGGTTTCGGTATCAGGGTGATAGTGGCCTCATAGAACGAGTTTGGGAGTGTTCTTTCCTCCGCAATTTTTGGAAGAGTTTGAGAAAGATGGGTGTTAGCTCCACTCTAAATATTTGATAGAATTCACCTGTGAAGCCATCTAGTCCTGGACTTTTGATTGTGGGAAGATTTTTTTTTTTTTTTTTTTTTTTTTTTTTTTTTTTTGCGGTATGCGGGCCTCTCACTGTTGTGGCCTCTCCCATTGCAGAGCACGGGCTCCGGACACACAGGCTCAGTGGCCATGGCTCACAGGCCCAGCCGCTCTGCAGCATGTGGAATATTCCAGGACCAGGGCACGAACCCGTGTCCCCTGCATTGGCAGGCAGACTCTCAACCACTGCCCCACCAGGGAAGCCCTGTTGGAAGATTTTTAACCACAGTTTCAATTTCATTACTTGTGATTGGTCTGTTCATATTTTCTATTTCTTCCTCATTCAGTCTTGGCAGGCTGTGCATTTCTAAGAATTTGTCCATTTCTTCCAGGCTGTCCATTTTATTGGCATAGAGTTGCTTGTAGTAATCTCTCACGATCTTTTGTATTTCTGCACTGTCAGTTGTTACTTCTCCTTTTTCATTTCTAATTCTATTGATTTGAGTCTTCTCATTTTTTTCTTGATGAGTCTGATTAATGGTTTATCAATTTTGTTTATCTTCTCAAGGAACCAGCTTTTAGTTTTATTATCTTTGCTATGAGTTCCTTCATTTCTCTTTCATTTATTTCTGATCTGATCTTTATGATTCCTTTCCTTCGGCTAACTTTGGGTTTTTTTTTTTCTTCTTTCTCTAATTGCTTTAGGTGCAAGGTTAGGTTGTTTATTCGAGATGTTTCCTGTTTCTTAAGGTAGGATTGTATTGCTATAAACTTCCCCCTTAGAACTGCTTTTGGTGCATCCCATAGGTTTTGGGTCGTCATGTCTCCATTGTCATTTGTTTCTAGGTATTTTTTGATTTCCTCTTTGATTTCTTCAGTGATCACTTCGTTATTAAATAGTGTATTGTTTAGCCTTGATGTGTTTGTATTTTTTACAGATCTTTTCCTGTAATTGATACATAGTCTCATAGCATAGTGGTCGGAATAGATACTTGATACAATTTCAATTTTCTTAAATTTACCAAGGCTTGATTTGTGACCCAAGATATGATCTATCCTGGAGAATGTTCCATAAGCACTTGAGAAAAATGTGTATTCTGTTGTTTTTGAATGGAATGTCCTATAAATATCAATTAAGTCCTTCTTGTTTAATGTATCATTTAAAGTTTGTCTTTCCTTATTTATTTTCCTTTTGGATATTCTGTCCATTGGTGAAAGTGGGGTGTTAAAGTCCTCTACTACGAATGTGTTACTGTCAATTTCCCTTTTAAGGCTGTTAGTATTTGCCTTATGTATTGAGGTGTTCCTATGTTGGGTGCATAAATATTTACAATTGTTATATCTTCTTCTTGGATCGATACCTTGATCATTATGTAGTGTCCTTCTTTGTCTCTTGTAATAGTCTTTATTTTAAAGTCTATTTTGTCTGATATGAGAATTGCTACTCCAGCTTTCTTTTGATTTCCATTTGCATGGAATATCTTTTTCCATCCCCTTACTTTCAGTCTGTAGGTGTCTCTAGGTCTGAAATGGGTCTCTTGTAGACAGCATATATATGGGTCTTGTTTTTGTATCCATTCAGCCAGTCTGTGTCTTTTGGTGGGAGCATTTAATCTATTTACATTTCAGGTAATTATCGATATGTATGTTCCTATTTCCATTTTATAAATTGTTTTGGGTTTGCTATTGTAGGTCTTTTCTTTCTCTTGTGTTTCTTGCCTACAGAAGATCCTTTAGCATTTGTTGTAAAGCTGGTTTGGTGGTGCTGGACTCTCTCAGCTTTTGCTTGTCTGTAAAGGTTTTAATTTCTCCATCAGATCTGAATGAGATCCTTGCTGGGTAGAGTAATCTTGGTTATAGGTTTCTCTCCTTCATCACTTTAAATATGTCCTGCCAGTCCCTTCTAGCTTGCAGAGTTTCTGCTGAAAGATCAGCTGTTAACCTTATGGGGATTCCCTTGTGTGTTGTTTTCCCCTTGCTGCTTTTAATATGTTTTCTTTGTATTTAATTTTTGACAGTTTAATTAATACATGTCTTGGCGTGTTTCTCCTTGGGTTTATCCTGTATGGGACTCTCTGTGCTTCCTGGACTTGGTTAACTATTTCCTTTCCCATATTAGGGAAGTTTTCAACTATAATCTCTTCAAATATTTTCTCAGTCCCTTTCTTTTTCTCTTCTTCTTCTGGAACCCCTATAATTCGAATATTGCTGTGTTTAATGTTGTCCCAGAGGTCTCTGAGACTGTCCTCAGTTCTTTTCATTCTTTTTTCTTTATTCTTCTCTGCAGTAGTTATTTCCACTAGTTTACTTCCAGGTCACTTACCCGTTCTTCTGCCTCAGTTATTCTGCTATTGATCCCATCTAGAGTATCTTTAATTTCATTTATTGTGTTGTTCATCATTGCTTGTTTCATCTTTAGTTCTTCTAGGTCCTTGTTAACTGTTTCTTGCATTTTGTCTATTCTATTTCCAAGATTTTGGATCATCTTTACTATCATTATTCTGAATTCTTTTTCAGATAGACTGCCTCTTTCCTCTTCATTTGTTTGGTCTGGTGGGTTTTTATATTACTGCTTCATCTGCTGTGTGTTTTTGTGTCTTCTCATTTTGCTTATCTTACTGTGTTTGGGGTCTCCTTTTTTGCAAGCTGCAGGTTCGTAGTTCCCATTGTTTTTGGTGTCTGTCCCCAGTGGCTCCAGTTGGTTCAGTGGATTGTGTATGCTTCCTGGTGGAGGGGACTAGTGCCTGTGCTCTGGTGGATGAGCCTGGATCTTGTCTTTCTGGTGGGCAGGTCCACGTCTGGTGGTGTGTTTTGGGGTGTCTGTGGACTTATTATGATTTTAGGCAGCCTCTCTGCTAATGGGTGCTGTTGTGTTCCTGTCTTGCTAGATGTTTGGCATAGGGTGTCCAGCACTGTAGCTTGCTGGTCGTTAATTAAAGCTGGGTGCTGGTGTTGAGATGGAGATCTCTGGGAGATTTTTGCCATTTGATATTACGTGGAGCTGGGAGGTCTCTTGTGGACCAGTGTCCTGAAGTTGGCTCTCCCACCTCAGAGGCACAGCACTGACTCCTGGCTGCAGCACCAAAAGTTTTTCATCCACACAGCTCAGAATTAAAGGGAAAAAGGGTAGAAGTAAGGAGGATAAAAGAAAATAAAATAAAGTAAGATGAAGTAAAATTGAGTTATTAAAATAAAAAAATTTTAAAAGAAAAAAAAAAACAGACAGAGAGAACCCTAGGACAAATGGTAAAAGCAAAGCTATACAGACAAAATCTCACAGAGAAGCATACACATACACACTCACAAAAAGAGGAAAAGGGAAAAGAATCATAAATCTTGCTCTCAAAGTCCACCTCCTCAATTTGGGATGATGTGTTGCCTATTCAGGTATTTCACAGATGCAGGGTACATCAAGTTGATTGTGGAGATTTAATCCGCTGCTCCTGGGGCTGCTGGGAGAGATTTCCCTTTCTCTGTTTGCATAGCTCCTGGGTCTCAGCTTTGGATTTGGCCCCGCCTCTGCGTGTAGGTCGCCGGAGGGCATCTGTTCTTTGCTCAGACAGGACGGGGTTAAAGGAGCAGCCACTTCGGGGACTCTGGCTCACTCAGGCCGGGAGGAGGGAGGGGTACGGATGCGCGGCGAGCCTGCGGCAGCAGAGGCCAGTGTGACGTTGCAGCAGCATGAGGCATGCCGTGCGTTCTCCTGGGGAAGCCGTCCCTGGATCCCAGGACCCTGGCAGTGGCGGGCTGCACAGGCTCCCGGGAGGGGCTGTGTTGAGAGTGACCTGTGCTCGCACACAGGGTTCTTGGTGGCGGCAGCAGCAGCCTTAGCGTCTCATGCCCATCTCTGGGGTCCGCGCTGTTAGCCCCGACTCACGCCCGTCTCTGGAGCTCCTTTAAGCAGCGTTCTTAATCCCCTCTCCTCACGCACCAGGAAACAAAGAGGGAAGAAAAAGTCTCTTGCCTCTTCGGCAGGTGCAGACTTTTACCCGGACTCCCTCCCGGCTAACCGTGGCGCACTAGCCCCCTGCAGGCTATGTTCACGCTGCCAACCCCAGTCCTCTCCCTGCACTGCAACCGAAGCCCGAGCCTCAGCTCCCAGCCGCGCCCCTTAGGCCGGTGAGCAGACAAGCCTCTCGGGCTGGTAAGTGCCGGTCGGCACCGATCCTCTGTGCGGGAATCTCTCCACTTTGCCCTCCGCACCCCTGTTGCTGCGCTCTCCTCCGCCACTCCGAAGCTTCCCCCCTCTGCCACCCGCAGTCTCCGCCCGCGAAGGGGATTCCTAGCGTGTGGGAACCTTTCCTCCTTCACAGCTGCCTCCCACTGGTGCAGGTCCCGTCCCTATTCTTTTGTCTCTGTTTATTCTTTTTACTTTTGCCCTACCCAGTTACGTGGTTGCCTTTTGGGAGGTCTGAGGTCTTCTGCCAGTGTTCAGTAGGTGTTCACTAGGAGTTGTTCCATGTGTAGATGTATTTCTGATGTATCTGTGGGGAGGAAGGTGATTTCCGTGTCTTACTCTTCTGCCATCTTCAAAAGTCCTAGTTGCATTTTCTAGTTAAGTGATTGGGAAAATTTCTTCTCTGGATTGAGTTTTCGTCTCTATAGAAACATTGGTCATTGAATAGTTTTATCCTTTGGTTTTTCTCTCTGAATTATGCTCTACCTCTATTTTTTATAATGCATAGCTGCCTGTCCCTATGCATTTTGTTGGCTCTCTTCTTATCTGAATTTTGTTTTTCCTTCAAAGACACAGTTTGAAAGATCTAGACAATTTCTGCCCTATGAACTACTCTATAACCTGAGGGAATTGTGGAGGAAGAAACAGCACTAAACTGAGATTGCACTTTGAAATCCTGAATTCCTACTATTCCGCTAAATGTCCTTACCATAATGCATTAACAGGAGGAACCCCATTCCCCGAGGGAGATATAATCCTGGTTCCTAATTAGAGTCTGGCTTTGGATGCTTTATTGCCATCAAGAAACCTCAGCTCCCTTGTTCATTTCCCCCTTTCAGTCTTTTCTCCCCAGCATCCATTTTCTTTACACCTCCTTCAGGAAAGGAAATAATAAAGATCTACTCGGTGACAGCATGCAGAGTTCTGTCAATGTTTCATTATAGCTACTATGGAGAAAGAAGAGCAAGAATCAATCTGTGCAGCACCTTCCTCTCTGTTTCTGTTTCAGATTTTTCCTGTCATGAAAAAGCAACAGTTTTTATAGCTTATTATATTAGTTTATGCTCCTTACAATGTGTTGACACAAAGAGGGAGGGACAAATTCAGGATTATTTACTGATAAGTAAAAGGCATGAGATAGTGTGAGGTCAGTAACATATACTTCAACCTCCATGTAGCTTTTTTTTCCCCATTACCCGGAATTATATTTTAATTTTAATTATCTCACTAGAGCGGAATGCAAATAAGGGTTAAATTATATTTTCAATAGTTTTCACAATTGGATTCAAATTACAATTTAGTATAAATCAAATATGTTATTTGAATTTAAGTTGGGAATAATATTTGTTATTTCTTTGGGGGTGCCATGGATCGTTCAAAAAATTACAAGCATTCTAACTTGAAGAGATTCTAAAAGACATACCATCCAATCATCTTTGAAATTATAGAATACTCTATAAAATTTGTGCCAGGTGGTCATCAGAATGTCGTTTAGATACCTCACCACTTCCTGAGGCAGCCCTTACTGTCTTTTGTCTGTTTTTTATAAAAGTCTCATGTATTCATCTGAACTCTTTCTCATATTGACCCATGCTCTGCAATTCCTTCACTTGGGACCTCATATAATTTTTCCACATAACACTTTCAATATGTGAGGGAAACACTCCTATCTTTTTCTCAAGCTACTATCCTGAGTATTAATTCATATTGAAAGGTTTTGAGCATCTTCACTATTCCAGTGTCTCTGACTGAAATGCATCTGGCAGGAATAACACCCTATTAAAGTGAAGCACTAAATATAAACACAATACTTAAATTATGCCTTTACTGAAAAAGAATATCACAGTCTCACTCTAGACAAAAAGGTGCAGGATTTTTCCCTTAATTTTCCCTGTAATCATTGTAGGCTCAGGTGTTTAGCACTTTAGAGATCATTTCATATTGTTGACTGAGATTATATTCACTACTTACTAAAACACTGTTGCTGAGAGCCTTTACTCTTTTCCTTAATTTTGTGCAGTTGGCTTCATGTTCTAGTTTGCTTTCTCACATTCAATGCTGCTGAATTTAATTTTTAAAAGGTTTAGTCCACCAGGATAGATTCAGAGCCCTATTTTGTCATCCAGTGCATTGATTATTCCCCACAAACTTTATGTTCTACTAGATTTGAGGCATCTGTAATCATGTATCAGGCTCTTTATTACAAGAGGAGAAACAAAGAGGGAGAAAAAAGAAAGAAAAATAGTAAGAAAGAGCAAAGGGAAGGAAGGAGAAAGGAAAGAAGAAAAAAAAAAGGGAAGAAGCTAGTACATCAAGTATTCATTCTCTTTTATGTAACCCAAATTCACAAGGATTTAGCAAATTTGAAAACAGTGAAAGGTGCAACCTAATTAAAATGATTATAATCCCGCCTCCTCATATTCATTTGGAGGAAGCTATAGAGTACAAACAAATACATAAATATGTTGTTGCCTCTGTATTTTCTTTGCATATTTCCTCAAATTGCTCAAGGTGCTTATCACACATCTTATTCATTACCCTCACACATCTTATTCATTATCCTCAATACACCTACACTTGAAGGAGAAAACAATTTCTATATAATTTTTTTCCTTAATCACATCAGGCTAAATCCTAGAAATCTGTTTCATTAAAGATGATGATAATGTGATAAATAGATGATGGTGGAGGTAATTAAAAGTAATTAAAATACTATGTAAAACTTTACAGACAATAATATGGCAGAGGTGAGCAGAAGAAACAGTGTGAAAATTTTAAATTAAATATAAACAAGTAGGATAGTTGGAAGACAGCTGTGACATAAATGTGCTATTTGAATCTTTTGAAATTTTTACAGAAACATAAGTAAGGTGATAAGGTGACTTCAAGAATCTCAGAATACCTTGTTTAAGTGTACAAACTTGGAACTAGTAGAAAAATAGGTTCTGGAGAGCTGATGCAAAGCACAGTGATTATGGTCAATAATACTGTATTAGAAACTGAAAATTTGCTAGGAGACTAGATCTTAATTATTCCCACCACACACACAAAAAAAGAATAATAATTATATAATGGTGATAGAGCTGTTAGCTAATGCTATGATGGTAACCATACTGCAATATAAAAATGTAGCAAATCAACAAGTTGTGCAGCTTAAACTTACACAATGTTATATGTCAATTCTATTTCAATAAAAAGAACCCCAAATAAAAGCAGGTGTAGACAAACTAACAACAGCTAAACAGCTTTTTTAATATTAGAAACTGTATTAGAGAAAGGAGAGGGAAAGCAAAGAGCCTTGGGACAAACCTTAGATCCAGAGAACCCCAAATCATTATCATGTACTCCCTGCCAAGTTTCTCAGTCCATCCAGAAAAAAAGCAGCAAAAGCTGAAGGGTCACGTGGTAAGCACTAATTTGGACTAGAGTTCAAGGAACCTTGTGAATGTCTGAAAACGGTAAAGTTATCTGGGGGCACGTGCCCTGTGGAATCTAGAAACCAACAAACTAAAGCACCTTTTCTATATTGAGGAGATATTGCCAGTATAGAATCCAAATTGATCAGGTCAGGGACAGAGGAAAGAGAAGATTCAGATAGAGGTGAGGGAAGGCTGATGAACGTGGGCAATTGTGGAGGAAGTTCTCAGAAAGTTGAGACCATATTTTTGATTAGGTGGTGAAAACAACAGAGAGGGTTCTAGAGTGGTGAAACTATAGTAAATATCCTTTCTCACACCTCCTTCCTAAAAGTGCAATATGATCATTTTACCTACAAATGTGTAACAGAAAAGGTTTGCAGCAGAATCTCATACAAAGTTGTTACAATAAAAAAAAAATAGGGAGCAGAATAACATCCCTATATATAATGAAAGCATGTCATTAACACCTAACACATAGCAGGTAAAAACTGCTAACTTAGTATTTCAAAATAAGCTAAGAAAAATTGAGAAAAATTATAGAAGTTTCAAAGAATAACATAAATCAGCAAACTATGAATGTTAAATGACAGAAATTTAAAATAATAACAAATCAGAAACAGAAAAAAACTTTAATAAAGTAATTGATGAAAAATAGTATTTGAAAGTATAATAAATAATTATATAACCCAAAGTATAAACTAAATATCCATGAGTCTATACTGATAAATAAATGATGTAATAGATAATAATAGCCACCTCTCAGCAGTAAAGTAGATACCCTCACCCCACTGTGTCAGTCAGTGGAGACCATGTGGAGAACAGTCACCAGGCACTGCCACCCTTCCCACCCACAGAGGTATTATGGGAGCCTCCTGGGAAGCCAGAACTTCTACACACACTGCAACAAGGAACACTCTCCTCGGGTATCAATGGAGGCTAAGTAGGAAATCTGGATTTCTACCCACTTCTGGTGGTAAAAGCCCATTCTTCCCTGGCAAAAGCAACTTCAGAGGAAGCTAGCTAAAATACAAGGTTGAAATAAGACCCAGAGTTGCATAACATAATACCCTGAATGCCCATGTTTTGATTTTTTAAAAATTTATAATACCAAGAACCAGAAAAATCTCAAACAGGATGACAAGAGAATCAATAAAATGTCACCCCTAAGATGACAGAGGTGTTAAAATTATCTGACAAATGTTTTCAAGTAGCCATCATAAAATGCTTCAACATACAGTTAGGAACATGCTTAAAGCACAAGAAAAATTCGAAAGTCTCAGCAAAGAAACAGAAAGTCTCAAAAAGGAATTACAAAGCATGAAGAAGAATCAAATGAAAAATTTAGACCTTAAAATACAATAACTGAAATAAAAACTCAATAGATGGGCTAAATACCAGAATGGAGGCAACAAAGAGCAAACCAGCTAACCAGAACAAAGAACAATAAAAGTTACTCAATTTGAATGACAGAAGATAGACTGATTAACAAGAAATAACAGAGCCTCTGGGACCTATGGAGCAATAACAGAATATTTAAAGTCCATGATATCGGTCTCAAAGGGAGGCAAAAGGAAATGGGGCTTTAAAAGTATTCAAAGAAATAATTGCTGAAAACTTCCCAGATTTGCAAAAGACATACAACTTATTTAAAAAGCTGAACAGGCCCCAAGTTCTGAGGTAACATTGTGTAGAACTTAATACAGAGAAGCTGACACACACATGTGAGTACAAGTAGAACTGGGGAAATCTGAATAATGTTGGTGGTTTGGATAAATGTCAATATCCTAGGTGTGATATTATACTATAGTTCTTTAAAATGTCACCATTGGGAGAAACTTGGCAAAGTACACAAGAGATAAAAGGGCAACATAAGGCACTCTTGTGGTGATAGAAATTCTCTATATCTTGACTGTATAAGTGTCACACTCATGGTGATATTATACTACAGTTCTCTAAGATATTACTATTGGGGGAAATTGGGTAAAGGGTACTTGAGGTCATTCTGCATTAACTGCATGTGAATCTACAATTATCTCAAAACTTAACATTTTATTAAAAAATAGAATTCAGCCAATTAAAATAAATGTTTAGGAATTATATAAATGACTAGGGATGAATACTGAAGCCATTAAAAACAGAACTAATCTTATTACTAAATAACTATGGGAATTATGATTTCAGAATATTATAAATTGAGGTAATATAAAACTATGAAAAAAAAATTGGAAGTAGTAAGAAGAGCATGAGAGTGATTTTAAAACTCTAGGTCACCATCTTTTACAGAAAAGAGAAAATTTATCAACTGTCACTAATCAAAATAAAATCATGTAGTTTAAAAATATGTCACAAATATCTTAATAGTTTTTATTATATTTTAATATTACAGACATCTCTTGGGAAAAAATATTTCTTCCAGAGAAAAATTATTTATTTGAATTTCAGAAGTTTCATTTTAGATTATTTTTGTTTCATTACATTTAAATAAAATTAAATGTAACACATATAATATCTCAGTACAGTGCCTGATATAATAATAACATCCCTGGACCTATCAAAGAAAGGTAAGGAGGTAGTTGTAGTTGGAAGAGTTAATATAATTTTTGGAACAGTAAAGAATTGGATTTGCATCTCTGATTTCATACTTATTGGCTGAGAGTCCTAAAGCAGGTATTGACTTTATCTGAAACAGTTTCATTTTCTCTAAATTGGATCAATACTGCTCATTACAAGATTTTTATAAGGATTGAATGAGGAAATACAGGAACAGCTTGAACACAGTGCTTGGCACAAATTCTGCTTTCTGCCTTGAAGTTAAAAATTGATTAAGTTCTCAGTAACTATTAATTCCTTCCTTCCTTCCCCTGTTATATTCCATTATGTTCAGTATATCTTAATTAAATTCACTGGGAACTGCAGAGTGTATTTAGAATAACTTCTATTTAAAGTGGGTAAATATTAAGAAAAGAATCAGATTCAACTGTCATCTTCTACTATCTAGAAATCTCTCAGAGACCCTCAAGCACACAGGCTACACTAACTATAAGTTACCATTTATTCCTTACTGGGAATTTTGTGAAACTTCTCAAGTTTACCAGGGACAATTTTCTTGTTGAAAAACATATTGAAAATCCCTGAGATGACTAAACAAAAGATAAGGCTGGAAACAAAATATCAGTACTGACATGATGTACCAATTTGCTTTCCACTGGTAGATGTTATGTTGTTGGCAGGGACTAGCCAAACAATTTATATACTTCTCCCTTCCAGTCAGGCAGCATCTGGTTTGCAATGGAAGACTGAACATTTGTCTGCTTTCTCTACCCCCAACTGTCCTCCCCATATGTACTCACAGAAATAAAGAAAACTTCTAAATCCAATTAATAAAATGACAGAACATTAGGCAAAATATCGTACATTTTCTCTCATTAATCAGGAGTTAAAGAGTAAAAAAATCTGCTTCCAGCACAAGTGATGATGCAGGCAAAACAGCAGTCATCCAGGTTTGCTGACTGGCTCCACCCCTTTGTGTAACTTTGGTTTGCTGTTCTACTTTGTCACTCACTGAGGGCACCCTGGTAAATTGGCTCTGCATCCAGTGAGTTGTTTCCCAGAAGGGGATCCTCCTGACACTACCTGCTGAAGTCATTGTGAAAACCATCTGATCTGGAGAACTTTCAAGGATTAAACAGGTAGTCAGAGCACGGCCAAGCACAGTCAATGTACAAACCATCTGCCTCTTCAGGGAAAGTAACCTGGGTAGAGGCAGCACATCCCTCCTAGCAATTAGATCTATATAACAGCTATCAGCTGCACAACGGTTGGTTAGTTGTTACCACAGGTGGCACATCATCTACCAATCACAATTCAGGTGTGTGTTTTCATGAGTCCATGACCCAGCCTCTTGAAATTGCATGCAAATTTTGGTTAACCTATTACTTAAGATAGGATTTTTTTAAATCAGGGAGTATTTAAACAATTTAAACACTATATTGATCTAATTGATATTTATAGAATACTTGATCTAATTGATATTACCTTGATCTAATTGATACTTATAGAATACTTTACCCAACAAATGCACTAAACACATTTTTTTCAAGGTCACATAGGATTTTAACAAAGTAGACCATAATGAGGGCCATAAAATAATTCTCAGCAACCTTCAACACTGTTAACTCTAACAGTGTATATTGCCTGAACAGAGTGGAATTAAATGAGAAATCCATAAAAGCTAAATGTGTTCTGTTATGCAGAAAGTCACACTGGCAAATTAAACAATTCTGTTCCAAATATCATGTAAGTCAATGAACAAATCACAAGAAAAAATAAGAAAATAGTTTGAAGTGAATGATAATGAAAATGCAACATGTCAAAATATGTGGGATGCAGCTTAAACAGGTTAGAGGGAAATTTGGGACTAAAAATCCTTAGGTAAGATAAAAGTGTTAATATTAATTATCTATATTTCTACCTCAAGAAGATAATGAAAGAAGAGCAAAATAAACTCAAAGTTAGTATTGAATATAAGGAAGAAAATAATAGAGATAAGAAATCAAGTAGCAAATAGAAAAACAATAGAAGGGACCAACAAAGACAAAACTTGATTCCTTAAAAAGAGTAGAAATTGATAAATCCTAAAAATGTTTGGGAAAGACACAAATTAACACTATCAGGAACAAAAGAGAGAATATTATAAAGGATAGTGAGGTAAATTCAAGCAATTTATGGCTAATAAACTCAACAAATTAAATGAAATGGATGAATGCCTTAGAAATGATAACTTACCGTAATGGGTACAAAGAGAACTAGAAAATCTTTTTAAGAAATTAAATCCATAATCAATAAATTTCTCACAAAGAAAATCCCAGTACAAAATTGTTTCACAGAAGAAATAATCCCAATCTTATACATATGCTTCAGAAAATATAAAAGGAGGAATCAAACAACTCATTTTATAGGGCCAACAGAGCACTGAAAACAAAATGTCAAAAGAAGTCACATAATAAGTTTACAAGTGGATATCCCTCATGACTGTAAACAAAGATATACTTGATAAAATATTATCAATGGAATCACACAATTTATAAAGCAAATAATGTATCATAATAAAGTGGATCTATCCCAGGAGTAAAAGGATAATTTAACATTTGAAAATCAATCATTGCAATTCACCCTGTTAACAAATTAAAAAGAGAAAATAAAGGACAAAAATCACATGAAAAAATTTATGAGGACATCCATTCATGGTAGTAACTTCCAGAAAATTAAGACTAGAAGGAAGTTACATCTGATAAAGAGCATCTATGGAAAACCTAGACCTAACATCACTCACTTATTATGGTAAAAAAAAAAAAAAAAAGTTTTCCACAAAGATTGCAAAAAAAGCAACAATGTTTGTTCTCAGCAATTCTATTGTGTTCTACTAGAGGGTCCAGACTTTGAATAAAACAAGAAAGCAAAATGCCTAAAGTTTGGAAGGTAGAGAAGTAAAACTATCTTAATTCATACATAGCATGTTTGTTCATGTAGATTGATACATATAACTGTGGAACTAAATAGAAGCCTAGTAGTTCACCCAAATACATTTAATTCATTTTCTTTTTACAAAGGGGCAAAGGTAATTCAATGGGGAAAGGAAGGTGTTTCACAAATTTTCCTGGCATTGCTAAATAAATATATGGAAAGAAATGAATCCTGACAGCTACTTTTCTAAATGAAAAAAATAAATAAAAATAACTCAAGTTGGGATGTATAACTAAATGTGAAATCTAAAAGCTCCTAGAAGAAAATATGAAAGAATAGACTCACAAATTTAAATAGGAAAATATTTTTTTAGACAGAATGCGGTCATAAAAATCACTAACCGTAAAAGAAAAATAAAATGATAATTTGGACTACATCAAAATATTGCACTCCTGCTCTTCAAAAGATATAATTAAGAAAATGATTATACAACCACAGAATAGGAGAGCATGTTCACAATTCATAAACATAACAAAGGACTTGTGTTCAGAATGTATCAAGATCTGATAAAAATCAATAATAAAAATCAAACAACCCAATTGCAAAAGATAAGCTAAAGACTTGAACACTTTAAAAAGGAAAATATACACATGTCCAAGAAGCACATAAAAAGGCTCAGCATTAATCAACAGGAAAATGATAATATCACAAAGTGAGCTACAACGTCACATCCACAGAGATGGTTAAAATTAAAATGACTGAGAACAGAAAATGCTGAGCAGATATGGAGCAATGGGAACTCACACACGTTGTTGAGAGTATAAAATGTACAATTTTGAAAAACTGAAAGTATCTTAGAAAGTTAAACATACACTTAATGCTATGACTGTGGCAGGAGGTCAACTAGAGGAGGTGACCATAGGTTGACCCCTGAGCTGGACCCAGGCAACTGGATGTTCCTCACCCCCTCTGCTGTCCTTAGAAAGTACTTTATGCCCACTGTTCCCCAGTGGGAGCCATTTTCAAGGACTCGGCCTTGAGGAAGCAATGTGTCGTTGAGACCATCTGGGTGGTATATGTGACTGAACACAGTTAAGACCTCTATATAAACTTTTGAGATTCTAACAGGCAGGTGCAGAGATCTACTTGTCCTGTGGCTACCAAAGACAAGCTGTGTATGTAAGTAAGTTCCCTCACTTATTAAACCTGCAACCTATCAATTTGGAGCACCCTGCCTCTTTCTTTGGTTCCTCCCTTCCCTCTAGGCTCGGGGTCAGTTTCAGAGTTCATCTGGGAAGCTCCCAAGTTATTAAACCAACCATGACATTCCTACACATTTACCTAAGAGAATAAAAATACCCATCAACAAAAAGACTTGTATGAGATGTTTAGAGCAGTTGTATTCATAATAGGACAAGGCTAAAAAAAGTCCCCAGATTCTGTTAACAGAAGAGTGAATAAACAAATTATAGTATATTTATACAAGGAAATACAATTATTCCCATTAAAAAAATAGGAACCAGCCTTCCAAAAATGAACTACTAATATGTATGTCTACATGGGTGAACTAAAGAAGAGAAGCCAGACACTAAAGAAGGAAATACACCCCCTCAAGAATCTTGGGGGCAAAATAGAAAATAATATGGAGGAACAAAGTATCGGGGTGGCCAAAAAGTTCATTTGGGTTTTTCTGTAAGATGTTTTTGGCCAACCAATGATAATATTTTGCATTCACTGTCCTAAACCCAATACATACATTATTTCATTTAATTTTAGCTATATGTAGTAGGTTTTGTGATTCCCATTTTATAGATGATACTTTTTAGGAAAAAAGGGGTTAAGTATCATGTTCAACATAAGAGGGGATTAAGTAGCAGATTCAGTATGCCAGCCCAGTTCTGTCTAAATTTTAATCCCTACACACTGAAACTATCCCACTGACCTACAGTTCATTTCTACTGTTGCCCCAGTTTTCCAATCAAACGTGCAACCTATTGTCTTTCTATTCTAAGGGAAACTGACTTCCAATTAATGTCCTCTTGACTGAAACAGTGAAAAAAAGATTGTCACTCTTTCTTTGCATATAAACACTGAGGACCACCATTTTTAATATCGAGATTTTTAATATACAATAGTACAGATAATAATATAAAAATACCTGTGAATATAGAATTCAGAGGTGACAAAACTAAGTTTGTGCAATAAATACTTAAAACTAGTTTTGTAATAAAAGAAATAAAACAATAAATGATCATAAAGTAACATATGCCCCAATTTCAAAAACTCCCTGGAAACAATCACTCTAATGAATTATATGTGTAGATTATCAGTCTATTTTTATGCTTTTACATCCATATGTAAGTAACAATAAATAATATATGCTATTATATGAGTGCCTTGATAGAATTGATGAGAGCAGTATCTTGGCTTTTCGAGGATATAAAAGCATTTAGAATCCTGTCAACTGTACTCTTTATATAAATATACAATTATTTTGCATAAAAAATCTAAATAGTTATAGAGTATTAAATATTAATCTTTCTACAATAAGTATAAGGCAAAACACAAAATATTTCTTTCTGACCCAGAGACCATGTATCTCTATTGTTAGCAGTTTTTATTTTGTGAATACATGAGCATCTTGTTGACAGATGTTTGCAACCTCAAAAATGTTTACTATCTACTAAAACAATTAAAAAATAGAAAAAAGTGGATTTTTTAAATTCAGAATTATAAATTTAGAATTTAGAATTCTAATTAGAAATTAAAATTACTTAGAATATAGAATTAATTATATAAAATTATATATATATTTCTAACATAAATTTAGAAAAATTAGAATTGCATTAATTCATTGTAACCCAAATTTAAACTGCTATTAATCAATACTATTTGTAGCTCCACAATTCTAAAACAGATTTTTTTTTTCACATTTTACTAATTATCTATTTTGGAGCTTCATAAAATTGATATATATGTTAATTGTACTTACTGTTTCTTTTCTTCTCTTTTTCTCTGAAAAGAAACATGATGTTAGTAAATGATGGGATATTGTATCCTTGATGGAATTTTGTACCTAGGATACATAATCAATTTATTTTAAGTTTTAATTTCTTGTCATAAACCAAAATATTTTTAGTTACTTTCACCATATTTGGGGTATTCAAATTGATGCCAAATTTTATACTTACTTTCTCCAATTAAATTGGCTCCAGAATTCCATTGGGAATGACTATAGCTATTTGTTGTTTGGGTTTATTTCACATAAAAAGTTAAATCATGGTAATTTAGGGAACTTATATATCCTTTGTAATTTTTTCTTCATCAACATTGGCTTTTCTTGTTTGTTTGTTTTTTAGAAACTTTTCCCTAAAGGGAAGGTACATTTTACTCCCTCACACTTTTCATTTTTATGCTTTCTTCAAAAATTAGAAATATATGGGGCTTCCCTGGTGGTGCAGTGGTTAAGAATCCGCCTCCAATGCAGGGGACATGGGTTCAAACCCTGGTCCGGGAAGATCCCTCAAGCCACGGAGCAACTGAGCCCATGCGCCAGAACTACTGAGGTTGCACTCCAGAGCCCACGAGCCACCATTACTGAGCCCACATGCCACAACTACTGAAGCCCACGTGCCTAGAGCCCATGTTGCACAACAAGACAAGCCACCACAATGAGAAGCCCGTGAACCACAACTAAGACCAAATGCAGCCAAAAATAAATAAATAAATATTTTTTAAAAATTAGAAACAGAAAAAAGTAAAAAATAAAGTGCACCAAAATCTGCAATGGCATTGTGATTAAAAGCAGAAGCTCTCAATCTAACTACCTGCATCCAAATCCTGAATGCACCTGTCAAGCTGTGCAGCCTTGGGTAAATTTTTTGTCTTCTCAACTTTAGTTTTCTTACTTGCCATAGGGGGATTATAAAATTTCTATAATAAAAAAAAAAAAAAAAAAAAAAAAAATTTCTATAATATTTTAAGATATATAATATGTTAATAAAGCAATGCACACAGCACAGACATTGACGGCCAGTCAAAAATGAAAGTTAGATGTTTTTCTATGGCTACAATCAAAAGAATTATTTTTTGAATTTTATTTTATTTATTTTTTTTACACAGCAGGTTCTTATTAGTTATCTATTTTATACACATCAGTGTATACATGTCAAGCCCTATCTCCCAATTCATCCCACCACCACCACACCCCCACTTTCCTGCCTTTGTGTCCATATGTTTGTTCTCTACATCTGCCTTGCAAACCAGTTTTCTGCCTTGCAAACCAGTTCATCTGTACCATTTTTCTAGATTCCACATACATGTGTTAACATACAATATGTGTTTTTCTCTTTCTGACTTATTTCACTCCCTATGACAGTCTCTAGGTCCATCTACATCTCTACAAATGACCCAATTTCGTTCCTTTTTATGGCTGAGTAATATTCCATTGTATATATGTACCACAACTTCTTTATCCATTCATCTGTCGATGGGCATTTAGGTTGCTTCCATGACCTGGCTATTGTAAGTAGTGCTGCAAGGAACATTGGGGTGTATGTGTCTTTTTGAATTATGGTTTTCTCTGGGTATATGCCCAGTAGTGGGATGGCTGGGTCACATGGTAATTCTCGTTTTAGATTTTTAAGGAACCTCCATACTGTTCTCCATAGTGGCTGTATCAATTTACATTCCCACCAACAATGCAGGAGGGTTCCCTTTTCTCCACACCCTCTCCAGCACTTGTTGTTTGTAGATTTTCTGATGATACCCATTCTAACCAGTATGAGGTGCTACTTTTTGTAGTTTTGATTTTCATTTCTCTAATAATGAGTGATGTTGAGCAGCTTTTCATGTGCCTACTGGCCATCTGTGTGTCTTCTTTGGAGAAATGTCTATTTAGGTCTTCTGCCCATTTTTTGATTGGGTTGTTTGATTTTTTAATATTGAGCTGCATGAGCCATTTATATATTTTGGAGATTAATCCTTTGTCCGTTGATCCATTTGCAAATATTTTCTCCCATTCTGAGGGTTCCAAAAGAATTATATTGAGGGCCAAATTTTCATGACATTTCACACTTTTTCCTCATATTTGAAGACTTAATGTTTATTAGAGGATTACTGATTAACCAGCTTAACAAACATTATATTTTTGAAATCTAATTTATATTATATTTATATAATACATTACTAAAATAAAATTTTAATAAAGTCAAAAAAATTTAAATATGCACCTATCTGCTCTCTTTTTACTTCTAATTTTTACTTATTACATTTTTCTCTCTTTTTTTCTTAATTTGATCTGTCAGGATTTTTCTATTTTATTATGTTTTTCTAAAAGAAGCTCAAGGACATGTTTATAATATGTTCCCTTTTATATTTTCTAGTGCATTCATTTATACTTTTATCTTTATTATTTCCTATTTTGACTTTCCTTGAGTATATTTTATTGTTCTTTTTTAATTGAATTGAATGTTTAATTTGTTTAATTTTATGACAGGATAAGTACTTCAGAAATACACAGTTATGCCTTTTCTATTTTCAGTTCTGATGTGTATATATATATATTTTTAATATGACATTGATTTCCACTTCTTTTCTGGATGTTCCTATTCATTATTCAGAACGACCTATGAATGTTGGAATGGGTTTGCATTATTTGCACTCTGTATAAATTACCTTCAGTAGGAGAATGAATTATGGGTCCCAGTCTTTTACTCTTCCCTATATTCACACCTTTAATCATAACTTTATTGTTCTAGAGACAGAGTGTGTTTCTCTGCCCCTTGATTTTTGGGCTTATCCATGGGAATTCCTTAGACCAAAGGTGATTGGAAATGATACAATTAGAGACTTGATATATGCTTGTGCAGTGGAGCTTTCACTTTTATGTTTCTACTATCCATTAAAAGAATATGTACTGGAGAACCTACTGAACTAAGCCAAGCCTAGCCCGGTGGAAAAACTCAGCCAAAATCCGGCAATCTTAGCTCACTCATAGATTCTGCACCAAAAATATATCAATGTTGTTTCAAGCTACTAAATTTCAGGTAGTTTATTAGTCAGCATAGTTATGGCAATAGTTAATACACTCAGAAATTGCCACCTAGAAATGAGGTCCTGTGATAATAAAATTCTAAAATGTGTGACAATGCACCTGGGACCATGTGGAAAGCATTGTGGAAAAAGTTAAAGCAGCTATAAAAACAGTGACCTGTATGAGTGGGAAAACGTTTAGTTAAAACCATGGCCTGTGATAATGTGGAAAGGATAAAATCTACCTAATGATCTTAAAGGTGGAAAGGGGTAATTTTAAGGAGATTCTGAAAATGTGTGCTGTTACTAGATGCATTTGATAAGGTACTAAAAGAATTATGCTCAGAAAGAAACTGTCCAGTTTGCAAACAGAATTTGAAGAGAGTACAGTCAGGCCAGAAGTTTCAGGGATGGAAGATAAAACTATTTCTCACCAAATTGGCTTCAGGAAAGAGACCAAATATGGAAAAGTGGGTGGGGATAGTGCCTGTAAAGCATGGCCTCAGGGGAAAGACAAAACCAAGAGTATCACTGGAAAGCCCACTTATAAAAACTCTGAAAGGATTAATTGAGCACCTCAGAGCTACTCTCAGCCAAAGATTTTAGAATGGTTAACAGTGTGGTTCCATGGAAGTCTGATGCACCCAGCACTTTTGTCATTGATATAAAAAAATCCACAACATTTATGAAAATGTTGAATTGGCAAAAGCCCTGAGAGCCTGGACTAAAGGAGACTGAAACCATTTGAGAGATAAAAACTCTCTGGGTTTCTAAATTCTTACAGGCACACAGCAGACTGTGAAAGCTGACCAGGCAACAAAATAAGTGTTTTCCTTAGCTTCAGGGCAGAGGTAAGCCCACTTTTCCTGTAAAGGGATGGAGAGTAAATATTTTAGGCCTGCTTGGCCACATGTGGTCTCTGCATATTGGTCTTGGCCTTGGTTTTGTCTTTTACAAGTGTTTCAAACATAAAAACCTCCCTTAGTTCCCAGATCATAAAAAAAGACAGGGCTGGATCTAGCTCAATGGGCCATCCTGTGCAGGCCCTACTCTAGAGTGTATGGACCAGACATTTGCCCAAGAGAATTTCAGAACTCTAAGTGACCAGTGAATTCTGGTTAGACAGACAAGGAAGACTTTATTCAAGGCTATTGCAGTAGGGGAGAGAGGCCTGAGCTCAGATTTAACACAGTTCCATGGAAACAAATGGTGGGAGAGTTCTTCATAGCTGTGATGAAGGGAATCCTGGGCAATCTTTGCTTGCTAACTGACTTCTTCCAAAGGAAAAGTGAACTTTCTCCTGTTTCCATGACACAGGTAGTCTTAAAACTCGGTTCAGGGTGCACCACAGAGACTGTAAGACAGTGCTGTCTCTTCTTTAATGATTACTTTCCAAAGGGACAGCTCTCAGGTTTTTGAGAAACACACTCCTGGGTTGTAAACTGGCAAGAGGATTTTTAAAAGAATTGCATCTCAAAGAGGCAGAGAAAGGATTTAGTGTTGTAAGTTTTCTTAAATAAATGCTCTAAAATAAGGGAGGGGAATGACCACTGTGTTTAGGCCATCTGGCTGGGGTGAGGAAGAAAGAGGGAGGTCAGGGGCCAAGAGGCAGGAAGAAGCCTGTCTCAGGTTTATTCAAGCAGAAAGAAATGTTAAGGTCATCTTGATTAGAAACAATTATCATTATATTAAAAGTTAGTATAAAAAATTAAACATGTACATAACTTATAACCTACCAAATCTACTCCCAGTATAAACCCTGCAGATATTCCCATATATGTGCAAATGTAACTGTTTTAACGCATGAAGTAAAATCCTAAGCAAACTTTTCAGGAAGCAAAATTATGTTTATCTTCTTGTCCCTTTCATTTGGTCTTCTGGGCTAGCTCATCCACTGCCCTATGATGAAGTTAATCCCTTACATTTCTGATCACTTTTAGACAATATAAAATGTTCTCAAATCATTTAAAGTCACACTATTTAGTCTTAATTTTGTCATTAAAATGTCCTGTCCCATGTAATACTCAAAACTTTAACATTGGTTTAAAGTTAAAACTTTCCCTTTTCTCCCAGTTGGGAGAGGAGCTTATAATTGGTCTTTCCTCTTTACCTTCAGAGGAAAATAGAAAGGAAAAGAGGAATGAAGTAGAATGAGTTAAGAACTTTCTCACTGATGAGTAATGTGGAAATTTGGCTTCAGTTCACTTTGGAACGGACATATGTTTAAAACTGTCTCTTCATCTTGTTTATGTTTTCCTTTGCTGTGCAAAAGGTTTTAAGTTTCATTAGGTCCCATTTGTTTATTTTTGTTTTTATTTCCATTTCTCTAGGAGGTGGGTCAAAAAGGATCTTGCTGTGATTTATGTCAAAGAGTGTTCCTCCTATGATTTTCTCTAAGAGTTTTATAGTGTCTGGCCTTATATTTAGGTCTTTAATCCATTATGAGTTTATTTTTGTGTAGGGTGTTAGGAAGTGTTCTAATTTCATTCTTTTACATGTAGCTGTCTAGTTCTCCCAGCACCACTTATTGAAGAAGCTGTGTTTTCTCCATTGTATATTCTTGCCTCCTTTGTCAAAGATAAGGTGACCATATATGCATGGGTTTATCTCTGGGCTTTCTACCTGTTCCATTGAGGTATATTTCTGTTTTGGTGCCAGTACCATACTGTCTTGATTACTGTAGCTTTGTAGTATAGTCTGAAGTCCGGGAGCCTGATTCCTCCAGCTCCGTTTTTCTTTCTTGAGATTGCTTTGGCTATTCAGGGTCTTTTGTGTTTCCACACAAATTGTGAGAAATTTTTTGTTCTAGTTCTGTGAAAAATGCCTAGAGGGTTGGGATAGGGAGGGTGGGAGGGAGACTCAAGATGGAGAAGATATGGGGATATATGTATACATACAGCTGATTCACTCTGTTGTACAGCAGAAACTAACACAGCATTGTAAAGCAATTATACTACAATAAAGATGTTGAAAAAAAACAGCTGTCTCTTCTTCTTATGATAAGGGTACCCTCATGGCTTTGCGGCATCACCAGTGTCCCTGCTTCCTTTCCCATTCCGACTGCCTCCTGGATGCATAGCCATTTGGCAGTACCCCCTCCGCTGAAGATGAGATCTCTTCTCCCCAGAAGGACTGACATGTTACTCTGGAGTTGAAATTAAAATTTTAAAAAAATCTCTATCTCAGCCTTCTGAGCCAAAAGGAAAAAGAAAAATAATAAGGATACTTAATTTAGCTACACCATATTTGACTAAATTTTAAGAGAAAAGAAGTGGAAGAGGAAAGCAGTATGAAGGACACGAACAGGAAGATAAGACAATAGACACACAAAAACAGAGAGATAAATAAAAAGGAGACAGAGGTTCATCAGATCCTGCAGTATATGTTAAATAGTTTTTAAGTCACCCTCTGGTAGTTCTTTAGCTCTGAGTCACAGAATATTTAGCACCTCAACACACTCCTCTTTGAAACTGCTAATCAATCAATTAGCCACTGTTCACAACTCTTTAGCTCCTAGTTACCTGCTAGAAAGTAATTTTTCCAGAAGAGCTTCTACCCTTTTTCTGTTTGTCACTGCATCCTTGTGCTCACTATAATGTCTGGCATATGGTAGGCAGGCATTTAAAACAACTGTTTGGAATTAATAAATGAAGTAACGTACCCTTCAACCTAAATGGAACGAAGTTATACTCTGATCACTGTGATGGAGGTACAATAATATCACCAGATGCAATAAGTTAGAGATAATCTCTTGCCCACAGGCTAAAGGTATATTTATTCCTTTTAATTCCCCACACTTGTACTGCGCACCCATTAAATAAACCTGAATTTCAAAATCTACCTTTGCTTTGGGGGAAAAACTAGTATCATAGTAATACTGCCACAAAGTACAGAAATTCTAGTAGCTTTAACAAGCACAAGTCTAAAAAATATAGAGTCATATTGCCTTGCTTCTAATCCCGGCCAGCTCTATCATATGGGATTATTATAATGTTAATTGTTAAGAACTTAGCCTTGTGCCTAATACATATTAGGTATTGGGCATGTATTATCTATAAACATTATTTCACTTTACCATCTGTAGAATGCCTAGGGATTATTTCATGTGTTTGCAAAAACATGACCCTCATAAGCACAAAATGAACTCTATCCTTTCTTCAATTTCTTCTGTGTACCTGTATTAAGTCAGAGTTTAGGTTTTCATTGCCCCCAAACACCCCCACTGCTGTCTACCAGAAATGCCACCACTGCCTGGTAATGTATGCACCAAGACTGCCAAAGTCCAATGTTAGCTTATGTCAATATTAAGGGGGCTAATGACCTTCATTTATAAGAACCCAAACGTTCTTATAACCATGGGGCAAAGGTCTAGCATAGTTCCCCTTCAGAGTAGAAGCCATAGGCATCAATGTTATTACACAATTTTTTTCCCAAGAAAAATACAAATATAGGACATTTGATGATCTTCTTCTCTTTTTATAGTCCTTTATCCTAGAGTTCAAAAATTAATTCATGATTCATGATCAGAGGATATTTGAGAAAGTGATATTATTCTTTGCTCAGTTACTTCATTGGCAGGATTTCATTTACTGACCTTGAATCAAACTTATGCATTTTAGTTCTTTCTTCCATTAGGAAGTGTTCCCCTATGTCCATACTTCCCAGAGTTCTGCTCAATAACTCATAAAAATGACTACTTTAAAAGCCCCACAACCATCGTCATTTCTCCAGGTGTAGTAAAATGTGCCAAAACTCTAGTGTAGGCACAGCTTAAACTCAGAGAATGGATCAGAACAGGATGAGTCACTGCCAGAGAGTAGCTGAGGGGGATTGCGGGCTGAATATAGAGTTGAGAAAGGAAGAAGAAACCTGGAAGAACTCACAAATGCTTATTAGAATCTTGTAGGAGTCATGTCACTACCTATAACATCAAGAGAAGTGAGAAAAAATAAAATAAGGATCTGGTTTTCATGGATGGCTGGTATTACTTACTGTCACGTCCTGAGAGTAGAACCAAAGTTCATGACATATAAAGCATTCACATTTCAAAGAAAGAGTGGCTATCAGCCAGGTGGTGAGGTGGACTTGAAGTCTCAGAAAGACTCAATGTTCTAAGCTACATCCTGGCCCAAAAATTCCCCATAGAAACTGTTACCCAGACAAATGTCTTGATTTCTAAAAGACAGACAGAATGTAAACGACCTCAAAAGAGATGGCTTTGTGCCAGTGACTTAGACTGTCCATCTCTCTTAACTTTTTCCAACTATCCTATAAAAGTCATATATGAGTAGCCAAGCTTTCTCAAAGAAATAAAGTTTGGCAAATCTTTCATACTATAGTACTATACTCTCAAGTAAAAGATTCATTCCCTGAGAAAGTAGCTAGAAGACAAATGCAATTTTTAGAAAATTACTGTGGAGTAGATACGGATATGAATTTATTCTTTTGAGTAATATTTGCTCTCATCTTTAAAACTGGTCACAAGGCTGCCTGTCAATAGTTTAAACTATAAAACAATTAAAAGGCATTAATATTTATTCCTCATGATACTCCTAGGGGAATTTTATAATAATCCTTTTGAGGCTGTTTTCATACCTAGAGTTTATTTATTTGTTTGATTCATAAGTGGATACACTTATATAGCCTCAGGCTTTACAACATTTACATCATTGGATATAAACCCATAGAAAAACGCAGCATCAATGTCAGCAGCATAAAGTACAAGTTTAGATTTTAGCATGATCTATCAGTTAAGAGACATTCATTTACAAGCAACAGAAAACGCAGCTCAAAGTGGCTTCAAAAATAAAGGGCATTAATTGGCTTTAAAAAGTAGAAGTAAAAAGAGACAAACCTTTGGAGCTCAGTTGATTCAGGGGTACCAGAAGGTCAATAAAGACACAGCTTTGTTCCATCCTTCTTCTTTACCTTCAGTGGTGTTAAGTTCATCCCCAAACTGCCACTCATCTTAATTATAGTTTCAAGAACTATACACTTCTTTCTTCAAAACAGTGGAGGGCGCGACACTGACAGAAAATTCCTGATAAGAGAGCTTTTCGGAAGATGGCGGAAGAGTAAGACGGAGAGATCACCTTCCTCCCCACAGATACATCAGAAATACATCTACACGTGGAACAACTCCTACAGAACACCTACTGAATGCTGGCAGAAGACCTCAGACCTCCCAAAAGGCAAGAAAGTCCCCACGTACCTGGGTAGGACAAAAGAAAAAAGAATAAACAGAGACAAAAGGATAGGGACGGGACCTGCACCAGTGGGAGGGAGCTGTGAAGGAGGAAAGGTTTCCACACACTAGGAAGCCCCTTCGTGGGCGGAGACTGTGGGTGGCGGAGGGGGGAAGCTTCGGAGCCACGGAGGAGAGCACAGCAACAGCGGTGCAGAGGGCAAAGCGGAGAGATTCCCGCACAGAGGATCGGTGCCGACCGGCACTCCCCAGCCCTAGAGGCTTGTCTGCTCACCCGCCAGGGGCGGGCGGGGGCTGGGAGCTGAGGCTCGGGCTTCGGTCGGAGCGCAGGGAGAGGACTGGGGTTGGCTGCGTGAACACAGCCTGAAGGGGGGCTAGTGCGCCACGGCTGGCCGGGAGGGAGTCCTGGGAAAAGTCTGGACCTGCCGAAGAGGCAAGAGACTTATCTTCCCTCTTTGTTTCCTGGTGCGCGAGGAGAGGGGATTAAGAGCGCCGCTTAAAGGAGCTCCAGAGACAGGGGCGAGCCGCGGCTAAAACCGCGGACCCCAGAGACGGGCATGAGACACTAAGGCTGCTGCTGCCGCCACCAAGAAGCCTGTGTGCTAGCACAGGTCACTGTCCACACCCCCCTCCCAGGGAGCCTGTGCAACCCGCCACTGCCAGGGTACCGGGATCCAGGGACAACTTCCCCGGGAGAACGCATGACACGCCTCAGGCTGGTGCAACATCATGCCGGCCTCTGCCACCACAGGCTCGACCCGCACTCCGTACCCCTCCCTCCCCCCCGGCCTGAGTGAGTAAGAGTCCCAGAAGCAGCTGCTCCTTTAACCCCGTCCTGCCTGAGCGAAGAACAGACGCGCTCCAGCGACCTACACGCAGAGGCGGGGCCAAATCCAAAGCTGAGCCCCGGGAGCTGTGAGAACAAAGAAGAGGAAGGGAAATCCCTCCCAGCAGCCTCAGAAGCAGCGGATTAAAGCTCCACAATCAACTTCATGTACCCTGCATCTGTGGAATACCTGAATAGACAACAAATCATCCCAAATTGAGGAGGTGGGCTTTGAGAGCAAGATTTATGATTTTTTCCCCTTTTCCTCTTTTTGTGAGTGTGTATGTGTATGCTTCTGTGTGAGATTTTTTGTCTGTATAGCTTTGCTTCCACCATTTGTCCTAGGGTTCTATCCGTCTGTTTTTTTATTTTCTAAATAATTATTTTTTATTTTAATAACTTTATTTTATTTTACTTTACCTTTTCTTTCTTTCCTTCCTTCCTCCCTCCCTCCCTCCCTCCCTAACTCCCTCCTTTCTTTCTTTCTTTCTTTCTTTCTTTTCTTTCTTTCTTTCTTTCTTTCTACTTTTTCTCCCTTTTATTCTGTGCCATGTGGATGAAAGGCTCTTGGTGCTGCAACCAGGAGTCAGTGCTGTGCCTCTGAGGTGGGAGAGCCAACTTCAGGACACTGGTCCACAAGAGACCTCCCAGCTCCACGTAATAGCAAACGGTGAAAATCTCTCAGAGATCTCCATCTCAACACCAGCACCCAGCTTTACTCAACGACCAGCAAGCTATAGTGCTGGACACCCTATGCCAAACACCTAGCAAGACAGGAACACATCCCCACCCATTAGTAGAGAGGCTGCCTAAAATCATAATAAGGCCACAGACACCCCAAAACACACCACCAGGCATGGACCTGCCCACCAGAAAGACAAGATCCACCCTCATCCACCAGAACACAGGCACTAGTCCCCTCTACCAGGAAGCCTACACAACCCACTGAACCAACTTTAGCCACAACAAAAACAACAGGAATTATGAACCTGCAGACTGCAAAAAGGAGACCCCAAACACAGTAAGATAAGCAAAATGAGAAGACAAAAAAACACACAGCAGATGAAGGAGGAAGATAAAAACCCACCAGATTTAACAAATGAAGAGGAAATAGGCAGTCTACCTGAAAAAGAATTCAGAATAATGATAGTAAAGATGACCCAAAAACTTGGAAATAGAATAGACAAAATGCAAGAAACATTTAACACACAAAGGAATCCCCAAAAGGTTAACAGCTGATGTTTTAGCAGAAAATCTGCAAGCCAGAAGGGACTGGCAGGACATATTTAAAGTGATGAAGGAGAAAAACCTGCAACCACGATTACTCTACCCAGCAAGGATCTCATTCAGATTTGATGGAGAAATTAAAACCTTTACAGACAAGCAAAAGCTGAGAGAGTTCAGCACCACCAAACCAGCTTTACAACAAATGCTAAAGGAAATTCTCTAGGCAAGAAACACAAGAGAATGAAAAGACCTACAATAACGAACCCCAAACAATTAAGAAAATGGGAATAGGAACATACCTATTGATAATTACCTTAAATGTAAATGGACTAAATGCTCCCACCAAAAGACACAGATTGGCTGAATGGATACAAAAACAAGACCCATATATATGCTGTCTACAAGAAATCCACTTCAGACCTAGAGACACATACAGCCTGAAATTAAGGGTAGGAAAAAGATATTCCATGCAAACGGAAGACAAAAGAAAGCTGGAGTAACAATTCTCATATCAGACAAAACAGACTTTAAAATAAAGACTATTAGAAGAGACAAAGAAGGACACTACATAATGATCAAGGGATCGATCCAAGAAGAAGATATAACAATTGTAAATATTTATGCACCCAACATAGGAGCACCTCAATACATAAGGCAAATACTAATAGCCATAAAAGGGGAAATTGACAGTAACACATTCATAGCAGGGGACTTTCACACCCCACTTTCACCAACGGACAGATCATCCAAAAAGAAAATAAATAAGGAAACACAAGCTTTAAATGATACATTAAACAAGATGGACTTAGTTGATATTTATAAGACATTCCATTCAATAATAACAGAATACATATTTTTCTCAAGTGCTCATGGAACATTCATCAGGATAGATCATATCTTGGGTCACAAATCAAGCCTTGGTAAATTTAAGAAAACTGAAATTGTATCAAGTATCTTTTCCAACAACAACGCTATGAGACTAGATATCAATTACAGGAAAAGATCTGTAAAAAATACAAACACATGGAGGCTAAACAATACATTACTTAATAACGAAGTGATCACTGAAGAAATCAAAGAGGAAATAAACAAATACCTAGAAACAAATGACAATGGACACACGACCACCCAAAACCTATGGGACACAGCAAAAGCAGTTCTAAGAGGGAAGTTTATAGCAATACAATCCTACCTTAAGAAACAAGATACATCTCGAATAAACAACCTAACCTTGCACCTAAAGCAATTAGAGAAAGAAGAACAATAAAACCCCAAAGTTAGCTGAAGGAAAGAAATCATAAAAATCATATCAGAAATAAATGAAAAATAAATGAAGGAAACGATAGCAAAGATCAATAAAACTAAAAGCTGGTTCTTTGAGAAGATAAAATTGGTAAACCATTAGCCAGACTCATCAAGAAAAAAAGGGAGAAGACTCAAATCAATAGAATTAGAAATGAAAAGGAGAAGTAACAACTGACAATGCAGAAATACAAAAGATCATGAGAGATTATTACAAACAACTCTATGCCAATAAAATAGACAACATGGAAGAAATGGACAAATTCTTAGAAATGCACAACCTGCCAAGACTGAATCAGAAAGAAATAGAAAAGATGAACACACCAATCACAGCACTGAAATTGAAACTGTGATTAAAAATCTTCCAACAAACAAAAGCCCAGGACCAGATAGCTTCACAAGCCAATACTATCAAACATTTAGAGAAAGCTAACACCTGTCCTTCTCAAACTCTTCCGAAATATAGCAGAGGGAGGAACACTCTCAAACTCATTCTACGAGGCCACCATCACCTTGATACCAAAACAAGACAAGGATGTCACAAAGATAGAGAACTACAGGCCAATATCAATGATGAACATAGATGCGGAAATCCTCAACAAAATACTAGCAAACAGAATCCAACAGCACATTAAAAGGATCATACAGCATGATCAAGTGGGGTTTATTCCAGGAATGCAAAGATTCTTCAGTATACACAAATCAATCAACGTGATAGACCATATTAACAACTTGAAGGAGAAAAACCATATGATCATCTCAATAGATGCAGAGAAAGCTTTTGACAAAAGTCAACACCCATTTATGATAAAAACCCTGCAGAAAGTAAGCATAGAGGGAACTTTCCTCCACATAATAAAGGCCATATATGACATACCCACAACCAACATCGTCCTCAATGGTGAAAAACTGAAACAATTTCCACTAAGATCAGGAACAAGAGAAGGTTGTCCACTCTCACCACTCTTATTCAACAAAGTTTTGGAAGTTTTAGCCACAGCAATCAGAGAAGAAAAGGAAATACAAGGAATCCAAATTGGAAAAGAAGAAGTAAAGCTGTCACTGTTTGCAGATGACATGATGCTATACATAGAGAATCCTAAAGATGCTACCAGAAAACTACTAGAGCTAATCAATGAATTTGGTAAAGTAGCAGGATATAAAATTAATGCACAAAAATCTCTGGCATTCCTATACACTAATGATGAAAAATCTGAAAGTGAAATTAAGAAAACATTCCCATTTACATTGCAACAAAAAGAATAAAATATCTAGGAGTAAACCTACCTAAGGAGACAAAAGACCTGTATGCAGAAAATTATAAGACACTGATGAAAGAAATTAAACATGATACAAATAGATGGAGACATAAACCATGTTCTTGGATTGGAAGAATCAATATTGTGAAAATGACTCTACTACCCAAAGCAATCTACAGATTCAATGCAATCTCTATCACACTACCACTGGCATTTTTCACAGAACTAGTACAAAAAATTTCACAATTTGTATGGAAACACAAAAGACCCCAAATAGCCAAAGCAATCTTGAGAACGAAAAACGGAGCTGGAGGAATCAGGCTCCCTGACTTCAGACTATACTACAAAGCTACAGTAATCAAGACAGTATGGTACTGGCACAAAAACAGAAACATAGATCAATGTAACAGGGTAGAAAGCCCAGAGATAAACCCACACGTATGGTCACCTTATCTTTGATAAAGGAGGCAGGAATGTACAGTGGATAAAGGACAGCCTCTTCAATATGTGCTGTGAAAACTGGACAGGTACATATAAAAGTATGAGATTAGATCACTCCCTAACACCATACACAAAAATAAGCTCAAAATGGATTAAAGACCTAAATGTAAGGCCAGAAACTATCAAACTCTTAGAGGACAACATAGGCAGAACACTCTATGACATAAATCACAGCATGATCCTTTTTGACCCACCTCCTAGAGAAATGGAAATAAAAGCAAAAATAAACAAGTGGGACCTAAGGAAACTTAAAAGCTTTTGAACAGCAAAGGAAACCATAAACAAGACCAAAAGACAACCCTCAGAATGGGAGAAAATATTTGCAAATGAAGCAACTGACAAAGGATTAATCTCCAAAATTTATAAACAGTTCATGCAGCTCAATAACAAAAAAACAAACAACCCAATCCAAAAATGGGCAGAAGACCTAAATAGACATTTCTCTAAAGAAGATATTTAGACTGCCAACAAACACATGAAAGAATGCTCAACATCATTAATCATTAGAAATGCAAATCAAAACTACAATGAGATATCATCTCACACCAGTCAGAATGGCCATCATCAAAAAATCTACAAACAATAAATGCTGGAGAGGGTGTGGAGAAAAGGGAACACCTTGCACTGCTGGTGGGAATGTGAATTGGTACAGCCACTATGGAGAACAGTATGGAGGTTCCTTAAAAATCTACAAAGAGAACTACCATATGACCCAGCATTCCCATAATTCAAAAAAAGTCATGTACCACAATGTTCACTGCTGCTCTACTTACAATAGCCTGGAGATGGAAACAACCTAAGTGTCCATCATCGGATAAATGGATAAAGAAGATGTGGCACATATATACAATGGAATATTACTCAGCCATAAAAAGTAACAAAATTGAGTTATTTGTAGTGAGGTGGATGGACCTAGAGTCTGTCATACAGAGTGAAGTAAGTCAGAAAGAGAAAAACAAATACCGTATGCTAACACATATATATGGAATTAAAAAAAATGTCATGAAGAACCTTGGGGTAAGGCAGGAATAAAGATACAGACCTACTAGAGAATGGACTTGAGAATATGGGGGGGGGGGGAGTGTAAGCTGTGACAAAGCGATAGAGTGGCATGGACATATATACACTATCAAATGTAAAATAGATAGCTAGTGGGAAGTAGCCGCATTGCACAGGGAGATCAGCTCAGTGCTCTGTAACCACCTACAGGGGTGGGATAGGGAAGGTGGGAGGGAGGGAGACGCAAGAGGGAAGAGATATGGGAACATATGTATATGTATAACTGATTCACTTTGTTATAAAGCAGAAACTAACAAAAAAATTCCTGATAATACAGAAGAAACTTGTTTCCCATTAGACCATAACAAACATTTTATCCAGTGTTGTTGCACCTGAGTCAGTGGTGACAATTTTTTCCCATGTTTTCAGATTATTGTCACTGAAAATATTTGATAAACTATTATGATATATGTCCATTTTAACATCGTCAGGTAAGAAGTTCACTCTGCTGGAAAATAATGACCTTTTAGTATAAAGATACTATTTTGATTATAAAGCAGAATATTTCTGCTACCTCATCGTTTAAAATGTTGCCACATTCATTAACTTCTCAGTTTATAAAAAGCACATAGAATCCATTTCTTATCCTTAAATATGTTTATATCTACAATGCATGAATCAGATATTGATGAATGTAATAACTTGTGGAGTTATTTAAACATTAAATTTTTCAAGTAGCACAATGATTTTAAATCAACCAGGAGAATACTCCCTCAAAATATTGTTTTATGTAATTTTCTGGCCATTTCCATAATAGCAAAGTAAAAATAGTTAAACTTTATAAAGAAATTAAAAGAAAATATCTCACTTTTGCTGCTCCTTTGAAAACACCATTATTATTGCTCAAATAAAGAGGGAAAACTTTTAATTTGGGTGGGGGTGAAATCCCTTATGAGTAAAATTATCAACTATATCTCAGTTTTATAATAACTTATTTTGAAAATAAAGAGATTACTTTGGTTTAAAGTATTACAAAATATTTTATGTTACAGGAAAAGTGAAATTTAAAGTTAACATTATTAGCAAATTGAACTAACATAAATCACTCACCAATGTATTTTACTCTTTTTAACAAATCCATAATATGGAACATAGGTTAGGAGAGATATCCTTTTTCCAAAAATTGGTCAGGTTTAGTTTTGAATCACTAGGCAAACCACACAAATCTTTGAACCTTAGGGTCTTCATCTACAAAATGAGAAAACTAGACTAAATGCACTTTAACATCCCTTCCAGCCTACAAATTTATGTAGCAATGTTATCTTAAGTAATCCTTTAAGGAATGAAGGTTTCTAGATATATAAAGCTCCCCTTTAAGTTGCAAAGCTTTACTTGAAGCATTTACAATAAATGCATTATAATACTTAACTGTCACCCTAAAATAATATGAGATGACAGATAATACAATCTCCTAAGTTCTGCCTCTCAAAGTGGCTGATTGATTGATCAGCATACAGGGATTTCTGGGCCTTGGTTCCAATTCTCTGCAATCTTGGGAAGAACTCTCTGAAAATGAGGACACCAGAACCTTCCCTGTCCCTGTCTCACTGTTTTGAAGACAAAAGAGATACTATGCATCAAAGTATATATAAAAAAACAACAAATCACTGTAAGAATGCAAAGAATTATTATTGTGGTGACCAATTTTGACTTTCTCTTGATGAAAATGTCGATATTATATAAAATATGTGTTTTTTAGAAGATTTGTGCATTTATGGCTCAAATCTTCCAATTAATTTGACTATTCTATAGTCATTTTGTTTCATTTCTAATTTGCTGCTTTATTTCCTAATTATATAGGGCCTGATACTCTGTTTCCTCCAGAGTCTAGAAGTTTGACCTTTTAACAGTTAAAGACATACACCTACAGATCTCTCTGTCACTCTGGCAAATTTGGTATCACCATTCACTTTAAAATAATGGCTCCCTAAACTGGGAAAGGTTTTTTGGTGTTTTTTGTGTGTGTGTGTGTGATTTCTAGGCTCCAGCTTGAGGTATTCTGATTCAATATGTCTGGGCAAGACAGGAAAGCTCTGCTTCTCAAAATCCCCCCCAGGTAATTCTGAAAACAGTTAGTGTGGGAACTACAACTTTGTCCTCAATTTGTAGCTGCTGCTTATGTTTTATAACAAATATAAAATTTTCCTCTGACGTTGATCACAAGCATATTCAGAGAAAATTTATAAATATCTGTAGATAACTATCTGTAACAATTTTCTGCAAGAAATTTTGAAACATTATATCAATGGTAGAGCTAAGACACTGCAAGAAGATGGTGAAAAGTGAGTGAAGTTACCCTTAGGAGGCAATTGTTTTCTGTTTTGTTTATAGTCATTCACTGGTCAACAGAGACTATCTCAGAACAGTTGTCATCACTAAATAAAACATGGAAGATCTCTAAATAACAAAAAGCTGGCTACATAGTTAATTAGCATTATTGAGAAAATGTTTCTCACAGGCTTAAATGAAAAGTATAAAATAAACTGCACAGTTTCCTGTAGAAATTCAAAGACTTTCATGCCTCTGGAATTTACCACAAATAAGACAAAAAAGTTAACCAAAACTGCTATTGTAGAAAAATAAATTATATTAACTCCGAAAGTATAAGTGTAAAATAGGTACAACTTCATCTTTTGGGGGGTTTAAAGCATATAAAGATTTTACATTCTACTCATTCTACACAGAATAGTTAATTATGACAATGAGTTATAAAATGTTCAGTACCAAGAATCAACACCACTTCTTCCAAACTTAATGCAAAACCACATTTGTTTTTTCTAGGAGTCCTACAGTCTGTAGCCACTGCAGAATGTCTTTATGTGCTTTGGTTATCTTCTTGCCAGATATCATGAGCTTGATGGTTGGTGTTGGCATGCTTCCAGGCAACTGTGTTATATGCTGGGAAGTCTTATATAGATGAATATAACCCATCTTATATAGATGAATATATGCCCCATTACATTCTAGGAGACATAGCTTAAGTTCTCCTTGAAATATTGTACAAGATATCATATGGGCAGTCTATAACCTAAATCAGCCAGGGTGCTATTCCAAATATCACTACAGGTGGCTGGAATGTAATTAAATACAATATCTAAGTATTTAATGTGACATGAACTTGAAAAGAGGGGTAAACTACCTTTGTCAGTAAGGAGTTTCATGATTGCTCCCATGCATTCTTGAAAAATTCAAACCCCATGTGAGAGAGATGGGTAGTATATAAACCGCTTGTATTGGCTGTTCTGGTGATTTTATGTTTAGTTCAAGTTTGTTTCAGAAGAGGTAACATAATACAAACCACAGATTCTAGCAGTTTCATAGCCATCTTTAATAACATTATCTATTTTGCAATTTGCATTAAAGCTTCCATTTCAAAGATATGAAATTATTTTTCTGTTGCTACCACATAATTAAGAATAGTGAATTGAGTAACATCCAAAGTAAAATACAACTTATGCAGAAATATCCAAAAAGTACTGAACATTCTGGCTAGTGATTGGGATCTTCCCGAAGCTCTCCTTACATTTAATCACACTTGGAGCCATGCCTACCTACTTCCTGTTATCTCTTCTAGATCCTTATCACCTTGACTGTAAAAAGATAAGCGTTTGCATCTTCAGCATTTTCATCCTTGAAAAATCAAGCAATTCCTGAAGATTCGATTATAGTAGCTCTGTAACTGTTGAGCTGATGGTGCTCTGAGATTATCTAAAAAGAAAACATTTCTGTAATTATCTTCTCCAGTCTATCAGGCAGCCCTTGCCTCAGAAATGGGAATGAAGTCTCACCTTCCATGGATCTGACGGTCAGAGAAGAAGCATGAGTACAAGTCCAATGGACTGGATAGTACATTGGGTGCAGGGCCAGAAGGAAGAATACAAGGTGCTGGGGCCATCGCTGGGACAGAGGGATTCAGAAGGCACAGCCTGGCGGCACCTCCAAGGTCCCTGTAGCTGCCATGTCAGCACTGAAACCTGCCCCTGCAGCCCAAGCCCCAGAGGTTTGGTTGCTGTCCATTTTCAACTAAGAATGTGTCCAAGAGATGAGCTTATGCTGAAGTATTTTGGCCTGAGCTATATGCCTCATTTTCAGAGTCAGGGAAGGTGTTTATTTTCCCCAAAACATGAATTCTTAGCAGAGAGAATCCTAAAATGAAAACCAGGACTATTACCAAAAGACAAGGGAATAGATGAGAGGATAAAACAATTTATGCCAAAATGAGGAACTGATTTGCAACTGGGCTGAATATAGAGTAGGGGCTAATCATAAAACAGTTTTATTTTTCTCCTACTAGTGCCTGAAAACACACTCTGTAGTATCTAGCTTATCTACCTCTGGAGAGCATCTTGGTCAGACCTCCATCCACTCTGTTACTATATCAGGGCACTCCAAGTCAAAGGTTCAACTTCAGCCTGACCTACTGCTCTTCCCCTCTTGATCTGCTCAGGCCTGACGATGGCTTGTAGACTTGCCTGTGGGAGAGGGAGGTATCATCTTCATTTTATTTTCTATTTAATTAAGTTTTCTACTCCTTCCCCCACCGTTCTTATGCTTCTGACCATCTGGAATTGGGAGCACTGGAAGAAGGTCTTGGAGGAAGAAAGGCAAATGCTTTATGTGTCTAGTTTGTTTGTTTGTTTAAAGTGGCTCTTTTTGCCCTTCATCGTGGGCACCGTCGAAAAGTTGACTTTCTTTTTCAAAGTCCATTTTTGTGTTTGGAACATCCTCCTTCCCTGCTCCCCTGCAGGGATCTTCACACTGTTCTCTTCCTTGACTCTTTGACGTATCCCCTGCACAATCACATACACCCTCTTCCATCTCTTGTCTGGCAAACAAGAGATGGCAGAAAAACCTAGCATCTTTTTGGTAAAGCCCTTCACCTCATTGGCCAGCCCTCTTGGGTGAGTTTCTTTTAAGACTGCCAAGGCTCTGATAGTACTTAGCCCTTGCTGAGTTTTCTTGCCTTATCTGGCTATAATAAGATGACTCCAGCCAATCTTCTACCTTCAAAATTATGCAGGCAGGAGATAGCCACCAACTTCTTGGTTGGCTTAAAACTCACATTTCTGGGATTTTGCATTTATTTAGAACTCTTTTGCATTTATCTCCAGTGGCAGCATAAGGACTAAGATTTGCAGCTCAACAAGCATCCAGTCCAGAAATAGGATGTCTTCCCTCCTTCTTGTAGGCAGCCCAAGTTTTGGGAGTGATTCTCTTGGGATCCCTTCACTCAGCTTTAGTTGATGGGGAGAGAAAGGAGCTTTCCTCTCCCCTACCTGGAAGGAGGGGAAAATTCACAACCTCTTATTCCTGTAAGTATCTTCCAAAGCAGGTTTTCTCAGTGAATCTCCAGTCTAATCTAAATATTGTTTGGAGATAAGTAGTGATAGTGCCTACACTGGTTGTAGCAGTCTTTAGAATGCAGAGGTTCATGCTACACATTCTCAGCTAAAGAGTTTTAGGCTAAATTCTGAGACAATAGCAGTTTAAATAAGAAAAGTAGAATAGGGGATAAATTTTCTGATTTATTCTGCCACCCACTTAGTATTACAATAGCCAAACTAGAGAGCTTAATATTCTTTTCCCTACCATGCCCATTTTTCTATTGGCAGATTTTTAAAAAAAGGTGGACTGAGAGAAGGCTAAAAGGAATGAGGAGTACTAAATATATAACTGCTCCCATTATCCTACCTTCTGATATTCAAGACTCTTGGTTCATGAAAGGTTAACCACATTCTGTGATAGCCGTATAGAACATGTGTGATTCCCTTTTATCTAAAAATAGAGTTTTCTAAAGAATGTAGAACTATATTATTATTTTACTATTTAAGCCTGTGCTCAGTGAGATTCTAAAAACCTGAGAACTTTCTCAACACAGGAAACATAAATCAAGGGCTTACATTTAATATCCCACAAAGCAAAAATAATCCTACACGCACACACAAAAAAAAAAAAAAAAAGAAAAAGAAAAAGAAAAAAGAAACAGAGAAAAAGCACTCTTATAGATGTAGTACATTAAGCAGATACACATAGTATTTCTCTTCAATGTGAGCCATTGAAAGGGTGGGAACCATGATTTAATAAGCTTTGTTTTAAATCATCATTAGATAGAAGACACCAAAAGCAAATGTGCAATCTTATCAAATACAGCAACAGAACTTGAGCTTAGCCATTCAATACTAGAGGCACTGAAACTCATAGAATATAATTCCATTTTGATTATGTGCACAGATAAACCAATGTAAAACTGTTTTCATTTTATACAGATAAAATAGATTTTCTTTTAAGTGGAACTCATCCCAATGATGAAATAACATTTAATAAAGAAGAGAAAGGGTTTCGCTGGTGGTGCAGTGGTTAAGAACCTGCCTGCCAATGCAGGGGACACGGGTTCGAGCCCTGGTCCAGAAAGATCCCACATGCTGTGGAGCAACTAAGCTTGTGCGCCACAACTACTGAGCCTGTGCTCTATAGCCCGTGTGCCACAACTACTGAAGCCCGGTGCCTAGAGCCTGTGCTCTACAAGAGAAGCCACAGCAATGAAAAGCCCGCACACCGCAGCAAAGAGTAGCCCCCGCTTGCCGCAACTAGAGAAAGCCCGCATGCAACAAAGACCACAAAGACCCAACACAGCCAAAAATAAATAAATTAAATATTTTTTTTTAAATGGAGAGAAAGATTTAAATACTATTATGCCTGAATAGAGGAACTAAATGTAATCTAATAAATTATTTATTAAGAAGACACTGGTAATTAAATTAAAATTCCAAACCCGATATGCTTTTTAAATATTAGCTGCTTTTAAAATAGTGTGTGTCCTGGGAATATTGCATTCACATATTTTTAATATTCAATTATTTTTTAAGATCATTGACTATTATGACAAGAAAAATGATATGATTCACACTACAGTGTTTATGAAAATTAAAAATATAGTGATTACTGGAACACATCCTTTATTTTTATGGAGAAATTCATTACTCCCGAATGCATCTGGAATGCAAAAAAAAAAAAAAAGCTTTTTCTTTTTTAATTAATTAAATCAAGGGTTAGAATTTCTTTACTTTGCTCAGTTTGTAGAGATGGAAAAAGGCTCTTAAATTAAATGTCCCCAGAAATAGAAAGAGAGTTGAATTATCAGATAATCATAAAAACAAGCTCCAAAAAGAGATTGTACAGTTAATAGTCTAATCATTTTGATGAAGAGTGCACTTAATTCTTAAACACATTTCTACAGTGATGACAACTAATGGAAAAGCAATTACCGTGTTAGAATTATTCTTACACTTGCTGAGTCTGACCCTTTATGTTTCCATAGGGAATCCAATGGGGTTTGTGATAAATTGAGGTGGGAAAGTACACTAACTTTCTTTGAAGCTAATTGTATTGCCTCATTTACCAGCATCTAGCACAATAATTATCTGACCAAGCATTCTTTGTTATGAGCAATATGTACAAAATATGGGCAATCAATAATAACTAGAAAACTGAGCTGGCAAAAAGAAAGCATTATACATGAGTTGGAGTTATACTCAATTGCATAATAAAGTATTTCTACAAGAAAACTTGTGTTAGTACAAAGTTCTGTACAAATATGAAGTTGTACTGTAGTGATAACATTTCAGAAAATCAGAAGAAAATGTATCATTATTTTTTAATGTTAAATAATAAAGCAACCTTCCCCATGTAATGATATGAGTTTTCAAACACATATGGAATCAATTCCTCTTTAACACTGTGTAACATTTCTTGAATAGTAACTGTTCCTAAAGAACAGTTCATAAGACAGAAAATCAGAAATCAAATGACCATATATATGGAATAAAAAAGACTTGCTTGCTCTCTCCTTTTTCTGTATTTCTGGGGAACTTGAGTGGGGATGAGGGTACCTATGTATGAAGCTTGAAAATAAAGAGGGGGATTTTCCATAATCCAGGCTGACTCCACCTTAGAATAGTAGATGTGAACTTTTGTAATAAATTAAAAGTAGGAAGGATAAAGTTATATTTTGTTAGCATAAGAACATAAACAATCATCCCAACCAATGTCATTAGGCAGTATGAAACTCACATTATTTGGGAGATATTTGACCCTATGACTAAATTCATTTTTTATCCCCCTTATCCATTCATTGAGATTCTAAACTCTCCTGGAAAACATCCAAAACTAAGAAATAAAACAAGACAGATACCTAATAGAACAAAACGATTGACAGTCTCAAAAGCCTGGAGGGCAGAAGGCAGATTCCAGACCAAGATGCCTGGGGCAGCATGGGAAGAAAGAAGTGATTGGAAAGAGGGTGATTTGAGGTGCTGTGCCAATGATGGTGACTGTAAATCTGTCATGCCCACTGAGGAACAACTGGGCTGAGAAATAGGATATTTCTCTCATCCTTCACGTTTTCTACCCAAAGTGGATTCTTTTTAAACTGCACAAAGCAATGTGAAAATGAAACAATGAATACTGAATGAATACTGAATAAAAAAATAGAATAATATATTTTTCTAGAATTCGTGTGTGACAGTATATTAAGAACTCTCACATTAAGGAATTACCTGTGACTGGAAACATAATTTATTCTTTTTCTCTTTCTGTCCCTACAAAAGCAGCTCAAGGTTGTTCTTACTGGAACTCTTAGCACCAGTGTGTGTGTGTGTGTGTGTGTGTGTGTGTGTGCGCGTGCGTGCGCGCGCACGCGTCAAGAGAAACAGGATGCCATAAACTATTGTCAAGTCACTTCACATGAATTATTCCCAGGTCATTCTTTCTCCCCCAAATCCACTGACTTGAGACTGTGAACAGCCTTTATTTACACCCCTAAAAACGTGAGGGAAGTCACCCTCCACGAGCTGAACCAAAACCTAGTGAAGCATCTGGAGACTGAGATATTGAATTAACTTCTGATTTTCTAGTTCAAAATATTTTTTATGATTTCATTTGGCCAGCTCCAAATGGCACATCAAACACTATACCTTTATTTTTACTTTAGCTTAGAAACCATTTTTTTTGTCAATTACTAGTCCGTGAGTTCTTTATGAAATTGTTGGGTTAATGTTCTGATTATTTCACATATAATTCAGTGACTTTTTATGTGTGGAGAAGGGAAAAATAACCCTACTCAAAAAAGGGTTAATTTTTTTTCTTTCTTTTTTTTTTTTTTTTTTTTAGTAATTAGCTTTCACATGGCAGCATCCTTCTTGAGTTATACCAAAACAAACAAACAAAAAAGGTTTTTGTTAGTTCTGGAGTCTCATTCTTGTTAAAAATTTTAAAACTGTCAACATTAATTCATAATGCATAGGAATCTATTATTGGTGAGTACCTGAACATTCTCAGAGTATAAGACACAGCTAGCTCTGTCTCTGAAGAATCAGTCACCTGTGGTTAAGACAAGGACATTGGGGTCAAGTGAACCTGGATTCAAGTGAAAGTTTCACCATTAACTTCAAGTACAATGTTGGGTAAACTCTAAGCCTCATTTTTTTTTTTTTTCACTTGTAAAATGAGAATACAACATCAACCTTGTCAAGATGCTATAAAGGCAAAAAAAAAAAAGTCTTTTAATTAATTTCTCTGGTAACTTTCACAAGGTCACCTGCTCTTATTCGTACAGACTCTTAGCTCAAAACTTTGTAAATAGAAAATGCTCTCTGAAAGAGTTTATGTGAAGGGAAAGAAATTTAGTGTTTGAACTTGAGAAGTTGGTGATGGAATTTTTACATGTGTTTGTATTACCAGTTCTCTGGATTGTCTTTCTTCATTAAAACAGTTTCATTTCCATTATGTCTTAAAGCATTTCCTTAGAATTTCTAATCTAAGCCGGGCACGCTTTGCTAGCATCTAGCACTTATATTCATTTTTGCCTTTATTTTCCTCATTTTTTGTGGAAACTTCGGAGAAGAAGGGGGATATTTGGGTGATATTACTCTGCCATGTTGAGCTAGAAGTCTCAATTTATTTTCTAAATTAGGTGACATATATCTGTCCATTTCCTTGGATTTTGAGTACTGTTGTAATTTCAATTATTCCCTGCCCTTGAAAGCTATCAGAGTTTGCAAACAAGATGACAAGACTTCACAAAGAAGACCCTCTGTGGTAGGCTCCTATGTTTCATGAAATTTACCCATCTTGCCAGAAATAAATTGTGGGATTTTTTTTAAAAAATGGAATCCAATGCATATATAAGTATATACTTTAGCAGTTAAACCTCCAATTGATAAAATATGGATGTTTGATCATTAAAAGTTGAATGATGGACATGCATTCCAAGAGGAGATTTACCAGGTAAAAAACAAACCTTTAACGATAATAATAATAATAATATCAGTAGCCTTAATTATCCCTTCTTAATCAACTATACTCCAATAAAACTTTTTTTAAATTCCTTTTTTTAGTCCTGGAATTCTTTCCTTTCAGATTCTAATAAGTAATCAACACAATTGATCAGCAGTTCAAATTTCCATAAGTGTATTTAATGCCTCATATGTCTAAGTCTTTGTGCTAGACAGTATGAAGAATATAAATAGGAAAGGATGTAGCTCTTTTGTGTATAGACTTTACAGTCAAAGTCATAGAGCTGGGTATACCAAATGCAGTACTTCATAAAAGGAGGAATTAATAAATACTGAATGCATATTTACTCCCAAAGCCATTGTTCTCTCTCTATTTCACTGAAATGAATATAGGGGAAGAAATGAGCCAAGAGTTCATGGAAAATGAGCCAAATGCAATAGGTAGAGATGCAAGACACAGAAGTGTGTAGAGAAATAGGTTGTATAAGTGTATCCGGGCAGGAATCTGAAGAACATTATAGAATGAGAGGGACACCTGCTGACTGTAGGACAATCAGGCTTGTCTTTGAACTGTTTCTAACTTCTAACTTCCTTCCCTGTGAAAGGGAATATACACTCTTTAAAAGATCAATGTTACACCTTAAATATACATATATGTAACATTTGAGCTCTAGGAATAATACCCTAGTGTGCCATTTTATGCTGTAAGAGCCATAAATGTTTTGAACTTGACTCAGAGGTGAAAAGGCTCTCCAGAGAAGCTTTAAAATGTTCAGAGTTGAAGACATATTTTTCCTCTCTCTAAAAGCGAACAAAAATCCCAAAGGAGAGGGGCTTCCCTGGTGGCACAGTGGTTGAGAATCTGCCTGCTAATGCAGGGGACACGGGTTCGAGCCCTGATCTGGGAGGATCCCACATGCCACGGAGCAACTAGGCCCGTGAGCCACAACTACTGAGCCTGCGCGTCTGGAGCCTGTGCTCCGCAACAAGAGAGGCCGCGATAGTGAGAGGCCCGTGCACCGGGATGAAGAGTGGCCCCTGCTTGCCACAACTAGAGAAAGCCCTCGCACAGAAACAAAGATCCAACACAGCAAAAATAAATTAATTAATGAAAAAAAAATCCCAAAGGAGAGAAACCAAAATAAATAAATCAGTAGCAGGGTGGGAAAAATAGTGGACCAGCTGGTAAGATGGTGTTAGGAACCTGGCAGTTTGATAAATTCAATTTTCTGAGCAGACACAAGAGAGAGTAAGAACGAAAGGAGCAGGCCAGGGGGAGCAAGCTTCAAGAGCTATTATTAAAAAACATATAAGCAGAGGAGTGTTTATTATAAAACTAATGGAGCTTAATTTTAAAGGTTCTTTTTTTCTATTGTCTCCTTCCAGGGGCCTGGGTGGGTCTCTAACAATGTGTTCATGTGATAATATATCTTGAAAAATTTAGAAAGCAAAATAATTAATTTTAACCAAAGTTAGTTAAGATCACTGTCTCTTTCCTCTCCAATTTATGCTCTGTGACAGGTCCCTTCCTATCAATTCAGGCAGCTTCAGTATGGCCTCAGTCGTTACTGGGATCCAGTTAGAGGCAGGCTGAGTTGCAGATTTTTCTTTTAGAAGGATAGTATCTGATTCTCAGTCACTTCTTTGTAATCAGTTAACTTATTTCTAGCCCTCTTGGTGTAGCAATTACATCCAGCATATTCAACCACCTATTGAACCAACTGAATTTTGTTTCTAATTTTTTTAAATAATTTTTATTGGAGTATAGTTGATTTACAATGTTGTGTTAGCTTCAGGTGTACAGTAAAGTGAATCAGTTATACATATACATATATCCACTCTTTTTTAGATTCTTTTCCCATATAGGTCATGACAGAGTATTAAGTAGAGTTCCCTGTGTTATACAATATGTTCTTATTAGTTATCTATTTTATATATAGTAGTGTGTATATCTCAATCCTACTCTCCCAATTTATCCCTCCCTCCCCACAATTCCCTCCTGGTAACCATAAGTTTGTTTTCTACATCTGTGACTCTATTTCTGTTTTGTATTTCTGTTTTGTACCACTATTTTTAGATTCCACATATAAGCGATATCATATGGTATTTGTCTTTCTGTCTGACTTACTTCACTCAATATGACAATCTCTAGGTCTATCTATGTTGCTGCAAATTTTTTTTTATGGCCAAGTAATGTTGTATTTAAATTTTTATTTTATTTTGCTTGAAAAGGGTCCCCAGAATTGTAAAAGCTTCATGACCCACAAAACCCTGGATGAAACATAATTTTTGTAATGGAGATGTTGATCACTGACTTGGAGGCAGAAAAGAGATCCCAAGAAACACATGTGGTAAATAAACTGATATAACATGAGAGTACTAATAACTCTGGGTTGGGAATGAGGAGACCTAATCTCTTGCCTCAGAACTGTTTAATAGTCATAATAATTTCATATAACAGGAATAATAATTTCATCTCTTCTGTAGTATCTGTAAAAAGGAAACGGTTAATCCAACTCATGATTCCCAAACACCCATCCTTGAACTGGTAATAAAGTTTGAATTCATAATAACGTTTTTAAGGACAACTCATTCATTCACACGTGACTAGAATGGTCATTGAACATCTACAATATGTCAGAGACTGCTAGGTACCAGGAACGCATGGACTCTGCCTTCCTGTAGCCAAGAGCCTAGTATTTTTTGTTTTGTTTTGTTTTTTGTTGGTGGGGCTAGAGTGTGGAAACATTAAACAAATAATCACGGAAATCCATACAAAATTGCATATTGTGTTTAAGTACTGTGACAATAACGTAGACGCAGGAGTGTAAAATAATAACTTCTGAAAGAGGTCAGATAAGGCTTTGCTAAGGAAGTGTCATTTAAACTGAGATATGGATAAGCAGGAGGTAAGTAATGACAATGAGAGATTAACAGAGGAGACGGAGAGTTTATCAGGCAACTGGCAAAGCACAAACAACATCCTGAAGCGGGACAGAAACATAGCTCAAGAGAGCAGGGGTCTCCACATTTTATTTTGATCATGTATAATCGTATTAAAAAATTCGACTACACTACAATATTTGTTTGTTATTTATTTATTCATAAATAGTATACACACACTATTGTTTTATATTTTGTGTATAATACAAAAATAACAAAAATATAAATGTTTAAATATTAACATGAATGGTACAGAAACCTTTCCACCTTAGCACTGCTAATGTGTAATTTAATTAAGCACTGTTAATCAAGTGATGTGACTAGATTATGCACCTTTACTTTTGAAAATCTTGGCTTAATGCTTTGTAATATGGTAATTAAAAGTCTTTGTTCTGTGGCGAGTTTATTTTGATGACTAATTTTAATGGCTATTATAGATTTAAAATGTAATAATCCACAAAAGAGCAAATCTAAATAAGAAAATGGCATGGTTAGCTAAACTTACCAAATTATGACTTTGGTTTTTCAACACATTAACCAAGTAAGCAAAAGTTTTTATTAAAAATTGCCCAGCAAATTACAATTTTTTGGCATCAGTGCTGGGCAAACTAATCAGAGTGTTTTTCAGTTTTTAACAAAGGAAACTGAAATCCACAGAATTCTTTATTAAAAAATTCTAAGAGATATGAAACCTTGTTTCCATGGACATGAAGTGTGCAGAGATGAGAACATTTATAGGTGATGCAATCACACAAATTTCAGCCTGTATATCCTAATGATGGAAAGAAACACTTCCACGTATTTGTCTCAAAAAGCTCTATCCATAAAAAGAGTTTCTTTAAAAGAAAGTATCATTAGCTCTTTCACTTGTTAAAGTTATCACGGTTACCTCAAATAGATTAGGCAATTTTGGTTCCAAAAAAATAACTAGTAGGTTTGAAATTGAAAAGAGCCATATGACAGAAAAGATAAGCTCATTTTTTGAAAAGGAAAACTTCAGAATTTGTCTTTAAGTACAACAATTCTTCTAAGAATTTTACCATTGTTCACCAGCAAAACTTTGGACATTAGAGATTTTTATAGTTGTGGCTCATCTTATTTCCAAAGGATTATAAACACTCTATTCTATAAAGCATTGTTTTTAAAAGCCACTTCAGTTTAACCTTAGTAAAAGAGTAAAACTATTTTTAAAAGAAAGCCTGTGTTACATGAACTGCAGTGCTTTAAAATACTCTGAAAGGTGACAGAATAGCAAGGGTGAACCCATTTAGCAATCCAAGTTTTCAAGCACCCACTCTTTCCCAGCGAGCTCCTCCATTCTCTGTGATGGTTCACCTTCTGACAAAAGTAACAAGCAAGTAATTCTTACTGAAAATAGCAGTGAAGTCTACTTTTATAATTTTGTACATGAATATTAAAATAAATCATAATACTTTCTCTATTACCTCAATGTAATATTATCTTGGGACCCCTTTGTCTTTCTTTACCTCACTTTGTAAACTCCTACTTTAGAGGATCCAAAACAAAGTCAAGAAGGCTGGAGGGCAAAAAGCAAGGTGAGTGAGAGACAATGCAGGGGCCAGGTCCTGCAGGACCTTGGAGAGCATGTTCAAGGTCACCTCATGAACAATAGAAACCGCAATCAACTATATGGTGGAATTTTTTGGAAGTGGAAATGTATTTACCAGATCATCCTCTATTCTCTGGTTGTATCATCATTAGTATTAGTGTTTGGTGTTAACTTTTTCAAATAGGTTATAATCATGGTATTTTCTTTTAAATTTTATTTTATTGTGATAAAAACACAATATTAGACCTACTCTCTCCATAAATTTTTAAGTGTACATTATTGTTGACTATAGGTATAAAGTTATAAGGCAGAGCTCTATAGCTTATCTTACTGACTAAAACTTTATGCCCCATTGATTAGTAACTCCCTAATTCTCCCTTCCCACAGCCCCTGGCAACCACCATGCCACTCTACGATTCTATGAATTTGACTATTTTAGATACCTCATGTAAGTGGGATCATGCCATATTTGCTTTTTGGTAACTGGCTTATTTCACTTAGCATAATGTCCATACACCACATTTTCTTTATTCATTCATCTCTTTTTAATGTGTTTGATTCCATGAAAAGCTGTCCAGTCTTATTTTCTTCCACGTCAATGACTGTTGCTATTGTTTTAAAATTTTAATGGTCTGTGTAATCCAAATGTCTGAGAACCACTGGTCTATATAAGATCTATGATCCCTTTACATGAAATCTATGGTCCTTTTAGTCTCTAGAATTCTGGGATTATATACTTGAAGAAAAAGATGGAAGTCCATTATGAAAACAAGCCAGGGCATTTTTGTTATTGTTTAAGAATAGAAATAAACTGTCTTTGTATAAAATGGTTACCTATAATTAAAGATGCCACAGAGATGTGTCCCAAGGGTTTGGACAATCCATAGATTATATAGCTCTTTCTGGTCAGTTTCCTACCAGCTATTATACTGGATATATTATTAAACATCCTTCAGCAAGTGTGCTGATAATTACTGGAAGATTTTAGAAAAGCATAAAGTAACTGTATACAGGCACACTTCAGAAATATTGCAGTTTCAGTTCCAGACCACCACATAAAAGCAAGTATTGCAATAAAGTGAGTCACCAAATTACTTTTTTGTTTCCCAATGAATTTAAAAGTTATGTTTTACACTATATTGTAATCTATGAGTGTGCAATAGAATCATATCTAAAAAATGATGTGCATATCTTAATTTAAACATATGTTATTACAAACAATGCTAACCATCATCTGAGCTTTCAGCAGGTCATATTCTTTTTGCTGGTAGAGGGTCTTGCCTCATTGTGGATGGTTGCTGACTGATCAGGGTGGTGGCTACTGAAGGTTGAGGTGGCCATGGTGATTTCTTAAAATAAGACAACAAAAACTTTGCCACATGGATTTGACTCTTCCATTCACGAATGATTTCGCTCTAGCATTCAATGCTGTTTGATAACATTTTATCCACAGCAGAAGTTCTTTCGAAATTAGAGTCAGTCTTCTCAAGCCCTGCCACTGCTTTATCAACTAAGTTTATATAATATCCTAAATCCTTTGTTGTCATTTCAATAATCTACACAGAATCTTTATGACTAGTCTCCATCTCAAGAAACCACTTTCTTTGCTCATCCATAAGAAGCAACTCCTCATTCCTTAAAGCTTTATCACCAGATTGTAGCAATTCAGTCACACTGAATTAGACTCCACTTCTAATTCTAGGTCTCTTGTTATTTCTACCACATCTGCAGTTACTTCCTTCACTGAAGTCTTAAACCCTTCAAAGTCACCCATGAGGGTTGGAATATACTTCTTCTAAACTCATGTTAATGTTGTTATTTTGACCTCTCCCCATGAATCACAAATGTTCTTAATGGCATCTAGAATGGTAAATCCTTTGCTTTTCAATGACTCTGCCCCGATCCATCAGAGGAATCACTCTCTATGGCAGCTGCAGCCTTATGAAGTGTATTTCTTCAATAAAAAGTCATGAAGTCAAAATGACTCTGATCCATGGGCTGCAAAATGGCTGTTGTGTTAGCAGGCATGAAAACAACATTAATCTCATTGATCTCATTGTAATTTCCATCAGAGCTCTTGGGTGACTGGGTACATTGTCAATGGGCCGTAATATTCTGAAAGGAATCTTTTTTTCTGAGTGGCAGGGCTCTCAACAGTAGGCTTAAAATATTCAGTAAACCATGCTGTCAACATGTATGCTGTCATCCAGGCTTTGTTGTTCTTTATAGAGGACAGTCAGAATTCAGATTCAACATCATTCTTAAAGGCCCTAGGATTTTCAGGATGGTAAGTGAACACTGGCTTCAATTTAAAGTCACCAGCTGCATTAGCCCCTAACAATAGAGTCAGTCTGTCCTTTGAAGCTTTGAAGCCAGGCATTGACTTCTCTTTGCTAGCTATCAAAGTCCTAGATAGCATCTTATTCCAATATAAGGCTGTTTTGTCTACAAGATGTTGTTTAGTGCAGCCACCTTCATTAACACTCTTAGCTGGATCTACTGTATAATTTGCTGCAGCTTCTACATCAGCACTTGCTGCTTCACCTTGCACTTTCATGTTCTAGAGATGGCTTCTTCCCTTAAACCTCATGAACCAAACTCTGCTGGCTTCAAACTCTTCTTCTGCAGCTTCCTCACCTCTCTTAGCCTTGAAATGAAGAGTCAAGGCCTTGCTCTGGATTAGGCGTGGCTTAAGGGAATGTGGCTTGTTTAATCTTCTAGCCACACCACTAAAACTTTCTCCATATCACTAATAAGCCGATCTCACTTTCTTATCATTCCTGTGTTCACTGGAGTAGCACTTTTAATTTCCTTCAAGAACTTTTCCTTTGCATTCACAACTTGGCTTACTGTTTGGAGCAAGAGGCTTAGCTTTCAGCCTGTCTCGGCTTTTGACATGCCTTCCTCAATAAGCTTAGTCATTTCTACCTTTTGATTTAAAGTGAGAGACATGCAACCCTTCCTTTCACTTGAACACTTAGAGGCCATTATAGGGTTATTAATTGACCCGATTTCAATACTATTGTGCTTCAGGGAATGGGAGACCCCAGGAGAGGGAGAGAGTTGGGGCAATGGCTGGTTGGTGAAGCATTCAGAATACACATATTTGTTGATATAGTTCGTGCTTGTGGCACTCCACCCCAAACAATTACAATAGTAACATCAAAGATCACTGATCACAGATCACCATAACAAATACAAAAATTTAGAAATATTGCAAGAATTACCAAAATGTGACATGGAGACATGAAGTGAGCAAACTGTTGGAAAAATGGTGCCAATAGATTTGCTAGACACAGAGTTGCCACAAAACTTCAATTAGTATAAAACACAATATCTGCAGAGTACAATAAAGTAAAGCACAATAAAACAAGGTATGCCTGTAACATACTCTAGAAAAAAAAATTGAAACATCAAATGCATTTTTCAGGTTTCCAAAAATGTATTATTTTAGAAGTGAGAAATCCTTAGAATTGAATGAAAGCTAGACTTATTTTTTGCACATTTATTGTCATATAGACACATCCTAAATGGTAATGATTTTGTAAAATATAAATCTGTAAATAGCAATCATTCTGTAAAATATAGATCTTATTCTCTGGCTTTATCCATGAAAATAAAATCCCAAACTTGCATGAAACTTGGTTTTATCATAGCTGATACTTATCAAATTGCCAAGAAAAGCAAAAAAATTAAAATAAACATAAATAAAAAACTAAAATGTTTGACTGGTTTTTGTTTCAATAAGTCCATAAATATGGTACTTCTCAGAATAAACTTAAATGTTTTCTTCCATCTCTCAGGCAGGAAAGATTTCATTTACACAAAGCTAGAATGAGGTCTCATGCTATTCAGACCTCATTATTTTTTACCAAGTTATCTGTGACATCTGTGACATGTACTTATCTAAAGGATATCAGAGGTAATTAAAAGCAAGCTTCACTTGTCAGAAAAGATATTCAAGGTAAAGTGTTTCATGATGTCATTTTCATTTCACAGAAACAACTATAGGAACCAATATGAACTGTCTTTATTTTTATGAGTGCCTATGTTTATATTAAACTGTGATTTTCACAAAGCTTTCCACAGTTTCCATCACAGATTTTCCACAAACTGTGTCATGACTAAAATATAAACCCTTAAAATTTTAGAAGGAGCACAAATCTGTGGTGCAAAGAAATTTTTAAAAAGATAAAGGTGTGTATTATTATCAGGTATAATAATAAAGATATGATAGGCCGTATCTGGACAAATAGCTAAAAATCCAGAGTAAGTTGTGAGCCCTACTAATGCATTCCATTCCAACTTTTATTTTTTAAAAAGCTATAAAAGAGAAAAACACTTTTTGTCTCCTATCCAAATATAGACTCAGAAAACAGATTTGTTAACTTGTAGTAATAAAATACTTTAAACATGTTAAATAAAAATTCCTTTAAAATATTTAGTATTTTAGAAGTAGTAATATGTGTTTGATTGGCATACAGTTGAAAATCTTAAATTCTGTTACGAAAAAGTCCTTGAATGCTATACTTTTTCCAATGAGTTTGTAAACACAATAGAATATAAGCATTAATTTTTAGGGGAAATGAATACATTTTTTTCTTAACATCACTAATGCAACTAACTAAATTCAAATTACCCAGTTCATGGATTATCCTCAGTGTTAAATGTTCCACTTCACAGGGAGATGAATTATTAATCTAACCAGTGGTAAACTCCATAGTTCTCTTTAACCTAAATTTCCCTTTTTAATTGAATGTTTAAAGACATTATAAATATATGGCTAAATATGTGCATATGAACAATTATATCTATGAAAAATTATCTAATAGGCAAATCTCAAATTCTGTAGCATTTCAGATTTTACATTTTTAAAAGTTCAGATCCACAATGGCAAAGTCTTACAATTATATGAAGCTGGGACTGGCACTAAAGAGAAGTTACGGAAATTAAGGAACAGAAATAATTTTTACCAAGGAGAACAGACATTTAACTGCTGAGTTTTTAAATAGTTTTTATAGTCTTAATATAAAATTGATCTTGTCCTGGGATCATCATATTTTTCCCAAATGTTTAGGGATATTCTCCATCTAGTTCCAAACAATACTAAAGTTTTCCTTCCATTTGGTTATATTGATCTTCATTGCTTCTGAGGACAGTATTTTGAAGTACAATTGAGTGAGCAATGCTGCTTGAGGACTAGAAAATTGCTTAGTAGTAAATTAAGTCTTATTCAAAGCCAAGGAACTTTAGCAATAAATAGGTTAAATTTCCATTCTTGATTATGCAGGCATTTGAAACAACCAATATTGATGCCTGTAAATATAATGTATTACCAGTAATTGTTAATGAAGTTGGACATGCAGGCTATATAATTTATAATAATATAATCTTGGAATTCAATCCCAGTAGAGAAATACTGAGGGCACTTACCAACAGATGTATGATGCCTCTCTTGTTCTGGGAATCGAAGAGCCTGTTAAGTTCTGTCCATGTTTTAAAGAATAAATCTCACCACTTAAATGTAACTCTCTCCTTAAAATCAAGAACAATATTTTAATTGCTAAATCTAGTGACTTCTTATCGATTTTCCTCTTTTTTGGTCTCTCTAAAGGCTCTGGCCCTGTTGATCATTTCCTCCTTCTGGAAATTCTCCTGTCTTCCAGGATGTTACTGTCTTCTATTCCTTTTGCTTCTTTGATCATTCTTTCTCACTTTCCTTCATTATTACCTTTTTGTCTATATCCCTATTGAATTATATTTTCCCTATTTTTCTTCCTTAGGCCTTAGTTTGTGTGAGCTCTATACATTCCACTTGGTGTGTACATAAATGTGGAACTTTTAAGTTATAGGTACACATTTTATAGAATATACTACCTGAATATATTATAGGTAATTCTAATTCAATAGACCCAAATCTTGCCACATTATGTGTTCTCAACAGCTCTTCTTCCTGATAATTGATTAAAGATATTGCATCTAACAGGTTTTTATTACCTCTTTTTCTAGTTAATTGAAAAAAAAATCTATGCTATTTATCTCTAATCTTCCCAGACAATCTTATTCCCTGCAAACAAAGTGATTTTTCTGGAATACAAATCTGACATTGTCACACATCTACTTAAAATATTTCAACTGTTCATCAAAATATAAAGGTGATTTCTGAAATGTTTAGCATGGAATTCAAGACTTTTCATAATGTAGGTCTACTTCTCTCCATTTCATTCATTCATTCATTTTTGCCACGTCTGTCATTCTGATAGGCACTAAAAATATGAGGTCATAAATAATATACTCAGGCCTTTCCCTCCTAGATCTTTTAGTGTCCCCCACTTCCAGTCTCCACTGTACCCACAGACTGTTCTACCTTTTAAAATGTCTTAATTTTTCATACATCACGCCTTTGTCCCTGAAATGTTGTCTTACTTGAGTGTCCTTTTATTCTTTGCCCATCTCACAGTATCTTACCTATCTTTAAAACTAACTGAAATTGCAGCATCTTGTCTCAAGCTACAATTTCTCTTATTTATAAGTTCCAATAGAATGTTCTCTAAACTACTGATTAACTGTAATTATTTAATATCATATAGAAGCTAATATATACTATTACTTTAATGTATAGTACTATGTATCATAGGAATTAATAGAAGGTCTTTGAAGTTAGTAAAATTCAGTCTCACATCCTGACTCTGTCCTTTAAGATACATGTGATCCATTGTAGGAAAATTACTTAGGCTGTCTGTGCTTCTCTTTCTTGGCATATGAAAATGGGTCACTAGATCTAGTTATATATCTTGATCTAGATGCCTAATCTATGCCTCCATCTCTACAAATCCATTTACTTCTCTAATATGTCATTGGTCAATTCATTCTAATTAAGAAAGTAATTCCGATATGTAGATAATGTATACACTGTTGATTCAATGTATTTTATAAAATGCATACAATACCCATATATGATTATACCCAGGGCCCTGTCTTCAACATTGGCAACTTTTCTTTATTAAGGTACAGACATTCATAAGAATGGTTTGGTTAAATAATTGTAAGTCTTTATAATTAAATAGATCATGTGCTTATATAACATTTTAATCAATGACTACCTGACATTAGACAAGTTATTTAGCTATTCAGAATTTTAGTATCCTAATTTCGAGAATGAAAAAGTAGTGTTATAGTCCTTTCCAGTTCTGAACGCTCATTTCCAATTTTCCATAATCTATAGAACTCTGGTTACAAAAGCAGTACTGTATACTAGCAACTCTGATAGTGCTTCATTGATTTTAAAATTTGTATATGCTTTATCTATTTTACTCTAACGGTTTTGTGAGATAAGCAAGTCGTTACTATATCTTTTAAGATGAGAAAAACAGTGATAATGCTTAAATGACACTGGCATGACAGATAGTTAAAATTAGTTCTTCTATTTTCCAGTCTAATGTTCCCTTTGCTACACTACTAGTTTCCAGCCAGTGGGCTCAGGACTCCCTGTAGGTCTCAGAGCCCTGAGTTTTAGATTTCATAAGCCTTAGTAGAAGCATTCACTCAAATTGCAGTCATGTTATACAAGGGCCTAGGAATGTTTGTTTTAACACTTTGTTCTTTTCAATCATAAAAAATCTATCTATCCATCTATTTATCTACCATGGACATTTGCTTTATAATTTTATGACAAGTGATATAATGCAATTTGATACAAAATCAACAGACCAAGCATCCAAGCAGTTGAATAACTATCGCTCTGTTCTTCCTTCTACTTAGGTAGTCTGCGTCTTATCTATATCAAATTCCCCATGTGTAGAACAGAAAATAACAGCTACCCAATCAATTCTCCACATTGAAATATACAGATAAAAAAGGAAAATAGAACAATCCCAAAGTCCCATTTGGCCATTAATTTCAATCCTGTAATTTCTTTTTCAAACCTTATCTTATGCTGCTTAAAGCAGTAAGGATGGTATTTCATTATGTAAATTAAGGTTCTTACAGATTCTGAAAGTGCCAAAACCAGGCGAAGAACTGAAACGAAAGAAGCCATGGCAGGAAATGGAGCAGCCATGGGTTGTTAGTTAAACTGCAGAATGAGGCCATGCCAGGAACATGCCTTCATGATGTTCTCATGTTCTCATGAAGAAGGGTTTTCTGAGCCGTTGTTCCAATATATTATAATTTCCTTCAGTAAGAATCTGCCTTTAATTTATCTTTATGTCCATTATATTTCATTACAGGACCTAGAGTAGGTACCTAATAAATGCTTTGGAGAAGCAGGGAGAATAGGGAATTACAGCTCTTCTGTTTACATGTGTGAATTTGGGCAAAATACTTAATTGTATCCATTGTAACATGATACTAAGAATAGTTAATTCACAGGATTATTTTAATTTTTAAATGCACTTGGCATTTATTTAAAGCTCAGTAAATGTTAATTTCCCTTTCACTAATCTTGAATGAATTAAGGAATAATTGCTATTTTAGTCAGGATGAAACTACAGGAATAGAGTAAGGTCATGCTTTTAAAGACCTCAGATTACATACTTAAGAGTTTCAACTTTTTCTTCTAAGAAATGAGAAAGTATTGTAATTGAACAGTGCCACACTTAAACTTATGATTTAGAAGTAGTCCTTGGGCCTCAGTTAAAATTCAACTTGGAGAGTATCTACCCTCATAAAGATTCAGATAAGAGATTATGTGAGTTCTGGATGGTGCAACGGCACTGGGGATGGAATACATGGAGTCGATGAATAAGAAGCAAATTTTGGGTGCTATCTTGATAGGACTTGACAATGGATTAGATGTAGGGATTGCTAGAGAAGAAGGATCTGAAGATGGCTCCAATATTTCTAGTTTGAAAAGCTAGATGAATGAATGTTATTTATATTCACAAAGATAAGAATGATTTATATGACTACATAATTAATGAAGGTTCATTGGAGAACAAATGATAATAATTAAGTATAAAAATATAACTATCATTCATTAGCACCTAAACTGCTACAAACCTTATCTCATTTAACCTTCATACTGCTCCTCTGAGATAGATGTTATTTCCATTTTACATGTGAGGAAAATGAGGCTCTGAGATACTGAGTGAGTAGTTCAAATTCACTGAGCTGAGCCAGAATTTGAGTACATGTCTTATTCTAAAGACTATGTCATTAAATTATATGCTATATTATGTGTCACTAAAGATTTGGGTAATTATCCTAATGAGGAAAAGAAAAGCATTTGGCGTTATTTAGCCAAGGGAAGTAAAGACATGCTAATAGCACAAAGCATGCTTATAGAATACAAAAAAATGTCAATATTTTGGAGTTAGGTTGAGGTCAAAGCAATACAAGTAAGTTATTAAAAGAACTCACTAGGTCAAAGAACTGTAAGAAACTAGAATTAGAATTAAAATTAGAGAGGCTGCAAAACATATCTTTGGGGAATGATGTATAAAAATGTAAAAAGTATCCTAGTGAACTCACATTCTACGAATACTGCTCTGTAGGAAAATATAGGAGGAAATATATGGCTATTTTTTTCTTAGAAATTGTTTAATGCTATGTACATTTTGCTTAAAAACATGCAAAAGTTTGTTGTCCTATTAGACAGCAAAGAAGCAGCACTTAGTAAAGAAAAATTTGCACCAGCAAAATAAGTCAAAAGTGCTATGACCAGGGAGGATGTTCAAGATGGTGGAGGAGTAAGACATGGAAGTCACCATCCTCCCCACAAATACATCAAAAATACATCTACATGTGGAACAACCCCTGCAGAACACCTACTGAATGCTGGCAGAAGACCTCAGACTTCCCAAAAAGCAAGAAACTCCCCACATACCTGGGTAGGGCAAAAGAAAAAAGAAAAAACAGAGACAGAAGAATAGGGATGGGACCTGCACCTCTGGGAGGGAGCGGTGAAGGAGGAAAATTTTCCACACACTAGGAAGTGCCTTCACTGGTGGAGATGGGGGCGTGGTGGAGGGGGAAACTTTGGAGCCATGGAGGAGAGCGCAGCAACAGGGGTTTGGAGGGCAAAGCAGAGAGATTCCCGCAGAGAGGATCGGTGCCAACCAGCACTCACCAGCCCAAGAGGCTTTTCTGCTCCCCCGGCAGAATGGGAGGGGGCTGGGAGCTGAGGCTCGGGCTTGGGAGGTCAAATCCCAGGGAGAGGACTGGGGTTGGCTGCATGAACACAGCCAGAAGGGGGCTAGTAGGCCACAGCTAGCAGGGAGGGAGTCCAGGAAAAAGCCTAGAACTGCCTAAGAGGCAAGAGACCATTGTTTCGGGGTGCATGAAGAGAGGGGATTCAGAGCACCGCCTAAACACGCTACAGAGAAGGGCATGAGCCGCAACTATCAGCGCGGACACCAGAGACGGGCATGAAACACTAAAGTTGCTGCTGCAGCCACCAAAAAGCCTGTGTGCAAGCACAGGTCACTATCAACACCTCCCCTCCCAGGAGCCTGTACAGCCTGCCACTGCCAGGGTCCGTGATCCAGGGACAAGTTCCCTGGGAAAACACACAGCATGCCTCAGGGTGTTGCAACATAACACTGGCAACTGTTGCCGCAGGCTGGCCCTGCATTCCATACCCATCCCTCCCCCCCAGCCTGAGTGAGTCAGAGCCCCCTGGTCAGCTGCACCTTAAACACCGTCCTGTCTGAGCAAAGAACAGACACCCTCAGGCGACCTACACGCAGAGGCAGGGCCAAATCCAAAGCTGAGCCCCAGGAGCTGTGCAAACAAAAAGGATAAAGGGAAATTACCCCCAGCAGCCTTAGGAGCACCTGATTAAATCTCCACAATCAACTTGATGTTCCCTGCATATGTGGAATACCTGAATAGACAATGAATCATCCCAAAAGTGAGGCAGTGAACTTTGGGAGCAACTGTAGACTTGGGGTTGGCTTTCTGCATCTAATTTGTTTCTGGTTTTATGTTTATCTTAGTTTAGTATGTGGAGCTTATTATCATTGGTAGCTTTGTTTATTAACAAAGCTTATTATTATCTCTTCCTTTATATATATATATATATATTATATATATATATATTTTCCTTTTTTTCTTTTTGTGAGTTTCTAGGTGTATGCTTCTTTGTGTGATTTTTGTCTGTATAGCTTTGCTTTTACCATTTGTACTAGGGTTCCGTCTCTCCATTTTTTGTTTGTTTGTTTGTTTGTTTGTTTTTGTATGGTTTTTACCGCTCGTTAGCATTGCTGCATTTGTTTTTATGTTTGGTTGCTCTCTTCATTCTTTCTTTCTTTTTTTATCACGATTTTATTTTTTTACTTCTAATATTTTTTTATTTTTAATAGTTTTTTTTACTTTTATTTTAATAATTTAATTTTATTTTCCTTTTTCCTTTCTTTCTTTCTTTCTTTCTTTTTTCTCCCTTTTCTTCTGAGCTGTGTGGCTGACAGGGTTTTGGTGCTCTGGACTGGTGTCAGGCCTGAGCCTATGAGGTGGAAGAGCCGAGATCAGAACACTGCTCCACCAGAGACCTCCTGGCTCCACGGAATATGAAATGGCGAAAGCCCTCCCAGAGATCACCATCTCGACAAAAGACCAGGCTCCACTCAAAGAATAGCAAGCTCAAGTGCTGAACACTCCCATGCCAAACAACTAGCAAGACAGGAACACAACACCACCCATTAGCAAAGAAGCTGATTAAAATTAAAAAAAAGTTCACAGACATCCCAAAACACACCACCGAACGTGGTCCTGCACACCAGAGACAAGATCCAGTCTCATCCACTAGAACACAGGCACCAGTCCCCTCCACCAGGAAGCCTACACAGCCCACTGAACCAACCTTAGCCACTGGGGGCACACACCAAAAACAACAGGAACCATGAAACTGCAGCCTGCAAAAATACCCCAAACAAAGTAAGTTCACCCAGACAAAGACACACCAGATGAAGGAGCAAGGTAAAAACCCCACAGACAAAACAAATGAAAAGGAAATAGGCAGTCTATCTGAGAGAGAATTCAGAGTAATGATAGTAGAGATGATCTAAAATCTTGGAAATAGAATGGAGAAAATACAAGAAATGTTTAACAAGGACCTAGCAGAACTAACGAGCAAAGAAACAATGATGAACAACACAATATATGAAATTAAAAGTGCTCTAGAACGAATCAATAGCAGAATAACTGAGGAAAAAGAACGGATAACTAACCAGGAAGATAAAATAGTGGAAATAACTACTTCAGAGCAGAATAAAGAAAAAAGAATGAAAAGAACTGAGGACAGTCTCAGAGACTTCTGGGACAACATTAAATGCAACAACATTCGAATTATAGGGGTCCCAGAATAAGAAGGGAAAAAGAAATGGACTGAGAAAATATTTGAGGGGATTATATTAGAAAACTTCCCTAATACAGGAAAGGAAATAGTCAATCAAGCACAGGAAGCACAGAGAGTCCCATACAGGATAAATCCAGGAGAAACATGCCAGACACGTATTAATCAAACTATCAAAAATTAAATACAAAGAAAAAATATTAAAAACAGCAAGGGAAAAGCATAACATACAAGGGAATACCCATAAAGTTAACAGCTGATCTTTCAGCAGAAACTCTACAAGCCAGAAGGAAGTGGCAGAAATACTTAAAATGATGAAAGAGAAAAACCTACAACCAAACTCTACCCAGGAAGGATATCATTCAGATTTGACAAAGAAATTAAAACTTTACAGACAAGCGAAAGCTAAGAGAATTCAGCACCATCAAACCAGCTTTACACCAAATGCTAAAGGAACTTCTCTAGGCAGGAAACACAACAGAAGGAAAAGACCTACAATGACAAACCCAAAACAATTAAGAAAATGGTAATAGGAACATGCATATCGATAATTACCTTAAATGTAAATGGATTAAATGCTCCAACCAAAAGACATAGACTGGCTGAAAGGATACAAAAACAAGACCCATATATATGCTGTCTACAAGAGACCCACTTCAGATCTAGGGACACATACAGACTGAAAGTGAGGGGATGGAAAAAGATATTCCATGCAAATGGAAATCAAAAGAAAGCTGGAGTAGCAATTGTAATATCAGACAAAATAGACTTTAAAAATATCAGACAAAATAGACTTTAAAATAAAAACTATTACAAGAGACAAAGAAGGACACTACATAATGATCAAGGATCGACCCAAGAAGAAGATATAAAAATTGTAAATATTTATGCACCCAACATAGGAGCACCTCAATACGTAAGGTAAATACCAACAGCCATAAAAGGGGTAATCGACAGTAACACAATCATAGTATGGGACATTAGCACCCCTTTTTCACCAATGAACAGATCATCAAAAATGAAAATAAATAAGGAAACACAGCTTTAAGTGATACATTAAACAAGATGGACTTAATTGATATTTATAGGAAACTCCATCCAAAAACAACAGAATACACATTCTTCTCAAGTGCTCATGGAACATTCTCCAGGATAGATCATATCTTGGGTCACAAATCAAGCCTTGGTAAATTTAAGAAAATTGATATCATATGAAGTATCTTTTCCAACCACAACACTATGAGACTAGATAACAATTACAGGAAAATATCTGTAAAAAGTACAAACACATGGAGGCTAAACAATACACTACTAAATAATGAAAGAGATCACTGAAGAAATCAAAGAGGAAATCAAAAAATACCTAGAAATAAATGACAATGAAAACACGATGACTCAAAACCTATTGGATGCAGCAAAAGCAGTTCTAAGATGCAAGTTTATGCCAATACACTCCTACCTCAAGAAACTAGAAAAATCTCAACTAAAAAACCTAACCTTACCCCTTAAGCAATTAGACAAAGAAGAACAAACAAAACCCAAATTTAGCAGAAGGAAAGAAATCATAAACATCAGATCAGAAATAAATGAAAAAGAAATGAAGGAAATGATAGGAAAGATCAATAAAACTAAAAGCTGCTTCTTTGAGAAGATAAACAAAATTGATAAACCATTAGACACACTCATTAAAAAAACAAGAGAGAAGACTCAAATCAATAGAATTAGAAATGAAAAGGGAGAAGTAACAACTGACACTGCAGACATACAAAGGATCATGAAAGATTACAACAAGCAACTATATGCCAATAAAATGGACAACCTGGAAGAAATGGACAAATTCTTAGAAATGCACAACCTTCCGAGACTGAACCAGGAAGAAATAGAAAATATAAACAGACCGATCACAAGCACTGAAATTGAAACTGTGATTAAAAATCTTCCAACAAACAACAGTCCAGGACCAGATGGCTTCACAGGAGAATTCTATCAAACATTTAGAGAAGAGCCAACATCTATCGTTCTCAAACTCTTCCAAAATATAGCAGAGGGAGGAACACTCCCAAACTCATTCTACGAGGCCACCATCACCTTGATACCAAAACGAAACAAAGATGTCACAAAAAAAAAAGAAAACTGCATGCCAATATCGTTGATGAACATAGATGTCAAAATCCTCAAGAAAATACTAGCAAACAGAATCCAACAGCACATTAAAAGGATCATACACCATGATCAAATGTGGTTTATCATAGGAATGCAAGGATTCTTTAATATACGCAAATCAATCAATGTGATAAAAACATATTAACAAATTGAAGGAGAAAAATCATATGATCATCTCAATAAATGTAGAAAAAGCTTTTGACAAAATTCAACACCTATTTATGATAAAAACCCTGCAGAAAGTAAGCATAGAGGGAACCAACCTTCAACATAATAAAAGACATATATGACCAACCCACAGCCAACATCGTTCTCAATGTTGAAAAACTGAAACCATTTCCACTAAGATTAGGAACAAGACAAGTTTGCCCACTCTCACCACTATTATTCAACATAGTTTTGGAAGTTTTAGCCACAGCATTAGAGAAGAAAAAGAAATAAAAGGAATCCAAATTGGAAATGAAGAAGTAAAACTGTCACTGTTTGCAGATGACATGATACTATACATAGAGAATCCTAAAGATGCTACCAGAAACCTAGTAGTGCTAATCAATGAATTTGGTAAAATAGCAGGATACAAAATTAATGCATAGGAATCTCTCTTGCATTCCTATACACTAATGATGAAAAATCTGAAAGAGAAATTAAGGAAATACTCCCATTTACCATTACAATAAAAAGAATAAAATACCTAGGAATAAACATACCTAAGGAGACAAAAGACCTGTATGCAGAAAACTATAAGACACTGATGAAAGAAATTAAAGATGATACAAACAGATGGAGAGATATACCATGTTCTTGGATTGGAAGAATCAACACTGTGAAAATGACTCTACTATGCAAAACAATCTACAGATTCAATTCAATCCCTATCAAACTACCACTGGCATTTTTCACAGAACTAGAACAAAAAATTTCACAATTTGTATGGAAACACAAAAGACCCCGAATGGCCAAAACAATCTTGAGAGAGAAAAACAGAGCTGGAGGAATCAGGCTCCCTGACTTCAGACTATACTACAAAGCTACAGTAATCAAGACAATATGGTACTGTCACAAAAACAGAAAGATACCTCAGTGGAACAGGATAGAAAGCCCAGAGGTAAGGCCATGCACATATGGCCACCTTATCTTTGATAAAGGAGGCAAGAATATACAATGGAGAAAAGACAGCTTCTTCAATAAGTTGTGCTGGGGAAACTGGACAGCTACATTTAAAAAATGAAATTAGAACACTCCGTAACACCATACACAAAAATAAACTCAAAATGGATTAAAGACCTAAATGTAAGGCCAGACACTATCAAACTCTTAGAGGAAAACATAGGCAGAACACTCTATGACATAAATCACAGCAAGATCCTTTTTGACCCACCTCCTAGAGAAATGGAAATAAAAACAAAAATAAACAAATGAGACCTAATGTAACTTAAAAGCTTTTGCACAGCAAAGGAAAACATAAACAAGATGTAAAGACAGCCCTCAGAATAGGTGAAAGTATTTGCAAATGAAGCAACTGACAAAGGATTCACCTCCAAAATTTACAGGCAGCTCATGCAGCTCAATATCAAAAAAACAAACAACCCAATCCAAAACTGGGCAGAAGACCTAAATAGACCTTTCTCAAAAGAAGATATACAGATTGCCAACAAACACATGAAAGGATGCTCAACATCACTAATCATTAGAGAAATGCAAATCAAAACTACAATGAGGTATCACCTCACACCAGTCAGAATGGCTATCATCAAAAAATCTACAAACAACAAATGCTGGAGAGGGTGTGGAGAAAAGGGAACCCTCTCGCACTGTTGGTGGTAATGTAAATTGATACAGCCACTATGGAGAACAGTATGGAGGTTCCTTAAAAAAATAAAAATAGAACTACCATATGACCCAGTTATCCCACTACTGGGCATATACCCTGAGAAAACCATAATTCAAAAAAGAGTCACGTACCACAATGTTCATTGCAGCTCTATTTACAACAGCCAGGACAGGGAAGCAACATAAGTGTCCATTGACAGATGAGTGGATAATGGAGATGTGGCACATATATACAATGGAATATTACTCAGCCATAAAAAGAAATGAAATTGAGTTATTTGTAGTGAGTTGGATGGACCTAGAGACTGTCATACAGAGTGAAGTAAGTCAGAAAGAGAAAAACAAACACTATATAGTAACCCATGTATATGGAATCTAAAAGAAAAAATGGTTCTGAAAAACCCAGGGGCAGGACAGGAATAAAGATGCAGACCTAGAGAATGGACTTGAGGAGACGGGGAGGGGGAAGGGTAAGCTGGGACGAAGTGAGAGAGTGGTATTGACATATATGCACTACCAAATGTAAAATAGATAGCTAATGGGAAGCAGCTGCATAGCACAGGGAGATCAACTCTGTGCTTTGTGTCCACCTGGAGGGCTGGGATAGGGAGTTTGGGAGGGAGGCGCAAGAGGGAGGAAATATGGGGATATATGTATGTGTATATCTGATTCACTTTGCTGTAAAGTAGAAACTAACACACCATTGTAAAGCAATTATACTCCAATAAAGGTGTTAAGAAAAAAAAAAAAAGAAGTACTATGACCAAGCAGGGCACAAAGGAAAAAATACAAATGACTGATAAACATATGATAAACATCCTACCTGTTATTAATCAAAGAAAGAAAAATTAAAACAATAATAAGGGGCTTCCCTGGTGGCGCAGTGGTTGGGGGTCTGCCTGCCGATGCAGGGGACGCGGGTTCGTGCCCCGGTCTGGGAGGATCCCACATGCCGCGGAGCGGCTGGGCCCGTGAGCCATGGCCGCTGAGCCTGCGCATCCGGAGTCTGTGCTCCGCCACGGGAGAGGCCACAACAGTGAGAGGCCCGTGTACCGCAAAAAAAAAAAAAAAAAAAAAAAAAAAAAAAAAAAAAAACAAAACAATAATAAGATAACATTATTTATTAAATTTGTAAATGTGATATACTGTCATGTACGGTGAGGGAAAATAGTTTTTGATTGGAATGTTAATTGGAAATAATAATGACAATAATAATAATAAACATCTCTGAACGTTTCCTCTCTGGCAGATTCTATTGTGATAATATTGCATATTTTACCTATTAAATCTTCATGGTGATCACATGAAGTAGTTTCAAGAATTCCATTGTACAGTTGAGGAAACTGAGACACATAGGTTCAGCCTCTGGTCCCATAGGCCGACTGACTACAGAGCCTGCATTCTACCTTTTCCAGAAAGGTATACTGTATCTGGAAAGTACTTAAATAATTAGTTAAATGTCCAAACCCTTTGATGTGGCAATTCAAGAATTTCTCGTAGTTGTTTAAAACTATGACCAAAAAAATGGTGTAAGTGCGTAGACAGTGTAGCATTATATATAACAGTAAGAACTCAGAAACAACCTAGTGTCCAGCAATTGGGAATTAATGGTGATACATCAGTACTGTGTATATGATCTGTATTTTTTTTTTCGGTACGTGGGCCTCTCACTATTGTGGCCTCTCCCGTTGTGGAGCACAGGCTCCGGACACGCAGGCTCAGCGGCCATGGCTCACAGGCCCAGCCACTCCGCGGCATGTGGGATCTTCCCGGACCGGGGCACGAACCCGTATCCCCGGCATCGGCAGGCGGACTCTCAACAACCGCGCCACCAAGGAAGCCCTGATCTGTATTATTATACTTAGAAGATTATTTGATTACCTGAGGAATGACTATATTCAACTAGTAAGCAAGTTGCAGAAGAGTATATACTGTATAATTATGATCTTCATAAACACAAACCTATATAAACACACACATCTGTAAAGTATTGGGGTTTGTTCATGAAAATATTAGTTTATCCCTGAGTGGTTAGGATATTAGTGATATTTAATTGCATGTCTGTCTATTCTAATTTTTTCCCATAGAGAGTATGTTAAAGTGAACAGTCTCTTTGTCACAATCACAAGCTCAACACATGTGACTCTTTATGACACAGGAGAAAGAGTTGAGCAAGTCCAGTAGAAACGGTGCCTGTAGGACAGAAGAAGCATAACTCAGTCAACTTGGTGAAAATCTGCATCTTTTAACAAACATCTGAAATGTTACTCAAGGACACAGAAGGCTTTCTCTAAGTTGTAACTGAAAGGAGTAAACAATAAACGAAAGGCTGCTCTCTTCATTTCCAACTAATGTTATCTGCTCACACTTGCTTTTAGTGGTTCTGAGAGTTTAATCCCTGTGTCCTAAACAATGTCAGTTTCACAGCTTCCTGTGGTAAATAGATTGTTCTAAAAACTCACAGTTTTAATAGTCAGAGAGCTCTTTCCTGATTAACCATTCTAAACGTTCTCCCTCAGTTTCCTCCTAGTCAGTCTTCTTTGCATCTTGGTAATTATCGATTGTTCCAAAAGTCTGCAGACTGACTCATTCTTTTAGGGTTTTATGGCAGGAAACTGTATTCTCAGATATTTTACTTGTAGTTTAACTCATTCGTATCCCCTAGTGTGACTTCTCTATATTTTCTACAATTGATTCATATTTATGTGGTTTTCTACCGTGCTACCATGCTTAAAGCTCCCATTCCTGGTTAAGATAATTAAAAACATATTTTCAGAAAACGTGATAGCTGGTCAGACTACGATTTATAGATTGGTAACTTTTTGATCTGGAGAAAATTTACGCAAAATATGAATGTAGCAAGTTAGCTTTCAGTTTGTTTAGTAAGCAGAAATATGAGCAATTTATTTTCCATGGATGATTAGGATGCTTTACTGTGAAGCTTATTGACCTTTTAAGCTGATGTTCTGCCAGACAACGTGACATTCTGCCCAAGTCTATGATCCATGAGATTTTCCCCATAAGTCATTGTTAGGAATAGTGTGATGATGGCACTCAGGGATTGTTTTGCCTGTTCTGCCAGACTGTTTTTGAAATCAGCCATACTAGGAAATACAGCACAGGCTTTGGAACAAGACACCCCTGGGTGTAAGGCCAAATCAGCCGCTTACCAGCTGTATGACCATAGGCACAGGGCTTAAAGTCTTCAAACCTTTGTTTTTTATTTGTAAGAAGAGGATACTAATATTTCCCTAATAGTGTTTCTGTGAAGATTAAATACAATAATAAAGAATTTTTATTCAGAAGATGCTCCATGAAAGTTTCTTGAATAAATTAAGGAAGTAATTAATTTTTACTCTTCATATCCTTCTCAAGGGTAGAATGATAGCCCTTAGGCATGGACTGAGATCTTGCTGATAAATGTTCCAATGATTCTCAGTTTCTTCTTATGCTTTCTATGGTTTTCAATGTTCATTTCAATCTAAATGAACAGTATTTCTCAACCAGAAATGATATTAACATATCATTTCTTTTAGCATTGATCATGGCAATAATTGCCATCCAATAATCCTTACTGAAAAAATGATTCCTTATAAAAAAAAAAGGAAGTATAACCAAGGACTCAGTTATCCATCTAAATTAGTAAGCATATGTCACTGTTTATAAATCTGTCACTTGGTACTCTCCCCCTGCCCTTTAACACAGATGCATCTTTTTGCTTTCTTAATGCTGTCATTATAATGTTAAACTATACAAAAGTATCTATCTCGACAGTGTTCCTTCACTTTCCTTAGACTTTCTTATTTTAGGTCATAGTTGGCCACTTGGTGACGTTTATAGTATTGTCTACTAGTTACATCCACAGTCTTTGTGTTAGGCAGACCTGGGATCTATTGCTAGAGTTATCATATATGTTGTGTCCTTGGCTAAGTTACTTACCCTGTCTAGATTTACATTCTTCACTCATGAGACGGTCATAATAATAATCTCTATTTTAAGTGGTTATTTTAAGTATTTGTTTCAATAATGTTGATAAAGCATTAGCACTGACCTTATCACATTTTAAATACTCAATTTAACTATGTTAATATTACAGTAAGTCCCCTACATACGAACCTTCAAGTTGTGAACTTTAAAAGATGTGAACATGGAACTTACTAATGAAGACCTGTTGGAATTGGAGGCCCAGAAAAAGGACAAAGAGAGACAAGACAAGAAGAAGTAACTGAAGAACCGAAGAGATTCACGACACAGGGAATGGCAAGAGGATTTTCTTTATTTGAGGAGGCACTGCTAGTTTTTGAGGCACAGGACCCAAACGTTGAACAGTACATGAAGGTCGCAGCAGCCGTTCAGAATGCAATCCAGTGCTACCATGTCATCCATGACAAGAAAAAAAGAGCTACTACCCAGACATCACTGAATTGTTTTTTCAAGAGGGTAGATAGAATTGAATACAGCAAGGAATCAGAACCTGTGCCATCAATGTCAGGAGTGAGTGAAATTGCAGCTTGCCCTCCATTTCCTATCGCTGACGATCCTTCAGCTCTACCATCACTCACCTCCTTTCCCTCCTCCAGTCAGTAACTCTTCTTGCCTGTTCACTCAATATATGTCAGCTGTTGTACTGTACTACTGTACTTTTCAAAGTACTGTACTGTAAGATTAAAAATGTTTTCTTTATTTTTTGTGTTTGATTTTGTTTTTTATGTATTATTTGTGTGAAAAGTATTATAAACCTAATACAGTACAGTACTATATAGCCAGTTGTGTTAGTTGGGTACCTACGCTAACTTTGTTGGACTTATGAACAAATTGAACTTAAGAATGCACTCTCAGAACAGGACTCGTTCATATGTAGAGGACTTACTGTATTGAAGTTCAGTTTAAAAAGTCATAGTGCATGTAACCAGTTTTTGGATATGACACCAAAAGCTCAAGAAATCCTGCCATTTGCAACAATGTGGATGGACCTGGAGGACCTTATGCTAAGCAAAATAGGCCAAACACAGAAAGACAAATACCATATGATCTCACTTACAGGTGCAATCTAAAGTAAACAAACTCATAGAAACAGAGAGCAAAACTGTGGTTCCTGAGAGTTTGGGGAAGGAGGAAAGGGAAGATGATCAAAGGGTACAAAGTTTTAGTAATGCAAGATAAATACATTCTAGAGATCTACTCTTAGCATAGTGTCTCTAGCAAATGATACTGTATTGTATACTTAGAAGTTGCTTTGCTCATAGACCTCACTTAACAAAGCCTTAGCAGTATTAGTCTAGGCTGCTAACCATACCAGTGCTTCACAGACTCTGTGGCATTCTCGGTACCCTCAAGAGCATCTAAGACTCCCACATTACCATATCTCTTTCTCCTTATTTCTAATACCAATTCCCAGCCTGGTGCCAGGCTGGTACTACAAATTCCCTCTTCCACTTTCTCTCCATCTGCTTTGAGTTTACAAGTTCCAACTGCAGAGTTGTTTTTTTTATTTACAAACAAAACAAAAAGAAAAACAAACAAACAAAAAACCCCGTTCTTCCCAATGATATACTCTAGATTTTCCACATGATTGACAGCTGCTCCCTCAAATATGAGACCATGTCATCCCAGGTTCTCTTTTCCTCTCTTACTAGGTGCTTGTTACAAATATCAACACATTCCATTTTGTTGTTGTTGTTGTTTAAATTTTCTCTTCTCTTAGCAAATAACCTGGATTCTCTGTAACAAAAGTGACAGTAGGTAGCTAATTAAAGAAGCAAACATTTTTTACCCTTGAGACTCTGGATGGATGTTGAGGGGACTGTGTATGTCTACCTATTAAAAAATATTATTCCCTGTCCTGAATACATACATTCTCTTGTGTGTGTTTTCCATTATCTTATAATTATTCCATTCGGTTCTAGTGGATTCCATATCATTCCTCATGGAAGACCTAACTCAGTTTCTCCTTTTTCCTCAAGCCTTCAATCTTCTCAAATCCTCTCTTGTTTACTGATTTGCATCTTCAGGATTTTCATTCTTGAAAATCAAGCAATTCCTGAAGACTCAATTACAGCAGCTCTGTATGTAACTGCTGAGCTTGCTTACTAATTCAGAGAATAAGGCTATTTAATACGATACTGTAATTTAATTTATACCAATTTCAACACATAATTAAATATATTTTTCAGTACTTTCTCTAGCCTCAGAGGAAACGTGTTTTCTTTAAACTTATATCCTCCGATGAATTAGTTCTCAGCCTCAGCCTCAACAAAAATGATTGAGAAGAGAAATAGGGAATGAAGAGGTTGTTTGATTTCCTTCCCCGGAAAGTGTTTTGAAGTCAAATAAGTATTTTTATTACATTACATGGTTCCTTTATGCACTTCTAATCTCCCCACAATAAAGCATATGGTTTAATTAACTATATAATTATATTATGCAAGATCAATATTTTCATGAAATACCATTATGACCACCTAGGTATATCATTATTCAAGGTCGTGTCTAGGTACTATAGAAAAAGGGATGATTTTGATACAAGCACAGTTCTCAAGGAGGTTTGAAGAGAATTAACAAAAGTTATGGTGAAACAGGTGGCACTGAGAAGAAACACCAGTTAAAATGGAGAGAGGTGGAGAGAGGCAAGGAAGTATTTTTTGGAGATAATCGTACCTAGGACTTTGCCCCTTTTAAAGTCTTAAAATATGGGCAAAAGTTAGCCAGGTTGTCTTAGTTTTTGGAGCCACCAAAAGCAGAGTCTGAGACTGAGGCTAATGAGCAGGTAGATTGTTTGGAAATTGATCCTAAGCAGCATAAGGGAAGGTGGGAGCAAAACAAGGAAGGAGGGAAAGCCAAGATACCTATGTGTTTTGGGGAAGGTCACCAAGACTGGGACGGGTGCTTGATTATGTGGAACATTCTCAGGAAATGTAGACAGTAGTCTCAAAACAATCCACTCAGAAGATGAAAGAGGGAAACATTTATTTATGTCCCCTGTTTAGTCAAGAATGACCCCACAGGCATCAACTTCCCCCGTATTCACACATCGCATGGCTACAGGCAAATTTCCACAAGCATCTCACACCACAATAGCGTAGAAACCCATGGCAAGATATGAAATGTACACATAGAAGTCCACACCTGTGTGCAAATCTTTGAAGCCAGCACAAAACTATTCACATATACTGTCTGAAGTCAGAAGTGAAGCCAAGGGGATATAAAGCGACACATAAGAAATACCTCATTCACAGGTCAAAGGAAGAAGGGTAGCAGATACATAATGAAAAACAATACAGTTTGTGTGTGGGCCGAGACTAATAAGAATGATATTGCAGCAGGAGTATTCATGTGAAGCAAGGTAGGGTGAGACAAGAGATTGGAGAAGGAGATGAAGCTTTAAATGCCATGTTAAGAAATTTGGAATTAATTCTATAATTAATGGGAAATAATTTAAAGGAATGTACTCACAAAGGTTTCAATCTGTAATAATGCTGTTGGCAAGAATCAGGATAAAAAATAATATTTGAAAGCAGTAAATGAAGTGGGAGGAAGAAAATTATTATTTGAAAGGTGGGATTTTTGCTCCAGGAAATGATGTACTATATTATTGTTTCTAAACTGGGGCAATTTTGCCTCCCAATGGACATTTGGCAATGACTAGACACATTTTGTTTGTAGCAATTGGGAGGATGTTACCATATGGGTAGAGGATGACGATGCTCTAGATAGGCAACACACAGTACAGCCTCCAATAACAAAGAACTATCCAGCCCTCAATGTCAGTAGTACCAAGGTGGACAAACTACCTCAGTATCTGCAGTTCCCAACATCAGTTGATTGAATCCGTGGATGCTGCAGAACCCACAGATATAGAAGGCCTATTGTACTATACCATTTTATATAAGGGACTTGCCCATCCTCAGATTTTGGTATCTGTAGGGGTTCCTAGAATCAATCCCAGCTGGATATCAAGGGATGACTGTGCTTTGGTTCAGCTAAAGATGTATGTATGTATATACATATTTAGAGATTGAAGGCATTGAAGAAATAACAAAGCAGTAAGGAACTGTCAGAGCAAGATGAGCAGCATAAGAAAATCCAGAGACAGTAGGATTTTTATTGTGAAAGTGTTGAAATAAATTTGGTGAGAACATATATCTTAATAATAATGAGTTTTTCACCCCATGAACATGATACAGCTCTAAATTTAGGCTTTTAAAAATCTGTTAGCAATTATTTGTTCTTTTCAGTACAGAAGTTTTTGATGTATTTTTAGAACTATCTTCCTAAGTCTTTTAGGTTTTATAATGCTCTTATAAATACTATTTTACCTTCCAATTGTTTGTTATTAGCATATAAATAAAATTGACTATAAAAATTGACCTTACTAAATTCACTTATTAATTCTAGAATTTAAAATTTTGTAAATTTAATTTTCTCTGGTGGATTTTTAAATAATCTTATATTTGGGTAACTGAAAGCACTCTGTTGTACCCTAAAACTACTCACTCTGATTGTCCAGTAATTTTCAAACACTTTTAGTGGCAAAAACTTTTATTAAAATGAAATTTTAACTGAAAGCCCAACAAATGTATCAGATAAATCAGAGGTTTCTCTGGCTGAAGCTGGCGTGAGGAACTTGTATGGGGTTGGGGAAACAAAACCTTGCCTGATTAACCCAGTGACCCCCTCATGTGGATTGTGTGGGAACTCATTGGAGCCCCAAGGGCTCCATGGAACATAGCTAGCAAATTGATGCAGGTTCTGGGGGCTCTACATTTCTAATTAAAATTTGAACTTCAGAAAGTTGTCAAATTTCTATATTTCCTGAATAAAACATTTTTATTGAAAGAGAATGTGATGTAAACAAAGAGAGAGAAGCTTAACTCTGCATAGGAGACTGACCATTTTGAAAACGTGAAGCTGAAGCAGGACTCCACAGGGCCTTCCCAGGGATAGAACCCCTTTTTCCCCTGCCTCTTGTTTGTAGAAAAGCTTTAGTCTCCTAGGCCTTCCTCGAGTTCCAAAGAGCATATTTAGTCAGAGAAGGGAGAAAATGCAGAAACGAAGGGAAAACAAGCAAGATAAAATAATAATAGTTTAGCCATAAGACAAAGTTAAGGACTCTTAGTTCCTGCTCAAGGACTGTAGATGATATTCTGAGCCAAATCCTTGAGTTGTTTTGCAGATACTAAAACCCCCACCGGGGTGGGGGTGGGGGGTCCAGTGGTTAAGACTCTGCACTTCCAACGCAGGGGACTCGGGTTCAATCCCTGGTCAGAAACTAAGATCCCACATGCTGCAGAGTGCGGCCAAAAAAAAGGAGCAAACGTATAAATCCCCCACCAGGTGGAAAAAGGTAATTGCACCCTATGACAAGCACGTAGACTCCAGATTGGTTTGAACCAGAAGGTCGATGAGGTACCAAAATACTATCGGATTACCTCACCACCAACCAATCAGATGAGTATCCGCAGCTGATCAGGCACCCTACAACCCTCACCATTAATGTTGCCTTTAAAAACCCTTCCCTGAAAGCCATCAAGGAGTTCAGATCTTTTGAGCATGAGCTACTCAGTCTCCTCTCTTGGCCCCATGTTGGACACCTTGCATTAAACCTGGTGTCAGCAGATTGACTTTGTTGCCTATTGGGTGAGCAGACCCAAGTTTGGTTCCATAACAAACATAAGAAAACATTTATAAGGAAAGTGGAATAACTGAGTATAGGCAAAAGTCAGAATGGGAATCAGAGATCGTTTATGATCCCAGGAAAATCCAAATTTCAAATTAAAGACATGGAAAAGCAAAGGAAATACAAAGGGAACACACACACACACACACACACACACACACCCCTCTATGCCTAGAAAGACTGTAGCAGAAGTGTTACCCATGCTATGAAGCCCAGGCATAGAAACTGTTTTTAATCATACAGGCTAGTTGTTCTTTATCAACCACAAAGCCCCCCAACAAAACCAGACTGAACAGGCTAGATCCAAGACAGCAGGCAAAGCAGGCTAAAGGTCATTGCTTTCCTGCCCTGATTTATCTCTGTGTTGGTTTCCAAGTACCAGGTGTTTGGCAGAGATGTTTGGCGGCTGTACTTTGAGAGATATGCAGTGGTCAACCGTCTGGAACCAGCTCTGACTTGACCACAGGAAGGCGCCTGTGCAGATGAAACCTGGAGGTATCAAGAGTTACCTTTGCTTCATTACTGTGCCAAGATCTCTGCCCAAAGCCGGGATTTGTACTCTGCTAGGAACAATTCATGCCCAGTAGAATGCAAGGGAGCCTGAAGGACTGCGCATGCCTTGGCTGTTCCTAGAACTCTCCACCCTTTTCCCCAGTTTCTGATGATGCAGCTGCCTCTTACCCCTTAAAAGTCCCCCACTTTCCTCCCTTTGTGAAGAAGGTGCCTTTAGGGCGTGAGTTCCCCTTCTCCATTCTCTGGCCATTGAATAAAAGCCTGTCTTGCCTGAACCAAACTCAGTTTTGTTACTGGCAGCGTGAACCTGGCGGGGGCGGGGGGGGGGACGGGGGGAGAGCACCCTGACCCACCAGGGGAGCTTTGGGTTAGTTTAGGCCCTGAGAGAGGAGGCTTTGCATCTAATTTGGTAACAAAAGCTTTCGAATTAAACGGTAAAAATTTGAATCCTCGCTCAAATTGATATTACGGTGTGACCTTGGCCAATCACCTCAAACTCTCTAACCGTTAATTGGTTTATCTATAAAATCAGTTTTTTTGAGGCTAATTAAAACACTTCCGATTGTGTCTGAAATCAGTAAGAGCTTAATTCCTGGTTTCTTTACAGAAAAGGCGTTTCCCCAGATTCAGCATTATTCTACATCAGGCTACCTTTCCCCAAACTGTAGATATAAAAATTAAATGGTAACAGTGACCTTGTATATATTTGATTTTCAGAAATTATGTCATAATAGCAAGAGCATTCATGCCATATAAAAAATTCAATTCCAGATAGATTTAAAGCCTGCAGTGACCATGAAGAAAAATATTAATAAATTCAACTATGTGAAAATTACAATCATAATTTTGCCATCTTCAAAAGACACCATTAAAAGAAAAAGTGAAGAGCCATAGGATGGAAGGAGGTATTTGCAATACATGTAGCTGATAAAGGACTTTTAACCAGATTATTTCTGGTAAGGAAGAAAATGCATAAAAAATCAGACAACCAATAGAAAAATAGGTTAAAGATTTAAAGGAGTATTTCACAAAAAAGAAACCCAAATTACTAACAAATATAGGCAAAAGCACTAAACTTTAGAAGTCAGGAAAATGCTAAATCATAACATTTTTCTTAATACTAAGATGTGTTGACGAGCCTGTAGAAGCTGCAAGAATTTTCATATATGGCTAGAGGGATTGTAAACTGGTGCAACATCTTTGGTAAACAATATACCATAATCTAGAAATATTGAAGATGTATTTATTCCCTTTGATTC